>NC_084797.1:11587327-12202952 GCF_963169125.1 Humulus lupulus | reverse complement strand
GAACTTGCTCGATCTGTTCAATTGCGACCTTATAATGCAATCGCATTCTCCGGTCCAATTGCTGTTTTTGTTTCTGTATTCCTGATTTATCCGCTAGGTCAGTTTGGTTGGTTCTTTGCGCCAAGTTTTGGTGTAGCAGCTATATTTCGATTCATCCTCTTTTTCCAAGGGTTTCATAATTGGACATTGAACCCATTTCATATGATGGGAGTTGCAGGGGTATTGGGTGCTGCTTTGTTATGTGTTATTCATGGTGCTACCGTTAGGGGTGTTCACGGTTTGGTTTGGTGCGGTTTAGAAGAATTTTGAAACCAAACCACTCATGCGGTTTTTTCAAAATGAAAAACCAAACCAAACCATTAAAATTAAAAAACCAAACCAAACCAAACCATAAATAAACGGTTTGGTGCGGTTTGGTTTGGTTTTAACCATATAACTAAATTATTAAAATTTAAAACTTTTTTTATTATAAAATAATTAACTAAATAATTATATTTAAATAATAATAGTTTTAGCTTTACTTTTAAGACCATAAAAGTCTACAAGAAGCTTATTATCTTTGTTGTTGTAAGTTTAAGTATTTTGAATCATTTTATAGAAGTGAGAAAAAAAAATGTTTACTTTCTAAACAATGTGGGACTTTACATTTCTCTTTTTTTAGTTTTAGAAACTTGTGCGTGTATTAAATACCACTAAAAACATATCCTAAACAATTAAATTGTTTGGCTTGGATGGTTTGGTAGACTTTATATTAACTTAAGTGTAGGGGTTCAAACCTTTGAACCATCATTTCTAAAAATTATTTTTTTAGAAAAAATTACGGTCCGGTCCGGTTTAATTGGTTTTAAAAAATTAGAAACCGTGACCAAACCATTAAATTTGAGCGGTCCGGTTAAACCAAACCATCGAAAAACGGTTTCATTTGTTACGGTTTTTGGCGGTTTGGTGCGGTGCGGTTTGGTTCCAAACCGCGGTTTGCGGTTTATATGAACACCCCTAGCTACCGTAGAAAACACTTTATTTGAAGATGGTGATGGTGCAAATACATTCTGTGCTTTTAACCCAACTCAAGCTGAAGAAACTTATTCAATGGTCACCACTAACCGCTTTTGGTCCCAAATATTTGGGGTTGCTTTTTCCAATAAACGTTGGTTACATTTCTTTATGTTATTTGTACCAGTAACCGGTTTATGGATGAGTGCTCTTGGAGTAGTAGTCTGGCTTTGAATCTACATGTGTATGACTTTGTTTCTCAGGAAATCCGTGCAGCGGAAGATCCTGAATTTGAGACTTTCTACACCAAAAATATTCTCTTAAACGAGGGTATTCGTGCTTGGATGGCGGCTCAAGATTTGCCTCATGAAAATCTTATATTCCCTGAGGAGGTTCTACCTCGTGGAAACGCTCTTTAATGGAACTTTAGCTTTAGCTGGTTGTGACCAAGAAACCACCAGTTTCGCTTGGTGGGCCGGGAATGCCCGACTTATCAATTTATCCGGTAAACTGATGGGGGCTCATGTAGCCCATGCCGGATTAATCGTATTCTGGGCCGGAGCAATGAACCTATTTGAAGTGGCTCATTTCGTCCCAGAGAAGCCTATGTATGAACAAGGCTTAATTTTACTTCCCCACCTAGCTACTCTAGGTTGGGGGGTAGGGCCCGACGGGGAAGTTCTAGACACCTTTCCATACTTTGTGTCTGGAGTACTTCACTTAATTTCCTCTGTAGTATTGGGCTTTGGCGATATTTATCATGCACTTCTGGGACCTGAAACTCTTGAAGAATCTTTTCCATTCTTCAGTTATGTATGGAAAGATCGAAATAAAATGACTACAATTTTGGGTATTCACTTAATTTTGTTAGGTGTAGGTGCTTTTCTTCTAGTATTTAAGGCTCTTTATTTTGGGGGTGTATATGATACCTGGGCTCCGGGGGGAGGAGATGTAAGAAAAATTACCAATTTGACCCTTAGTCCAAGTATTGTATTTGGTTATTTACTCAAATCTCCTTTTGGTGGACGATTTGGAAGATATAATTGGAGGACATGTATGGTTAGGTTCCATTTGTATACTTGGTGGAATCTGGCATATCTTAACCAAACCCTTTGCACGGGCTCGTCATGCACTTGTATGGTCTGGAGAGGCTTACTTGTCTTATAGTTTAGGTGCTTTAGCAGTTTTTGGTTTTATTGCTTGTTGCTTTGTCTGGTTCAATAATACAGCTTATCCTAGTGAGTTTTACGGGCCCACTGGTCCAGAAGCTTCTCAAGCTCAAGCATTTACTTTTCTAGTTAGAGACCAACGTCTTGGGGCTAACGTGGGATCCGCTCAAGGACCTACCGGTTTAGGAAAATATCTAATGCGTTCACCAACAGGGGAAGTTATTTTTGGAGGGGAAACTATGCGTTTTTGGGATCTACGAGCTCCCTGGTTAGAACCTGGCTGTGGCAGCCAGTGTTTAACGCCCAAATCATGACAACCACTAAGCGGTGGTTGTAGTATAAATCGAGAGGTCGATCCACAAGGAGGTAACCTAAAATCAAAAGATTAGTAGAAAATAACACAAAAAGTTAGTAACATGAACTAAATAAAAAATGGAAATGAAAAGAGATTTGAGATTTTGGTAGAGTCTTTTTGATGAAATGATAAAATGAGGTAAGTGAAACAAAAGTAAGGGAAATCAAGAGTTTGAGAAATAGAAATGTTTCAAGAATCATCCATATGCTTGTTTAGTTACTTGGTTACTTGATTTACAAAAATGCACAAGTAAATAGTTCACACCCCAACATTTACTTGGAAAATCTAGCATTAAAGTCTATATTATTTTCTAACAAAAGTCTATTTGAGTTATTGATAAGGTCATTTTTGTATTAATATTTGTTAAGTTTTTCTATGCTTGGATGGTGTTATGATAGCATTTTTAATAGTTTTAACTAAGTTTCGTGATTCTACAACATATTTTCTACATTGCGTTTTATGATGATAAATCTGACATTTTGGTGGCAAGTGTAGTTAAAATAAAGTTTTAGGAGTATTCAAAGCTTTCGGGATTGAAATGTGGAAGTGGTGGCAATGTGGAAGCTATCTAAGATCAAGAATTGAAGAAATTGGAGATAGGCCGCAGCTCAAAAAACTCAGGCCGTTGCCTGAGGGACAGATTTAGGCACAGATTTTGTTCTAGGCCGCGGCTCGCAACGTCGTTTTCAGATTTTTTATTACTTTTTAATTAGAATTTAATTGAGACTATAAAGGATGATTATGGTTAATTTGAGAGGGATCTTTATGACAGTTTTAAGAGAGAAAAAGACTGAGAAAGGGCTGAAGAGAAGACTACAAGACTACATTACTTTTCTTCATCAATCTAGTTTCTTTTCTTCCCTTAATCTCTTTAATTTTAATTATAATTATGTTTGTGATTATGATTACTATTATGGAGTAGGTTCTTTTTAGGTTAAGGGTTAATTCAAAACCCAAGACATGAATTCTTGATTATTGATAATGAATATTGTTCTTTAATTTCTCTCAATATTAGATTGTGTCTATTTTTCCAATTGAATGTTATGAATCTTGTAATTTCTTGTTAGGTGGCCAACTAATTAAAGTTTTACATTGTTCAATTGTCATCTTAGAATTACTACTCATCTAATAGTTTAGGATTCTAAGTGTATGTGATAAATTCCAATTGATAGTTATGTCAAAAGAATTGTTGATTGTGATGAAAATTAGAACCTAGGTTAAATGAATTATATGCTTCATTAATTTATTACCTAGATTAACTTGTTTCCATATGACTTAATGTTTTATCTAAGTTAAATAGATTGTATGCTTCATAGATTTATTGCTTAGATAAAAGAGTTAATTATTGAGCGCTTCGCCTTGATTACTTATAATAGGGAGACTGGGATAATTGACTGCTTCAACGTTATCTGCGGGGTTAATAGTTTAATTGAGAAATTGGAATAATATTTATTATTAGTGATTAGGAATGATTGTCGATGGTGGAGATTAACCTTTAACTGCTTCTTAATATCGTAATATCCATCTTTAATTGCTTTCTAGTTTATGTTATTTAATTTTGAGTTAAAAATCAAAATCCCCTTTTAAGTTTTAGTGTTAATTCTTGAATAATAAAGTGAACGATAGTCCTCGTGGGTTCGACCTGTGCTTGCTATTATACTGAAATAATTGGAAGTATTGAAAGTAAAATCATTGTTAAATTTGTGTGGTATACGACAGCCATCAAATTTTTGGCGCCGTTGCCGGGGACTATTTAATCACTATAAAATATAATTGATTCTTGATTCTAATTTGGTATATATATTTTATTTTCATTTTTTTTCTTTTTCTTTTTATTATTTTTTTCTTTCTTTGTTGTTTGTCTTGTGAGGAACTTGAGATGTCTCATATGCAAGTCCTCATGAATTTTGTTCAACTTGACTTTGAGCCTTTATACAAGGCATGTTGGAGATACAAAGCTTTGCTAATGAGGTTCCCATACCATGGTTTGTCCAAAGAGTGCCAATTAGAGGTCTTCCTCAATGGGTTGAATGTCGAAGTAAGAGAATGGGTAGAAAGAGGAGATGGTACCACCAATTTCTACCAAGTATCTGTGGATGAAGCCTATTGGATGTTGGAAGACATGGCAGAATACAATGAATGGTGGTATTGGAATTGTTCAATGACCAACCAAGGGTGGGAGAGCAATTATAATAATATGGAGCCAACTTTTAACAATTGTACTCAAGGATCAAATGAGGAAAATTGAGATAATTTTCAAGAAGTAATTATAGAAGAGAAATCTCACCAAGCGGCTCAATCAAATTCACTGGAGGTATTGATGATGGAGTATATGGCTAAAAATGACGCCTTAATTATAAGCAAAGATTCAACCTTGAGGAATTTGGAAAATTCAAAGGGGAAATAACAAAGTGAGGAGGTCAATATGGGGAGTGGTGAGGAGATGGAGCTACCAATGGAAGAATTTGAACATCAAATGGAGCCCTCTTCAATCCAAAGTAACGAAGAAAAGGGAGAGACAATAGTAATGTTGAATGCTATCTCTACCCAAGATGTGGATAAATTATTTGAGCAAAGTAGTGAAGAAAGGCCAAATCCATCATCACACTCCATGCAACAAGTACTCAATCCTCAATATAGTGAGCTAATGGTAATGGAAGAGTACACATATGACAATCCTTATAGGCCACCACCATCTCCGCCTCCATTAGAATCATTCATTTGCATCAATCATGCTTATATTTCCAAAGAAAGTCAAGTTGAACATTGGAGCCCATCAATTCCAAATCTAGCCAAGTTTGAGGGCATTCACAATGACAACCTTCAAGTTGTATTATATGACGCTTATTATGGGCGTCAACCACTTATTGATGCGTTGACGAATAATTTTATATTTGCAACCTAAGAAGGATAGCAATGAATGTCACTATAATGGAGCAACGCATTGTACTTGAGGGATTTTTCTTTTCCTTATCTTTCATTTTATTTTCATTGAGGACAATGCATTGTTTAAGTGTGGGGGAAGGGAACAATTTCATTTTCATTTTGTCTGCTGTTGATTTTAATTTTTTTTTTCGTATCTTTATTTTGTCTGCTGTTGATTTTAATTATTTTTATTTTTATTTTTTTCGTATTTTTATTTAGTTTAATTTTATTATTATTATTTTTTTGCGTGTTTTTTTGTGTTGGTCTTGTTGAAAGCATTGGTCGATGATGAAACTTTGAATTATGCTTAAAGTGATGTCAGACAATGAAGAATTTTGTATGATTTGTGTGCTTGACTCCTATGTGAATTGCTATTTTGATTTATGTTGTTTTTCACTCTATGCACGATTGAATTCACCACTTAAACGTGTTGAAAAAAATTTATGCTTGTTGAAAAAAAAAATTTAAGTCCCAACCACTCTAGAAATCATTAATCAATTATTTGAGGCGAAATCATAAGTACACATGATTAGGAAATGATTAAGGCAGTTCTTTGGATCGTTTGAGCAGTTCAATCCCACCTATTATATGATAATCATTAGTTTCCCATGTTTGAGCCATGATGACTATTTCTTTTCTTCTATGAACCGAAATTTTTGACCTTATACTTCTTTGAAAAATATTTCTTTTTGTAACCCATTACACCATGGTTATTTATATATGATTTGATCTTGTGGGATGGTTTGTTAAAAAAAGGAGGGAAATACTTATGGGTTATTTGTTTGGTTGTAATTTGTGTATGATCTCTATTTCTCTCCTTGGAATATTATGAAAAAAAAACAAAAGAAAAAATGATTTGCAATGAAAGAAAATGCATATATGCAAATTTTGCAAAAGTATAAGTGTGGGGGAAATAGTGAGATCATTATGGAAAGAAGAGTAAGAAAAAAAAATAGGTACTTCTTGATTTGCATGGGAAAATTTGGGGCAAGTTCAAAGAATGAAATTGATGTATGCTATGGTGTGATTTGAGCTTAAATGTATCTTTCTCAATTACCCTTAACCTTAGCCTTACATTACAAGCCTATAAAGACCTTTTGATTTTTTATCATTGTGTGTTTATATTAGTGGAGAATGATTGGTTAATGTCTATGGAGTGGATGCTTTTTGTTGACTGTGATTTTAGCCAACGACGTGAGAACGTCAATAACGACAAGCCTTCAAGAGAATATAAACAACACAGACGGTATAATAAATAAAATAAAGAACACACAAGAGATTTTTATAGTGGTTCAGCCCCGATTGTCGGTAATAGCCTAATCCACTAAGAGTTGTGATTTATAGATCTATACTCAAGATCAGATGGACTGAGCCAACTGAGTTTCTTCAGTACAGATTGTGAAAATACAAGAGTTCTCTCAAATATCAGCACTTTCTCTCTCTAGAATACACAGACCCAATTTTCTCTCTCTAGAAAGAAGAAGCAGAAGAACCCCCTCTCTCATCCCATAAGCTCTCTATTTATAGGCTTGGGATCCTCAACTGATATCCCCTTATGATCGGGATATTTTATTATTCATCTTATATTTATATTACAATAAATGTTTAAAATGCAACTGATTCCTTAATTTGAGTGAGAAATGAGAGATTCCCGGGTATGTTGTTGAAGTTGTTTCTGGGGATTTTGACGTAGTCTCACATGCATGTTGGTTACTCCTTCAAGCTTTCCTTGGACCAAGGTGATATATGCATGCTTGGCTCTCCTCGGACCAAGGTGGTCCGAAGCAACACCCTTGCTTCTCACCTCGGACAAGTCCAAGCATACCTTCTCCAATCAAGGTCCGATCGGACCTTGTGGCCTTCTCCTCGGACCAAGGTGGTCCGAGGCATCCTCCTCTTGCCTTCTCCTTGGACCAAGGTGGTCCAAGGCATCCTCCTTGACATCTCTCCTTGGACAAGCCTGAGGCACTCCCTTTTAGCATCTCCCAATTATGTCCGATCGGACATTGTGTAGGCTCTCCTTGGTAGAATCTAAGTCTCCATTCTTGGCTTGCATGGGACTCCTCCTCCTTATCTACTTACCTTGGACACGTTCGAGCCAACACTTCGGAAACCTTGGGAGGCTTACCTCAAACACACCCTTGGGGTCTCCTAGGACCACATCCTCCTTGGGGTCTCTTAGTTACACTTTCTTGAGTTCACCTCGGACCTCATCCTTGGGTTCTCCTACGATCACTCTCTTGGGGTCTCCTAGGACCACATCCTCCTTAGGGTCTCCTAGGACCACTCCCCTTAACTCTCCTAGAATGCATTCTCCTTAGCCTCCTAGGATGCATTCTCCAATTTTTGGGTATAACACTTTTCATTGAAAAACATTTTGGTATATAGGCACTGATTTAAAAGAAAATTATTTCGCAAGTATGGATTAAATTTGATGCATTTAGGTTGGTGTTGTGATTAAGTGCTTAGTAAATTAATTTTGAAAATCAAATGGTAAATTACATATGGAGTTGAAATTCTAATGAGTATGAAAATCTAAATTGTTTTGGCATTACTTATTTATGTGATTCTCAAAGACATTCAAGCTTTTGACAAGACCTTTGTTTAGTGAGTCTAGATTAGTTTGTTTTATTTTTAGTTTTGTTATTTTAGTGTTTTGCTAAGGGACTAGCAATATTCAAGTGTGGGGGAATTTGATAAGGTCATTTTTGTGTTAATATTTGTTAAGTTTTTCTATGCTTGGATGGTATTATGATAGCATTTTTAATAGTTTTAACTAAGTTTCGTGATTCTACAACATAT
This sequence comes from Humulus lupulus, assembly GCF_963169125.1. Taxonomy (NCBI): domain Eukaryota; kingdom Viridiplantae; phylum Streptophyta; class Magnoliopsida; order Rosales; family Cannabaceae; genus Humulus; species Humulus lupulus. The sequence goes on along the minus strand of NC_084797.1, from coordinate 12,194,708 downwards.
TTTGTACGTTGCGTTTTATGATGATAAATCTGACATTTTGGTGGCAAGTGTAGTTAAAATAAAGTTTTAGGAGTATTCAAAGCTTTCGGGATTGAAATGTGGAAGTGGTGGCAATGTGGAAGCTATCTAAGATCAAGAATTGAAGAAATTGGAGGTAGGCCGCGGCTCAAAAAACTCAGGCCGCGGCACTTTAAATGGAAATTGCACTTTCAGAATTTTTTCTTCCAGACAGGCCACTACGAATAAAACTCAGGCCGCTGCCTGAGGGACAGATTTAGGCACAGATTTTGTTCTAGGCCGCGGCTCGCAACGTCGTTTTCAGATTTTTTATTACTTTTTAATTAGAATTTAATTGAGACTATAAAGGATGATTATGGTTAATTTGAGAGGAATCTTTATGACGGTTTTAAGAGAGAAAAAGACTGAGAAAGGGCTGAAGAGAAGACTACAAGACTACATTACTTTTCTTCATCAATCTAGTTTCTTTTCTTCCCTTAATTTCTTTAATTTTAATTATAATTATGTTTGTGATTATGATTACTATTATGGAGTAGGTTCTTTTTAGGTTAAGGGTTAATTCAAAACCCAAGAGATGAATTCTTGATTATTGATAATGAATATTGTTCTTTAATTTCTCTCAATATTAGATTGTGTCTATTTTTCCAATTGAATGTTATGAATCTTGTAATTTCTTGTTAGGTGGCCAACTAATTAAGGTTTTACATTGTTCAATTGTCATCTTAGAATTACTACTCATCTAATAGTTTAGGATTCTAAGTGTTTGTGATAAATTCCAATTGATAGTTATGTCAAAAGAATTGTTGATTGTGATGAAAATTAGAACCTAAGTTAAATGAATTATATGCTTCATTAATTTATTGCCTAAATTAACTTGTTTCCATAGGACTTAATGCTTTATCTAAGTTAAATAGATTGTATGCTTCATAGATTTATTGCTTAGATAAAAGAGTTAATTATTGAGCGCTTCGCCTTGATTACTTATAATAGGGAGACTGAGATAATTGACTGCTTCAACGTTATCTGCGGGGTTAATAGTTTAATTGAGAAATTTGAATAATATTTATTATTAGTAATTAGGAATGATTGTCGAGGGTGGAGATTAACCTTTAACTGCTTCTTAATATCGTAATATCCATCTTTAATTGATTTCTAGTTTATGCTATTTAATTTTGAGTTAAAAATCAAAATCCCCTTTTAAGTTTTAGTGTTAATTCTTGAATAATAAAGTGAACGATAGTCCTCGTGGGTTCGACCTGTGCTTGCTATTATACTGAAATAATTGGAAGTATTGAAAGTAAAATCATTGTTAAATTTGTGTGGTATACGACAGCCATAAAAAATCATTGTTAAATTTGTGTGGTATACAACAGCCATCAATTATAAAGTTCTTTACTTTAAAAACACAATGTTAATCTTATGAAAAATCTAAAAATGACAAAATACCCAAGGGCAATAATGCAATAGAAGATTATACATAAAATTCTATATCAATATTACTTTTACTAATTAGAAGCACGTAGAAAGAGCATGACTAATCCTATATACTATTAGCACAAGTAAATAAAGATAACAAGATAGAAAATGGGGATGAAAGAACATAAATAACTCAAATACATTACATTAAAAATATAGTAACTCAAAGTAGCAAAATAACATCACTAGCATATGGAATCATTCCTAACCTTCCTAGGAAGATTAGGTCATTATGCTTATGATTCTCACAAAATTCTAAGAAGAAAATATGAGAAGAAAGTGAGTAGAAATTTTGTTATAGTTTCTTTACTCTAAAAATTACATACTAATTGTGAAGAAGGAGTCCTTATTTATAGGGAGAGAAAATAACTAAAAAGAAATTAAACAACAAATGGGGGTTACACAATAAATTTGAAATATTAATAATAAAATATAATTTTGAAAAATCAAATCTTATTATTAATATTAACCTAGTTATTTTGGTGAATAGTCAATTTGATCTTTTAATAAAACACCAAAAAGAATGAGCTTTGAAGCTCAAAATAGAAATGTGCAAAGCTCAATACCCACAAAATATGGGTTGATGGGTGCTTGTGGGCAGCTAAAATATTGAACAATTCGTGCCCAATAGGGGTGTGCCACGTGTCACGGCTGGCTGGGGAGGGAGACAAAAAGGCAGCTAGATGTGCTGATGTGGCGACGCTTGAATGGCTGGCAGGTATGCTGGTTGACCTGGTCAACACAGGAGGAGAGGCTGGGAGGCTCGCAGGTCGTCGGGTCGGTGGGCTAGGTCACTCGCGGGTCAGAGCTGCTAGAGAAGGTCGCGGACAATTGGCACGATGGGGGCTTGGCCATGTGTCGGCTGGAGGTGGAGCAGAACTTAGGCGGACCTGGGCTCTTTTGGGCCAGTTTTTTAGGCCAACTGTCTTAAAAAATGCCAAAAGTTCAAATCTTTTTTCAATTTTGATTCTTTCTCTTTTTTTTTTCTTTTTTTTCCAAGTGCCAAAAATATCAATTAATTCCTACAAAATAAAAAAAATTCAATCATAATCACATATTTTCATTTATAAAATAAACCACATTAATTTTATGAAAATATTAATTAAAACGTAATTTATTTTGACTATTAAGATCAATAAATGTGTATTTTTCACCACTAATCAGCCAGGATGGCCGAACATGTACCTATCACTCCACATTCTCCGTACTCATGATTGGTCGATCTTTCCTTTGCCCTTACATGCACCATAGAGCACCCGTGAGCCGAAGCCCAGCAAGAAAACCCAACATATAACATATAACATAACAATCCACAATATACAACAAAACAACCATCACCCTAAACAAATAGCGGCCTACGCCGACCCAGGTGCTTTACTAGGCCCTAGGTTCGCTGTCTTCACCGAGTGGGTGGATTTAGCACCCTAGGAGGGTCTCGCCCTAGCGGCCTGCACTCAGCGTGCTCAACGCTGATCCCAACCCCTTGTCGTACTCGGTTTCATGCCGTTTTCGGCCTTTGCCGTTCCCGGCTCGTCGTTCACTCATAACATACATAACACAAAATAATAATCACAAATATCAACACATATATTGAGCATAAACAATAGGGTCGCGCCCTGAAACACAAACAATAGGGTCGTGCCCTGCTCTACGAGCACAACAGTTTTCTTACCTGTGTCCCGAGCTAATAAGCCAATACGATCTCGAGCACACTCCCCTAATCCAAGCCTCGTTGAAAACCTAGTCACAATGCATTCGTAATAACCATTTGATCGTGAAAATATGTATATACGCAAGTGCACACAATCGATTCAAGTAATATATGATAAGTAAAATATCGTTCCCTCGAAGACTATCTTCCAAGTACCACTAATTGTTCTTTAAATTTCTATTTGGCAACTAAGAATTTGATTTTTTAATTTAATTTTAAATTTGAAAATACTTTAAAAAAAAATCAACTAAATAAAAGATTTAAATCACTATGAAAAAAGACCTAGGGTGTTAATTTCATCAACTTTTCATTCTACTAATTGTATTAATCAATTCTAGATTTCTTTCTTTCTATTCTAATAGCAGGTTAACATAAATAAATTCCTATTCTTTTTCAAGATATAAGATCTCAACCTATATGCAGGTTTTCTACATCTCTGTGATAAACTTAAATATATAGAAGGCATTAAGCATGGAAACCTAATTACTACACAAGCCATACATGTACTTTCGTCAAATATGCAACCTATGTTTATACAATGATACCATATTCAATTCTTATCTTTCGAATTTTGAATCAAAATCATTAAATCAAGTAAATAGTGATCAAGTATTTACTAGCATTAAATACACATTATATAGATTAGAATAGAGAATAAAAATCAATAGAACATCATAATTCAATTAGATAGAAATCCAAGTGACTACATTAAAAACCCTAGATAAAAAAATTAGTTCATGGAAAATAATAGAAAAAGAAGTAAGAGAAGAAAGAGAGGAAATAGAGAGAGGTCAAGAAGAAAGAGAGAGATAGATTCAGATCTAAAATAGTCTAAAGCATTCTTTTTATAGTGATAAGATTGTGAAAAGAGTTTTCTAGATGTTTCCATTTGTTACTTGATAATGCTCCAAAATATCTTTATTTGAATTTCAAATCTCGTAACTCTAGCTTGCGTAATCTTGTAGGTCAAATATCACCATGTAAACGTTCGAATTTGACTGTTCTTGTAAAACAATCTTTTGTAGGTCTTTGAATAATCTTTCCAGCGCCACTAAGAACACATAAATCGGATAAGTGAGTCGGGAGATATGGTCAAAATACCAAAACTGTCTCAGATTCAAAATATCTCAGATTTTTCCAACAATTTAAGTTTGAATTCTCCTTTACTTCTCAAATCAATTCAAATAAATATTTTTTTTTATTGTTTTTCTCTTGATTGAAGATAATATTTCAAATAAATTTTGAAATATTTCTCAAATATCCATTTAACAAATGACAACCTAAAAAATACAACAACTACACATAAAAAGAACTAAAAATATAAAATAATAATAAAACAAAGACTAAAAAGTATTAAAAATCTATCCTATCACCATTCATCAAGTCTTAAACCAATAAATAACTTCGGAATATTAATCTAGCCTCCGGGACCTTGGATTCTACTAAACCAGGTAGTAGAATCCTTCTCGAGCCTTAATATTCGAGTTCCCGAGCTAAAAACCTCAATTTCCCCTTTCTTCCCATTTAGGGCCGCGACATGCCCTCTAGGGTTGCCGCCCGCTACTAGTCAGAGGACAATGCCCTCCTTGCTGGAGGGCACGCGTTGCGGCGCACTAGGCCTTGCGTCGCGGTGCCTGACAAATTCTGAGGCCCCTCCAACCTCTTCGAACACGCGAGTCGCGACGCCTGAAGAACAGGGCCACGACTCGAGCCCCAGAAACCCAGAAATCCACCATTTTCCTGCATTTTTCCCCGAGCCTAAACCACTAATTCACACCCCAAACATCAATTAAACCCAAAATTAAGCCTAGACTTCCTTTCCACACGGCCTAGGCTTCATAAAAATCTAAGAAATAATTCATATACTCACCAAACACTCAAAATCAAACTAGACCTGAACCTAAGCAATCATACCAAAAATTACAGCAGAAACTTAAACAATTCAGTACCAGAATTCTTACCTCTGTAATAATTTTGGTTTGAGCTACTTCCCAAACACCTCAAGCCTCCAATGCTTCAATTTTCTTAGCCTAAGGTCCCAAAAAATTGATCAAGGCACCAAGCATCAAAGAGAGGGAGAGAGAACAGAGAGAGAGAAGCATGAGAGAAAGAGGGTTCTGTTTGTCTTCTAAGTGATTCTAGAGTGTGTTGAGGCTAAGCCTAATACCAGCTGCCTAAGTCCCAAAATTCCTAAAATGCCCTCAAGTCTATCCTAATCCTTGAGTGCCACCAAGGGCAATCCCGCTAAATCCTCAAGTGTTTCTATAATTTCCCATTTAATCCTGACATGCACAAATAATTACTAAATTATTACCCGTTACCCGGTAATTTCTGAACACATGTTGTATTCCCAAAATACCCCTAGGCTCATCCCAAGTCGGGTTTTCGACCCCGTTGTGACTATTTAGCTAATTCGCTCCTTAGGTCTGTCTTGGATCGTGCATCGCAAATATATCACCACACCCTCGTGGTATCAATCACAATATACACATATATCACATTTATGCCCTTAACGGGCTAAAATTACAGATATGCCCCTAATAACCAAATGTGGCATACATGCATATTTAATTCACATAAACATGCATTTCTAATCACATGATCATTTAATTCACATATTAGCATAATTAAATCAATTATCGCCCTCTCGACACGCTAATCAAGGCCCTAAGTCTTATTAGCAAATTTGGGACGCTATAGTGTGTCTTTGTCGGTTGGCGTCGGGAGGGGTTCAAGACGTAGGCAATCTTGAGAGTGGTCAAGAGGAATCTCACCTTGTCTTTCCAACTAGTGGAATTGGATCCATAAAACTTATCCAACCTCACTAGGTCTTGGTTCATAATCTTGATGGTCTCTCCTTCCATTGAAACAAACAAAGGGTTAAGCTTTTGAATGTTAGAGATAATATTATTGTTCCAATGGAAATAGGAAAAACAAATACAACTCTAGTAAAAAAATATACAATTGACAAGATGATTGATTAAATAAAGTTACAACTCTATTGCAAAAATACAAGTAAATATAGAAAGATGTAGATGAAGAGAAAGATAGGAAATACAACTCTATGACAATAGATACAAATAAACTAAAAGAAGTAGAACAAAAGATGTAAATGGAAATTACAACTCTATAGCAAAAGATACAAGCAAATATATAAAGAAGATGAATCAAGAAAAGTAGAATAAATAAGATAAAAAAAAAACAAGAACAAATAAGAATTCACTCTATCACTCACACAACCAAAGTAAATAGCATTAGAGATCACCAACTTGAACAAGGTTTACAACATTTGTCCAAAGCTTATTTTCCCATATCTCAACCACTAAGGGAATTCTCACAAGTGGAAATAACTCTCTGGAATAAATAAGTCTCTTTGGTATTTTTCTAGCCAGGTGTTATTATAGATAGAAATTGTGTGTCATACAAGTGAGCAATATGCTTCTATTTATAGAGTTTTGAGACACCCTTTAAATTTCAAATTTCACAAATCTCATGGTTATTACCAATGTTTGATTGGATGTTTATGGAATTAAAAATGAGATTTGAAAGTTACTTGGAGTGTTAGAAACGTTCACAAAATTGAAATTTGGCTGTCAGCAAGCTTGGCTACGGGCAGGGTTATCAGTGGCCACGGTCGCTGGCTCGAATCCCCAGGCCGCGAACTGGGATGTTAGTGGGCGCGACCACCGATGTTTTTCAGCCTCCCAAATTTTCCCAATTTTCCAAAATGCTCCAAACTCATTGTCACTTGATTTTGTAACCTCCATACATATTATAAGAGTTAAAATCACATCTCCAACAATCATATCACTTATGGCTTTGTGAAATTCATACTCAAAATGTGTAATATATAATCTACATATTATTGTATAATATTTTGGAGTTATAAATTTGTAACTCCAAAATATGTTACACACTATCCAAATTGTAACTCTCCTGTATCTTATGTTACAATGTATGACAAACAACTTTGCGCATTATTTAATCTAAAATATTATATTATATATAAATAATATAACAACTTTTTCCTACCTGTTTCGTACATTGAGAATAGTATTTTTCCCGTGCATTTGGTGAAAAGTCTATTCTCTTGTAGCATCATATTTAATAATAAAAAAAAAGAGTTGTTACCTTAACCACTGTAACATCTTATATTTATTCCTTTTAGAAAAGTTGAATTACCTAACATAGTTAAGATTAGTTTTTGTGTCATAGAACAAAAAATTAAGAAATGAAAATTAATTATATGTATACGATCTCCTAGAACTATATATAGTCAGTCATATAGTATATATGATTAATTCTCTTTAGCTCTCTTTTCTTTGCATATATTACAAGTTTAAAAAGGAAAAGAATAAGAGAACACATACAAACAAAAATAAAAATGAAAATTAAATTATAACAAGGAAAGGAAAAATTAGTACAACAGATTCTAGAACTACATTATGTAGATGGATTGAAGAGATTGTAAGAAATGACTTTGCTCCCTCTTTGTTTTAGAATCTGCTTTGTTCAGTGTATATGCTACATCAGACTTAATTTTTGTACAAATCTTGTTTATAATACAGTAAAATCTGTATACAAGAATAATTTCTATTTTATTATAAAGAAAATTTGATCCCAATTTGGGTCAATTATAAATAAAAATAACCTCTAAAATGTAATATACGTTTTTTAAGTCACACATTCAAAAAGTATACTTCTATATAGTAATAATTATATGTAAAGTCAAATATATATTATATAATTTATTTGTACACAAATGAGAAAATCAAGTATTCATTCTACATTTGAATCACTAAGTTATTTTTAAATATATAATAGTTATTAGGGTGTTTTATTGTTATTATTGTTAAAGTTGATATTTTTGGATGTTTGAAAACATTTTGTACCAATATTTCTATTCAGTTATAACCTCTCAATTAGAATAAAATTAGTTTGATGAGTTCTTTATAGATTATGCATTATTTAATTTCATATTTTTTTTTGCAGAATATCTTTTGGTGGGTTTGTAAGAGCAAAGAGTGATGTATGCTTTTTTCTTCTTATTGGAGGATTGCATTAGTTAATAGCTAGCTATAATATTATGTTATTGATAGATAATTGTAATGCTTTGTTAATTTACTTGCTAAATTTGAGTTTTCATAACTTATTTACTTAATGGATGAATGTTTACAAAATTTGAATAAAAAAGTGTTGAAATTAGTTTAACATTAAAAATTCAAAATATTACTGGATACTTTTTATTTTCATCAAAAGCTCAAACCGAACAACCCAACTCATACATCTCTTTGAATAGTAGAATTGGGATGTATCTTAAAAAAAACAACCCAACCCTTATATTTCTTTGAATAGTAGGGTTGGGTTCAATCTTACAAAAAAATAAATGACCCATAAGTTCTCTAAACTAAGGTGATTGAGTTGGCTCATGAAAGTATTATTAAACCGACTAACCCAACTCATATGCATCCATAACTACGTCCATTCAAAATATATCGGAATAGAATCATAATGATTAATATTCTTTAGCTTTCTTTTCTACATAACAATAAAAGAGAGCATACATATATATAACTAAAACTTGAGATTAAATTAAAATAATAAGAAAAAGGAAAAAATAGTACTATTAGAGCACCTAGTACTACAAATACACTACAGTCATTATTATATATGTATAAATAATGATTAATTTTCTTTAGATTTATTTTCCATATTTATTACAAGTTTAAAAAGAAAAATCTAAGAGAAAGTAAATAACTTATCTGGTTCAAAGAGAAGAGAAGCTTAAGCGTTTAGCTGAAAATGTTAGACAGTAACAACAATCAAATAATTTAGTGCCCAAAATACCCTTTTGTGTAACATTTCTTGTTCAAATGAGTATCTCAGAGAGCAGAAGCCAATTCATACACACACATGTATATATATAAGCACATAGCTACAGTAGCTGGAATACTCATTTGAGCAAGAGAAGTTACAAAGAGGATTCAATACTTTTGTAGATCTCTCTCTCTCTCTCTCAATATGAAACAGAGAACCCTTTCTGATAAGAGTTATTCTGGCACCTATATATATATGTCATATTTGGGACCAATATATATACGCTCTAAATTGAAACCCTACAAATAATACCCAATACCCAGTCCACAATCAAAAGTACGAAAATGCCACTATCTGATTGTTGGAGTTTTGGAGTGGAGTGGAGGATATTTTGGTAATTTGAATGCTGTGTAATGTATGCAAATGCAATGTTGTTGAGGTTTGACAATCGGTTCAAGTTGTATAGTTGTGGTGAGAGGTGAAGAAGAGGTCGGGTAGTGAGTGAAGTAATGCACAACGACGAGTCGTTGGCATGGAATGGTAGTTCATATATACATAATATTAATATAAGAATAATGATTTGTGCACCTAAAATTTGCAGTTTGTAGCCAAACATTACACACAGTGATGTAGCAGTGCTTTTTAAAATAGTAAGTCCCAGTTTTAATAAATGTGATTGATTAAGCTAGTCTGCCACGTCACTATGTATAATATTTTGGTGTATATTTTGGGTGCACATATCATTACTCTTAATTATAAACACCAATCCACCATTTAATATTGGAAAAATATTATTTTGGTGTATGCATTATTCTCATTATCGATACTTATATTTTGTTAAATGACAGTTTAGATCTTGTATTTTACAAAGTTAATCAAAATAGTACCCTAGATCTAATTTTTGTCAAAAATATTTTCAATTATAAAATCAATTTTCAAATTAGTAATAATGTGAAAGGTTCAGAAAATAGAATATAATAGTCGAAGAACTAATAATAAAATATTATATTAAATTTTTTTTTTATCAAAATTAAGTATAAAATATATTTTGTAAATACATAAAATTCAAATTGTTATTTAAAAAAACCAAAACTGGACACCCATCACAAATTAAAAAAAAAAAAAAAAACTAGGGGCTCAATCAATCTGTTATTTTCCCTTTAATATTTTGTCTCACACGTCAACTTTAAGAATTAAAATTGTGGTTGTTGATTGATATGGTACAAGTATGAAATGATTACAAGTTACCACTTTTCTTTTCTAATAAATGAAAAATATCCAAATTATTAATTGTAGTTTTTTTTCTGAGAAAATATACTTATTTAGATATATATATATATATATAATGCAGGTAGTCAGAGTCAGACACCTTTTTTCAATAGTTAGTATAGTACTGAAAAGCAGTCCCCACAAAAAATAATAATTATAAATAAAACAAAACACCGAAAAGCAGTGGCGACTGGCAATCCAATTTTATTTTTTCTTCCAATTAGATTAAGAAAAACCAATCGAAAACAAACTATGTATATTTTTATTATACACTGATTTGGTTGGCTTTAACTGATTTTTTATGAGGTTTTTAATTTTAATTATTAGCAAAAGCATTAATATTTTAATGTACCAATTCTAATCATTTCTTTTTTATCAATTTTGGCCGGCTTTTTATTTAATCATTTTGTCCATACACATACACATACACATACACATACACATAGTAGAACCAACACAAACAAAGAAAAAAAATTAATACATGATATTGACAGTTCTCCAACCTGTTAATATTTAGCCAAGTAGTGGGCACAAATATTAGTGGTTCTAGGGCAGTGAGTGAAGCATATTTAATTGAAGTTTCTGCAGATACTGAAGATGTCACATCAAGTATCACCCTTAGATTTAGGTTGGATAGCATAAGAGACTTGTCGTTGATGGCCTTAACCACCTTAAGACAGTCAGAAAAATCAATGTAGGTCTCCCTGTATCACTCCCATGGCTAATGACACCAAAAGGCCATGGTGGCTGAATTCACCAAATGACCATAGCTATCATCAATGGCTACCCCAAGTCCAACCTTCTAGTACTCATTGCAAAAGGCAGCATATAGTAAGATCTTATATGTCGCTTTTTAGGGTTTTTTATTTTATTTTATTTTATCATGTACAAAGATCTACGTTTCAAAACTCAATAAAAGAGTTAAAATGAGAACACTGAAGAGCCCATCGATAGGGCTTAAAGTGAAGCCCTTATATGAGAAATTTCTTATATAGACAATTTTTGTATAGGGGCTTCACTTTAAGCCCTACTGGTGGAACTCTCAGTGTTCTCGACCTTTGAACAATTTTCGACTCGATTTTTTTATAACCGTGTATATTGTAGTTATTTAGAGCATCGACGCGATTTTTAGGAAATTCCGAATAGTTTACAGTACCGAAAACTAGGTTTAAACATGTTGTTACACGAGTGACTAATTTTTTTTATGCGCTTCTCAACCGGTTTCCATATGATGTCACTGGCGAATGTGGCCCTAGAATCTGATAAATGGAACTCCTTTTGTTGTCCCTTCTTCTGCTGCTCAGCTGGCGAGACTGTCTTGCTCTTGGAAGGAGGGCGAACCACCTTAGGATTGAATCTGTGAATGGGACGCTCCTGAGGATGAGTAGTATGGCGACGAGAGCCCTCGGTATAATCTTGCCGAGAAGAAGATTCATGGGGAACCCAAATAGTATCTTGATGAGAAGGGTGTTGCAATGGTTCTCGTTGACCTGACCTATCCCGCTGAGAAAAATGACTCCGCTGAGGTGTACCTTGGGTGCCTTGGGAACCGCAGGGCATACTATGCTGAGAAGTAATCTGAGAAGAGCCCGGCGAGGAGCCCTGAGGATCATCTTTAGAGGGTTGTCGAGTTGTCTGTTTCACTCTCGCCATTGAACAATACCTCTTTAAGAAATCTTCCTCACTGAATAAGTATACAGCGGAACAGAGGAGAATCTGTTTCAACCTTTCCAAGAACTCCTGGGGAGTACGCTCACTTACTGACCTGTCTGATGAAGAGGAGTTGGACATCTGCAACAGAAGAAAAATAAAGATTAAAGTTAGTAAATGAGCATAATGATGCCAACAGCTGGGGGCGTGTTCATGAACTAAAGAGTAAAAATGAAGAAATCAGGAGCAAGATTCTATATAGGGGGTCGGCCTAGTGAGACTAAGCATAGGCCGACCACTCCAAGGAAGTAAGCTTCAGAAATATGCCAAAGGACCGTTCAAGTCTCCAGAAAAAATAATTTTTATAGTACAAGGAAGACCCCCAAGGAAATCAATTGAGGTGAAAAATTATTTTTTAGGATCCTTGGTGGTCGGCTTATGCTTGGGCCGACCACCCTGAGTCCTTGAAAATCACCTAAGGCAAGAGGTGTTCGGCCCATGAACCCCCAAGGTGGTCCGCCTAGCCCTAATTCTAGGTCTGGAATTCGCCTAAGGGAAGGAAAGGGAATATTCGGCCCATGAACCCCTAAGGTGGTCGGCCTAGCCCTAATTCTAGGCCTAGAAATCGCCTAAGGGAAGGAAAGGGAATACTAGGCCCATGAAGCTCTATGGGTGGTCGGCATAGCCCTAATTCTAAGCATGGGAATCGCCCAAGACAAGGATTGGGAGCCCTGGAGGTGCTCGGCCCAAACACTAATTCTAAGCCTGGAAATCGCCCAAGGCAAGGATTGGGAGTCCTGGAGGTGCTCGGCCCAAACACTGTCCTGGAAATCGCCTGAGGCAAGGATTGGGAGCCCTAGAAGTGCTCGGCCCAAACCTGTTCCTAGGCCTGGAAATCGCACAAGGAGAAGCCAAGAGGTACTCGGCCCATGATTGCGTACCATGGAGGTGCTCGGCCCAAACCTGATCCTATCCCTAGAAATTGCAGGCACTAGGGTTTTGAGTCCCAAAAATCGCAAGGACTAGTGAGTGGTCAGCCTAGGGTGCTGCATCCCTGGAAATCATCCAGTCTGGGGTTTATAACCCTGGAAATCGCCTAGGCTAAGGAATTTTACAGAGAAATCTTGATTTGAGTAAGTCAATTATTTTGGATCAAGATACAACAATACAAGAAGATTCAGACAAAAATTCCTCAAAAATACAAAGTGTTTCTTATGAATCTAAGCACATTTAAATTAAATGATGTGAAAATTAGAAGAGAGTACTTACCAAAGATCTGAGTTTGATGAGGAACTGGAAAAATCTGACTTGGATCCTGTTTGAAAGTGGTGCATGGAGCATGAATGAGGAGAGATGATCTACTTATAACCTCTCAGGTAGACAATATATTTGTAGGAATTCAAATTTCCTTGAAAAATATCTAATATAGTTAAAATTTAAATTCCTTGAAAAATATTTATATTTTTAGGAATTAATATCCTTGAAAAATATATTATATTTTTAGGACTTTAAATCTCCTTGAAAAATATGTTATATTTTTAGGATTTCAAATTTCCATGAAAAATATATTATATTTTTAGGAAATTAATTTTCCTTGAAAAACCTAATTATTTTTAGGAATTACTAATTGTCCCTGAAAAATTCGTACCGGGCAAAGTATCGATAGTTAAAAAAGTACTATGTAATGTCCCGAGGGACTTGGCTATTTGAGTATTGCTACGGTATGTTTCTCGGGCTAGGATCAAGTTTATCGTAATGTTGAAAACATTGCAATAAACTTGGGGGGCAAATGTTATCCCTAAAAAATACAAGGATGACGTGGCGAATGAGAATGAGACACGTAACATCACCAAGCAGGGAAAAACGACAAAGTATTGAGAAAATACCGACGGGCAAAACAGATAGGTCTAGGACCTAAAAAAGTCGACCAAGCCTAAACCCCCTAGGGGTGGCCGGCCTAAGCGGACCCAAGGGTCTAGAAGTGGTCGGCCTGACCCCCTACCCCGAGGGTGGTCGACCCCAACATGCACAAGGACCCCTAGGGGTGGTTGGCCTGACCCCAAGCCTTAGGGTAGTCGGCCCCAATATGCCCAAGGACCCCTAGGGGTGGTCGGCCTGACCTCAACTCCTAGGATGATTGGCCTAAGCAGGCCCAAGAGCCACCTGGGTGGTCGGCCCACCCTATCTTTCATGGGGTGTTCTGCCTAAACCCCCAAGTACACTTCACTGAGAAATAATCACTTTCGTTCAAACTGAGATTAATAGGCCTAGCACCCTGAAGATCAATAGGCCTAGCACCCAGAGGATCAACAAGTCCAACAGCCAGAAGGTCGCAGGTCCAGCACCCAAGCTTTAGTCGTCGGGCCTAGAACTTAAGTCTCATATACCGACAGAGACTTAACATTTTCTCAGAAGTTTCAACCGTGCATTGTCTACCGCGATCTAAAGAAACAACGAGAAGACCCACGATCTCATGATCATGGGGAGGTGGACACGTATCTTCACTGCCTGATAATCGTGTGCCAAACCACGATCCCAGTATGACCAGTCATGTAACAGCCCCTGGTACTATAAATAAAGGACCCAGGGCTTCATCAAGGGGGATCTTCTCTCTTTTTTGGAATTTGGGGAGAAAAGTATGAGTGACGAGTGAACTCATTAGTTTGTGCTTGTAATTGTCGAGTAATTCAATATTAAAGATGAAGTGGATTATGTTATTACTGTTCATTAGAATGAACAGGGCTGAACCACTATAAAATTCATGTGTGTTTATTTAAGATAATCGTATTCTGTCATTTGTTTCATTTATTTCGTTCAAAAGGTGTCGTATATTGCACATACGACTGTTGCCAAATTTAACAAGTCAACAAATACATATTTTTTATTTTTTATGATCCCTTTTTTTTCTTTCAATTTTACTAACTGAAGTTTTAAAAAAATACAATTCTAAAGTTTAATTACAAAAATATTCTTTCTATAAAATAAAAAACAACTAAAAATCAATCAAAAAAACAAATTCATTGCATCAACTCAAAATAAACTAAAAAAACAACACAAATAACAATATACATCGGACCAATTAAACATTAACAACAACAACAACAAAAAATCTAAAAAAAACTAATTGAAAACAACACAATCAAATAAGAAAAAAAAAGGCAAATATATAAATATTTACCTAAAATAGTAAAAATAAATAAGAAATAAATACACAAAACATATATGAGTCAGCAAGAAAAGAATCAACCAAGTTACAATAAAAAATAATACCAACGTTATAATTTGTTATTTTAAAACAAAAACAAAAAAGTTAAAATGCGCATCCAGGGAATCGAACCCTGGTCAGTACCGTGGGAGGGTACTATGATACCACTACACCAGATGCGCTTTTTGTTTAATGCGTTTCAAAATATATATATATTATCAAAATAAAAGTATTATAACATATTATAATTCTACTGTAAATATATAATTTAATCATATTTTTGTGCTCGGAGATATATAGTAAGCATTCATCTCAAAAAAAATTATGATCACTGGTAGGTAAATTTTCCCATTTCATGTATTTGGATAATAATTGTACTGAAATCTTTATCATTATACCTTGTAGTTTGTCTATGATCTCAGATACATTGATTGGGATCTACTTTATATATGTATACTTATGATCAAAAAGAGATTTTAATCCTACTTGATTTGAATGTTATAAACTAAAAGCAAACGAAAACAAGCTCGTATTATTATTTTGAATATAATTTTTTTTTTAAGTTTTGTTTGGATGTAAGATGCAAATTTAAGTTCAAGTTAGAGAAATATTCGATTTTGGTACTTAGGTACTAAAATCGGATATTTTCTATTTCACTTAAGTGGGTTGTTGATTGAGTCTTAAAATTGTAAGATGTTGATAACTTGATACTATAGAAGTTTACATTAAACATGGGAAAAATAAACATAATTTTTATATTTATGGGAAAACAAGTAATTATACAAAAATATGACAATTTCATAAAATATAAAAAATAGATTAACATGAACATAATTATACAAAACTCTCTCTCACTTTCAACCTCAAGACATCTCTCCTTCTTTTCTTCTTTCTTCCTCTCTCCTCCTCCATTTGGTTTCCTCCTCCGCCCCCAGCCGACAATGCTTTTCCACCCCCGCCCCCATCCCCGACGGTGACGCACCTCCGCCGATTCAGTTCTTCTTCTTCTTCTTCTTCTTTCTACAGATCTTGTTTTATTCTTATTCTTTTGTTCTTTTTGTTGTTGTTGTTCTTCTTCACATTTATATTTCATTTTTTTTTACTTTCAGACCTAACTGTAACCGGTTATCATCATAATATGTTCAATACTTTTTGTACATGTTTAAGTAAGTAGGTACCATGGAGACTGATTCTTTTTATCAGATCTGATTTTTTTTTTAGACCTGGTTACATTATCAATTAATTTAGATTTTTTTTTGTTTAGATCTAGTTTTTTTTTCACACTTGACTAAGTAACAGGTACAAATGTGACTAGTTTTTTTATTTCAAACCTAGGTGTAACTAATTACCATAATGATCAGTTTAGATTTTTTTGTTTAGATCTGATTTTTTTTTTTTAGACAACAAGCTAAGTAACTATGTACCATCGCGATAGATTTAGTTTTTTTTTCTTCCTTTTTTGAGATATATTTTTTTATTTTCAAACCTAATTAAGTAACCAATTATCATCATATCACTAATATATATATATATATATATTGATATTATTAAATGGCGGTAACCATTACCACCATGTCACTAAAAAGATTATAAAAAATTTGAACAGGCTATGCTACCACATAATTTTTTTAAAAATCTTATTCCGAAAACAATATGGTAAGCAAAAATAATATTACAAAAATGTGGGGAAAAAATCTCATGTAATTGTAAAAAATAAAAATAAAAAAAGCCATAAAAAAAATGCACAAAGTTGAAAACCCAATATTTATCTCAATGAAAAAAAAAATTATATTTTATGTAATTTCCTCTTGATACTATTGAGTAGGTGCCTTGGAATTTTAATTTTATGGATACTAAAATTAATACTCCTGTCATTAGCCCATTTATTTTTCATGATCAGAGTGGAGAAATAAGGAAAAAACTTCCTCTGATTTTTCAGTTTCTCTTTTCTTTGTTGGCCTTTTTCTCTCTTTGCTTTCTTGATTACATCTATTTTATCTTGACTTGATAACTCAATTCAGAAGGCTATCATTAAGTGAAAATGGATAGTTGGGTTTTTCAGTTTCTTTGTACTTTTTTAGAGTATGTAATTAATAACTTCAAATATCCAATTCATAGTAAGAGTTGACAATAATTGGTTATGAAACTTATTTTTGCCCTAGGGAATGTAACTAAATTTGTGATATTATCATTGGCTAATTATGGATATTATCATTGGTTGTCTTAACTCTTAGGGGTGTTTGATACGAGGTAAAGTAAACGTGGGAATGAGAATCTAAATTATTTTTTATATTTGATTCAAATTTTGAGGGAGTAAAGTTAATAATTTACATGAGCCCTATATGTATTTTAAGGGTAAAGTGAACATTTTTGTACTTTCATCCTAAGTTCACCTACACTTTCCAAGGTAACTCAACTCCTCAAAACAAACACCCATTTAAGTATAAGTTATGTTGGAGTAACATGTTATATTTTATTAGTTTTAGCACTATTGCCCCTTTGGTTGGTCGTAATTTGTCAATTTAGTCCCTGAGTTTTTATTTTTTTTAGGCAATTACATCCCTGTATTTGTGAAAGAGTATCAATTAACCCCAATTCACTTAACACTATTAAAATTTAACATAGTTATATCATGTGAGCTAAATACTAAGGTAAGGGCGAGATTGTCTTTTCCTTGGCTCATCTTCTCTTAATTCTTATTTCTCATCTACAAACTAATCATCTCTCATAACAATAAAAATTATTCAGAAGAACATATACCCATAACAATGAGAAACTGGCCTGTTTGGCATTGTTTTCTGTTTTTTGTTTTCAAAGTTGTGTTATTAGAAATGAGAACAGAAAACTGTTTTTGTAGTTTTCAAAAAACAAGTGGTGTTTGGTTAATGTTTTCTAAAAATGATTTTTTAGTTTTATTTTTTTTAAATCTTAAATAAATATTAACAAATATATTTACAAAGAGAAAAATATTTTAAAAGTTTGTAATAAATAATGAGATAAAATAATTTTAAAAAAATGATGAAAAATAAGAAGTGAGAAAGTAAGGAGAGAAAATTTGAAGAAATAGAAATTGATCCAAGAAAAAATGAGAGAGAATGTGATGAGAAAGAAAGTGAAGAGAGAAAAAGTAATGAGAGAGGAATGACAATAGAGAAAAAATGATGAGAGAGAAAATGAAAATATATTAAGTGATGAGAGAGAAAGTGATGTGAGAGACACTGAAGAGAGAGAAACTAATGAGAGAGAAAATTATGTAACAATAAATGATGTTAAATAATAATAAATAAATGATATGAGAAAAAAATAGACAAAATTTTTTTGAGAACAACAGAAAACAACTTTTTGTTGTTCTCAAAATTTTCTGTTATTTGGAACTTTGTTTTAAAAAATTATTTTATGAAAACAACGCCAAACAACTCAACTTGTTTTCAAAAAACAGTTTTTAGCTTTTAAAAACAAAAAACAGTTTTTTAGTTAAAGTACCAAACACCCTCATATCGCTTAAGTCCTTCATTTTAATTTGCCTTTGAATATTGCTTTGAGATCTTGGGAAATTCAGCTCGACTTGGATTCTTTTTGTTTTACACTTTCGTTTTTAATTTTAGGTCTAAAATTATTTGGGTATTCAATCTTAGTGTCTTTTGTGTTTGATTTTCTAGTTGAGTGTGGAAAAGAGAGAAGGGATTGATATATTTTTTTTTCCCAATATAAAAACAGTGAAGTCCGAGAAGGTGGGTCACTTAATTTTCTCACACTTCCTCAATCTCACTACCTATTCTATTTTTATTTTTAGCTCTTTGTATTTATTTAAATACAGAATAATGATTGACATAAACTTAAATTGTACACATTTATTACACACAATAATTGATAATTAATTTTAACTACACAATTAAAAGTGACCTAATCTTCACTTAAAACTATCTAGGGCTAAAATTATAGATAATTCTTAAAAAAATTATATATATTTGTTAGATTATTTTTTTATGTATTTAATTATTTGTTTTAGTTTTTTTTTTTGCATAATAATTTAAATTTTTGGCTAAAAATTATATAGAATAGAGATATTTGTAGCAAAAATACTAAATTTTTTATGATAGTTGCATTTAAATATCAATTTTTTTTATTTTGGCGGCATTATATTGTCACATCATATTTTTGTCTTCGAATTTCAAATTATTTTATCTTAAGAAATCTAACTTTTATATCCCTATATAATGACATATTTTTCACATAAGAAGACCACACCTCTTTAACACAGTTCTAAACCAACTTCTTTCTCTTTCAAAATGACTTCAATTAGAACTCCTTCATACTCAATTGAAGAAGATGTGCATTAGTGTCATGTGTATCTTGACATTTCTCAAAATCCAATCATAGGAATTAACTAATCCAAAGATCAGATGTGGGCAAGAGTTGAATTAGCGTATCACTCTGGACAGTTTAGTAGTCAACCTCGACCGAGAAGATATTTGCAAACTCGAATGACGACCATTCTTGCGGCAGTTTCAAAATTAAGGAGATGCGTTAACCAAATTGAAAATAAAATTTCAAGTGGTGCTTCACAAGAAGATATTGTGAGTATATATTGTTATAGTTTATTTTTAGTTAGTAACTTGTTTTTAATTTTATTGAAAACATTTATTTATTATTCAATAGTTAAATCAAGTGAAGATGTTATTAGCACAAGATCCAAAGTACAGAAGAAGGTTCAAATTTGATCATGTGTGGTCCATTCTTCAAGATTGTGAGAAATTTACAAATGACAACACCAGCTAGATTCCAACAATAAGGTCGTAGTTTCAATTCCCCCCAATCTTCTTCTGGCTTAGAATCACTGACACCGGCACCCACCCGTATGAGTTCATTTGATCTTAATATGAATGATGAGGAAGTTCCTATTAATTTATCTGAAAGACCTATCGGTGTGAAAAAAGCAAAAGAAAAACAAAAAAGTAATGAAAAATTTAAGAAATTAATGGATCAAAGCCAAAAACTTGTTAACATTATAGAAAATGGTAACTTTGAAACAAATGAACTTCTGAGAGAAAATGTTGATGTGGCTAGAATGAGAGAAGATAATAAAATTTTATTTACGGATTTGAATTCTATATCCGATCTAGAGTTTCGCCAATTTATTCAAAGCGAAAAGAGAAACATTTATAGATCAAGAGCACAAACATCCGAACAAGGAGAATGATCTCAATATCAGTGATCTCAATATCGAGCATCTAAGTATTGGGGTTTTATGCCCTAATTAAAACTCAAATTCTTTGTAATCTCATTTTATTATCAATAAAAGAATAGAAATCATCTTTTGACTTTGTTATCCAAAAAATTAGCATTGATGACGTGGCAAGTGATCCCTGGACACGTGGCTAATACCTGGAAAGGCTCTGCTAGAGTATCGACCAGAAGACGCATTAGAAGCAGTAAGCAGCCCAGTCTTGCTTGCGACCAGTCTGGTCGATGGTTCCACATACAAAGCAACATTACTGTGAAGATCTTTGTAAATCCCGAATTTAACTCACACAATCTCCTGAGTATCCGATTATTCAGGAAAGAATATCTGTAACAATCTTTTGTAATCCCCCTTGAGCCTATAAATAGCAAAAGATAGCTCAAGGAAGGGACTTTTGGCTTTTGAATTATTTGAGACTATAGTAATTCTCCTAGTGATATTATATTGTTCTTCAGAGGTTAGTGAAACTCATTGAACCCTTGTTCTTTGATCACTCATTTGATTTTATATCAATAACAGTCTAAGTGGACGTAGGTTATTACCAGATCCTAGGGCCGAACCACTATAAAAACATCGTGTTGTTATTACTTTTTGTCATTACATTCTTCTCTACACATTCATTCATATCAAGCATATTCTGACTCCGTGTCAGTTGGCCAAATCCTGGGTCAACATTCTGGTGCTTTCATTGAGAGCTTGATTTATCATTGCTGAGAAAACTAATGGCGAAAACTGGAAGGAAAGCTGGACAGGCGGCCGCTGCTGCGCCATCAAATCCACCTCCTCCTCCCCCTGCAAGCGTGGCGGAGGATGAGCCACATCTGGACTTTGAGGAGGAAGAAATGGATGATGCAACGCTGAAGAGTACCCTAGGGGCGTTGCAGGAAGAGCTGGCTAGTCTGAAAGCCAGTCAAGAGACTGCTACCGGAGTTGTGGCGCGGCAGCAGCAGGAGATTGAACGGCAACGCGCGGAATTAAGCAAAAGGCAGGCGGAGATGGACCGCCGCCAGAGCGAAGCCATGGCAGCCCTCGAGGCGGCCTTGCAACTGGCAAGGAATTAGGCTGCACCTGTTTCGCAACCTGACCAACCTGGCAATGGGCTGTAAAGGTTTTGACAATGATTGTGAAAAATGTATATGCTCTCTTATTGAATGAATGAATGAATATGCAGAGGTATATATAGTGATTACATCAGAAGAGAAATAGATCTAACTAACTAACAGAATTGCAGCTAACACTAACATAAATAACTAACTGCTAGCTGTACAAAAATAGAATATACAAATATGTACATCAAGTATAACCAGTCTTAACACCCCCGCTCAAACTAAGAGTGGATAGAGAGACAACTCTTAGTTTGGACCGCAAGAAAAAGAACCGAGAATGAGAGAGAGCTTTGGTGAGAATGTCAGCAGTTTGATCCAGAGCAGGAACATGTTGAACAATTATTTGATTTCTCTGAACTTTCTCCCTGACAAAATAGAGGTCAAGCTCAATATGCTTGGTCCGTGCATGTTGAATGGGATTAGCAGAGAGAAGAACAATGCTAAGGTTATCACACCAAAGCACAGGAGGATGCTGTGAGGCAATCTTCAACTCGGAAAGAAGAGCTTGAAGCCAGGTGATTTCTGCAGTAAGAGTAGCTAAGCTTCGGTACTCTACCTCGGTACTGGACCTAGAAACAGTTGGCTGCCTCTTTGAAGACCAGGATATCAGATTGGGACCAAGATAAACACACATGCCAGAGGTTGATCGACGATCATCGGGATCCGATGCACAGTCGGCATCACAGAAGCCAACTAGATCAACAGAGGGCCTAGCTTGAAAATGAAGACCAAAATCCAGAGTTTGTTTGAGGTATCTGAGCAGGCGCTTCACAGTCTTCCAATGTGACTCAAGTGGATTGTGCATGAACTGTGAAACTTTGCTAACAGCAAAGGAGATTTCTGGACGAGTGATAGTTGCATACTGAAGAGCCCCAACTAAGCTGCGGTAGAGCTTTGGATCCTGAACAGGATCACTACCCGAAGCAGAGAGTTTCTCACCACCAACCATAGGAGTGGGAAGACCATTAGCAAATTGCATTTTCGCTCGGCATAATAAATCTGTGATATATTTTGACTGAGATAAGTGATATCCTTGAGATGTTTTGGCCACTTGAATGCCAAGAAAATAATGAACATCACCCATGTTCTTGAGAGCAAACACAGAATTCAAATGAGTGATCAATTGATGCACTTGAGTAGCCGATCTACCTGTCACCAAGATATCATCAACATACACTAGAACAAAAATAGGTGACCCATTGTCAAACCGCAAAAATAAGGATTGATCAGCTTGAGAGTTGTGAAAATGCAGAGAAAACAATGTTGCCCGAAGCCTTTCAAACCATGCTCTAGGGGCTTGTTTGAGGCCATAGAGGGCCTTGTTCAACTTGCAAACCAATGGAGGAGTATGTTGGGTTTCAAAACCAGGAGGTTGGGTCATAAACACTTCATCTTGGAGCTGGCCATTTAAAAAAGCGTTATTGATATCCAATTGTTTTATAGGCCAGCCAGAAGAGAGAGCTAAAGAGAAAATGACCCGAATAATTGTTGGTTTAATTACTGGACTGAAAGTCTCAGTAAAATCGAAACCAAATTGTTGATTGAAACCCTTAGCAACCAATCTAGCCTTATGCTTTTGAACCGAGCCATCAGGATTCTCTTTCACCTTGAATACCCATTTACAACCAATGGCTCTTCGATTTGGTGGCAGCTCCACTAGAGTCCAAGTGTCATTACGTTCTAAAGCATGTATTTCAGCATCCATTGCAGACTTCCAATGTGGAGTAGTCAATGCATCAGTAAGTGTCAAAGGCTCTCTAGAGGTAATAAATACCTTTGGTTTGAAGACCCCTGCTTTAGAACGAGTTACCATTTAATGTTGGTTCTGGTTAGATCGTGGAATTGGTAACATAGGATCAGCTGCTTGTATAGTCTCAGGTGGGGATGGACTAGTTGAAGGCTGAGTCTGTTGTAATGGGGATGAGACAGCGGAAGAAGTAGGAAGAAGAGGTGGAATAGATGGATTATGAGGCTGGAAAGGAATAGAAGATGGTGAGGACCGACTAGGGGAATGAGAAGGTGACAATGAATGAGGTGGAGCATGAAGAGATGCTGAAGTTTGAGGTGTTGAAAAAATAGGAACAGTAGTACGAAGTTTTGACAACAAGGGAATGGAAGTCGTGGAAGGAGAGGACATTTGACTTTGAGATTTTACTGGTAAAGCAGGTGATGAATATGGAAAATTATGCTCATTAAAAATTACATCACGTGATATATAGATTCTACCAGTTTTGGATAGACATTTATAACCTTTGTGATTATAGCTATATCCAAGAAAGATGCAAGACTCAGATCGAAATTGTAGCTTATGAGAGTTGTATGGTCTAATATTAGGAAAACACTCACACCCAAATGTTTTTAGTTTGGACTAATCTGGCTGTTTGTGGAATAAACAAAGAAGAGGTGATGAATTTGCAATAACAGGAGATGGAAGTCTATTTATTAAATAGACAGAGGTTCGAACAGCTTCATCCCAAAACTTTAAGGGTAAGGAAGCATTAGCAAGAAGAGTTAAGGACATCTCAATAATGTGCCTGTGCTTGCGCTCAGCAAGGCCATTTTGTTCAGAGGTTTTGGGACAAGAGACACGATGGCTAATGCCATTTTCAATGAGGTATTGAGTAAAGGCTTGATACTCACCTCCCAGTCGGTTTGAATTGATTTTATCTTATGCCCAATTTCATTTTCAATCTGAGTCTTAAAATTTCTAAATGTTTGTATGGCATCAGATTTGTTTTTCAGCAGATAGACCCATGTATATCTAGAGAAGGAATCTATAAAATGTATGTAATATCTATAGCCATTAGAGGATAAAATGGGAGCTGGCCCCCATAGGTCAGAATGAATGAGCTCAAGGGGAGTAGTATACTCAGATGTGGATATGGGAAATGGAAACTTATGTATTTTGCCTTGACAGCATGATGAGCAAAAATCAAATTGAGTTTTATTAATGTGGGGAAGATTACATGAAGAGAGAATAGATTTTACAATCTTAGCAGATGGGTGACCCAATCTGTTATGCCACAACAAAAATTCAGAATTACATGGAGATTTAGAAGTAGAAACATCAGCAGAAAAACAATGAGACAACGATGAGAAGGATGACTTATTCGAATTGGTAGACATGGAAGATGAAGGCACTGAGCTAGGATGAACAAGATGAACTTCAGACGAAGGAAATGCATAGAGACCGTTGTTAAGGGTCCCTCGCATCAGAGTTTGATTGGTGACCTGGTCTTTCACAAGACAAAAATCAGAATGGAATTCACAATAGACATTATTATCTTTTGTTAGCTGGGAAACACTGATAAGGTTTTTCTTAATGGTTGGAACATGCAGCAATTGATTTAGAAACAAAGGTTTGGAAGGAGATAGAGACTGTATAACAGACTTACCAATGTTGGATATCGATAGACCCGAGCCATCACCAACATGCAATTGGTCAGATCCAGAATAAGGACTCTTGCTCAAGAGATTCTGATCATTATTGGTACAGTGGTTCGTTGCGCCAGAGTTAGGGTACCACGAAGCGTCGTTAACCATTTCTGAAGAAGCTACCAAAGCATTCATGGAGGAAGATGACTTGTCGACTGGTTGAGCTCCAAAACCAGGAAAATCCATATTGAATCGCTGATAGCATCTGGATGTGTAGTGTCCTGGACGAGAACACAGCTGACAGATCGGGCGTGATACGGGAGGAGTAGAAGAATTTGGGGAATTCTCACTGTATGATCTACCGGGATTGGGAAAACGACCACGGCCACCAGCATACGGATTCCAGAAAGTACCACAGCCAGAAGAAGGTATCGAACCTTGAGATTGAGAGGATGGAGAAAAACGACCATAACCAGGGTTTGAAAAAGAGGCCGAGCCACCTCGTCTATACGCCGCATTGACTTGAGGAGTGGAATCCAGATCCTGATTGTGTTTCTCCAAACGACTTTCTTGAGAGAGAAGAAGAGACTCTATTTCAGCAACAGTGTAAGACGATTGTCGAGAGTTGATGGAGATGACGAAAACGTCGTATTCTGGAGGAAGACCATTGAAAATCGCAGTGATATGGTCTTTCGCAGTCGTAGTGTGACCAACGGAGCTGAGTTGATCGACAAGAAATTTGATCTTGAGCAAATAATCGTTCAAAGATAGGGAGCCTTTCTTGAGATTCCTCAATTGAGTATGAAATTGATCGATCTTGGCATTAGTTTGAGTAGTGAAGTAGGTGTCAAGAACACACCAAACCTGAGCCGAGGTGTCTGATCCAACAACTCTAGTAAGAATGGTTTCGGACATTGAGGATAGTAGCTAAGAAAACAGGAGATTGTCTTGCTGCTTCCATTGAGTATAAGCCAAATTGATGTTACCAGCAACACGATCAGCATCGGTGAGAAATTTCAGTGGAGGAGTGAAATCAGAATCAATGTAATCTTCAAGCATATGGCCTCTGATAGCAGCAAGAACTTGAGGTCTCCAAAGAAGAAAATTGTGATTGTCGAGTTTGACAGAGAGATTGTGAGAAAAAACAACAGGTGCAAAAGAAGTGGAAGACATGGAAGAAGGAACAGCAGAAGCCATGGAGTAACAGAAATGAAGATCAAGATCAAGAATCAAACGAGAAACAGAATCGTAAGGGCACTGATACCATGTAAAGGTTTTGACAATGACTGTGAAAAATGTATATGCTCTCTTATTGAATGAATGAATGAATATACAGAGGTATATATAGTGATTACATCAGAAGAGAAATAGATCTAACTAACTAACATAATTGCAGCTAACACTAACATAAATAATTAACTGCTAGCTGTACAAAAACAGAATATACAAATATGTACATCAAGTATAACCAGTCTTAACATGGGCCACCCTAGAGGGGTCCTAATCCAAGCCCACCGATCCAGCCTTCAAGTCCACAAAGGCCCGAGCAGCCTCAAGCGCCCCATGACGACGTCCTGCTGGACTCAGAGGCATAGCCACCATCCCAGGCTAGTCGCTGCAATCCCCCGCAACAAAGGCAGAATAGGGTCGAGTATCAGCCTCGTAGTCCTAGATGTCGTAGGGGTGATGAGCCAAACCTACCGAACAGAGGTCAGTATCCCCCTGGTAACAGGAGGGACTCAGAGTTAGGCTCTGCGGTCCGGGGTCCCCCATGGCACGATGATGCACGGGGACACCACGACCAGCGCAGACCGCCTTCTAACGCTCGGGACGTTTAAGCCAGGAATGGAAATCGAGGGAACAATCGATCCCACCATAGCCAATCGAGGTTCAGAGATGGCCATGGATATAATGAGGTTGACTCAGGCAAGGGGAACGCTGGCCGAAGGAATGAAGAAAGAGGTAAAGGCAGGAGCCAGGTACCTCAAGATGACCAACCCAATAGGTGGGATGCTGGGGGGCAGCCCAAACAAAATAATGTCTTCAACCGGCTCGGGGGCAGCGAGCAGTGGAGAAGAGACGAGGATTTGCGTGATGTACTCAACGATCGCCGCGAGCGGCATGGCGAGAACGTCCCCCCGGCAACAGAGGCCACAGCGGTTCCTGCCGCTGTACAGGCCCAGATAGACGCCCTCAACCAGGCAGTGCAACAGCTGGTCGGGGGAAGGACATCTTACATCGACCACGATAGGAGGAAAGGTACTCCTTTCGTACAGTGGATAGCTAATGCCGAAACTCCAAGCAAGTTCAAAATGCCTACTCTCCCAAACTTTGACGGGTATGGAGACCCAGTGTCTCATGTCAACAAGTTTGAAATTCAAATGGACATTCAGAAAGTGTCCGAAGACGCTTGGTGCAGGATCTTCCCTGCAACACTTTCTGAAGCTGCGCAGGAATGGTTTTTTAAGTTCCCTCCCGCAAGCATAGTTTCCTGGGAAATGTTCGTAAGGGAGTTTTATGGACAGTTCTATGCAGGTCGTGTGCATCCAACCAAAGCAAACCAGCTGGTTGAAATTCGCCAGCAGGATGGGGAGTCAGTAAAGGACTACATCCAGCGCTTTATGCGAGCGGCGGCTGGAGCAAAAACGGTGGGGGACGAAGGCAAAATGATGGCCATTACCGCAGGGGTTAAACGTCGTTCTCCCCTCTGGAAAAGTCTCCGAAATGAAGGAGTGAGAACTACCCAAGAATTTTTAGACCAAGCTGATCGCTACATCAAGCTCGAAGAAGCCATTGCTGATGATGGAAAGCCCTCAAGCAAGGATAAGAAGGCTTCCGAACCCGAGAAAGCCGCCAATGGTTCCAAACCTAATGGCAACGGAAAAGGCAATGGGAACGGAAACGGCAATGGGAAGAATGGTGGAAAACGGCCATATAACGAGCCTTCCACCTCCGACAACAAACGAGCCAAGGGTAATCGTTATGAACCTCGGTTCACTAACTACACTGCCCTCGTTGAGTCTCGGGGAGAGGTTTATCAGGCCACAAGTTCTAGTGTGCCTTACAAAAAACCTGGCCCCATTCAGAAGGATATTTCGAAGAGAGACACTACCAAGTTCTGTCGTTATCATAACAACTACGGACATGACACCAATGAATGCAACCAGTTGAAAGACGAAATCGAGCTCCTTATTAGACAAGGACACTTGAGAAGATACGTACGGGCCTCAGGAAATTCCCAACGAGAAGCTCCGGATGGCAACGAGCAAGCGTCCATGCGCCAACGCTCGCCACCCTTACAGCCTGCCCCTGTGACTGGAACACTCTTAACCATCTGTGGAGGCCCGCACCTCGCGGGAAATAGCGGAAAGGCCAGGGGACAATATGCTCGGACTCTGCGCATTGACCAGGACATCGAAATGATGGCTGTGGAGGACCGTGCACCAAAAAAGGCTCGGTCAGAGGAAGGTGAGATAACCTTCTCTGATGGCAACGCTCAACACGTCAGGTTCCCACATTCCAATCCGCTGGTCGTGGACATCCAGATGGCCAACATGATGTTGAAGAGAGTACTGGTCGATACAGGAAGTTCAGTGAATATCCTGTATAAGTCAACACTGGAACGCATGAAATTGTCCGTTAAGGACTTGGAGCCCTGCAACCAAACGATATACGGCTTCTCTAGAGAAGGACTCGCCCCCGCCGGATTGATCAAACTCCCAGTAACGACGGGTACAGTGCCTGCAACAAGGACATTTCTCGCCACTTTTGTAGTGGTCGATTGTCCCTCGGCGTACAATGCCGTTATTGGAAGGCCCATAATGGTTGATCTACGGGCCTTCATCTCTATGTGGCACTTGGCCATGAAGTTCCCAACAGACGCGGGGGTAGGACGCGTGTTAGGAAACCAGAGGGAAGCCAGGGAGTGCTACAACGCCTCAATCACAAAGGAGAAGAGTAGAACGTCGAAGAGCGCTACCTCAGATAGGTTGCAGATGGCAGTTTATACACAAGCCCAATTCGGTGATGGAGTCACAAAATAAGGTGTTGCCCAAAGTGAGGATAGAGATCTAGATCCTCGCTTCGGGGATTTTGAAAAAAATGTTGGACCCATCGAGGACCTGGAGGAGGTCCAACTCGACAAAGAAGACCCGACCAGAGTCGTAAAGGTTGGGAAAAACTTAGAGCCTACCACGAAGAACGCACTGGTGGAATTTTTGCGAAAAAACCAGGAGGTTTTCGCCTGGTCGCATAAAGACATGGCTGGGATAGATCCCGCAGTTATCAGCTGTAACGCCCCAAACTCCAGGGACCGTTACGGTGTGCCTTGTAAACAATGCTAAACTCGCTAATCGAGTCATTTGGCCAAATAACTCGATTAGCGAGTTTAGAACTGTTTACAAGGCACACCGTAACGGTCCCTGGAGTTTGGGGCGTTACAACTTGGTATCAGAGTGAGCCAAGGTTTATGGTTCCTGAAGACAAGCTGGGCATGTACACTCATCACTGAAGATAGCTTCACTCAAGGAATGGTAGTTATTTCTGTAGCTATGTGTATAGCTGTTTAAATAAAATGTGAATGTTTTTACCTGCACATTGTATTAGGGAGCATGAGATTATGATAGAGCCTGGCTCTTGATTATATGATTATATGCTCCGTGAATATATATATATAAATACGACTGTGATCATATGGTTGCCTGCTCCATGAATATATATAATTGTGTTATTGCATGCTGGGATTGGAAGCATGGTTTGAGTATTGGAAGAGCAGGGATTATGAGTAATGTATGAATGCCATGGGCATGTTTGCAGCACTGCAAGTGGTTTATGGTTGTGGTGTGGTAAGATTTATCCCGTGGGGGAAAGCCCTTGATATGCTTATTATGATTAATGGGTCAAGTTATTGACTGCAGATTGAATCAGCAAGTTTATATTCAAGGCAGATTATGAGGCTTGGTGATAGTTATACAGGGGCTGGGAGTTACAGCCAGGGTATCAGTTCTTCGTCTGCATCTTTGAATGTTCAGCAGACACTTACAGACTTGCAAATAAGATTGTAGAGGCAGGAGGAAGAGATCAGGTATTTGAAGCAACAGCGGAGTCTGTTGGGTAGTACATCTTCCTTTGTTATGCCAGGGGTGGCATCAGTTTTAGCTCAGCCTAGGGTTGAGAACATATGGGAATTTCTTTGTGGAAGATTCCTGAAGTTTTATCCTCCAATCTTTGAGGGAGGCCTAGATTCATTCAGAGCTGAGCAATGGATGGGTATGATCACCTCCATTCTTGATAGTATGGGACTGGTGGGTCATGATAGGGTGATCTGTGCTACATGTGTACTGCGGGATGATGCCCGGACATGGTGGGAGGTAGTATCCCAGACACGAGATACAGTTGCGATGGACTGGAAAGAGTTTAGGCAGTTGTTTAATGAGAAGTATTACTGTGATGTGGCTAAGACTGCTAAGGTGAATGAGTTTCTGAATCTTGTTCAGGGTAATGCATCCGTGACCGAGTATGTTACTGAATTTGATGAGTTGGCCAAGTTTGCCTTAGACATGATACCCACAGATGTGGCTCGGAAGGAAAGATTTATTCAGGGGTTGAATCCTGGAATAGCTTAGGGCATTAGAGTTGCCCCAGTGTATGAAGTCTCTACCTATGCTCAGGTGGTAGAGAAGGCCCTTGCTGTTGAGAGTATAGTAGTTGGGCAGCAGAGTGCTGGAGAGCATGGAGCCCAGATAGTGGTACCTCCACTTATTGGAGCAAGTAAGAATGAAAGTTGGAAGACTCGCCCAATATGCACGCGGTGCAAGAGACGTCATTTGGGAAAATGCCGAGCAAAGGCATGTTTCGCATGTGGTATGGTTGGGCATATTGTGAAGAGGTGCCCCGTGGTAAAGGATGAGCAAAGGGGGATAGGCAGCTCGATTCCAACTCGAGTGTTTATTCCAGGGCAAGCAAAGTCTGAGACTGAGACTAGATCCTCGGGGATGACAGGTCAGTCTTCTAGTTCTGAGTTTTGAGTTATGTTGTTTGGTTTTGGCGCCATGTTATTCTTTTGTTGGTATGTATATAGAGAAGGGTATATGGATGGTATATGTGGATCACATGGTTACGTTGTGATGGGAAAAGTAATACGGTATTGGCAACCTAATAGATAAGTTGAGTTATGGCAAGGACTCATTGGGGACTCTGGTAAAGCTGGTTATGATAGGCTTTGGTTTGATCCAGGGTTTGGATTGGTTAAGTAATTAAGAACAGTCTTGAATGGCAAGGAAAGTGTAGTAATTCTTGAGCTTGTGAGCGAAAAGTCTTGTGACAATTGGCACTGTGCATGGATTTGATATGCTTATGATACCAGATGTGAGGGTTGGAGTTTGTGCAAGGAGGTGCATGGAACTCTTAGCCAGTGTGGTGGATACCACTTTGATTGTGTTAGTGAGATCAGGACAGACTGGATTAGTCTGTGGGTTTTTAAATGTGTTTCCAGGCGATCTGCCAGGATGGAATTAGATATAAACACTGTTTCGAGTGGCTCGGTGGGGTTATAAGAATTAAAGAGCTAGTTGCTGAGTAAGATGGAATCCTTTAAAATGGATCTTGGATCTGGTTAAGACCAGTTAGAGATCAGAGTGAGAAAATTATGTAAAGGATTGAGCTAGTATCAGATTAGAGCACTGCGAGTGCTGAGTATATCTTGAGAATTAGTTCGATGCTAAGTGTTTGTGAACCAGATGAATAGTGTATTCAAGGGTAGCCTTGAATGGGATTTGTGATCGTCTTGGACGATGGAATAGTGGTGTTTTCTCTGCGGAGAATTTCCAAGAGTGAAGAGTGTCTTGGGGACAGAAGTGTCCATGGATAGTAAAGATATTTCAGGTGCCTTGGGGAGAAAGTGCTGGGTCTTTTATAAACCAGGATCAGTTTGAGGATTGTTATGACATCCTAGTGATAGAGGGAAGTGATTACCTATGCAACATGTTTATTAAAGAATCTGACCAGGACTGGGTAGAGTTTCTGGCGGGCCAGGTGGCCAGTTTATTGTTTGAGATTATTATCTCAAGAAAGATAAAAGGAAAGATGGTTAAGTGAGCCACAGACGGGCAAGGTTGAATGGGAAGCTTTAACTGGACTAGCTAAAGGTTGTCAAGTGACAGACATGAATTTATGGTGATATAGAGATCGGATCTGGGATCCGATGGACATTGAGATTAACTGAGAGATTCTAGATGAATCTCATGCTATTCTTTAATTCATTTCATTCAGGCATTGTGAAAGGGTAACATAATATGGAAATTTTATAGTGATGGCCTGAAATGAAGAGGCATATATTGAGGCACGTGTAAGCTCTTAACCTGTTTACAGATTGAGACAGAATGTCAGGAAACAGCAAGGCCATTACAGCCTTTGGGTATTTCATAGTGGGAATAAGTGAGCATCGCGATGAGTTTCGCGGTGGGATTCCCAGGTTGAAGGATCAGTGTGAAATGGGCATTAAGTCATTGTGGACTGGTAGTCCAAGTGAATTTATTCTATCAGTAAGGATAGGTGAATATTACAGTTGATCTATATTTGAGTCTCCTTGTGAGAAGGATAGAGAGCCTTCGTGAACTCAAGGTCTATCTTATCAGATGAAGACTTTATTGTGACTTCCAGGTTTTGGAACGGTTAGGAAGGCGATGAGTATATTAATGGAACTCAGTATAGTTTATCACTCTCAGACTGGTGGTAAATCAGAGAGAGAGGGTTATCCAATTATTATTGGAGGAACATCTTATAAGATGAGTGAGGAAATGTATATATATCTGAATCCTGAGGTGGTTCAGGGAAGTTATGAGATTGCTGGAGCTTGAATTTTGGTTGCTCATTTCTCAGAATAGATGGAAAAGAGTTATTGAATTGAAAAGTAGGAATATGGAATTCCATGTAGGAGAATGTATCTTGTCTAGGACATCACCATGGGAAAAGGGGTGAGGAATTAAGATAAGTTAAGTTCTAGTTTGTTTCAGCAGCTGGATCCTGATTGGGTCTGAACAGGGTGACTCTGAATCAGTTTTAATTTTGGCACTGGCAGTTGTATACAGTGAGTTATGTGCTTCCATGCAGTGGGCATGGGCCGAAGGATCCTATGAGTTGAGTTGTGAGGATCTGAAGGTAAGGTTAAGTATTCCGGTAAGGAATAGCCAGTTCAGATTGTGACATAAGTAATGAGGTTCTATTGAGCAGAATGTATCTTGGGTTAAGGTAAGGTTATCGAAATACTGAAGTCAAAGAATGACTTAAGGAAATTTATATCCAGTGAGTGGAACTCCGGTTCCGAGTTGTTGAGTAAATTTCGAAGACGAAATTTCTGTAAGGAGGGGATAGTTGTAATGCCCCAAATTTCCTAATAAGGTTTAGGACCTTGATTAGGAGGCCGGGAGGGCCATAATTGATTTATTATAGTATTTAATGATTATATGTATGTTTACGTGAATTATATTATTATATGATGGTGGATGCATGCATATGGGAGAATTTATTAATTATGAGGGTAATTTGGTAATTTGGCCACTGTGGGCGTAATTGTATATTTTGGGTGCATGGTTGTGATTAATTAATATAGCCACATTATAAGGTGGATTGGTTCGAGCTAATCGACATGAGACGATCATGAGATGTAAGTGTTCAGTCTAGTCATAACGGGTTTAAGTTCGGGGCTCGGGGTGAGTCTCGGGGTGAAATTAGTGATTAGAGTATTACCGGGAATTAAAGGGTAATGTGATATGATTTATTGGTATTTGGGAATATTGAGACTAGCGGGAATTAGAGAGCGTTAATTATAATTAACGAGATAGGCAGGAAATGACAGTTTTACCCTTGGAAGCCTTTAAAGGGGTTTATTTGGCCTAGGGGCAATATGGTCTTTTGACCTTAAGGATTTATATCAGCCTTGGGAGTTTTAGAAGGCTGTGGAAATATAATAAAACAGAGCCATCCTCATCCTCTCTTCCTCTCTCTCCCGTACAAGCTTCTCCCTTCACTTTTCTTTGATTTTTGAGAGCCCAAATTGAGGAATTGAGCTAGGAAATCAAAGGTGGGAGCTAGGGAACTTGATTCAGACAATTAAGGGGATTCAAAATCGTGTTTGAGGTAAGTTTCAACCATTAATTTCTGGTTCATACTCTGTTTTGAGTTTTAGCTTTTGACTTGTGAATCACTTGTAGAAAGTTTGAATTAATGGAAGTTCTTGAGTTTGGGAACTTGGGTTTTGATGAGGGGGAGTTATGGGTGATTTTTGGAGGTTTAAATGAGTATTTGGAAGAGGTTTTGAGTTGATTTGAAGGGCTGGTTTGAGAGGAAAAACACAGGGGAGTTTGCTGGTGTGTTGCTGGTTTTTGGGCTGTCAGGGTAATGAGCCGCGGCCTACGGTGGTTTCTGAGGCAATTATGCCTCTGTCAGGGGGATGAGCCGCAGCATGGCTATGGTGAGCCGTGGCCCATCAAGGAAAATTTGGCCAAAAATGGGTTTTTGGCCTAGGGATGCTAGCTTAAGGCCTCGGGGTTAATCCTAGTACCCGGTTAAGTGGGGATTGATGTCCCGGAGGCTAGATATTGGTTTGGAAACTTATGTTGACCATTTTTATTGATGGTATCTTATATTTGGTTATGACTAGGTGACCACTAAAGGACTAAAGGTTGATCGTTCTCAAGGGTCGTTCTTTAAATTATTCTAGCTCGACTTTGAGGTAAGAAAACTGCACCCTGTGTATATGTGACATGCATGGCTATTATGATGCATGTTGGTTGATTATTGAGTATGACATGCGTGGTTATTATTGATGCAAGTCGGTTGATTATTATGTATGACATGCATGGCTATTCTTGATGCATGTTGGTTGACTATTAAACGTGATATGCATGGCTGTTATTGGTGCATGTTGGATTGCTGGATATATTCCATATGATGCATGAGAAACATGTGATTAGGACATTCTTTGTATACTGGGTATGATATTGTTCAGAGCTTGAGCCTCTGTGGTTGTGCATGGTCCTAATTGTACTGGTATCTGTTTAGTAAGCATGCTAAATACCTTGTTTATGGATATTGAATATGTGATATATGTTTGGTGGCATGACTTACTTGTGTATGACACTGACTAGTCAGGGACCGACTCTAAAGTCGAGAATCACACATTTAATGGCTCTATGGCATTAATGCTAGACCGACCCTAAGGTCGATGAATCATGCATTGAATGGCTCCATGGCATTAATGCTGGATCGACTCTAAAGTCAAGAATCGTGCATTGAGTGGCTCTAAGGCACTAATGCCAGACCGACCCTAAAGTCGATGATCACGCATTGAATAGCTCCATGGTGTTAATGCGGGACCGACCCTAAGGTCGAAGAACTTATAAGCGCTTGCCTGGTCTACGACCAGATGACTATAGCCAAGGTATATGACCCCGATGACCGTTTGTCACATGGCTAAGGGACGTTGTCCATAGTTTCGACTCTAGAGTCGTGAGGAAGGTTATGTTGGTGACTAATCACCTTGCACCTGTCCTAATCAAACTTAAGAAAGAATCACTTATCGGTTAAGCCCTGGTGACCTTATCGTCACATGGCTAGAAGGAGCGATGCTCATTATTGTGACTTTTGGCTATTGTCACCTATTTGTTTGGACTGATAGTCCCGAATGGTTATTATGATCGTTGTTGATATTATATCATGCTCTATTATGTTTTCTTGCTGGACTTTGGCTCACGGGTGCTACGTGGTGCAGGTAAAGGCAAGAGGAAGCTGGACCATCCTTGAGTTGGAGAGCTTATGTGATGACGTGTACATATGCAGCTACTCGTCTGCCACGGCCGAGGTTTAAAGTGGAACTAGGGTTGAACCCTGTTTTTCCGCTTAGAACGGCCTATTGTAAATATTTTCTGTAATAAACTCTGAAATTATATTTTCGGGATCCCAATGTATATATTAAACGTTCTAGTGAAACGTTACATCTTAACCAAAATGTTTGATCCCTAAACCACTAATCATACTTAGTTACACGTTTTTGGCCAAATGACTCGATTAGCGAGTTTAGCACTGTTTACAAGGCACACCGTAACGGTCCCTGGAGTTTGGGGCGTTACATCAGCCATGTCCTGAATATAGACAAGACCTTTCCACCCGTGCAACAAAAGAGAAGGCTGCTCGATAAAGATAGATCAAGAGCCTTAAAAGAAGAAGTCGAAAGACTAAAGGAGAATGGGTTTATCAGGGTGGCATTTTATCCATCGTGGGTCTCCAATCCAGTGCTGGTTCCCAATCCTAACGGCAAGTGGCGGACCTGTGTGGATTTTACAGACCTCAATAAAGCCTGCCCAAAAGACTGCTTCCCACTCCCGAGGATTGACCAGCTGGTCGATGCAACTGCAGGACACGAGATCCTCTCATTCATGGATGCATATTCAGGCTACAACCAGATTAGCATGCATCCCCCTGACAAGGATCACACCAGCTTTCGGACCGATACAGGCTTATACTGTTACAAAGTAATGCCCTTCGAACTGAAAAACGCAGGTGCGACTTACCAACGGCTAGTCAACCACATGTTTAAAGAGCTAATCGGAGTAAACATGGAGGTATACGTGGACGACATGCTGGTAAAGTCTAAGAAGGCAGAAGGACATGTGAGGGATTTACAAGAGTGCTTTAGTGTATTGAACAAATACCAGATGAAGTTAAATCCCCTCAAATGTTCCTTCGGAGTTGGATCAAGGAAGTTTTTGGGGTTCATTGTAAATTCAAGAGGAATCGAGGCCAACCCGGACAAGATAAAAGCCATGATTGACATGAAGTTGCCAGAAAGGATCGAAGATGTACAAAGTTTAACCGGAAGAATCGCAGCCCTAAGTAGATTCACTTCGAAATCGACAGACAAGTGTGTCCCTTTTTTCAATCTACTTAGAGGAAATAAGAAGTTTGAATGGACAGGAGACTGCGAGCAAGCATTCCAGGCCTTGAAAGCCCATATGGCACAGCCTCCCGTCTTATCAAAGCCAATTGAAGGAGAAACTTTGTTTATTTACCTGGCGATTACTGAAGTTGCTGCTAGCGCGGTACTAGTGCGAGAGGAAGGAGGCGTACAAAAGGCAGTCTACTATGTCAGCAAGAGACTGATCGGGGCAGAATTGAGATATCCACCAATCGAGAGGTTAGCATATTGTTTAATCCCATCCTATTACAGTTCTAACTGACCAGCCCCTTCGGCAAGTCCTCCAAAAACCAGAGGCGGCTGGGCGATTATTAAAATGGGCAGTCGAACTGGGGCAGTTCGATATAACTTATTCACCGCGAGCAGCAGTCAAGGGACAAGTCTTGGCCGACCTTATTGCA
The DNA here is from genome assembly GCF_963169125.1 of Humulus lupulus. NCBI lineage: Eukaryota > Viridiplantae > Streptophyta > Magnoliopsida > Rosales > Cannabaceae > Humulus > Humulus lupulus. Next base: position 12,157,467 of record NC_084797.1, on the reverse strand, counting down.
GAGTTCACCGAACTCCCAGACAGCGAACAGTGCGAACAGCTTAAAGCACCTGAGCCTCGAGACAAAGCTCCTTTGTGGAAGCTATTCACAGATGGTTCATCCAACAAATCCCACGCCGGAGCGGGAGTGATATTGATAACGCCGGAAGGGCATCGATTTCACTACGCCATCAGGTTCGACTTCACCGCGTCAAATAATGAAGCGGAATACGAAGCACTCCTCGCTGGGTTGAGAATGGCGAAGGATATGAGCATAAAAACGCTTGACATCTACAGTGATTCACAGCTGGTGGTGAATCAAGTCCTAGGAGAATATCAAGCGTGAGGCTTGAAAATGGTGGCCTACTTAAATAAAACAAAAGACCTGCTGGCCCAGTTCACGAAGTACACCCTCCAGCAAATCCCGCGAGATCAGAATTCAAACGCAGATGCCTTAGCCAAACTCGCGAGCGCGAAGGATGCTGACACTTTGAACATCGTGCCAATAGAGAGACTGAGTAAACCAAGCATACAAGCGGTCGAATCCAATATGGAAATTCGGATGGAAGATACATGGATGGCACCTTATTTGGAGTATCTGACAAATGGTACGCTGCCAACAAATAGAAACAAAGCCAGAACTCTACAAAGGCGAGCTGCTAGGTACATACTGGTCGATGGTGTTATGTACCGAAGAGGATATTCCTTGCCACTACTCAGATGCGTTACACCAGAAAAGGCTAAGGAACTCATGAAAGAGGTGCATGAAGGCTTCTGTGGGGATCACGCTGGGGGGCAAAGTTTGGCAGAGAAGATTCTAAGGCAAGGCTACTTCTGGCCAACTATGAACGAGGATTCAATGGAGTTTGAACGAAGATGCGATAAATGTCAAAGATTCTCCAAGATTCCACGAGCAGCTCCGAACGAATTAAAACAGATGCAAAGTCCGTGGCCTTTTGCAGTATGGGGGATAGATTTGATTGGATCCCTACCTACAGGGAAAGGCGGAGTAAAGTACGCAGTCGTAGCAGTCGATTACTTCACCAAATGGGCCGAAGCTGAACCGCTCGCTACCATCACGACCAAGAAAATCCTTGACTTCGTTATCAAGAACATTGTCTGTCGATATGGTTTGCCTAGAAAGATAGTTTCAGACAACGGGACCCAATTTGACAGCGACTTATTTACCGATTTCTGCGAAAGACATGGGGTCATTAAAAGCTTTTCTTCAGTTGCACACCCCCAGGTGAATGGGCAGGTCGAAGCCATGAATAAAACCCTTAAAGACACCTTGAAGAAGAGGCTTGAAGAAGCTAAGGGAGCGTGGCCAGAAAAACTGCCTCAAGTCCTCTGGTCGTATAGGACGTCTCACCGAACAGCGACAGGACATACCCCATTTTCCTTGGCCTATGGATATGAGGCGATGTTGCCTGTCGAATTAGATCCCCCCTCACATCGACGCCTAACATACGTCCAAGACCAGAACAACCAACTGATGATGGAATCCCTAGACTCGATTGACGAGATACGAGAGAAGGCCCAACTCCGAGTTGCTGCATACCAACAAAAAGTCGCCCGATACTTTAACTCCAAAGTTAAAGAAAGAAAATTGAACGTCGAAGACTTGGTGCTACGACGAGTTTTCTTAAATACTCGCGACCCCACTGCTGGAGTGCTCGGACCTAATTGGGAAGGACCTTACCAGATTGAAGAAGTCCTTCATCCAGGCACCTACAAACTTGCACGCTTAAACGGAGATCTCGTTCCATGTTATTGGAATGGAGAACACCTGCGCAAGTATTATCAGTGAACAGTCCTTTTTAAAGGACTGACTTGTATTAATTTTTCTTTTTACAAGTTTAGCAAAGAGGGTTAGCCACACTGTATGGCTAATCACTCGCATATGTAAGATTCTATTTTAGAATCACTCGTAAAGACATGTTTAGTCCATTTTTAATACGAGATTATAAGGGACTGTGCGCAGCCAGTCATTCTTGCCAACCTTTGTGAATTTATATTTACAAATATTTGTTCATTACGTGTGTTGTTTTGCTATATTACAAGTATTATTTTTCACCCGAGCAGAAATGTTCGAACAGGTCGTGGTCAAGGCAAGTGACCAAGGACCTAAAGCTCCTCGATCACTTGGGGGGCATATAAGGCACATCGATAGCAAAGCATACCATGAGGTATGTAAACACATGAACAAAATGAGTGAAAGTATGCTAAGGTACTTAGAGTATTTTTCAAAATTTATATTTTGTTAAATCATGCCAAAGTACTATGCTAAGTTCGGTCATACGGACAAATGTTATAAATGAAAATGTTATAGCATCATGCAATCTTTTACACCGCAAGCATCACTGCTTGGATGTAATTGTTCAAGTAAAAGAAAAAAGATTTACTGCCCGTGCAGCAAAGTTTAAAATAAAAATATTGTCTTTACATCACGACCCGTGGGTCGTGTAATCAAAAAGAAAGAAAAAATAATGGAAAAGCTCAAGAGGCATTTGGGGCCGGAGGGTCATTAGCAGCATTCTGGTTGACAACATCCTCAACAGCCCCTTCTTCTTCTTCAACACCAGCCAGGCTTGGGGAAGCAGGGATCCTCGCTCTTGCCTCCTCTTCAGCCAGTTGGGCAGTGCAGCGAGCCAGCTCGGTAGCCCTGATATCCTCTGAAAGATAGTTGAAGTCGGCTCCCTGATTATGTTTCCAGAAGTTGTAGAAACACCGGAGCGTCGTCCTCTTATACCTTTCCAGATTTTTGGAGTTGTCGAGCTCCAGCTGCTTTACTTTGCCCTCAAGAGTGGCGATGGCCTCGTCCTTGGGCTTAAGCACCTCTTCCAATCTCCTGACTTCGCGAAGATGGGTTCGGCTGGCATCTTGATACTCCTGCCTCGACTTTATCACAGCTTCCTTTACAGCTTCAGCCTCCGACAACTTTGTCACCACAGCGTCCCTCTGTTGAACCATCGCCTCCAACTCCTTGGCGTGCCTGGCCTCTGCAGCCGAAATCTCCTCGTCTGCCTTCACCTGATACCCCTCAATGGCCTTTGCCCTAGCCTGCTCGATGGTGGCTTGGGTGCAGGTGCGAGCAGTGGTGGCAGACAGCAAAGCCTGAAGATAGAGGATAAGAGTTAGAACCTGTGGCAGAGACTAAAAGACTAAGTCCAAACAGATTAAAGAAGTACTTACGTTGACTATTTCGTTCAAGGTCCTGTTCAGGATTAGGTCGACCGTCATATTTTCTGCCTCAACCATTGCATCCTTGACACGGTCATTTTTCCCGATGAACGCAATGCGGTCTTTTGCTACTCGTACGGCACGACTCGAGAGTTTGGCCCGAAGGGTCTCTTCCCGCCTGTCTTGTTCCCTTCTGGGCGCAGCCGAAGGAGGGTTCTTTGGAGCCGGAGGAGGGATCTTTGGAACGGGAGGAGTCTCTTTCTCGGCAGGGGCTGGAGGATGAATAGAAGTTTTCCCAGCTGGCACGTCCCTGGGAGGGTCCTCTGTTCGACTCTTCTTGGCCGGTCTTTGGCTTGTTTCGTCGGTCTGTCTCCGCGACGACTTCCTTCGGAGCTAAGGAACTTCTTCTTCCTCCTCAGGATTGTATAGGTCGAAGACATTAGGAGTGGCCATATCTGCACACAAGTAAAAACATGCAATGGGTAAAGATAAAAGCAGATGAAGACTCTCTATCAAAACGAAAAAGAAGGTCAAAAAGTTAGTACCCGAGCTACAACTACTGGTCGGTACACTATTGACTCTATTAGTCACACACTTATTATCTGGCATGAAGAACTCTGGCCCTACATTTGGAGTATATGTAAATTTGCCTTCCCCGTCAAACAAATGACAGGGAATTGGCAAGCTACTTAAAAGAAAATAACATTACCATTTTCATCAGAGGACTCCCCCAAGTCCACAACTGGCTTTTTGGCCTTTTGTTTCCCCTTGCCTTGGGGAGTAGAAGGCCTTTCTGCGGAAGGATTGCCCGTGGGCTCCCTAATTGTAACCCCCGTTGGCCTCCTTCGAGGAGGGGACACGGGAGGTTGCTGCTCGAGAACCCCCTCGGCAGTGGCATCGTCTACCACGGACCCTCTTGTTTCATGGCGAGGAGCCAGGAGGCCAGACAGCCTAAAGTTTCATCGGTAACCAGGGACTTGACGCTTTTTTCTGCGTCTGTCATCCTGGCCAGTCTATTGGACCTCAACACCATGTCTGATGTTGGGGTCGGACGTAACCATGGGCCTGAAAGACAGATTACAGTTTGAGAAAAATGAAAGGAGACACCTTGATTAAAAGTATCGACCAGTCAAAAACGACACTTACCTCCTCGAGCGAAGGCCAGGTTGTTGTTGGTTATGTCCGGTGTAAGGAAGTACTCCTTACTGTATTGCCCCACGTTCGATATATGCGTGGTGTCACTCAGGAACGTCCGGTTGGTCTCCTGGTGACAGAAGTGGAAGAAACCCGTTCCATATTGTTGCGGGTTGGATTTAAGGTCAAAAAGATAGTTGACCTCATGAGGGGTAGGTTCTGGCCATTTCTTAAGTTTGTACAGGATATAGAGTGCGGCCAACATTCTATATCCATTTGGAGTAATTTGAAAGGGGGCGACACCGAAATAATTGGCCACCCCCTCATAAAAAGGATGAAGAGGGAGGTAAGCCCCTGCCTCTAAGTGATACCGAGACCAAGCACTGTATATACCTCCGGGGAGGTTAGCCCTTTGGTCCGCGACAGGAATTGTAATGGAAACCCCGGTAAGGGGGTATTTCCTGAAGTAATTAGCAACCATTTGAAGGGTCACTGAGCTGGTCGGGGAAGTATACCACTCGACATCAGGCAGATTCTGATGGCGAGGGCGGGCCCTGGTTTTGATATTAGGGTCAGGAGCAGGATTTTCTCGACCACTGGTCGAGGGAGCCCTAGCCTGCGAATCAGGCTGGGCAGGAAGGTTTGGACTGTTTTCAAACTCAGGCCTTTTCTTGCCTACGGATTTGGAACGGGCCATTTGAAGAGGAGAAGGAAGAGGTCTAGTAGAGGATCGTGAGAAGGGAATCTCGTGAACTCGGTCGGCCGGTTGTTCTTCGCCCTCGAGCAGCTGGGCGAGAAGATCATCGTCGATGGGCCGTTCACCTCCCCACAAATCTGGCATCAATGTCTGCAAACAGAAGAATGGGGAAGTGAGGATAAAGAATTTTTAAAGGCTTTTTAGAATAACGCTGGTCGTGTATAAAAGCCAAGCTTTTGTACAACAGCATTCTAACAAAAAGCTAAATTTCCCGCACGAACAGTTTAAAAGACGGATCAAAGGTTGAAAGTAAAAAGTTTTTTCAAAAAAGCTTTTTCAACTCCCCTTAGGGCGGGAAAAACCTATTTTCCAACTAGCCTAAAGATCGAATTTTTACTTCGATTTTACGTCCTAAAAGTATGATCCTGACTATTAAACTAACTTGTAACCCTTTTTTGCCTACAAAACATTCTATTCACAAGCGTCTCAAACCAGAAACAGATAAACTCAAACAGTCAACATACAGAAGCATGCACCACGAAAATTTGAAGCATAAGAATTCAAAAACTTACCAAGAAAATGATCGTGGAGATGGAAAAAGGGCCTTTGGAGATCAAGAAACTCTCGGTCTGAGTCTTGAAAATACAGAAGAAATGGTCTCCGGGGACGATTAAAGCTCTGGTTTTTAGGGTTTCTTGAGAAGGCAATGGCGTGCGTAAAAAGAAAAGGAAGATTTAGAAGGTATTATATAAGTTTGTCTGTGGCATTAAAAAGGTGTGATCATCAGTTTCCCTTTTTCGAAGTATGGGGAAGCGGAATGGCCGTCGAATTATTTCTGGGGAACCGAAAAGACGTGATTAGACAGAAGTAGGTTACTTTTTCCAAGAACACACGAAGGGTTCTGACACGTAAGGCGGGGTTACTGAAGAGTTGTTCGCTCGAAAGTTTATTTATTGCTCGTGATAAATAAACTTGGGGGGCAAATGTTATCCAAAAAATTAGAATTGATGACGTGGCAAGTGATCCCTGGACACGTGGTTGACACCTGGAAAGGCTCTGCTAGAGTATCGACCAGAAGACACATTAGAAGCAGTAAGCAGCCCAGTCTTGCCTGCGACCAGTCTGGTCGATGGTTCCGCATACAAAGCAACATTACTGTGAAGATCTTTGTAAATCCCGAATTTAACTCACACAATCTCCTGAGTATCCGATTATTCAGGAAAGAATATATGTAACAATCTTTTGTAATCTCCCTTGAGCCTATAAATAGCAAAAGATAGCTCAAGGAAGGGACTTTTGGCTTTTGAATTATTTGAGACTATAGTAATTCTCCTAGTGATATTATATTTTTCTTCAGAGGTTAGTGAAACTCATTGAACCCTTGTTCTTTGATCACTCCTTTGATTTTATATCAATAACAGTCTAAGTGGACGTAGGTTATTACCAGATCCTGGGGCCGAACCACTATAAAAACCGTGTTGTTATTACTTTTTGTCATTACGTTCTTCTCTACACATTCATTCATATCAAGCATATTCTGACTCCGTGTCAGTTGGCCAAATCCCGGGTCAACAGACTTGGTCAATCACTTTGCTCACATATTTTATTTTCATGATTATTTGTTTTATATAAACTTCTATTAAATTCCGAGCATATAGCTAATCTTATTTATAGTGACATAATCACAGTGGAATATAAATATGATTATATGTTCAAAATAAGTTAGTCTTAAGATTGGTCAGTGCACAGGATTTACACTGACTTTCCAATCTGCGATATGATCTACTTACACATTACAGTGTTATGTTCTTTCCAGAAAATTAGCAAAGTAGATAAGATCGGATGTATTTGTTACATCGGACATGACCGATATTGACAGTTGCTAAGAAAAGTAAACATACCGTTATTATCTATTCTAGTCATATCATATAGTTTATCATATGTCAATTCAATCTCAATTCTGAGTGGTTAGTATTCTAACTGATTGTATTATTTGAGTTCTTGACTTGTTCGTTACCAGCTTACCCTACGGACTAGCCCATACTTACATCTTGGGAACTCGGTAGTATAATTGAGTGGGAGTGTTAATCATAGATTTGAACATCTATAGCTTCTGATGAAGAAGTGAAACGATGGTTTCCTTTTAGTTTGGTTCAAGGTGTTAAATGATAGAGATCTCATTTCAGTAATTAAATTAGTTTACTAAAATATCATTTACAAGGAACTAAGTGTTTTAAGGATAAAATACAATGAGGGGTAAAACATTATTTTAGTCATATGTCATTGTAGACCGTCTATATAGGATTGAGTGACAATTATGGTTGTAACAATGGATAATTAATAGCGTATCTATATTTTTTATAGAGCGTTCTATTAATTCAAGAGTGCAATTCTGAGTCTATAGCGAAGTCACGAGGAATTAATAAGTTAGTAAATTTATTTGTTAGATTTATGATAACTTATTGGATCTTGATTTCATAGGCCCATGGTCCCCATTGTACCTTGGATAAAATCATCTAGATAGTCTCAATTAATTGATTTAATCATCAATTAAAATTATCAAAGTTGACCAGGTCAATTTTGGATAGTTTCACAGAGTTGTATAATTTTGAGAAGAAAAGAGAAATTATGGCAGATTTATTAATTAAGATAAATTGGTATCTAATTTAATAAATAAGTTTAAATCAAGGTTCAAATTATAAATAATTAATTTGATAAATGATTTAAATAATTATTTAATTAATTAAATCAATAGAAAATAATACATGCATTGATTTTAAGTCTAATGGGCTTATAATCAAATGAGAAATTTCACGGGCCTATAGCCTATGATAATTTCGACCTAGGACTTCAAAATAGCTATTATTTTATTGATTTTTTAATTAAATTAAATGACCTAATTGATTCTATAAAAGGAGTGCTTGGAGAGAAGTCATCAGTGAAGATTTCTGAGACGACAGATAAGTCACAAGTCATATTTTCTGATAGTTTTAGATTCTCTTTAAATACAAGTCATTTTCTAAGCCTTTTTGTTATTTTCTCTTCTTCTCTCTATATCTATCTCATGTGTTGAGAATTGCCCACACTAGTCTAGGTGGTTCTAAGGATACATTGGAAGATTGTGAAGAAAATAGAAGATCGATTCTTGATAATACTCTGCGACAGAGAAGATACAAGAGTTAGAGAAACTGAATGAAGGACTGTTTTATTCCGCTGCGTATACTGTAAGTATTCTATTCTTTGTTTATCTTTGAATTCAATTTTAGAAACATGTTTTAGGCTATCTCGTATTAATTTGTTTAATATTAGATATACATGAAAATAAATAAAGATCATGTATAAGCTATTCCTAACATTAAGTTCCAAGGATCTTAATATGAAGAAGAACAAAGAGTCGGAGCTGAAGATGAACATCAACGATCTCAAAATCCTTCACAAGATTATAGTCAACATTATGACTATCTTGGCGGAACCGGGAATAATTTTTAAAATTATTGGAAGTACGTCGTAGTTTGTCTTATGTTCTATATATATATATTGTTGTTTTCTGTTTCATGTTTGATGTGTTTGATTTTAATATTAGAATGTAAGTTTGTAATATTTTAATTATCTTTTGTATCTTTAATCAATTTTAATGTTAATTTTACTTTTTTATAGTGTAGAGTAAGAATTTTCATACACAAATTATATAAAAAATTAATTATGAAATATTTTAAATTTGATTTAGAAAATTAAATTACATGTGTATTTATAATTTAAAAAACCCAACATAAAATATAGACTCAAATAATACTCATATATTTATATATATATGATATAAATATATTTATTTATTTTTTAAAGAAAATATGATATATATTAAAAAAAAATGGGCTTTTACCGTGTGAACAGTGCACAACATATATGTCGTGGCACTGTTCACACACGACTAAATAGGGTAATATATGAAGTTGGGTTGGAGGTATATATGCACTGTCACATCATATATATGTCGTAATACCATCTTGGTGTTGGCCTAATGACACCAAAAGGCCATGGTGGCTGAATTCACCAAATGACCATAGCTATCATCAATGGCTACTGTAACGCCCTACTTCCTTAGAGCCGTTACTAAGTGATTTTTTTAAGACAAGACAGTGTGCAAAGAATTCGCTAACCGAGGTTTTGAGACAAAAGTGTGACTAATTAAAATTTAAGGCTGTAATCTTAGAAAATGCGTCGTTTCATTTAAAACTGCTAGTATTAAACACTTGGGATCCCAAAATAAGGTTTGAAAACTATTTACATCTTGAAATAAGTTTACAGTTGATAAATCATAAAATCATAGATTATTACAGCCATTTTCAAATAAACCCCCAACCAAAGCAGTCGGGCAGGCCAAACATGTACGCGTCGCTTCACGCTCTCCGTACTCATGGTTGGTTGACTCAGCCATTGCCCTTACCTGCAACACAGAGCACCCGTGAGCCGAAGCCCAGCAAGAAAACTCATGCAGAACATAACATATGCAAATATACAGTAAATCATAACAGATAATCCACAGAAAACAAGTCAACCATTAAACTAAGCAAACACGGCCATGCCGCCCCCGAGGCCTTACCAAAGCCTGGGGTTTCGGTTCTCACCGCGAGGATAACTCATGTATCCCTTGGGTCCCACCCTGAATATAAGCATCCCATGTGCTGTGTGTTACTTTTGGCCCCACGGCCGTACCCGGCCTACGCCGCACTCGGCCCTTGCCGTTCATTTCATCATAATCACACATAGCATAAATCAAGCAACATTCAAACAAATGCTAATTCAATTAAATCTGCACCCTAACATGTAATGCAGTATAGGGCCACGCCCGGCAATCATCTCATCATGCAATCATGCAATATAGGGCCGTGCCCCGCAATCACACTATGGGCCCACGCCCCATCCTACGGGTGTTATAGTTTTCTTACCTGACAATTCGATAGTTAAAATCACCTGACTCCTTGAGCACGATCCCACTCGAGCCTTAGCGCACACCTAGGCACAAACATAGGTCAAAGTCAACACCGAACCCCAAGTCCGAATACCTAGCCTCGGGACCAATCCCGAGCCCCCGGGAAGTCCTAAATCCCCAAAACAAAGTGGCGGAATCAAGCCCCGAACCCTAGGTCAAAATCCCTCATCAAAACTCAAAAATTCCCCTCTGTGAACAGTGCAGCGCTACAGCGCTCTAAAGTGGGCGCTGTAGCGCTACAAGCAGAATGCACCCCCCCAGAAACAGGGACTAGCGCTACAGCGCCCACTGACTAGCGCTGTAGCGCTAGTTGCAGCCCAGAAAACCCAAAATCGCATTTCTGCGATTTCCTTCAACCAATTCAATCCCCAAACTTGTCCAAACCTTTTCCAAGCCCAAAATCAAGCTTATAAACATCTCACACTCTTCCCAAGCATCCCAAGAACTCAAAACCCAAGCACATTCAACCCAAATCTCAAACTCTACCATGAACAACCCTAAACCAGAAATTCATGCAAACCACAAAGATAGAGTCTTAGAAATCATACCATTGCTTCGAATTTCGACCTTGATTCAACCCTAGGCCTCCTTAGCTTGCTCTCCCTCAAAGCTTGCCCAGAAATCCCCTAAGATTCCCATCAATCCAGCTTAGATACGCAGCCCAAACCAGTCGAAACCCAAAACTGAAAAACTCTAAAACTTACCTCAAACATTGATGTGTTCTTGCCAAATCTTCAAGCCTAACCCAAGATCCTTGATGCTCAGCCTATCCTTGCTCTCCACTAAGCTTTGCCCCAAGAAATTTGAAGAGAAGAGGTGCTAGAACCCCAAACCGATCCCTTCAAAACCCATCTGTTCTCTCTTTCTTTCTTTCTTTTCAGCCTATACTCTTTTCTACAAAATCCACTAAGTGTATAAAGCCTCATTTAACCTATCTCAAAGCCAAATGACCAAAATGCCATTCCCATTAATTCTAAATCCTTTTGTCCAAGTAGGGCCATTTTAGTCATTTTACCCAATTCCTGCTAATCCTCAAGCGTCTCTAATATTTTCCCGTTGCTTCCCAATACCTTATAAATCACCAAATAATTATCCCCCATCATCAAAATAAATCTCAATCTATTTCTCTGAATCCCTGTTCATACCCCCAGGCTCGCCCCGAGCCGGGTATAAATTCCCGCTAAGACTTTCCGCTAGCCTGCTCACTGGGATCGCCCCGAGTCACAAATCACTAATACACCCACATACCACTGTGGTCTCAACAATCATCACATATCAATGCAGTTATGCCCAGCATGGCCAAAATTACAATTATGCCCTTCTAACACGATCCGGGCCTACATGCATACTAACATACATAGTCATGCATCTCAGATAAACAAATGGTCATATAACATGCTTTAAATCATAACCATACATTTAAATCATTAAAATCACACATAAATCCCATCATGCCCTCCTGGCACGCTAATCAAGGCCCTCAAGCCTTATTAGCGGATTTGGGTCGTTACAGCTACCCCAAGTATGTTTGGGCAACTCCAACCATCAACATCAAAATGGTGTTGAACCAACATCAAAATGAGGTCATTTTAATATCCTATTTTCTTTCCAATCCAACTATAACACTAAAAAATATACTTAACATTATTATATTATCCACGAAGTACACATTATATTATTTTATCTTATAAATTAAATAATATACATATAATTATATGTATAAAATATTAATATAAAACACAAAAACAAAAATAAAAACAAAAAAAGGTTTGCCACAGTGAACAGTGCCACATCAATAATGCCGTGGCACTGTTTATATCCACCATTTTGCAGTGCCATTTGCAGTTTGATTGGAGTAATATATGATGCAAGATCAACACCAAATTGGTGTTTTGCAGTGTCATTGATTGGACTTGGCCTTATACGTCGCTTTTTAGGGTTATTTTATTTTATTTTATAAAGTACAAAAATCTACTTCGGCAATATATTTGATTATTGCTTACATCCACAATAGCAAAGACTCCTGCCCTCTTATTAATAAGAGAATATTACCAAAAGCAGAGAGTATCTTCCCTATCAAATAGAGTGATTAGAGACATTTCGTGGTATAAATTGTTCATTGTATCTTAAGAACTTTGATTACTCTAGCTGAATATTATGATTTTGATCACAAGTTGGATTATGAAAAGTTAAATATATCAATATATATTAGGGTGGGATAACGTTTGCATGGGTTTGATTTTGTACCAAGCTTATTTGAGAGAAGTTAACCTATTATTTATTGGGTTGAGAGAAACTAGCTTATCTAATTGGTGAAAAAGAGCAGGCTGAATGTGATGATTTGCTAAATCGTAGATTTTCTTCAAGTCCCTTATCCACTTCTCTTAGCGCTGCTTTTATAGGTCAAGGCTACTTGCAAGGGAAGGCTATAAAGGGATAGGTATCATTTGCCTGAGCTAATTCACTTTGTTAAGTTTCCTTAATGGCATCTTTGTAATAAAGACTATTTATCACGGGCATTCATATTGTTGAACAATTCCCATCTTAACCATGTCTATTATTTTACGCATCAACATTATGTATGACATAAAAACCTTCTAATTTTTTTTATATCATGTACCATAGTTGCAAGACATAAAATGGTGTCATTGTTTCTATATATTGTAGTAGTGTTTCTACATTCATTTTGATACAACCTATGAGAAGGGATGCCATTCAACAGCACTCGAGTGATCAATAGAAGTACGAGGCTCGTGAATAAAAGATGGAGGCGTAGGTAGTTGAGCACTCACTTCACTATCATATCGAAGCCATAAAACTTTGTTATGGAGGCATTTGTTATGATATTGCCAGATTCTCCAACAGATGATGATCACTTTTTCCATTTCTTCTCCAGTTAACTTGCTTTGAAGTTCAAGAACCACTTCATAAAAATCCATGTTAGGGGAAAATGAGAGATTAAGCTGTTAAGGAAGGTTCCTGAAAAAAAAAGGCTTAAGAGGTTTGCACCCCAACTGTGCATGGTGCATGTGGTTTCCACTTGATTTGAACAAAACTGGAGAAAATAGCTCCAACTATGTACCATGCTTAGCAGTTGGAAGGAATTTAAAAAGGGTTTTTTTTTTATATAAATACATATTTTTTATTTTATACGATCCATTTTTTTCTTTCAATTTTACTAACTGAAGTTTTAAAAAATACAATTCTAAAGTTTAATTACAAAAATATTGTTTCATAAAAAAAAAACAACTAAAAATCAATCAAAAAACAATTCGACAGTAACTCACTACATCAACTTAAAATAAATTTAAAAAACAACACAAAGAAAATTATACATCAGAACAACTAAACATTAACAACAACAAAAAAAATCTAAAAATAACTAAAAAAAACTATTTGAAAACAACACAAATAAGAAAAAAAATGCAAATATGTAAAAATTTACCTAAAATAGTCAATGTTTACCGAGATTTTCGGAAACTACACTAATGAATATTAGATAAGACTAATGATATGGACTTTAGAAGGTAAAAACATGATTTTTACGTGGTTGGGGCGTTAATGAGCCTTAGTCCACGAGTCAGTTGTATTAGAGCTTAGAAAGTCTTTTACAATGGAGTTTCTCTCTATGTTTTGACAGAGTAATTGTATACAAGTCAAAGAGAGATCCTTTTCTCAGTGCTCTAACGCCTGTATTTATAGGCTCATAGGAGCACTGGATCTGGGTCGGGTATGACCCGGGCCCATCAAAGATGTGGAAACTCTTGACTTCTCTGGCAGAAGCCCAATATAAAAGATAAAAATACATAGGTCCAAGAATAATTAAGGCCCAATAGAGCGGCCCAAGAACTATATTTCGCCCGACAAAATGGTGCTTTTAGTCTGGGCACTTCGAGTTACAAGGCAGATTCAGGGGACAAGGCCAGTCAGAGTACTTGGCAGCGCAGGTCTAAAATAGCGGCGTGCAATCTCGAGGTGGCCTTTTCCGCAGGTGAAAAGTGGGGACAACCCCCACGCGTCGTGGGGTGGCTTCAGGGTCACGGATGCTTTTCCTTGCCAACCGAGAGGAATTGATCCGGGTTCGTTTACCTCTGTCCCTCTTCGTTTACCAGGGGCCCGGACCGTTTACCGGGCTCCGGGATCGTCTTTGCATGCACTCCGACCATAATCCCAGCTGACCATACATCGCCTGGGGCGACTATCCTGGATCACCTTCTCGGACACCATCCGGGTCCGGAACTACACTTGGGCCGTAGCCCTTGATTACTCCCGTACCAAGTGGCCCTGGACTGGGCCCATATCCGAACGCCCAACCCATGGGCCAGGAGCATCGTCCCGGGCCCACGACAGGAAATGGGAATAACAGTCAAAATGAAAAAAAAATTGTTAGAATGTAAAGAGATAATTTGTTTTTTGTTTTGTTTGGCAAAATCAAGTATTTATTTGTAAACTTTGGTCAAAAAATAATAAATTTACTACCTAGTTTTTTTTAGCAAAACATTACCACCTAGCTAGCATCACTATATGAAAGAAATAAATACACAAAACATATATGAGTCAACAAGAAAAGAATCAACAAGTTAAAATAAAAACAAGGTAAATACCATTTTATTCATTTGAAAAATTATTTGACTAAAATTGAGCTTAGAGAATTATTTTATTCTATTTTGTAAAACACCGAGTCTAAATTATCATTTAACAAAACAGAAGATTTAATTAGTAATTTTTACAAAACACAAAATCTAAAATAATATTTACCAAAATAAAAATAATATCATCGTTATAATTTGTTGTTTTAAAACAAACGAATCAACAAATTAAAATAAAAACAAGGTAAATACCATTTTATTCATTTGAAAAATTATTTGACTAAAATTGAGCTTAGAGAATTATTTTATTCTATTTTGTAAAACACCGAGTCTAAATTGTCATTTAACAAAACAGAAAATCTAATTAGTAATTTTTACAAAACACAAAATCTAAAATAATATTTACCAAAATAAAAATAATATCATCGTTATAATTTGTTGTTTTAAAACAAACGAAATGTTAAAATGCGCATCCAGGGAATCGAACCCTGGTCAGTACCGTGGGAGGGTACTATGATACCACTACACCAGATGCGCTTTTTGATTTATTCGTTTCAAAATATTTATATTATCTAAACAAAATTATTATAACATATTTTAATCATATTTTGGTGCTCGTACATATATAGTAAGCATAAAATTATGATCACTAGTAGGGAACTTTTCTCCTTTCATGTATTTTGATAATAATTCTACTGAAATTTGTGTCTTTATACCTTGTAGTTTATCTATGACCTCAGATACATTGATTGGGATCTACTTTATATATGCATACTTATGATTAAAAAGAGATTTTAATCCTACTGGATTTGAATGTTATAAACTAAAAGCAAACGAAAACAAGCTCATATTTTTATTTTGAATATAATATATATTTTTAAGTTTTGCTTGGATGTAAGATGCAAATTTAAGTTCAAGTTAGAGAAATATCCGATTTTGGTACTTAGGTAGGTACTAAAATGAGATATTTTCTATTTCATTTCTTCCTCTCTCCTCCTCCATTTGGTTCCCTCTTCTCAGCTCTCCACCGACGACACCTCCTCCACCCCCAACCAGCAATGCTTTTCCGCCCCCGCCCGCGATGGTGACGCACCTTAGCCCATTTGGTTCTTCTTCTTCTTCTTTCTGCGTATCTTGTTTTATTCTTGTTCTTTTTGTTGTTGTTGTTGTTGTTGTTGTTCTTCACATTCATATTTCATTTTGTTTTTATTTTCAAACCTAACTGTAACCGGTTATCATCATGATATGTTCAATATTTTTTGTTCAAATTTTGTTCTTTTTTCTTCATACATGTTTAAGTAATCAGGTATTATGGTGACTAATTTTTTTTATTCATATATGATTTTTTTTTTCTTAGATCTGGTTACATTAACAATTAATTTAGATTTTTTTTTTGTTTAGATCTAGTTTTATTTTCACAATGGTGATTGATTTTTTTTTTCAAACCTAGCTATCACTAATTACTATAACAATAAATTTAGATTTTTTTGTTTGGATATAAATAAGATATATATGTACCATGGATTTAGTATTTTTTCTTCTTTTTTTGAGATACATTTTTTTATTTTTAAATCTAGTTAAGTAACCATCACATTATTAAAAATATATAGTTATATATATATATATATAACTTAGATGACGGTAGCCAATTACCACCATGCCACTAAAAAGACTAAAAAAAATTGATAGACATAAGGGACTACTACAACATAGTTATATCATGTGCTGAATACTAAGGGCAAGATTGTCTTTTCCTTGGCTCACTTCTCTTAATTCTTATTTCTCATCAGCAAACTAATCATCTCTCGTAACAATAAAAATTAGCAAGAACATATACCCATAACAATGAGAAACTATATCGCTAAGTCCTATTCAGCTCGACTTGGATTCTTTTTGTTTTACACTTTCGTTTTAATTTTAGGTCTTGTTTTTGGTTTAATTTGGATCTATATGTTTAAATCTCCAGAATTATTTGGGTATTAAATCTTTGTGTGTTTTGTCTTTGATTTTCTAGTTGAGTGTGGAAAAGAGAGAAGGGATTGATATTTTCCTTCTTTTTTTTTTCCAATATAAAAACAGTTAAGCCGGAAAAGATGGGTCACTCAATTTTCTCACATTTCCTCAATCTCACTACCTATTCTTTTTTTTTTATTTTTAGCTCTTTGTATACATTTAAATATAGACTAATGATTTACACACTTAAATTGTATAATAAATAATTAATTTTAACCACATAATAAAGTGATGTAATCTTTACTTAAAACTATCTAAATATATTTGTTAGATTATTTTTTATGTATTTAATTATTTGTTTTAAATTATTATTTTTTTGCGTAATAATTTAAATTTTTGGCTAAAATTTATATAAATTAGAGATATTTGCAGCAAAAATACTAAATATTTTATGATAGTTGCATTTAAATATCAATTCTTTTATTTTGGTAGCAATAATACTAAATCTTTATTAATAATTGTGCTTAAGTACCAATTTTTTTCTTTTTGCGGCAAAAATAACAAATCTTTCTTAATAATTGCAGTTAAGTACCAATATGTTTAAAATAACTTTGTCTTTATAAATTAAAATTGATTTTATACATTATTTTAAAAAATAATTTAAAGGATACTTGCCACTATAATGCTAAAGATTTTGTATCACTGTTGTAAAAAAACAAAATAATTGGTACTTAAATTCAACTATTAACAAATATTTTGTATTTTTTATCATAAAAGAAATAATATTTTTGTCGCAAATATTCCTATAGATTACTTAGCATCTCATGAAGATGCAAATCTATTATGCATTGTTAAATAAAAGTTTCTTGAATGATGTACTAATAGCTATGCCAAATTTGGTACATAAGTAAAGTTGATCCAAATTTAGCTAATTCAAATTTGGATCCCAATAAATATTAACTTTTTTTGCTATTATATATATATATGATTTTATTATTATTGACATGTTGACTTTTTATTTATTTTTTTTATCATTATTTGTTTTTTTTATTGACATTAATTGTATGTATTTTACATTATTTTCACATCTATGTGTGGCAAAGAGAAGTTGTGCTAAATATGTTATTTACTAATTTTTTTTTAAAATATGTATTTAACATTATTTTAGCAGGATACTAGAGATGTGCTTTTTCGGTTAAGCAATGAGCAATGAGCATTGAGCCACGACTCACTTTAGATCTAATAATAAAGTTCTTTTAATCTTATTTGTCTTCTTCCCCAACAAATAAGCAAACTATTCTCTAACGTGCCACGGTTTACAGAAACTGAATCAACAAACAATAATAGCTTTTATTTGGGTCTGAAATGGGGAGTTTGAGAAGAGCATTAGTTTCAGTCGATCGTCTTCTCCAATCATCGGCCGCAATCCATCGCAGCTTCTCGGTCGCGGCGGCCAACTCTCTCGTTCCAGCGCCTGAATCCTTGTCTAGGTCGGTATTGCCATATTCTTTCGTTTGTTGTTCTGTGATTTGAAGTTGTTGAATTCATAATCGTGATAACACCTTCGTTTATGCATTTCCACGAACACTTGGCAGGCCTCGTTCAACCGTTGGTTATTGTGGGGTTTACCGCTTTTATTCAAACAATCACACCAATTTGCAGTCTTTGAATATTGATCTCTCCAACGAAGAGAGCAAGAAACGCCTCTGTAACAGGTTTCTTCTTTTTGTTCAGATATATGTTCTTTGTGATATTTGGTTTGTGGAACTTCAGTTTGGGAAATAACAAGCTAATTTTATTTTATTTTTCGTTTTTCTCGAAATGGGGTTTGGGAAAATGAATAGACTGGTATACAGGAGCAAACAGAGGGGATTTCTGGAATTGGATTTGGTTTTGGGCAAATGGGTAGAGGAGCATATCAACTCCATGGATGAAAATGGAATCAAAGCTCTCGTCCATGTCCTCGACCTGGTAAACTTTATTCCTTACTTTCTAATTCATGAATTGAATGCATTGTCAGAAGAATGTCTTTCATTTAGTCTGCTGCTTGAATTTGAATAGGTCAATTGGTTTGGGGTTGAGGCTTCTCACAAGTAAATTATAACCTTTTACATTATCTGATGTGAAAGAAAGTAGCGTGCTAGGTTTGTATGTTTATTAGTCTTCTTTGTCTCATGGATGCAACAATGTATTCTCAATCTACATATATCACAACAGCTTATGTCGTGCAACTGCCCATTTGGCTAGTTTGTAATCCATTATTTTATTTTCATTAAGCTTGACAGTAGAAGTTGAAAGATCTCAGTATATTCCATGCAGTTGAAGTTATGCTTCTTTTGGTAGTTTTAATTATTTAGTTTCCTTTGAGTTTCGGTTCGAACTCGGGTCCATTCAAGCTGCCTTTTGCCATAAAAGAGAAGTAGTTGATGTCACTTTCATGGTCGTTTGGATTTGGTTTTGGTATTATATGAAAGCAATTTAGTTGGGAAGGTTTATGCAAGTTGTTTTGCTTGCATGTAAGTTTTATTGAGTAGACTTGGCCTTTTGGTAGGAGGGTTTGGTTTAGTAGGAATGATAATCTAAAATCTAACTCATGTTTAGTAAATTTATTTTTGATGGCTTGGGGGACTGTGTTTCTAAGTGAGTCTCATTTCTTAGCTTTATTTGAGGGTAATCTTAACTCCTTTTAACATTTGAGTTTCATATTCGCTTAATCTAAACTTCCTCTAACTCTAATCCCACAAACTCAAACTTTATACCAAACACCCGATAGGGTTTTTATGACATGACTATGAAGCAAAGCTTGCCCATAGTCTATCCAAATTACTAACTAGAACCCTTCCTTTTCAGCTTTCTTGCCTCGTATAGTTGCTGTAATATACAAAATCATTTGAACTATCGTGGGACATTCAAGAGTTTAGGAGAGTAGGACTTCCTATTTTGTGAGCACTTTTGTCAAAAACAAGAGGTTTAAGAAATGAATTACTCAATCAACTTATTTGTATTGCCTTTCTAATTTTATTCTTCTCTCCTTTTTTTAGGAAAATCCAGATCTCTGGAAGTGGATAACTGGTCAAGAGCAACCTCCTGAGGCACTCCAAATTAATCCTGTAAGATTTGATCTAAAAATTATTCACGACTTTGTTCTTCTTTTTCCTTCTCTTGTTTTTCAATTCTCATACAATTTTGCTTAGGTCTTTACTGCTCTGCGCGACAAAGTCATGAACAACCTTAATACGCATTCTTCTCCCGAAACACGAGCAAAACCTGGACAACCATGGGTGAGAGGTTGGGATGACATCAAGAGAGCTCGGGACAGCCCTATTACTGGAAATCAGTAACTCTGTCATCCATGATTTATTAAAGTTAGACTATCCAATTTGCATGCAAGAGGTTCTTGTATATGTATCGTAGTTTCCTTATCTGTTTGCCTTTGTATAATTAAGTACAAGTTGAGTACAAATCCGAAATAAGTAGTTAAAGACATTAATAATAAATTGTAAATTTCATTCCTCTTGCTATTTTGTCACTCAAAATTCACAAAACAAAAAGGACACAAATTGACTTTACATATATAAGCGAACCAAACACAAATTGACTTTACATAATCAAAACTATTATTAAGAACATCATGAGCCTCACTCCCTCACTCACTCAGCCTTCTCTTTTTTCATTTGAATACTTAAAAAGAAGATACCTGGATACATATAGTGATGTTGTTTAGGGCAATGAAAAAAAGAATGGTCACCGGCATCCCAACTCAGCTCTTCCTTCCTCACTGATGCTGTCATTTCTACAAAGCTTCTGAAGATCAATGTACCCTATAATGGTGTCCTCAAATATTACACCTTCCAACTTTGCATCATCAAATGTTGAGCCTGATAATACTGAGTTCTTGAATGAAGCTCCTTGCAGATCAGCTTTCCCGAAATTAACCCGATCCAACACCGCATTCGTAAAATCAACACCTGCAAAAATATTTTGATTCAATTCAGCACCAAATTCTTTCATTTCTTGTGTTGATTTACATCTTCAAACTAATGCACATTATGGCACATGAAAAGAAATGTAGTACTCAAAAGTGAAACATGCTTGTATAGTTTTGAGGTATATTTCTTCAACTTGTTGGATATTGCAGCTTATTCAACATAATTTGCTCTCAGATCTCTTGCTTAATTTTCTTTGAAAGAGCTACAAGTAAATAGAAAAAGAACGCTATAAAGAAATTAAATTTTTTAAAGCTAGGCATTAACATGTTGAAAGGAATGCTATTTAATATTTTGATTAATTTCCAATCCCTATAACACAAATTCAAAACACTTTAGCTATCTTCAACTAGAAAATCTCTATAAATGCTTAGGACTGAGAGAACTACTACTAGATGTGTTGGAAAACTAGATCAAGTTTAAGCAAAAACAACATAGCAAAATACACAAATTTACATGCAAAACCCTTGATGGAAAAGAAAAAAACCACAGAACTCTATCAAAAAATTAGTACAAAAGATAAGAATGAATAGCACACTAAGTACAAACCACCAATTTTTGTTAAGTTACACCTGTAAAATAACCTTCATGGTCATTCAAGTGACTAAAATTACACAGAGCGACCATAAACGACTTTCATGGTCGCTCAAGCGACTATAAATTATATTGAGCTACAAGGTAAATTTGCTAGACTAATAACATGAAAAAAATGTGAAATTTAAGTTCACTTGTTGCAATTATTGAGTTGCAGCAACGACCTTAGGAATTATTTTATGTATAATTTTTTCACACACAAAAAAAAGTTAATTTTACAAAACACTAATCAATGAAGTCAGTTTGCCAATGTCAAACTTACATGTTATTTTTAACAAATTATGTGTTTTTTTTTTCATATTTAGCTTAAAGGAATTCAAATCACCATACCCTAGAATAGTTTTAGCATGATATTTTGTTGTGGGAGCAAAAGATCATGAAGAAACAAGGAATAGTTACCCTTGAAGCTAGCTCCTACTGCATAAGCCTTGGACATCACCACTTCAGTCATGTCTGCGCCATCGAATTTGGCATCGGACATGAGCGCAGCCGAAAGGGTTTTGCCTTTCAAGTTGGATTTGTCATTCGTAAAATCACAAAAGCGAAGATCAAGCGGCTTGTCATACACACCATTGGCCTGACCAATCGTGTTTCCAACAAAGGCTCGTTCGCATCGATTCGCCTCTGTCGACAATGGTGGCAATCTCTGCCATTCCAAATAACAAAATTCAACCCATCAGAACATTGATCCTCTAATAACTAATCATCATAATACTTTTCACAATAGTCTCGTTTTGATAGTTGAACAAAATGGAATGTGTTGTTCTAAACCTGGTTAGCAGCAACAACTGGGGAGGCAGTGCTCACTGCCCAAACAGCCAGAATCCCACAAGCCACATTCTTGAGTTGGTTCACATGAGACGAATTCTCCTTCACCTCCTCCGGACCATTTCTAGTAACTTCACAAATTAGCACAAAATTTCATCCATATTAGTAGCCAAGTACTAAGCCTTATAATATAAAATTCATATATGTTTTGAAAGGAAATGTTGCCGAGAGAGAAATTGATGAATTGAGAGGCTTACCAGAGCAAAAGACACGAGATGGTGAGTAGAAACGTTGCTGGGTGAGGCTGTAGTGGCGTTTCGCTGAGTTGAAACGGTCTCTGAAAATGTTTTGGGGAATTGGAATTGAACATGTTGCTGCCATTCCCATTTTTCTTTTCTTTTTGGTTTTTTCCTTTGCTTTCTCTCAGCTTTTCCTTTTCTGAGTTTCTTATCCGTTAGCTGTTGCTCGGGTAAGGACGTTGGGTCACATGACGTGGCATGACACGTCGGATTTCTTATTTACGGTAAGTTTGGATGGGGAGAATTAGTATCCTTATTCCGAGGAAGGAAAGGGTAATAGAATGTGATTACTCTTAACATTTAAAAAGCTGTGATATTTCTTTTTTTTTTAAAAATAATAATAATAAAAAGCTGTGATATTTCTGTATAAAAAAAAATAGCTGTGATATTCGTGTTAGATGAATGTTAAATTTTTGCGTAGTTCTATATGTAACTTTTTAATTTATCTAAATAAATTTTTAAAGATATTTATTTATTTACACATTTTTTAAAATTTTTATTTAGACAAAATTACTTATTTATAAGAAATTTTTTGAGAAAAAGCTCCTTTTACACCCTTGATTATACTAAAAAAAATTATACTTCTAAATGAGCATAATTTTTTATTTAAACAAAAGAAATTTAATGTCAAATTTTAATTTTTATTCTCTTAAACACAAATTAAACCCCCCCCCCAAAAAAAAAAAAAACAGACACAAATAAGTACGAATAAATATAAATCATACTAAAAATTTAAAAAAAAATTATCTCAGTTATAAATTATAATATGTTGAATTTTATATTTGTAAAAATTAATATATCTTAATATATAAAAAATGGGTTTAATTAAGATTTGTTCAACCTTCATATTTGTAAAAATTAATATATTTATATATATAAAAAATGTGTATCTTACATATTTTTGGTTTAATAATTTTTTTCGTTAACTTTAACATATTATACTTTTAAAATTAATTAAAAAATACTACATGTTTAATAATTATATTAATATCAATTTAAATATTATAAAATATCATTATTATAATAATATTTAATACATAATCCTTATTTTTTTAATCATTTATATATTTAAAAAAAAAACAAGTTACTCTTCTTTTTTTTACTTAATTTAACTTACATAAATATATATATATATTCATATTAAATAATAACAAACTGTTGACTCATTTTTTTCGTCAACTTGCGCAGAGCAATGAATGAATAATTGTTTTGTGTGTAAAATCCGGAGCGAAATCTCTACTATGAATAGTGAACCAAAGAGAGAGAAATACAATGTGTTAATAAATGGAGGAGACAGAGATTTATAGTGGTTCAGCCCCAAAAAGATGACATATGTCCACTTAGTATTATTGATGATGAACTTTGAACCCTCAAGAAAAAGTACACTGAGTTTGATCTTGTTCTTGGGGAAGTTCCTGCAATGGAGAATGAGAGCTCTCTTGAAGATGAATAGTTACTGACTTAATGAGCCAGCTAGCCAAATCTTGCTCGATCCCCCCTTTTGCATCTTGATCTGCACCATTTATAACTTGTTTCCCGGTCAGGCTAATTTTTGGGTACATTTGGATGATGGCATGTTTCTGTCTCACCAAAAATGGCAATTCGACGTGTCTAGTTCATGAAGGGGTTGAAGGCACACTCTGGTGCGGAAGGAGCCTCGGGTGGTGAGGGCCACCGGCAAGCGGCGAGTGCCCCTGGTGACCGGCGAGGGCCTCTGGGACCAACTAGGACTCCTGGCGGCTAGCTGAGGCTTATGGTGTGCACTCGATGCACTCTGGTGTGGGATCGACGAGTGGCGATGGGCGGTCGACCATAGTGGATGACGACGGGCCTCACGTAGATGAGTGGAGATAGGTCCTGGCGGGTGACCAACAACGGGCTTTGGCATGGCCATTGGCAAATGGATCCCGGTAGGTGACTAACGACTGGCCTTGGTGGGTGACCAGCGATGGGGCTTGGCGGGGTGAAGACTGGCCATGGCAGGGTCATTGGCGAGTGTCCTCGATGACGGGCCAAGTGGGATTGGTGAGGGCAATGGGCCTCAGAGAGGATGGAGAAGGCGCTCGTCACTTGGGCCGAGAGGTACAGTGAGGGAGATGGGCCTCAGCGAGGCTAGCGGGGTAGCTTGCCGTTTAGGCTGAGTGGGACCAACGAAGGGCGACACGCCTCAGTGTCTCAGCCAGTAACATTCGTCCTTAGCCAATAAGGTGGTAAATAATAATTAAAACATTTTTAATTAAAGTAAATAATCACCATTATTTCAATTATAGAAATTACAAAATTAAAATCATTTTAATTCAGTTTCTGATTTTTAATTAAATGAATAATTAAAATTATATTTATGGTAACAACACCCTAGGTGTGTAACAAGGAGCAGCGGCAGCAGGTGGTCCGGTGTGGGGCTCGGCTGGGCGCATTGGAGGCTCGTGGCAGGGGCGCGCAGGTGCGCTGGGGTGCACGGCAGGGGCGCAGGGAGCCTGGCGCAAGAGCGCTGTGGCTGGGCGTGCGGCTAGAGCGCAGGCAGCAACTCGAGCTCAGGGTCGGGGTCACAACAGAATTTTATACCTAGAATTTTTATAGAAAAATTTACAAAAATCCTATGCCCCAAATTGGCTTACATATTTCATCTAGAAATTTTAAGAACAATTCTTAAACCCAAAAGCATCATAATAAACAAACCTTAAGAATCTATCATCATGAAAATAAACATCTATCCATTCAAACATATATCACATATAATATAAAAATGCATATAACCCCACACAACAATTAATAATATGTATAAATTAATGACATGCTCTTGTACCAATTGTTGGAAAACCATTTAGAGCACGCAGCGAAAACTTTGCGTGGTGGACCCATTTTTGTTATATGAATGACAGAACAACAACAATAAAAAAAAATTCATTGAACATATAAACAGTTTATATGACCAAGAAAACAATCCAGAAGCATTATCATACAATACTATTATTCATGCAACAAATATATATACATATATAGAAATATAATATATTTATATACAACATATAAACACACAAAAATCAAGAACATAAACTTTTACCTCTTGAAGCCTATCAAGTGTCCTTGAGTCTTTTCGTATTATTAACGATCTTCCTATCAAAAGATTTGAGCACTCAAACTACAATATTCCGGAGTGTTCTCTACACCTCAAGATGTGTGTGGGCACATAGAGAACATGAGTTTGTATTTTAAGAATCACAAGTTGTTATACCCAAAAAATGGAGAATGCATTCTAGAAGAGCTAAGTGGAGTGGTCCTAGGAGACCCCAAGGAGGATGTGGTCTTAGGAGACCCCAAGGAGGATGTGGTCCTAAGAGACCCCAAGGGTATGTAGGAGGCAAGCCTCCCAAGATTTCCTAAGTGTTGGCTCGAACGTGTCCAAGGTAAGTAGCAAAGGAGGAGGAGTCTCATGCAAGAGGAATGAGACTTAGATTTTGATAAGGAGAGCTATACAATGTTCGATCGGACATGTTTGGGGGATGCTAAAGGAAGTTGCCTCAATGTTGTCCAAGGTGAGGTTGCCTCAATGTTGTCCAAGGTGAGGTTGTCTCAATGTTGTCCAAGGTGGGGTGCCAAGGAGGTTGCCTCGGACCACCTTGGTCCGAGGAGAAGCAAGGAGATTGGTTCAAGGAGGAACATGGCATGCTAGAGGAGAGTGCCATGTTAGAGGAGAGAAGTGCATGTCCTACCACCATGCACGTTCAACCCACCAAAAATATGTCCTACCACCATGCATATCCTACCACCATGCATGTTCAACCAGCACTTGCATGGGTAGTGGGTTGGAGGTGGACCAACTAGCTAGAGGAGACTAAGTCAGACACAACTCCAACAACATACGCGGGAATCTCTCATTCTTCCCACAAATGGGGGGTTTGTTACATTTCGAATTTTGAATGTTTAAATGTATTAAATGTAATAAATATAATAAAATATCCCTATCATAAGGGGATATCAGTTGAGGATCCCAGGTCTATAAATAGAGAGTTTATGGGATGAGAAAGGGGCTTCCTGCTGCTTCTTCTTTCTAGAGAGATAAAATTGGGTCTGTCTGTTCTAGAGAGAGAAAGTGCTGAAATTAGAGAGAATTCTTGTATTTTTGCAATCTGTACTGAAGAAACTCAGTTGGCATAGTCCATCTGATCTTGAGTATAGATTTATAAATCACAACTCTAAGTGGATTAGGCTATTACCGACAATCGGGGCTGAACCACTATAAAAATCTCCTGTGTTCTTTACTTTTCTTGTTTATACCGTTTGTTGTCGTTTTGATTTCTCTTGAAGGCTTGTCGTTATTGACGTGCTCACGTCGTTGGCTAAAAACGCAGTCAACATTTTGGTGCTTTCATTGAGAGCCTGAAGAGAAGAACAGACGGTCCCTGAAGCAAGATGGCGCCTAAGAACACCACTGCTGCTTCCAAGAGGACAAACTCCTCTAAAGAACCTGCTAGATCTGAAGGTCCTAGCCCACAATATCATGAGAATGAGCCTAGGGTCATGCTTGAGGACGTGACTCCAGGAGTTGAAGAGCTCCAAGAGACCATGGGGGCCTTCCAGGAGGAGATGGCACAATTTCACGCTAGGCAAGAGGCGTTTGCTGAAGAGATGGCCAGGCAGAGAGCTGCCTTAGAGCAGCAAAAACGCGATATGGAGGCCAGAAGTGAGGAGCTCAGACAACAACAAGAGGAGGTCAACCGGAAACATCGTGAAGCAGCGCTTGCTTTGGAGGCAGCTACCAAGTTGGCCCAGGCCAATGCCCAAGCTGCAGCACGAGGGGCAACCACTCCAGGAGCAAGGACCACAGAAGCTGGTGGTAGGAGTAATGATAGACCAAGGAGGGGTGGTAGTAACCCACCTAGTGAGGGAGATGGAGTTCGATCGCACACTACCTCAACCCAAGGGGAGCACTCTAGAACCCCCTCCAGAAGTCACCGATCGGGCAGTAAAAAGACTCCACCTGGGCAGGAGCAAAATAAAGCTCCTAGAGAGAAGAGGACCTCTCAGTTCAAAGATGGGCATGGTGGGGATGAGGCTGATAGTCATCCCACCATCCAGTCAAGGGAAAAGGAGGACCACAACCCACGAAGGGGAGAAAACTGCCCAGAGCGCACCAAGAAGCCTCCATTGCACCCCGACCAGCAGCGTAGCAGGAGAGAGGAAGTCCCACGTAGTAAGCCCGCTGGGAAATCGAAGAGTACGGTGTTTGATCGGGTAGGAGAGCATGCTTCTCAGAAGGATCTAAGGGACGTTATCACCAACAAGAGGAGGATCGTCCCGGTCGAAGGGCAAAATCTGGACCGTCCTACCAGTCAAGTAGAAATACTTGACGGTGGCGTGCCAGATGGTAGTGCCCGACCAGGCGGTCAAAACCTTGGAACCTCATCAGTTGCACCAGCTATCCAAGCCCAGCTTGACATGCTAGCAGCTGCAGTGCAAGGTTTGTCGAAGCGACCTTCCGAGATAGATCCGATAGACTACCGGAGTGGCAGCCCGTTCTCTGCTCGAATAAGAGCAGCCCAACCACCAGCAAAATACAAAGCATCGGTACTGCCAATTTATACCGAAAAGGCAGACCCGATAAGACATGTTGGAAAGTTTGAGGACCAGATGGAAATACTCGGGGTGAGTGATGACTATCGGTGTAGAGTCTTCCCCACCACCTTGACGGACACTGCCCAAGAGTGGTATTGGAGGTTTAAACCAAACTCCATTACCTCTTGGGAGTCATTCAGGAAGGAGTTTTGTAGACAATTTAGCACTGCCCGGACTCCACCAGTTTATGCCAACGACTTGGCAGATATCAAACAAAGAAAAGATGAGTCTCTAAAGAGCTATATACAGAGGTTCATGAGAGAAGCCAATAGAGCAACTGCTGTAGGAGACGAGGGGAAGATGGTTGCCATATCTGCTGGGATAATTTATCGGAGTCCTCTATGGGACAGCATCCATCGCCATCCAATCTCAACACTTCAACAATTTCTTGACCGGGCGGAAAAATATATGAATTTGGATGATGCGATAGAGAAGGGGGAGAATGGCATAAACAACCCAAGCAGACCAAGTGACTCTCCTAGTGATGGTGGAAAGAAACGTAGAAGTAATGGGTCTGACCACCATGAAGAAAAGAAGGCAAAGGTGGATTCAAGTGAGAAGCCAACCAAGTATGAGCCTCAATTCACCAACTACACCACTCTCTCAACCAGTAGAGCAGAGATATATCTTGCTAGTCAAGAGGAGGTTCCTTACAAGAAGCCTCCACCCATCAGGAGAGAGATGAGGAAGAGAGACATGAACAAGTATTGTCGCTTCCATGAAGATTATGGTCACGACACAAATGAATGCAACCACCTCAAGGACGAGATAGAATTTCTTCTCCGGTCGGGCAAGTTGAAGAAGTACCGAGCAGAGACACCCCAAGGAGAAGGAGGTAGAAGCAACTCCGAATTCAAGCGACAAAAATCTCCACCCTTGCAGCCTGGACCTGTGGACTTCACCGTAGACACTATATGTGGAGGTCCACTCTTAGTTGAGGAGAGCAACGAAGCAAGATGAGGAGTATGCTGAAGAGGAGTGCTAGGAGCAGGAATCACTGGAGTGGCGTGCACATAGAGCATCGAAGGAGATATTATTTTTAAATACCGCTTTCAGAGTGGTAGCTTGATTTCGAGTTTTTTGGACTTGTTGTTTAAGTTTGGTGTATGAACTGGTTATTTGCTAACCAATCATTTTATTTTGAACAATTTTGGTTGTTTAAGACTCGTTGTTAGACAAGTTTTGTCATTTTAATTTACGAGTAATAAAAGAGACTACGCGCAGCGTGGTCGATTCTTGCTACAAATATGCATGTGTGTTAATTATCCGAGCAGTGTTCAACTGGTCGATATGTTCAAGCAGTGTTCAACTGCTTGAGTATTTTCCATATATTCTATGTGTTTCACGAGTAGTTAACTGCTCGAACAGATTCAGTCAGGTAGCAAGTGACTAAGGATCTTTCAACCTCCAACCACCTGGGGGGCACATGGGGTATGCTGGTATATAACTTAACACAGGCAATAAGAGCACGAGGTAATATATTCGTTTTTAGGCTGACTTGTAAATTTTCGAAGTCCAAAAAGGCCATTAAGCTAACTTGCTTGGCAAAGCTTAAGTAACTTGGAATTTTTTTAAAAATCTCAAGTTAGGAGCAGATATTCGTGTGACCATAAACATCATGCTCATAAAATGTTAGAGCAATAAGAGTGTGAGAAAGTATACTTAGCATGGACTTATGAAATGTCTAAAATTTCTAAGTTAGAAAACTAAGTACTCATGCGAAAATGTAAGGCATACACCAGAGTGACTTTACTCTTCACAAAAAACTTATAACTTTTTAAGTCTAGAGGAGACTTAGAATGTTTTAAGTTAACAAGGAGAGGTAAAGTCTAAATGCCAACAGCTACAAGTTTAGCTCACCAGGTGCAAAGTTTTCTTGCTCAGGAGAGCAGATACAACTTCCCTGGTAGGCTAAGCATGTATCACCAATCAACTTCCCTGGAGTGAATCAAACAAATGCATGCAAAATAGATGCTACATGGTGAAAATTTTTCCTTGGGAGGAGAAGTCAAGTTTTCACCAAGATTTATTGAGAAAAATCAATCTCTCAGAATAATTTTGGGAGGCTCGAACAAGGTGCTTCGATGGTCTTTCTTAAAAGGTCCTAGGAGTGCCTAAAGGTGAAATGTTTGAAAAAATTATAGCATGGAGTATACCATGTTTGGTCCGAAAGGTGTGTCCAGTTCCAAGGCGAAGCGTCCAAATGGTGATGCTGCCTATGTCCGATCGGATGTGCATGCTTAGAAGGCTGGCTACTACTCCATGCATTGCATTGCATTGCATTCATGTTAACACGGCTTATGCCTGTTTGTCCATGCTCACGATCAATACAGGTGCTTAAAGTGTTTGAAAAATTTGGTGTCCAAGCATACTTTGAGATGGCCGATCGGATACATGTTGATCCAAGGAGCCTCTCACCTACGTCCAAGGATCTAGGCTAGAAATATTGGTGCCTAAGGTGTTACATCCGACCAAGAGGAGACAAGAAGTATCCGGTCGGACCTAGGTCCTTGGCACCTCAAGAAAAGAAGTGTCCGATCGGACAAGAAGTGTGCCTAAGGTGCTACATCCGACCAAGATGTAGACTTGGACCTTGGCCAAAGAGAGGCCACAAAGTGACCGATCGGACCTTAGTTGGAGGAGCCAAAAGCTTGGTTCGGGCCATGTTGGAGAAGAAGCCAAGTTATTGGCGTGGACCTTGGTTCAAGGAAAAGTCATGAAGGCTCCGATCGGACATGTCCGAGGAGAACCATGCATGTGTGCCAAGGGTCCGATCGCACCTTGCTTGAAAGAGATAGGCTCGGACCACTTTGGTCCGAGGAAAAGGGTGTCATGTTCGATCGGACATGCCATGGGAGAGGTGCCTTGGACCATTTTGGTCCGAGGAGATGGCAAGAAAAAGATGGTTCGGACCACGCCAAAGGACTTAGATTTTGGCCAAGGAAAGGCCACACAAGCTCCGATCGGACCATGTTCTAGGAAAAGCCAAGTCATTGACTTGAACCTTGGTTCGAGGAAAGATAATGTGTTTAGCTTCGATCGGACATGACCAAGGAGAGCCATGCATGTGTCCCAAATGGTTGGCTCGGACCACCTTGGTCCAAGGAGAGGTCACGAAAAGTCCGATCGGACCTGAGTTTGAGCTTCCAAAAATATATGGCTCGGACATGTCCGAGCGGAGTAGGGAGCATTCGTCCAGGCAGCTGTATTTACTTTGCCCATTTGATTTGGGTTTGGGGTAGGCAAAGTGTGTACTTAGGGGCTTTTGGCAACACGGTTTTGCCAAAAATTCTGGGCATACTTGGTCCGATCGGACCACACTTTATGCTCCTCGGGAGCTCACGTCCGATCGGAGATGGTAGGCTGTGGTTAAGGCTTGAGGCGTGCATTTCTTTGAACGAGGCGAATGATCACTTCCGATCGGACATCCTGGGGGACTTCACGCTGGGCTCGCGTGGAGGCAAGGCTGGACGTTTCCTTGGTCAGGCTTTGTCCGATCGAACCATGTCATGAAAGCTCCGATCGGACCATGTCCGAGGAGACCATGTTCGAGGAGACCACGCGTGTGTTCCAAAATGGTTGGCTCGGACAAATTAGAGGAGAAGTCCCATACAAGCGAAAAGATGGACTTAGTTTTGGGCCAAGGGTACGCAATGTCCGATCGGACATGGTTGGAGATGCCAAGAAGAGTGTTCATCCGATCGGATCACCGAAATTCTAATCCTAGCGCAACCAAATCGAGGATATTCAACAACTTGTTTCTATACCATGATGATCTTGCAACATATACAAAGGGAGCTTATGTTTTCATTATATCAAGAAAATGGAGTTTGAAGAAATCACCAGACAAGTTGTCATGGGAGTTTACGGGAAAGTTATCAACCGGATAGAAGCTTTTGAATGATCTCAAGAATATTTTGCTAGAAGAAAAGTTTATCATACGAGGGAAATCGTATCATAAACTTGGGGGGCAAATGTTATACCCAAAAAATGGAGAATGCATTCTAGAAGAGCTAAGGGGAGTGGTCCTAGGAGACCCCAAGGAGGATGTGGTCTTAGGAGACCCCAAGGAGGATGTGGTCCTAAGAGACCCCAAGGGTATGTAGGAGGCAAGCCTCCCAAGATTTCCTAAGTGCTGGCTCGAACGTGTCCAAGGTAAGTAGCTAAGGAGGAGGAGTCTCATGCAAGAGGAATGAGACTTAGATTTTGATAAGGAGAGCTATACAATGTTCGATCAGACATGTTTGGGGGATGCTAAAGGAAGTTGCCTCAATGTTGTCCAAGGTGAGGTTGCCTCAATGTTGTCCAAGGTGGGGTGCCAAGGAGGTTGCCTCGGACCACCTTGGTCCGAGGAGAAGCAAGGAGATTGGTTCAAGGAGGAACATGGCATGCTAGAGGAGAGTGCCATGTTAGAGGAGAGAAGTGCATGTCCTACCACCATGCACGTTCAACCCACCAAAAATATGTCCTACCACCATGCATATCCTACCACCATGCATGTTCAACCAGCACTTGCATGGGTAGTGGGTTGGAGGTGGACCAACTAGCTAGAGGAGACTAAGTCAGACACAACTCCAACAACATACGCGGGAATCTCTCATTCTTCCTACAAATGGGGGGTTTGTTACATTTCGAATTTTGAATGTTTAAATGTATTAAATGTAATAAATATAATAAAATATCCCTATCATAAGGGGATATCAGTTGAGGATCCCAGGTCTATAAATAGAGAGTTTATGGGATGAGAGAGGGGCATCCTGCTGCTTCTTCTTTCTAGAGAGATAAAATTGGGTCTGTCTGTTCTAGAGAGAGAAAGTGCTGAAATTAGAGAGAATTCTTGTATTTTTGCAATCTGTACTGAAGAAACTCAGTTGGCATAGTCCATCTGATCTTGAGTATAGATTTATAAATCACAACTCTAAGTGGATTAGGCTATTACCGACAATCGGGGCTGAACCACTATAAAAATCTCCTGTGTTCTTTACTTTTCTTGTTTATACCGTTTGTTGTCGTTTTGATTTCTCTTGAAGGCTTGTCGTTATTGACGTGCTCACGTCGTTGGCTAAAAACGCAGTCAACACAAGTATTTCTCAATACATGAGAACTTGGATTATGGTCTGAGAATGTATAGAATAAAGAAGAAGAAAAAGAGATTTTTTGTCTGACAAAAAACTATGAGAACTATTCTGAATTGTGAATTATGTTGTGTCTGATATCTTGTCTTGTGTGTTGTTTTTCTTCTTCTTCTATATCATATATATAGATATTTATATTACCTTATTATTCCTAATAATAATAGTAATATAATATAATAATGATGATAGAATTTGATTTAGTTAAATATCAAACTTACCGAATTTGAAAAAACTATTTTTAAATTATTAAATAATTAAATAAATAAAATAAAAACTACACTGATACAATATCAGTACAAGTAGTACACACATGGCACAGTCCTTGGACTGGGTCAGGCGTGTACTACTATTCCCTTTTCAGGGATTTTCATTTATTGAACTATTTAATTAAAATCAATCTCCCACAAAATAAGGTGTTAATCTTTTTAATGAAAAGATGACAGCTATATTTCAAAATTTAAATTTTAAATTAGAAATACAAAAAATTAAATTAATGATCATCATTATCATAATCTTTTAAAAATAAATAAATCAAAAACTATTTTTGACTTATCAATTTTATTTTCTCCCACTCAAATAAAATAATAAATTTCAAAAATTAATTTATTTATTTATATATATATATATATGAAATTCGAAAATTTATATATTTAAATTAACAAATATATTTTCAAAAATAAATAATTAATTATTCAATCTCAATTATCATATAATTGCATATTTGACCCGAAGAGTAAAATTCTTCTCAAATTCATAAATTACAGTTTTACCATTGTATCAACTCTTATCTTGATATAGTATTAATAAAGCCATCCTGGGGACCTATGGACCTATAATATCAAGCTCCAATAAATATTACATTATTAATCAACGCTTTTTGATTAAATAATCATATTTATTGTTTACCCAAAAATGGTTATTGATGACGTGGCAAAGATTTCTCACACGTGGATTGACACGTGGTGTAATTAAAGGGCAAAGGTGTTGTTCGACTATCGACCAAAAGCACACATCATCGTCGGTGTTAATTTTTTATACGACCAGGCTGATCGTGAAACCCGATTTATTTCCTTCTTAACTTGTAATTTAATATTAACTGCATTTGAATATTTCTTCATAATTATCATTGATACGCGATTATTAAGAAAAGATAGGACACGTTAGCACGTGTAACCCTCCTTAAGCCTATAAATATGCATGAAATAGCTCAAGGAAAGGATTTTGGAATTCATTAGCTTTTTTGCTTGATATTGAGAGAATCAGAGCTACATTGATTGTTCATCATTCTATTGTAATCCATCTAAGGTTTGTGAAACTCAAGAACCCTAGTTCTTTGATCACGACTTTAAGATTTAATAATAACAATATCACTAAGTGGACGTAAGTCATTACCATCCTTTGAGGCCGAACCACTATAATTCCTTGGTGTTTTTTCCCTTTCCATTAGATTATCTTTTCAAGTGTCGTTCCATATTTTGTCATATATTTGACTCCGTTTCGTTGGCCAATTCGAGGGTCAACATTTATTAATCTCATGATTACTCCACTATAAATATGAGATTGAACGCTTGACAATTATAAACATATATTTACTGAGTAATTTATTAAAGAATAAAGTGACCATTGACCGTTTGAAGGGGGTCTAAGAAGAAGATGAAACGACCCTTTGTCCCGGGACCTGTCATGAGGGAAAGCAATAAAGGTTCAAATTTGCTCGTAGGTTTCTAAACCCACTGACCCTGCGCTGTCAGGTTCTTTCCCAGAGGGTGCTCCATGTGGCATGCGGCCCCTTTGGCACACCCACATGGGGCCATTTTGTAAATGAGCATGCATTGGTGCTTGATCATTAGTCAAGTCTTGCACCAAGAAACCTCATGGGGTAGGGTAATGGCAGTATTGTAATTATTCATATGTCTCCCAAACAAAAATCATATATGTTATTGTGAAGACGTTGTATCTCTAGAAGGCTCCTTAGGGGGAGGTGACCTGGTGACTTAGGGAAGCACCATGGCCATCAGCAAATAGGGGCTAAAGTTGTGTACTCCCTTGCCTTATCAAGGCTATATATTAATAAAACGATGTTTATCCATACTTTCTCGTGCATGCTTCCTTATTGTTTATGTGTTACTTGATTGTTGTCTTCGTTGAGCCATCGCGTGCCACTTGCCTTGTTGTATGCTTTTGTGTGATGTGGAGGTTCTATGGAATTACTTGCTTTATGCTTCCTCATACTTCGTTATTGCCCGTTTCATGTCCGAGATGTGTTTGTGGGTAACCAATGAGTTTGTTTGCATGCAGGCATAAGTTGTAGGCTAAGATGTCAGTAGTTTTGATAGAGTTGGTTATGACTGATTTCAAGGAAAGGATAGTAACTCTTGGGTTTGAGAGTGGGAAAAACTCTTGTGGTAGTTGGCACTGTGCATGGATTTTGTATGCTTATGACATCTGTATTTAGAGCTAGAGATCTATTGCAAGAGGATTCATAAAACTCCTAGCTAGTGTGGTGGATACAACTTAGGTTGTGCCAATGGGATCAGAACAGTTGTTCTGGCACTATACCGCCCAAGGGAAGGTGCTACAACACTAGCCAGGGTAAACCAATTCTGGTTGTAGCGCTGGGGTGCTAGGGGGGCAGCGTTGTAGCGCTACCCTATTTTTCTTAGTTCATATTTTGGGCACTTTTGAGAGTTTTTGGCTCGGGGTTTCAATTCCTAAGGTTCAAGATCGATACTACTCACCGTTTGAGTACGGTTCGAGGTCCCGGGAGTGAGGTTTAGGTCGATAACCTTTTATTGTTGATTTCATTAATTGGATTCCATATTTGGTTATGATTAGGTGACCGTTAAGGGATTAAATGATTGATCATTCTCAAGGGTCGTTCAATTGTTATTTCTCGCTCGAACCAGAGGTAAGAAAACTGCACCCAGTTTGTGATGCATGTGATGCATGAGAAACATGTGATTAGGGCATGACATGAATATTGAATGTGAGATTGATCAGAGCTTGAGTCTCTATATTTATGTATGATCATAATTATGCTAGTGGTTGTTAAGTAAGCATGTTGAATGCCCTACATTTGGATATTTGACATATGATATATGTCTGGTTGCATTGCTTACTTGTGAATGGCACTGACTCATTAGTCAGAATCGACAATGGTTTCGGTATTAACTGTGAAGCTGTGACTCATTAGTCAAGTTTGGCTGTAGTACTGAGCACTGGTCGTTTGGTATTGGCTTAAGAGTCAAGAACGGTTTTAGCGTGTTTAACGCAAGACGAAAAGATTAGATCTAATCGACATAAGCATTGAATGACTCATCATGAGCATTAATGCCTGACCGAACTCAAGTTCAACGAAAACTAAAAATGCTTGTCTAGCCTAATGGCTAGTTACCTAGAGCCAGGGATAGACGGCCCAGGTGACTGCATCGTCACATGGCTATGGGCTATAAGCCCCAGTATGATTATCAGAATCTCAAGTGTTAATCACTCATCTGATTAGGGCTACACGCCCCAACATGGTTATCAGAACCTCAAAGTGTTAAATCACTCATCTGATTAGGGTTATACGCCCCAACATGGTTATCAGAACCTCAAAGTATTAAATCACTCATCTGATTAGGGCTATACGCCCCAACATGGTTATCAGAACCTCAAAGTGTTAATCACTCATCTGATTAGGATTGACTTGATAGTCATCCATTCAAGAGGGCATGATCCCCCATCATTATCTGAACTTATTTGCATGCATGAATAGGGATATTATTGCTAGGCATGCATATTATGATTTAGTAACATGTTATTACTGTTCATGAGCATATTGAGTTTTCTTGCTGAGCTTCGGCTTACGGGTGCTATGTGGTGCAAGTAAAGGCAAAAGAAAGTTGGACCATCCTTGAGTTGGAGAGCTTAGGTGACGATGTGTACATATGCGGCTGCTCGACCACCACGACCGAGGGTTTAAAGAGGAACTAGGGTTAAACCCTATTTTGTCGCTTAGGACGGCTGATTGTAAATATTTTCTTGTAATTAACCTTTAAATTATATTTTCGGGATCCCAATGTATATAGTAAACATTTTAGTGAAACGTTGTATCTTAACCAAATATTTTAACCCTAAACCGCTAATCATACTTAGTTACACGATTATGGCCAACGACTCGATTAGCAAGTTTAGCACTGTTTAAAATGTACACCGTAACGGTCCTTGGGTAGTAGGGCATTACAACTAGTGATTGTGACAGTCAGAATCCCGTGATCCGTAAGGGGAAAGACTGGGTAAAGCTGTGCAATCCCACACCGCCTAGGGAAGGTCAAGTGTGATGATTCTAAGATTGTGTAGGTACGGGACTACACAGTTGAAGATGGCTTAAATGGATTGATGAGTACTACCTATACCAACAAGATGCATCTGCTTTTCGGTCGCCCATCACTTGAGAACTCCAAAGTTAAGCATGCTTGACCTGGAGCAATCTGATGATGGGTGACCTCCTGGGAAGTTTTCCTAGGAAGCGTGCGAGAGAGGACAAAGCACGCTGGAAAGACTCGTGTTAGTTTGTAGGGACAGTCGTCATTCCAAGAAGCAGTCATAGTGACGTGGGGCGTTACAATATTCCCAAGAGTCGGTATCAAAAGATTTCTTATAATTAACATAGTGATTCTAAATTTAAAATCACCACCGCTACTTTCTCTCAATCACACGATCTTTCTGGTTCTATCGTTTGTCTACTTCTATAAGAGTATTCTTTCTCCTCTGCCCTTACTTTATATGACTTTGTATCTATAAGTAAATTGATCATAGCTTCTTTCTTTTTCTATATTTTGTTTTATCTATAATTATAATATGGGTAAATACTTATTTGGTGTCCTATTTTTATTGAAATACACATTTGGTACCATATGTTTATAATAATGATCATTTGATATCCTCTGTTTGCAATTCGTACCAATTTAGTACCCTCCGCTGGAGTGTGGTCAACCCATATTTCAAATATGACCATATTGCCCATCTTTTTAATGATTTATTTGATTTTTTTTTGTTTTTGTTATTTTAAAAAAATGATTCAAAAATATTTTTTAAATTAATAAAATAAAAATTGTTTTATAAAATGAATCAATTAAATATAAATTTTTAAATAAAAAATAATATAAATTAATCTTAAAATAAAAATATTTAATAAAACTATTTTAATTAATTAAATAAACATAAATATGTTTGATTCTAAATATAAATTAAAAAAACTAAAACCAATATTTTAAATTAACTAAAGTAAACTAAAATCCTAATAATTTTTTTAAGTTATAATTAAACTATTTT
The DNA here is from genome assembly GCF_963169125.1 of Humulus lupulus. Classification (NCBI taxonomy): domain Eukaryota; kingdom Viridiplantae; phylum Streptophyta; class Magnoliopsida; order Rosales; family Cannabaceae; genus Humulus; species Humulus lupulus. The sequence goes on along the minus strand of NC_084797.1, from coordinate 12,119,229 downwards.
TCACTACAAGAAACAAGGTTTTTACCGGCGCAACTCGAAATTGCGCCGGCAAAAACAACTTTCACTGGCACATTTAGTGAATTGCACCGGCAAAAACAAGGACTTTTGCCGGTGCAACTCGGAATTGCGCCGGTGAAAGTTGTTTTTGCCGGCGCAATTCCAAGTTACGTCGGCAAAAGTTTAACAATATACTATGAAGGGACTTTTGCCGGCGCAATTCACCTAACGCGCTGGCAAAAGTCAGCGTGAAATTAATGTTGTGCACGTTTTCAAGGTGGTAGGTGGGCAGACTTTTGCCGGCGCAATTAGTTGCGCCGACAAAAGTCAAAAAATGCGTCGGTAAATGTATGCTTATTTAAACGGCGTCGTTTTGAACTAGGGTTTCTCTGATAGACTTTTGCTGGCGCAATTTTATACTTTTGACGGCGCAACAAAATGCGCCGGCAAAAGTCATAACATTATAACTCAGCCGCCCGAGCCTTCTTCCCCATTTTTTTTCATTTTCTCAGATCTCTCTCATCTTCACCATTCTCTTCTCTTCTTCAACGGCACTTTCATTTTCACTCTCAAGGTAAGGTAAGTTATTTTATTTTCTCCATTATTTGTTTGTTTTATCCATGAATTTTCCCCCTCATTTCTATTTTTTTTTCTCAGTTGTACACCGGACCGCCGACGGGACCACCTCGCCACCACCGGACCACCACGCCATCTGGTATATACTGATATATATATGTTTATATATGTTATATATATTATATATAAACTGATATATATATTATATTATATATATAAACTGATATATATTATATATTATATAAACCGATATATATATTTAAACTGGTATATATATTTATATATGTTTTTTATGTTTTAAAATGTATATGTTTATATTTATATTTATGTTTTTTTTTCTGTTTTGTATTTTCTTATTTTGTAGTTATTTATTTTATATTTTTTTATTTCTATTTATATTTGATTTTATTTTTGTTTTCTATTTTTTTATTTTCGTTTTTTGTTTTAAATTTTAGAAAAAAAGGTATAAGAAAAAATCAAATTTTATGTTGTGCATGATAGTATAGTAAAAATCATTACATTAGATGATCTAATATAATCTTATAATTAGAAATTAATTTAATTAGCATTCGATTAATCTTAATGTTGACGCCGTTTTTCGTCAACAGTGAAAGAAGAGCACGTAAACAATAATTAGTAATGGCCAATAAAAATATGATAATACAAACACGATTTTTTACGTGGTTCAGCAGTTAAATCTGCCTAGTCCACGAGTCTTTCTTATTAAGACTTAAGAATATCTCTGAAAATCCTTCAAGGATGAATTCTCCAGAGTTTTCCTTAAGCTCACAAAAGTTCGGTCCTCCACAATGGTACACGACCTCTCTATTTATAGAGAAGATTGCAGAATACTATCCCACATATTTCGGGTAGTTACTCTATATTTGCAAATAGATTAAATGGCATTAAATGCCTACAATTCGATGTAAAAGGAAACGTCCCCTGAAGATCAGGGGGCGTATAACTAATCAAATAATATCCCCTGATTGTAGGGGATTTTCAATAATAAATGTAGACCGCGTCTTGTTCTTGATGACTCATTAGGATATTCAAAGTTATTACCAAGGCCATATTCTCCCAGGTTTCTTTCTGACTTTCGAGTTATAACATATCCCGAGGCCACATGGCTTCGAGCTCGTACGCGCATCAGGCTCGGAGCCCTGATCCGAGGTCATCCCAGAGAACAGATGCACCTCGGGGCCTATCCTTCGAGCTCGTGAGGATTTCGAGGCTACCATCTTCGAAGTCGTCTCTGTTTCGTAGGCTCGTTGTTTAGATTTCGAACATATTCTAGACTTTACGAGTTCACTCATTATGAATCCAGCTTTCGAGGTCACAATCCTCATGGCTCGAAATCTGGGTATAACATCTTGCCCCCTAAAAAGTATCTATTCGAATCCTATGAGAATGAAACTTTTGAACTACCTTCTTCGGGAACCGTATCGTCACATACTTGAGAATGGACACGTGTCAGTTGAGTATTGCTTATTCAGGGTACTCGAGTACCTTGGAAATCTGCCCACGATCATTCGCCTGCCACCTTTTCGGTACCATCATGTCATCAATCCCTGACTGTTGGATTTTATGAAGATTCTGGCCAATGGCTCAGATTAATCCTTTTTATCACTTTTTTCCCTCTATATATATAAGGTCTTCTTCTTCCTCTTATTTTACACGCATCAGAAACAAAAGAGAAGGGACAAAACCAGAGGCCATCCCAGAGAACTTCTTGCTCGTGCATGTTCTCTCAGCCGAAAAAAACAAAGGACCTCCAGTTTGTTCGAGACCGTGAGCTCATATCTGTAGCCTCTCCTTCAGTCAACGATTTCTCTGCAACCGCCATTATTGTGTAAGTGTCTAATTTTTATTTTCCCTCATACTCGTTTCTGTTCATATTGTTCTTGTTATTTCTGTGAATGTACTACTTTATTTTCTTAGTACGATACGTTAGGGAATTTTGACCGATAGGCTTTCACGTTTTAAGTCTCCATATTGGGTTTACATCACTGGTTCCATACCCAGTTTTGGTGTTTGAGCAAGATCTCTTTTTTCTGGGTTTTAAAATTTTAAAAGACATTTCTTGTATACCAAGACATCGGGTATAAGACCTTGGCCTTGAAGAATGCACGATACCCAAGATTACCTTTTCTGGATATCCGCCACTCTTTTTCCCCTGATTTTCAGGATTTTCAAAAAAATTGTCCACTCCCCGCCTTTTTCTCATGGAATACACATTCTGACTCTTTAATAAGGGTCTTAGTTTTGAACTCGCTTCGTTCTTAAGCTCCGAGCTTGTCCTGTCAAGCTCGTAACCTTTGAACTCTTGCATGCATGGCCCTCACCATTTTTTCTTTCTCGCTAGATGTCATAGAATCTGGAAAGACGATGGGGGTCGTTGCTGGCAATCCCTTACTCACCAACAACCCCGAGCCCGGAGTCGCTGTTTGCTTGGAATCAACGTCGAATTCGTGAGTACGACCTCGCGCGCGAGCAAGAGGATATTCGAGCTCATTATCGCCGCCAAATAGACGAGGTCATAGAGAAGAAAAGGAGGATCCTTTGAGAGGCTATTTATCTAGAATCCAACTCAGGGCCCAGGCCGATCCCGCTTGACCCTAAATTGACAGTGACCGTTGCGTACAACCCGGGAGAGCTCCAATTTTCACTCATGGGGGAGTCTTCTACCTTGCAACCGAGGAGAGACATCTTCGAGGCTGAGCATTATTGGAGCTCGGTTACCTCGACAAATCAGATAACTGATATTTTGGCTTTCCATGGCCTCAGGTTGTCAAGCTCCTTGAGGTGTCGAGCTTCGACCGCTATCGACTGGAGCTGCTATGCCCCTGGGAACCCTGACAACAGGCTGAGGTACGCGGCATGGAGTCAGGAACACATGAAGGCAGGAGCGCTATTGCCTTTGAAGTCTTTTTTCAAGGACTTCACGGATTTTGTTGGGTTGGCTCCGTTCCAGCTCAACACCAGTTCTTACAGGGTTCTGTCTGTTGGGGTTTTATGCCCTAATTAAAACCCAAATTCTTTGTAATCTCATTTTATTATCAATAAAAGAATAGAAATCATTTTTTGACTTGGTCAATCACTTTGCTCACATGTTTTATTTTCATGATTATTTGTTTAATATAAACTTCTATTAAATCCCGAGCATATAGCTAATCTTATTTATAGTGACGTAATCACAGTGGAATATAAATATGATTATATGTTCAAAATAAGTTAGTCCTAAGATTAGTCAGTGCACCGGATTTACACTGACTTGTCAATCTACGATATGATCTACTTACACATTACAGTGTTATGTTCTTTCCAGAACATTAGCAAAGTAGATAAGATCGGATGTATTTGTTACATCAGACAGGACCGATATTGACAGTTGATAAGATAAGTAAACATACCGTTATTATCTATTCTAGTCATATCATATAGTTGACCATAGGTCAATTCAATCTCAATTCTGAGTGGTTAGTATTCTAACTGATTGTATTATTTGAGTTCTTTGACTTGTTCGTTACCAGCTTACCCTACGGACTAGCCCATACTTACATCTTGGGAACTCGGTAGTATAATTGAGTGGGAGTATTAATCATAGATATGAACATCTATAGCTTCTGATGAAGAAGTGAAACGATGGTTTCCTTTTAGTTTGGTTCAAGGTGTTAAATGATAGAGATCTCATTTCAGTAATTAAATTAGTTTACTGAAATATCATTTACAAGGAACTAAGTGTTTTAAGGATAAAATACAATGAGGGGTAAAACGGTATTTTAAGTCCTATCTCATTGTAGACCGTCTATAGAGGATTGAGTGACAATTATGGTTGTAACAATGGATAATTAATAGCGTATCTATATTTGTTATAGAGCGTTCTATGAATTCAAGAGTGCAATTCCAAGTCTATAGTGGAGTCACGAGGAATTAATAAGTTAGTAAATTTATTTGTTAGATTTATGATAACTTATTGGAGCTTGATTTCATAGGCCCATGGTCCCCATTGTACCTTGGATAAAATCATCTAGATAGTCTCAATTAATTGATTTAATCATCAATTAGAATTATCAAAGTTGACCAGGTCAATTTTGGATAGTTTCACAGAGTTGTGTAATTTTGAGAAGAAAAGAGAAATTATGGCAGATTTATTAATTAAGATAAATTGGTATCTAAATTAATAAATAAATTTAAATCAAGGTTCAAATTATAAATAATTAATTTGATAAAGGATTTAAATAATTATTTAATTAATTAAATCAATAGAAAATAATACAGGCTTTGATTTTAAGTCCAATGGGCTTATAATCAAATGGGAAATTTCACGGGCCTATAGCCCATGATAATTTCGACCTAGGGCTTCAAAATGGCTGTTATTTTATTGATTTTTTAATTAAATTAAATGGCCTAATTAAGTCTATAAAAGGAGTGCTTAGAGAGAAGATTTAGAGAGACGACAGATAAGTCACAAGTCAGATTTTCTGATAGTTTTAGATTCTCTCTAAACACAAGTCTTTTTCTAAACCTCTTTGTTATTTTCTCTTCTTCTCTCTATATCTATCTCATGTGTTGAGAATTGCCCACACTATTCTAGGTGGTTCTAAGGATACATTGGAAGATCATGAAGAAAATAGAAGATCGGTTCAGTTTCTTGATAATACTCTGCGACAGAGAGGATACAAGAGTTAGAGAAACTGAAGGAATGACTCTTAATTCCGCTGCGTATACTGTAAGTATTATATTATTTTTTTCTCTTTGAATTCAATTTTAGAAACATGTTTTAGGCTATCTCGTATTAATTTGTTTAATATTAGATATACATGAAAATAAATAAAGATCCTGGAGCTCAGAAGAGTAAGCGCCCGAGAGCCTCGCGGAGGTCCGACCGACCATCCAAGGTCCCCAGACGCTTCGAGAAGACCCCAACGGCTCAGGCTGCTGCGAGCACAACCGAGGAGCCGGTCGTCCAGGTTGATGCATCTGGTTCAACCGTGCCCATCTTGCTTCCTCCAACCGATACTCAAATAGCAGTCGGTCAGCCTCCGAAGAAGCCTTCTGTATCCAAGGTCCTGCTGCCGACGGCCCAACCTCATGTTGAGGAGTTCGTGCTCGACGGTGCTGCTGGGACCCAAGGGGCTGTACTTAGCTCGGACGTCCTCTCTCGAGTGGGTCAGAGTTTTTCAGGCTTCGGCGCCGACCATTGGGACCTTGTGCACAAGGCCTCAGACTGTAATACTCTTTATGATAAGAGTATTGAACTTACTGCCGCAGTAACCTTCGCAACTCTCCTTTAATCATTTGTGTCCCAGCTCGTGATCTAATTCATTCTTTGTATTTCAGGCCCTAGTCGTTTCAGCACAGCTAAATAATAAGCTGACCAATGAGGTGCACATGAGTATGTCTCTAGCCCAAGAGTCGAGGGATCTCCAGCTTAAGATGGCTGATGAACTCAAGGACTCGAAGACCAAACTCGAGAATGTGAAGACCCGTCTCGCAGAGCTGGAGAAGACGAAAGCCGAGCTTGAACAGGCGAAGACTCATCTTGCTGAGCTGGAGAAGGCTAATGCTAAGCTCGAAGAGGAGAAAGCTACTACTTTCGACATCATGAAAAGCGAGAAGGCTCGCCTCCAGAACGAGTTCAAAGAGTAGAAGGAGAAGACGGTTGACCAGGCCATGTACAAAATTTGGGTTGACAATGCCGACCTCGATACCAGCTTCCTGGGTCCTCTCGAGGCCAAGTATGTAGAGCGGTGGAGTGCCCGTCTTGAGGCGAGTGAAGCTGCCCGAGAGGCTGCTCAGAAGGATAGTCATGCTATTCGTCCTAGGGGGTCTAGTGCCGTTGACGCTGGAAAAGCCAAGGGAACTTCTCCTTCCTGATCCTCACCTCGGGGCTGCGTCCCTTTATTCTTTGTAACTATTTTAATTTATGCTTGTAGGGCTGATACAATTTCTTTTTAAATTAATTTATATATGCTTTACATTTCTTGGCTCGAAATATTTTGCACATTTTATATTAATGAGTTGTTTATGTTTATTTCTTCATACAAACATAGTTTGGATTTAGGCTCGAAACTCGATACATTCATGCATAGTTTGTTCGAATTATCCGCTTCCGATCTCGTTATTTATCAAAGTCGGATATTACTTTAACCACAAACTCGAAAGTACTTGTGTGGTGTGTAATATAAATGGTCTAGCTATATCCTATTGCTTAGTTACTTTTCCTCATCCTCGGTTATTTCTCCGAAGTTATGGTTCGAAACTATTTTCCCATAAGATATTCCAGCCTCGATCTCGACTTATGTCGAAGTGGGTTTAAATTCCAAATCGTCGATTAGTTTTAGCTGGTTTGTTCCAAACCTATTAAGGTCGTGTTTGGTTTGTAATCCATACACTTGTATTTTTAATCTGGTTCGCACATTTGGTTATATCCAAACGTTTTTCTTTAGATAATTTGGTTATGTCCAAAATATCTAAGCTCGCGTATCTGGTTACATCCAAATACTTTTATGTTTTTGATAATTCGGTTATGTCCAAACTATCTAAGCTCGCGTATCTGGTTATATCAAAATACTTTTATGTCTTTGATAATTCGGTTATGTCCAAACTATCTAAGCTCGCGTATCTGGTTACATCCAAATACTTGGTTGTATTTCATGCATGTTATTTTATTTTTTAAGCTGATGGTATATATACCCATGATGCCCCCTTAATATCCTATGAGTGTGACCATAGGTTATTAAATTAAGAGAGATTGCAAAAATGAAAAGAGATAACATATTGAACGAAACAGATCTTCATTTGATGAAAGTCAAAAGCGGACAAATTAATACAGATAGAAAATCATGGTTATAGGTAACATTTTTCCTATACTATTGGTAGTAAGGTCTTAGGTGTTCGCCATTCCATGCTCGCGGTACCAGGCTCCCATCCAATCTTGTGAGCTTGTAAACTCCGGGCCGGATGACTGACTCTATCTGGTATGGTCCTTCCCAATTCGGCCCGAGCACACCAGCTGTCGGACCTCGTGTTGCTAAAAGTACACGTCTCAACACCAGATCTCCCAATCCGAACTTTCGGTCTCGAACCCTCTTGTTGAAATACCTGGTAGCTCGTTGCTGGTAGGCAGCATTCCTCAGCTAAGCTTCTTCTCTCTTTTCTTCAATCAAGTCTAAGGTTTCCTCGAGCTGAGTGTGGTTTGAATTTTGGTCGTAAATCTGAGTTCGGATTGTTGGGATTTCAACCTCAATAGGCAACATTGCCTCGCAACTGTACGCTAAAGAGAACGGGGTATTCCCCGTTGATGTTCGAGCTGTGGTTCTTTAACCCCATAGGACTTGGGGCAATTCTTCGGGCCATCGTCCCTTCGCCTCCTCCAACTTTTTCTTTAGAGACCTCTTGAGAGTTTTGTTCATAGCCTCGACCTGGCCATTCGCCTGAGGATGAGCTACTGACGAGAAACTCTTTATTATGCCGTTCTTTTCACAAAAGTTGGTGAACAAGTCGCAATCGAACTGGGTCCCGTTGTCGGATACAATCTTCCTCGGTACCCCATATCGGCATACGATGTTTTTTACCACGAAATCAAGGATCTTTTTTGAAGTTATTGTTGCCAATGGTTCAGCCTCCGTCCACTTCGTGAAGTAATCCACAGCGACTACATCATATTTTACTCCGCCTTTGCCAGTGGGGAGGGAGCCTATGAGGTCGATTCCCCATACCACGAAAGGCCATGGGGAAGTCAACATGGTCAGCTCGGACGGTGGGGCTCGGGGAATCGTGGCGAATCTCTGGGATTTGTCGCATTTCTTCACATATTCGAAAGAATCTGACTTAATGGTGGGCCAAAAATATCCTTGGCGTATGATTTTCTTGGACAGGCTATGCCCCCCAGTATGGTCTCCACAGAACCCTTCGTGAATTTCTTCAATGATCTTCTTAGCTTCGGGTGGAGTTACGCACCGAAGTAATGGCATGGAATATGCCCTTCTGTATAGTTTTCCGTCCAAAATGGTGTAACGGGGAAGTTGATACATTAACTTTCGAGCCTGGTTCCGATCCTTTGGAAGGACTCCGTTCTCGAGATATTCAACTATTGGGGTCATCCAAGTAGGCTCTGTTTCGATCATACACACATCTTCCTCCCTCTGGCTCGTTAATGCTAGGTGCCGATAGGTGTTCTATGGGCACAACGTTCAGTTCTTCATTTTCGGCGGATGTGGCGAGCCGAGCTAAGGCATCTGCATTTGAGTTCCGCTCTCAGAGGACCTGTTCGATTTTATAAAATTCGAAACCCTCCAATGCAGATTTAGCCTTCTCCAAATAAGCTGCCATTCTCGTGCCACAAGCCTGGTATTCTCCTAGGATTTGGTTAACCACGAGCTGGGAGTCGCTGTGGCAATGTATTGCTTTAGCTTTGAGCTCCTTGGCTATACGAAGCTCCGCCAGTAAAGCCTCGTATTCGGCTTCATTATTCGATGCCTTGAAGTTGAACCTTAAGGCGGAATGAAATCTGCTTCCCGCGGGGGTAATCAAAATGATTCCTGCCCCCGATCCATTTTCATTGGATGAGCCATCGATGTATAGTTTCCACAGCTCGTGGGCCGGGGTTATGACTTCGTCGTTGGTCATACCAGTACATTCCACTATAAAGTCCGCCAACGCCTGTGCCCTAATGGTGGTCCTCGGGTGGTAGGTGATCTCGAACTGTCCGAGCTCAACAGCCCATTTAAGAAGTCGACCTGAAGCTTCTGGCTTAGACAAGACTTGCCTAAGCGGTTGATCAGTCAACACATGGATGAGATGTGCTTGGAAGTAGGGGCAGAGTTTACGAGATGAATGAATTAGACTAAGCGTCAGCTTCTCCATTAGGGGGTATCTTGACTCTGCCCCCAGTAATCTTTTACTGATGTAGTAAATGGGTCTTTGTACCTTATCTTCCTCTCGAACGAGTACTGTGCTTATTGCGTGTTCGGTGGTGGAAAGGTATAGGTACAATATTTCCCCCGTTTCAGGTTTTGATAAGATAGGGGGTTAGGCGAGGTGCTTTTTAAGTTCCTGGAATGCCAGCTTGCACTCCTCTGTCCATTCAAATTTCTTTCCTCCTCTCAAAAGGTTGAAAAAAGGGAGACACCGGTCCGTAGATTTTGAAATAAACCTACTTAGGGTCGCCATCTTGCCAGTCAAACTTTGGACATCCTTGTGTCTTCAAGGAGTGGGCATGTCAATCAGGGTCTTGATCTTATCGGGGTTAGCTTCTATTCCACGAGCGTTCACGATAAAGCCCAAGAATTTTCCTGATAATACCCCAAAAGTGCACTTCTGAGGATTCAGTTTCATGTTTTACTTTTGGAGCACGCCAAAGCACTCTTCGAGGTCATCAACATGGTAATTGTTAAGTTGAGACTTGACAAGCATGTCATCAACATAAACCTCCATGTTGTTTCCTATATGTTCTAAAAACATCATGTTCACGAGCCGCTGGTATGTGGCCCCAGCATTTTTGAACCCTAATGGCATGACATTATAACAGTATAGCCCCTTATCTGTTATGAAGCTCGTATGTTCTTGATCGGGGGCATGCATGGGAATCTGGTTATATCCAGAATAGGCATCCATGAAGGACATCAGGCCATGCCCCGCCGTGGCATCCACGAGCTGGTCAATCCTTGGTAACGGAAAACAGTCTTTCAGGCAAGCTTTGTTGAGGTCTGAATAGTCAATACAGGTCCGCCATGTCCCATTGGGTTTTGGGACCAACACCGGATTGGCTACCCAGACAGGGTAAAAAGCGTCCCTTATGAATCGGTTTGCCTTCAACCTGTCAACCTCCTCCTTTAGTGCCTTCTTTCTTTCTTCGTCCTGCTGTCTTCGCTTTTGTTGCTTCGGAGGGAAGCTTTTGTCTATATTCAGTGCGTGGCTTGCTATATTCGGACTTATTCCCACCATGTCCGAATGTGATCACGCAAAGACATCCTGGTTCTTCTTCAGAAAGAAAATTAGTTGCTATTTTGTCTCATCTTGGAGGTGTTTTCCAACCTTCACCATTTTCGGGGGATCAGCTTCCTCGAGCTGAATTTCTTCGAGCTCCTCTAAGGGTTCGAGATCAGCTTTCTCTTCAACCCTTGGATCAATCTCTTCATCAATTTCTAAGATTGTCCCGTCTTTATTTTGGATAATGACGAGTGTTTGTGCACTCATCTGTTTCTTTCCTCTTAGGGAAATGCTGTAGAATTCCCTCCCAGCCAATTGATCTCCCTTTAACGTTCCGACACCGCTAAGGGTTGGGAACTTAAGGGCCAGATGCCTTACTGATGAGACTACCCCCAGCCCTACTAGGGCGGGTCTGCCAAGCAACACATTGTAGGCCGAAGGTAGATCTACTACCACGAACTCCATCATCTTGGTAGCCGAGACTGGATAATCTCCCAAGGTTTCGGGGAGCTCGATGGATCCCATGCAGGCGGTCCCTTCTCCTGAAAAGCCGTACAAAGTAGTTGCACATGCCTTCAAGTCATGAAGGGAGAGTCCCATCTTTTCGAGGGTTGCTTTATAGAGGATGTTAACCGAGCTCCCATTGTCTATAAGAACCCGGTGGACCCTTTTATTGGCTAGCTGGAGAGTGATGAACAACGGATCATGGTGAGGAAACTAGACATGAGAGGCGTCTTCCTCAGTGAAGGTTATTAGTTGAGTTTCAATTCTCTGGCTTTTTGGAGCTCTAGGTTCGGGTTCGTAGGGAGACCCGTCCCCGGTCTTCAGCTCGTTAACATATCTCTTTTGGGCATTTCTGCCCGTTCCTGCAGGGTGAGGCCCTCCCGAGATGGTTATCACATCCTCTCCATCAATCGGTGGGGGCCTGTCCTCTTCCCGAGCTCGAGAATTGTTGTTCGGTGCGGGCTGTGATGCGGTGACTCTCTGGTTCGCGGTCGCCTGATTAGTACTCTGGTTCTTGACATATTGTCTAAAGTAACCTCTCGAGATCAATCCTTCGATCTCGTCTTTTAGCTGTCGACATTCATTGGTAGTATGCCTGGTGTCTCTGTGAAATCAGCAATACTTGCTTGAATCCCTCTTGGACTCTTGATTTCTCATCGGGTCCGGACGCCTAAAGGGGACCTGGTTTTCATTAGCCAGGTATATTTTCTCCCGAAACTCGTTGAGCTCGGTGTACACTCTATACACGGAGAAATATCTCTCCCCCTTCTTTTTCTTTCCTCCTTCGGCCTCAGGATTACTTCCTTCGTTCTTTTTTCTCTTGGAAGGGTTTTCCACAGCAGGCTTTGAAGCTATTGGGTCCGCCGAGGTTGAGGCAGAGTTTACGTTTATCGTTGTAGTTTCGGGCTGGGAAGTCACATTAAGTGTCGACCTCGCTTCCTCTACATTGACAAACCTCTGCACTCGTCTATTAAACTCGGTTAGGGACCTCACTGGTTTTCTTTGCATATCGTCCCAGAGGGCGTTGCCTGGCATTACTCCGGCCTGGACAGCCATTAAGTGTCCACTGTCATCCACGTTTTGAGCTCGGGCGACTTCCAAATTAAACCTTGTAAGGTAACTTTTTAATGTTTCGCCTGGTTGTTGCCGAACATTAGTTAGGGTTGACGCCTCAGGTCGAACTCCCATCATGGCTTTTAACTGCTTTTTGAAGTCTTTAGACAGCTGCTCCCAAGAGGTTATTAAATGTCTCTTATATTTTTTGAACGAGCTTTTAGCTGGTCCTGTCAATGATGCTGGAAATAACATGCATCTGAGCTCGTAACCCACGTTACTGGCTCTCATTATGGTGTTGAACGTACTCAGATGACTATATGGGTCGGTTTTTCCCTTGAACGTCGGGACGTGAGGGATCCGAAACCCTTGTGGAAATGGGGTGTTGGAAATATGGGGAGCAAACGGTTCAAGCTCCTCATCAGAATCTTCATATCGATCATGCTCTTGCTCGTTTTTCAAAAGCCTGAATGCCTTTTCCAGCTGATGGATTCTCTCTTGGACTGGGTCCGCGAGAGGCAAATTTTGGAATCGATTGTCATCGATCACAATTCCAGGCTCGCGTCTCTGTAAAGGATCTTTACGCCTATCCAAGCGATCCCTCAGGTCCGGATTTATCGGGTCGACATTACCCCGACTCTGATTCAGGTGTTCTCGCAGGTCGGGGCGATTTCTGCGGCTTCAAGTATTCTTACGACCTCGGTTATGCTTGCTGACCGACCTGGTATCTCCAGAGTCATCGCTGATAAAACTCGTCGCATAGTTATTTCGAGATGGATTTCTTCCATGCCGCCTCGTTTCTGTCGTGCGAGACCGGGATGTTTGACTTCTTTCTGATGGGGCGCCTCTCCGCTCCTGGAAAGCTTCATTGTTTCCTTGTCTCCCTCATGCACGCCTTTCGTCCTGATCTCGAACCGGTTGAGCATTCCTGCGAGGGGGCGAAGGGTATCTTATTGCTGATGGAGGGAACCGTATGGGTGATAGTGGCTGCCACCCATTTCGCGGCCTAGACGGTCCGGAGTTTGCCTGAGATGGGTTGGTGGCATTTGGTGCGCTCCCAGGGATTTGAGTCTTAGCCTTTGCAAGGGCTCGGTTGTTCTCAGTTCCCGCAGGTACTTCTATAGGTGGATTAACCGGGGCCCTAGCCCGAGTACTTCTCTGGGGCCTAGGGGGAGCGGATGGCTCTGCTGGCGCCGGAGGTTGAGCCGGCCTTCTCGTGGCAGCATCTTTCCGTGGGCGCCCACAGGGTCTACGTGGAGGAACGTGTACGTCCCTTGGAGGAGGGGCTTGGTTTTCACGCGGAGGCGGGGGCTGAGCCACCTGCGCCTTTGCGGCTATCCTTGCCAACTCCTTATTCCGTTTGTTGGCCTCTGCCAACTGCTGTTTCAGTTGTCAGTTCTCGAGTTCCACAATAGGAACATATCGCTCAGGATTGTAGTACATATCCTCATCTCTTGGTGGAGGAGGTGGTCCCCTAGAATCGGAGGATCCACTCCTTTCTTCGACATCTGGGTTTTCCATCGGCTGTTTCCGAGGACGTCTTGGATAATTCTCTTCAGGTGTATTCTGATTATTAGTGGCCATGACTTTTTCTGGAATGAATGCTTAAGGCACTCAATGAAAGCACCAAACTGTTGACATCGTTTTTCGTCAACAGTGAAAGAAGAGCACGTAAACAATAATTAGTAATGGCCAATAAAAATATGATACTACAAATATGATTTTTTACGTGGTTCAGCAGTTAAATCTGCCTAGTCCACCAATCTTTCTTATTAAGACTTAAGAATATCTCTGAAAATCCTTCAAGGATGAATTCTCCAGAGTTTTCCTTAAGCTCACAAAAGTTCGGTCCTCCACAATGGTACACGACCTCTCTATTTATAGAGAAGATTGCAGAATACTATCCCACATATTTCGAGTAGTTACTCTATATTTGCAAATAGATTAAATGGCATTAATTGCCTGCAATCCGATGTAAAAGGAAACGTCCCCTGAAGATCAGGGGGCATATAACTAATCAAATAATATCCCCTGATTGTAGGGGATTTTCAATAATAAATGTAGACCGCGTCTTGTTCTTGATGACTCATTAGGATATTCAAAGTTATTATGAAGGCCATATTCTCCCAGGTTTCTTTCCGACTTTCGAGTTATAACATATCTCGAGGCCACATGGCTTCGAGCTCGTACGCGCATCAGGCTCGGAGCCCTAATCCGAGGTCATCCCAGAGAACAGATGCACCTCGGGGCCTATCCTTCGAGCTCGTGAGGATTTCGAGGCTACCATCTTCGAAGTCGTCTTTGTTTCGTAGGCTCGTTGTTTAGATTTCGAACATATTCCAGACTTTACGAGTTCACTCATTATGAATCCAGCTTTCGAGGTCACAATCCTCATGGCTCAAAATCTGGGTATAACACTTAAGATTATGAGATTAGATTTGCTATTATAATAAGATTAAATTTTAGCAATTAAAAATCAAATTTTAAAATATTTTAGAAATTTTAAGTAAATATGCATTTATGTTGTGCATGCTCTAAGAATATTCTATATATTGATTTTGTAATATTATGTATATTTTTGTGTGTAGTTTGCAGGTTTTATAAAATTTTGGGATAGTTTAAAATATAGTTGTTATGCTGCCCAAATTTTGTTAGTCTTGGGAAAATTAACATTAATTACAAAAAATATAACCGTTAACATTAATTTTTATTTTAATGCTTTATATGTATTTGTTTCTCTTAATAACAACTATATTTACGTTAATTTTATAATATATGTTTTTTGTATTTATCAATTTTTTTTTTTGTAAAATTAAAAAAACAGATTTGAATATGTATTTTATTTTATTTTAATGTGTTATATGTATTTGTTTAATTTTGCTTGTTAATATTTATTATATTGTATTTTGTGATATATATATTTTAGTTAAAGTATGAACTTAAAAAAACCAGATTAATAATGTATGTTTATATTTTTAAATTGTTTTATATTAAATGTGCTATTTTTGTAAATATGTATTTAATAATTTTTTTTGTATTAATAAAAAAATTAGTTTTGGTATATGTTTTTTTGTGGTTAAATATTTGTATATATGTAATTGATGTATTTGTTAATGTATATATATGTTTTGTATGATCTGGGAATATTCTGGTTATATATGTGTTTAATTTGTAAGCTTTTCAATTTTTGGGATAGTTTGAAATATAGTCGTTATGCTGCCCAAATTTTGTTAGAGTTAGTAAAATTAATAAATGTTTAATACTTAATTAAATAAAAATTTAAGTATAATAAAATTGTTTTTGATTAAGTAAATAATCCAATACAAATTGAAGAATTTAATAAAAAATTACAAAATGAAATTAATGTATAATTAAATTAATTTTAAAATAAAAGTAATAAATAAGATTAAATACCCAAACTTACAACTTACTAACACTTAAATACCCAAACTGATTTTTTGGTGGCAAAAGCACCAAAATGTGAAATTTACTTGCAATTAGAGATACACAGTGTTAAATGTTAAAGTTGACTAGTCAAAGGACACGTGGCACTACTTGGTTGGTCCAGATTGTTATTATTCTTAAAATAATTTTCAATTTATTTTTCAATTTAACAAAAAATAAAATTTACATTTTTTTCAAAAAAAAATTCAAACTTTTTTTCAATTTAAGATTAAGTATGAAAAATACATTTTTTTTTTAAATTTAATTTTTTATTGTTAATATCCTCAAATTTTTTAATTTATTATTATTAAAATCTTCCTATTTATCGTTTTGTCTACTTTTTTTTCAATTAAAGATTAAGTAATTTTGTTTAAAATCCAAGCAATAATTTAAGATTAAATATTTTTTTTTACTTAATCTTAAATAATTGATTAAAAGCAACAAATTTGAATTTTTTTTTTTAAATGAGAAAAAATTATTTTTTGTTACTTTTAAATTGAAAAACAATAAATTTGATTTTTTTAAAAAATGAAAAATATAAAATGATATTTTTTATGAAAAATTATTTTAAATAATAATAATAATGTGTACCAATCATGTGGTGCCACGTGTCATTTAAGTGTTAGTAAGTTGTAAGTTTGAGTATTTTAGCTGCAAATATCCCTATAAATAATTATTTTTGCCAGAGATAGGATATTATTATCAATCAGTGATAATTAGGGAGACAAACAGTCATGAAATACTTTGACTATCATTTCCCTCATTTTAAGACAATTATTAATATTTTCTTAATTATTTCGCTTAAAGATGGCGAGCGACAGAAGCTGGATGAGTGCGAGGAATCGTTGGTCTCTGGAGTATAGAAATGGTGTTAAGGAGTTCTTCGATATCGCCAAAAATCAGTTGAACGATCAGGGTTTGGTTCGCTGTCCGTGCAAGAAATGTGGGAATGTTAAGTTCCAGCCTATAAATGCAATTTCGATGCATTTATTCAACAATGACATCATACAGTCCTACAAAGTGTGGCATTACCATGGAGAGGCGCTGCCGTTGCCTCCAGCTGTGGTACGAGATCATGATAGAGATGAGATAGCGGATATCTTGGAGGATGTTTACGCTGAAGATGACGTTCCCGTTGGAAACTATAATGATCCTCCCCAAGATGATCCTCAACATCGCGACAAGTATGACAATTTATTTAAGGAGATGTCAAGTGAACTGTACCCGGGTTGCCGAAAGTATTCCGCGTTGAACTTCTTGGTGAAGTTGATGCATCTGAAAGTTATTAACAAGTGCAACAATCATTACTTTGATGGGTTGCTGGAATTGTTAGTCGACGCTATGCCTGACGGAACAATTTTACCTAAGTCTAATTATGAGTCGAAGGCAAAGTTGCGGAGTATTGGATTGGGATATGAGTCCATCGATGCTTGCAAGCATGACTATGCACTGTTTTGGAAGGAGAATGCGAATTTGGAATTCTGTCCGGTTTGTGGTGAGTGTCGTTGGCAAGATAATCGTGGGAACAGGAAGAAGACGGGGGGGCTCGAATCTTGAAGTTCAACAAGAAGCTGATTTTCCTCAGTGGTTCAAAGAAAGAGTATGTATATTAGTCAATTCTTTTCTGAAACCCCACTTAATCAATCCAAAACTAACTTTCAATGTTAATGTTGATAGGTGAACGGTTTGCATGAGTCAACACCTACTGAAGTGAATAAAAAATTGTATGCTCTCGCAAACAAATCAAGCGGCACCGTGTACTCATATCTAGGGATGATAGTGAATGGTGTGAAATTTGTGACTCGTGGTCGTGATATGAAGCTTAAAACACAAAATTGTGGTGTAATGGTGCCAAGTGAGGAAGGAGTGAACTACTATGGAGTTTTGGACGAAGTAATTGAATTGTCCTACTTGATGGGTTACAGTGTTGTCCTATTCAAGTGTAGATGGTTCAATACAAGTAGAATTAAAGTGGAATCCAATTTTACGAGCGTATATGTGAAGGAAGAATGTTATAAAGATGATCCTTTCGTTCTCGCATCTCAAGCGAAGTTGGTGTATTATCTTCGAGATGTGAAAAATGGGGATGATTGGAGGCTCGTTAATGAATACATTCCGAGGAATGTATGAGATTTCTCAAATTCCGATGTTGATGATACTGAGACCACAAATGATATACCAATATTGCAAGAAGTTAATTCTTCTTCATTTCAGTTATGGATAGAACTTCCAATTTTTTATAATCTTCAGTATGATCGGGTTGATGTCAATGCCACTGAAGTGTACAACATCGATGATTTGGTTGGCGAAGGTTTAGATGAATTTGTTATCAATGATGAAGTTGAATTTGAAGACGACACGTTGGCCGAGGATGAAGACGATGAGGATGACGACAATGTTCTAGTCGATAGTGATAGTGATAGTGATGTTCGTAATGATGTTGTAGTTAGTGATGATGAGGACAGTGATATGTAATTTAAACAAGTTTATGTAACTTTTTATTTAATTCAATGAAAACTTTATTTATTATCATTAATCAATGATAGTATCAGATATAGGTACACATGCACCTATTGGATCCCTTGGGGATAGTCAATGTATTCATGTACTGGTACTCATTTTTTCAAGATATTTGATGAAATATTTTGAAAAAATGGGTATTCGCACATGTCTGCTTACTATCTCCAAGGGATCCACTAGGTCGGAATAGGGTAGGTTGGAAAAGACAATAAGTAATAAAATGTTAATTTAATAACAAAAAACAATAGTGATGCACCTAGTGGATGCACCTAGTGGATGCCTTGAGGATAATTAATGTATTCATGTACTGGTTCTCATTTTTTCAAGATATTTGATGAAATATCTTGAAGAAATGAGAATTACTACATGACTGCTTACTATCTCCAAGGGATCCACTAGGTCGGAGTAGGGTAAGTTGGGAAAGATAATAAGTAATAAAATATTAATTTTATAACAAAAAATAATAGTGATGCACCTATTGGATGCCTTGGGGATAGCTAATGTATTCATGTACTGCTCCTCATTTTTTAAAAATGTTTGAGAAACATTTTAAAAAAATGAGGAGAAGTACATGAATCCTTACTATCTCCAAGGGATCCACTAGATCGGAATATGGTAGGTTTGGAAATACCATAATGAATAAATGTTGATTTTATAACAAAAAACAACAGACATACATAATTTGAATTAGTTAATTAATGAATATTTTAATGTAGAATGGCCGAACCAAGTAATGACACGGGTGGTGGCTCCAAGAGAGGCAGGGGAGCTTATTACGGTGCCAATATCGAGAAGGAGCTGGCCACCAAAAAAGTTAGTAATTTGAAAGTAGAGTTTGATGCACAAACTGGAAAATTTATTCAAACGTACGGCAAGTGGTTCAACAATTCCATGGCTCGTTATTTGCGTAACACCGTACCTCCAACTACACTAGCTTGGGAACAAGTAAAACCAGCTGATATCCAAGTTATTCGAAATAGGCTATCTGTAAGCATTTTTTAAACCTTCAATAACTCACTATTAAATATTTTGTCTATCTTCATAATATTTTAACAAATTCCAAATTTAATTGTGATTTTAGGACAAATTCATTTATCCACAAGACAATCCAGTAATCAACGATGCCATGGTAAGACAAATGCAAAAAAATCTGACTGATTAGCGCCACACGATGAAGAAACACTGGGTAGAGGTTGGAGGAGAGGTGGACAATGAGAGAGCGAAGTCAAAACCTTTTGGGTCGATTATTTCTTCTAATTGGGCAATTCTATGTGATTTTTGGGCTTCTGATTCTCACCAGGCATACCGTAGATTTTACATTAATTTTTAATTATAAAATTACAATCTAGATTAATGAGTACTGTTTTCTGTTTGAAGCATATATCGAAGAAAAATAAAGAAGCTCGAGCAAAAATGACCATACCAGGAGGACACGGTTCCAAATCCATCGTTGCTCATGTTTATAATCACGTAAATTATAATAACCTATATCCTTACATTTACGAAAATATTATAAATGTCACAATGTTTAAATAATTTGCTCTTTTAGATGGACCCATCTACTGGCGAGCTCCCGAGCATGATCGACACATTCGAGCACCTCCACAAGAAGGAGGATAAGTGGATTAGTGATGTAGCGGCAACAAAACATGTAAGTTGCATAACCTTAACTAATTTATAATCATTTAACTTTAAAATAGTTTAGTAAATAATTAATAAATATTAATTATTAATTGGATGTTGTCAATTAGTAATTATTTATTAATTATTAATTAAATTTTTAACAATTAAATCTTTATAATCTATGTGCCAATATTTTTATGATTAATGATTGTGGACTAAGATAAAAAAAAGAATGTAACTAATGTTGTCCCTGTATGAGGGAGCTTGCGGGCTAAAGTAAATTTGGTCATGAAAATCCATATCTGAATCAAAGACATGCAAATGTAGTTGATGTATATGTTTGGAGACGTAAATTCCCCATTAATGGAATTAACTGCACTTACCGTATATATCAACAACATCTTCATGACTTTGATTCAGATATGAATTTTCATGACCAAATTTTCTTTAGCCCACTTGCTCCCTGATACAGGAACAACATTAATTACATTCTTTTTCAATCACTGGTCTGCAGTCATTAATGATAAGATGTTGGTAAATAGATAATAAAGTTATATTTTATATGTTGTTATATTAAAAATTTATAAGTTAGGTTTTCAAATAATGTTATATTGGAATTCGAGATACGTGCTTTTTATTGTGCAGACTGAGATGACCGAGCGTCGAGCATCGCAGAGTACGGCACCTGTATCATCTGCTGCTTCTTGTGTCGGCGATAATGTCGACGGTCAGTTCCTGTCTGATATGGATATTGTCACGGATGTCCTTGGACCCCGCTTGCGTTATAAGAAAGGGTTTGGGGGGTTGTCTAGGTTGAAGGCAATTGACACAAAGAGGGCAGTATCTTCGTCAACTTCTCAAATGTCCGGGCAATTGCCACTTGAAGTGGACAGCCTTTTGCAGCGAACTGAGGACATTATGCTAGAAAATCAGAACCTAAAAAAGCATAATAATCAGAACCTAAAAAAGCATAATACTAAACTTGAGAGTCGTCAACGGCGCCAAGATCTCCTGCTCAGTGCTTTGTTGAAGCAGGTTGGTGAAATGGCTCCTGGTTTTACTGTTGACTTACCAGAACATTATTCAGACGATGACGATGATGCTGACGGGGGCGGGGATGATGAGGCGGGCAGTACTCATTTGTAGAACTTTTTATTTATTTATTTAAAGTTTAATTTATTAGCCATTTATTTTACTAAACTACTTTTATATTTTCATGTTTGGTGGAGACAATAAATATTAATAGTTGTGATTTTTTTTATTTATTTATAAAATTTTAATTTTATTTCTAATTAAATAATATTACTAAAAAATTAAATAATTATTAATATATTAAAATCGAAATTTATTAATTAATATTAATATATTGAAAATAAAATTAGTAATATAATAAAAAATATATATTTAAAAAATACTTTTACCGGCGCAAAATTACGTCGGCAAAAGTTTCAACCCTCACTGCATATATACATCTTTACCGGCGCAAAAACGCACTACTAAAATAATCAACTTTTGCCAGCGCATTTTTGCGCCTCTAAAAGTGTTTTCCACAACAATGTGACAAAAAATTTTACCGGCGCATCCCTATTTTTACCGGCACATTACATTTTGCGTCGACAAAAGTAAAATTAGCGACTGGGATACGTCACCGACATTTGCCGACGCAAATTTGCACCGGCAAAAACTATATGACTTTTGCCGGCGCAAAACCTCACTTTTGCCGTTGCGCCGGCAAAGGTGAAGTTTTTTGTAGTGTTTGTTTGAATTTATTTTTATGTTATTAGGTTGTTGATTTTAATTTTTTGGTTTAAGTTTAGGGGTTAAATTTAATTTTTTATTTTTGTTTGTTTAAATTATTTCAAAGTTTTAATTATATGTTTTTTTTTGTTTCATTAATTCAGAAAATATTTTTGAAACATTTTAAAATAATAAAAACAAAAAGAAAATCAAATAAATCAATAAAAAGATGGACAATATAGTCATATTTGAAATATGAGTTTACTAGATTGTTGTGGAGGGTACCAAATTGGTATGGAATGCAAATAGAAAGTACCGAATGATCATTATTATAAACATAAAGTACGAAATGTGTATTTTGACATCATGATACCAAATGAATATTTAACATTATAATATTTTAGTTATAACTTTCAATCAGGAGTCAATTTCAATGTTTTAAATATCTTTTTTATTATATATACATTCTTTATTTATTTAAAATTTATATAATAATTAAAAAAATATAATAATAATAATAAAATAATAGATTTTCCAAATAAAACTATGCAAAACATTCATTGCACATAAATTACACTTAGTATATATATGCAATTTTTTTTTTATTATTTTGATAATTTAGTTGCATATTAGAGAGATGATGTACTACATCTGTGAATAATGTATGTCAAAATATATAATTTTGTCTCGACAAAAAAAATTGCTGTTTCACAATAATTAATAATAATATTTATGTTGATTTGTAAAAATTAATATATCAAAAAAATAATTAATTTATTCAAAACCAGTGCGAGGGAGAAAAAAAAAGCGAATAGAATTAGAAACAGCCTAAATTTTATAGTCAATCCATTTAATAGCCTATTCCTATTGAAATATTCTTACTTTTCTTGTTAAAACATCTGTGCTTGTAATTTTACGGTACTTTAAATTTTTTTCTAAAGCAACATATCCATACTTTTAATTTTTCTTTAAAGATTATCACAAAATATTCAATTGATTTTCACTAAATTCTTTAATTTTTCAAAATTACAAAATCCACCCATTAGTTTTGATTTTATAAATACATTGGGAAATTCTCTTATAGGGGCTTCACTTTAATCCCTAGCGGTGAGGCTCTCAGTGTTCTTGACTTATGAACAGTTTTCAGCTCGATTTTTTTTATGACTGTGTATATTGTAGCTATTTAGAGCATCTTGTAAATTTTCAGAAAATTCCGAATAGTTTACAGTACCGAAAACTAAGTTCAAACATGTTGTTGCATGCGTGACTAATTTTTTTTATGCTTGTAGAAAACAACATGTTTGAACCTAGTTTTCGGTATTGTAAACTATTTAGAATCTTCTAAAAATTTACAGGATGCTCTAAATAGCTACAATATATATGGTCATAAAAAAAAATCGCGCTGAAAACTGTTCACGGGTCAAGAAATACTGAGAGACCCACCGGTAGAGCTTAAAGTAAAGCCCCTATAGAAGAATTGTCCTAAATACATTTATCCCTTACTATCCCTTATGCTAACTTTAAAGTTTAGGAAATTTCCATGGTAGGGGCTTCAAAAAGAGTCCTACTGGTGTAACTCTTTTGTGTTATCAACACGTGAACAGTTTTCGACGCGATTTTTTTTACGATCGTGTATATTGTAGTTATTTAAAGTATCCAGCAAATTTTCTGAATAATTTACAATGCCAAAAACTAGTTTAAAAACAGGCTGTTGCACGTGTGACTAATTTTTTTATGCGCGTAGAAAATAACATGTTTAAACCTAATTTTTGACACTTTAAATTATTCAGAATTTTCTGAAAATTTTCCAAATGCTCTAAATAATTACAATATGCATGATCATAAAAAAAAAATCGCGCCGAAAATATTCACGAATTGAAAATATAAGAGTTCCACCGGTGGGACTCTTTTTGAAGCCGCTACCATAGAATCCTCCGTAAGTTTAATAAAAATTAGGAGAATTCTTCTATAAAGGTTTCACTTTAAGCCTAACCGATGGGGCTCTTCAGTGTTCTCGACTCGTGAACAGTTTTTGGCGCGATTTTTTTATGACTGTATATATTGTAGTTGTTTAGAACATCCTACAAATTTTCAGAAATTTCTGAATAGTTTAGAGTACCGAAAACTAGGTTCAAACATGTTATTTTCCACTTACATAAAAAAGATTAGTTACGCATACAACAACATGTTTGAACCTAGTTTTCGGTACTGTAAACTATTCAGAATTTTCTAAAAAGTCACGTCGATGCTCTAAATAGTTACAATATACACGGTCATAAAAAAAAATCGCGTCAAAAACTGTTCAAAGGTTGAGAACGCTGAGAACCCTACCGGTAGGGCTTAAAGTAAAGCCCTATAAAAGAATTGTCCATAAAAATTAAACCAATAAAAAAGAAAGTAAAATTCAAATCATAAATGAGGAAAAAAAATTATGAAAATATTCACATGTTTTTTTATATTTGATTTCGGTCATTACCAAAGGTTAAGGTTAGAGGCAAATTATTTACAAAATCAACACAAAATCGAAGATTTTGTAAATTCAAATACTTAAAATGATTCGTGTACTTTGTCAAAATTGAGATGAGATTTGTCCTATTATTTCTTTTAATCTTTTATACATTTTTTAGCAGGTATTGGTGTTATGGTCTACATCTTTTTTTTTTTAATTTCAATTTTGGCAATTATGGTCTCGAATTTTGAATATCCTGGCCTTTACGGTAAACATAAATTAATTTTCATATTAAAGAATCCTCCCCTTAAAAAGACAAAAAAAAAATGCATTTGATCTCAATTTATTTCATGAAAAATTTAACTTCTATCATTAATAAGAATATAAATTAGAAAATAAAGGACTTAATTAGTTTAGATTTATTCTATTATATCTCTTTTTCAAAAACATTACAAACTTATTTGTGAGAACACGTGTTCTTTTTAAAACGATTAGCCAATCAAAATTTAAAAAACACGTTTAAATAATAAATTTAAACAAACTATTTTAGAAAATTATTGTCATGAAACTTTATGAACTACTTTAAGAGAATATTTGATAGGGATAATGAAATGGAAGAGAAAAAAAAAAATCTCTTTTTATTACATTTTTTTTGTTTGATTGCAATTTACTACATTAGAATAATAGTGTTTTTTTTTTCACTATCTTACTAGAATAATTATTATTTTTAAGAAATGTCATTCTAATCATTTATCTTATTTCAATTTTCATTATTCAAGTATAAAGAGCAAGAAGTGGTATACTTGAATTTTCAAGGACAATAATTACGTCAAATAAACAACCTTGTTCACGCCTTAATAATCATTTTTTGGACACGTGTCATCTGTTATAAACGACATGTCGTTTGCAGAATCATCATTCTCATAGTTTTTGTGGCAAAACGGTAATTAAAGCCAATTAAAATTAAAATTAAAATTAATTAATATTTTAATATAAATATAAATAAAGAAGGTATTTATAAGCAAAGAGCTAGCCAAGCTAACTATAACCCAAAACCACTTTAAACGCGTCTACAGCTTAACCTTAAGCCTTGAGGCCTTGCTCTCTCTCTCTTCTTTCTTCATCAATGGAGAATCAGAACCAGAGCACATGCGAGAAGCTTAACGGAATGGCCACCATAGTCGGTGCCTACGTGGCATCGGTCTTCTTTGCCTCATTGGAGCGTTGTTCCTGCATCAACCTCTCCACCACCGACGATCACGATGGAATCGACGGCGAAGAGAGCCACGATCGTCCACTCATGCTCTCCGCTTCCAGATCTGTCAATCTCAGTGACCACCGCCCTCAAAACGACGTCGTCAACCTCCCTGTCTGATCCGATCGATCGAGGTCTTTTCTTTCTCGGTTTTCTTATAATGCTTGTAATGATGATCAGAGATTGAAAAAGAAAAAAAAAATTAACGCCAATTGTTTTACTTTTAGGTTTGGTTTGTTTACCTTTCCTTGATGATGGTGTGTTTTTTTCTGAGAATTTCGCTACTATTACCACCGTTTATTTCTTTGAATGGATCTGTATATTTTCTTCAACCACCATTAATTAAAATCTGAAACCTGGAAAGGAAATTGTTGCTTTTTTTTTAAAACGAGAATTTAATTAAATTTTTAGAAAAATGTTGGCATTTATTGTAGGATTATCGTGCTAAATTAATATGTTTAAAGAAATATTGAAATATAATGCTAAAGTTGTGGTGTATTTAATATAATACGATAATCTAGTATAGGTATAGGAGTAATTAATATAGATATTTATGTTAGATAAAAAAAAAGTGCTTTGTCCGAATTAACTATTTTTTTTTTAAGTCGTTCGAATTTTAGACAGCTATTTTCATCAATTTCTTAAAAAAAATATATTGAAATTTTTTAGGGAACAGAAAAAGGATTTGAGTCAAAAAGAAAGGGAAAGTAAAAGTAATAGATTGAGTATTGTGCCAACTCATGCATTATTATGATTATGTTTTGAGAAAATAATGCTATATAGTTTTGTAATATTATTATTATTATTGTTAATTTTTATTTTATGTCACATCTTCAACATTACTAACGAAATTAATGGATCAGATCTGCAAAATTATGGTAGATGTTTGTTTGACTTTGTTATCTTTAGGCTCTTATTTTATGTCACATTCACACATTAAGCTACTGTTATAAATTGGAATATCAGCCCATTATTATGGATTTGTTTCAGTTATTGTGACAATAAATGGCATTAAAAAAAAATCAATAATAAGACCATGACATTATTTGTCCTTTTTGCTTTAAGTTGAAATTATTGATTGTGTTAACTGTGCTGCTTTTTCTTAAACTTGTGGTATTAGTATTGTCCAAAATAAATTTTTTTTACCAAGGAAATGAATTAATGAGATATTTTATTTTAATTGATTAAACATCAATTATGATAAAGATTTGAATTCTTGTTAGGCTTCCTTAGCTTTTTATGAATATTTTTTAAAAGAAAATCAAAAGGTTACTCATGATTCATGGTCATCATTTTTTTTAGAGGACATTCATGATGATCATTATTGTTATATATTTCATGTTCATTGAATAATAAAAGATGAAATCAAGTTGAATGAATTTAGGTGAATTTGAATTTCATATGCATAATGATAATATTACTCTGTTTAGATTTAAATATATTATATATATATATAATATTATAATGCTGCCTTTTACTTATTATATTATTATATGGCCTTTTTCTTTTAGTAGGCAGCCGATCTAGTTTGGTAGATTATGGCAACTTTATTCATTTGCTTGAGCACGGCAGTATTCGCCTTTTTGTTTTGGAATTTATTCATTTCTTATCCTATATTTTTACAGATTATCATTCTCATACCTTATATTTTTAATAATGTTCATATGATACTTTGTATTTTAAAATTATACATATTTGATACCCTAGACTCAGATTTGATAGATAAAATTTTGTCAATATTATCAAAGTGTCATTAGTTATATGTAATTAAGTAATTAAACTTAAATTTGGACCTTATATAATTGATTAAATTGATAAAATTTTATTAATTAAATTTGAGTTTAGGGTATCAAATATGTGTGATTTTAAAATACAGGGTACCAAATATATACGATTTCAAAATACTAAGCACCAAATGAATATTATATTAAACACATAGTACCAAAATAATACTTTGCAAAAACACAGGGTACCAAATGGATACCTACCCTTCTTATAATTACTTTGTTTTGTTTTATTTTATTATAATTTTGTGTGTAAGAACTAAGAATGATAAAAGTTGTAGGGTCTTACTATTTTCTGTTTTAAAGTTGTATTTTTTAGAAATGAGAATAGAAAACATTTTGTAGATTTAAAAAAAAAGGATTGGTTAGTGATTTTAAAAAATAATTTTTTAATTTTTATTTAAATAAAAAATTGACATATATATATTTACAAAGAGTATCTTTTTTAAGCTTTTAATAAATAATTAGATGAAGTAATGTGAAAGAAAAAGTGATAAAAATAAAGAGATAAATTTTGAGGAAAGATAAATTAATGCCGAAAAAAATGAGAGAGAAAGTGAAGAGATAGAAGTGAGGATAGAGAAAAAAAGGAGAGAGAAAATGATTAGACAAAAAATAAAAAGAGAGAAATTGATATAAGTATAAATACTGTGAGATAATAATAACTAAAAAAGTTATGTAAGAAAAAAAAAGATGGAAAAAAAAATTGAGAGCAGAAAATAAATTTTTATTACTCTTAAATTTTTTATTTTTTTTTTTGTAACTTTGGTGTGTTTGAGTCTTTAACTAATTTTTTTTTTTTTATAAAAACTAAAAATTATTTTTTAAAAAAAGTAGTGGTATTTGTCATTGTAAGTAAATGTTATCCCCAAAAATGGAGATTGATGACGTGGCAATAGAGATGACAAATGGCAGTACATGGTCTGTAAAAGACACATTAAATAATCAATAAATACATTGACTCCTCAGAGTTGTGATAAAGTGACCCGGTAGACTGATGAAGAGTTTTGACTGCTTTAGAGTTTTGACTCCTCACGTCCAAGCCAAGTACATCCGAGGAGCAGTCCAAGTGCCCGGTCGGACCTTGGTCCGATGGAAGGCCAAGGTGAGGTCAGACCTTGGTCCGAGGAGAACTCAAGAGAGTGGTCCTAGGAGACCCCAAAAGAGTGATCCTAGGAGACCCCAAGAGAGTGGTCCTAGGAGACCCCAAGGATGAGGTCCGAGGAGGAGACCCCAAGGATGTGATCCTAGGAGAGCTAAGGAGAGTGCATCCTAGGAGAGCTAAGGAGAGTGCATCCTAGGAGATCCCAAGGGTGTGGTCCGAGGAGAGCTAAGGAGAGTGCATCCTAGGAGATCCCAAGGGTGTGGTCCGAGGAGAGACATGGCATGCTAGAGGAGAGTGCCATGTTAGAGGAGAGAAGTGCATGTCCTACCACCATGCACGTTCGACCAACAAATGTTTGTCCTACCAACAAGTATATGTCCTACCAGCACTTGCATGAGTGGTCAGTAGGCGATATGGATCTATCAGATAGAGGAAGACTACGTCAAGTTCCCAGAAACGGCTTCAACAAAATACGCGGGAATCTCTCATTCCTCACTCAAAATGAGGAATCTGTTGTATTTTGAATATTTCTTGTAATTTAAATATAATATGAGTAATAAAATATCCCGATCCTAGGGAGATATCAGTTTAGGATCCCAAGCCTATAAATAGAGGGTTGATGGGATCAGAAGGGGACTTTTGGCAATTTGAAATTTGGGTCTGAGTATTCTAGAGAGAGAAATTTGGGTTTGAGTATTCTAGAGAGAGAAAGTGCTGGCATTTGATAGAATTCTTGTATTTTTGTAATCTGTACTGAAGAAACTCAGTTGGCTCAGTTCATCTGATCTTGAGTATAGATCTATAATCACAACTCTAAGTGGATTAGGCTATTACCGACTATCGGGGCTGAACCACTATAAAAATCTCTTGTGTTATTTACTTTCTGTTCATAAACTGTCTGTGTCGTTTTATTTCTCTTGAAGGCTATATCGTTTTTGACGTTCTCACGTCGTTGGCTAAAAACACAGTCAACATTAAAGTTAAAAAATTAGAAAATTTTGAGAACAAAAAAAATTGTTTTATGTTCTCACAATTTTGTCCATCTCTTTTTTTTTTCTCACATTATTTTATTAAAATAATTTTCTTTTGTCAGATTTTCTCTTTTCACTTTCTTTTACATCATTTCAAGTTCTCTCTTATCATTTTCTTTCTCTTTATTTTCTCTCTCATCACTTTCTTTCCTTTCATTTTCTTTCTTCTCATTTTTTCTCTCAATACTTATTATCTCATCATTTTCAAAACGGTTGCTTGTATGGAAGTTCCTTTTACTTTTTTTACTTTATTTGTGACAATCAGAATCATTTGATCAGTAAGGGAAAAGACCGGGTAAAGCTGTGCAATCTCACACCGCCTGGGGAAGGTCAAGTGTGATGATTCTAAGACTGTGTAGGTATGAGACTACACAGTTGAAGATGGCTTAAATGGATTGATGGGTACTACCTATATCAACAAGATGCATCTTCTTTTCGATAGCCCATCACTTAAGAACTCCAAAGGTAAGCGTGTTTGACCTGAAGTAATCTCAAGATGGGTGACCTCCTGAGAAGTTTTCCCAGGAAGCGACGAGTGAGGACAAAGCACGCTGGAAAGACTCGTATTGGTTTGTAGGGCCAGTCGTCATTCCAGGAAGCAGCCATAGTGACGTGGGCGTTACATTATTTCTCATTTTTTTCTCGTATTTTTTTTCCTAAAGTGAACCCCATCAACAAGACAGGGGCACTAATTCAATAACACTAGGCCAAAATAAAATACAAGCAAAGACGAAGCACCAGTTCAACTGCAACTACCATCCATGGGAGACAAGAAAAAATGAAATAAAAACATAAATAAACAACAACTCAGAGTAGTACAACAAAACTGAAGAAGACAACACACATAAATGGCACCATTGAAGAAGGCTCAAGAGTCAAGGAGGGTGGAACTGGTGGTAGCTCTGCTCCTGGTTAGCCAACACCCTCTAGTTGGTCTCTCCAATGAAACCCATTCTATGAGCATATCGAACCACATTATGAAGCGAGACAGTGAGCATTTATAGGAATCTTCACAACGTCCCACACTTCCAAGTTTTCGCAGGCTTTATGGAACTCCAAACAGAGGTCCTTGAGGACGGCGTTGTCACAAGGATTCCTCTTCCTAAAAGCATTACAGACCTGCAGTCAATCACAGTTGAATATCATACGCTCAACCTTAAGCGTTACAGCCAAATCAGCTACAAGGATTAGCACTCGCACCTCCACAGCGCAAGGGGTTGTTTCTGTCGGCCTTTCTGCTTTAGCACACAACACCGTTCCTTTGTGATCTCTACAAACGTCAACCACCATGGTCCCTTCAACTTTGATAGCCACATCCAAAGCGAAGTTAATCCAACCAAACGGAGGTGGTTGCCAACTTTCCATAGTCCCTCTTTTCACAACACTCGGAGAAGACCATTCGAACAACTTACTGTTAATTTCCCGACACAACACGGGAAGAGGGGTCGACATCAAACCATGGACTACCGCATTACGCTCCTTCCAAGTAGAATCGATGATGAAGGATGCTCTTAGGAAGAAGTTATCAAAGCTCAGCCCAGATGGTCTATTAATAGGCTCCAAAAAGAATTGAAACTACTCTTCCCAATTGGAAACTAGCACTGACTCCGGTCACAGCCCCCAAGCATCATTTAGGAACCAGTTCCTTCTTACTAATGGAAAATAACAGAAGATGTGGACGGATGTCTCAACATCGAAAGAACACCGTCCACAACCTGCATGCTCCAAAGGTATAACAAAGGCAAGTTTAGACCGCGTGGGCAATGTATCTGAGTAAACCTGCCACCATAAAAACTTAAGTCGTTGGTGGACTTTGCTCTTCCAAATTGTTTTCCACACTGTATCTGTTAGGAAAAAATAGATTGCCTGTTAGGAAAAAATAGATTGCCTCAATGGAAATGGGTAAGAATATTACAACTCTATGCAATAATATTACAAATAAATATAGATTGATTAAATAAGGCTACAACTCTATAACTGAAAATTACAAATAAACAAAGAAAAGGAAGAATATGATGAAGAAGAATAGAATAGTGAGAATACAACTCTAAGCAAAAGATTACAAGTAAAATAAAGTGTTTGGACCAAAAGAAAAGATTACAACTCTTAAACAAAATATACAAGTAAATAGAACAAGAGAATAAGAAGAAAAACAATAGAATAAAATGAAGAACAGAAACACAAGTAAACTCTCACTTACACAACCTAAGTGAAGAGGGTTGGGGATCACCAACTTGAACAATGTTTAAAACCTTTGTCCAAAAGCTTATTTCCCCCTAACTCAAGCACTAAGGGATCTCTCTCAGATATTGAAAATGCTTTATGGAATTATCAAGCCTCAAGGTGTTTCTAGCCAAGTGCTCTAATGGATAGAAATGTTGTTGTGTCTTTCAAGTGAGCTATAGGCTACTATTTATAGAGTTTAGAGACACCCTTTGAATTTCAAATTCCACCAACCCCCATGGCTGTTACCAATGTTTAATTGGATTAATATGGAATTAAAAATGTGATTTGGGAGTTATTTGGGTTTTTGGAACCGTTCAACACTTTTGGCAAAATCTGAAAAAATGGCCTGAAATGCACTTGTGGCCGCGGCCATTGATTTCTGTCCCCCAGGTCGCGGCCACCATCATTCAGTGGCCGCGGCCACAGCCCAGTTTCAGCACTTGAAAATGTGCTGTTTTTCCAAACGATTCCAAACCCTCCAAAATGATTTTGTAACCCCCAAAACACATTATTGGGGTTAAAATCATATCTCTAACAGTCATTTATCAAATGGCTTTTTGAAATTCATCTCAATATTTTATAACACCAAATTTACACAATAAAGGGTAATATTTGGAAGTTACAAATTTGTAACACCAAATATGTTACATTATTTGGATATATCTCATATATCTAAATATTGTAACTCTCTATTATATGTTACAATATGTGACACTCTTTGTCGCATTTATTTAATCTAAAACATTATATTATAATATAATATAATATTACATTATATTATAAAATAGTATAACAGTATCGACGAGAGCGTTTTTGAATTGAAGATTCAAAGCGGATCTAACTGTAACGCCTTACTACCTTAGAGCCGTTACTAAGTGAGTTTAAAATATGCTAACAACTCGCTAAACGAAATTTTTAGAATAAAAGTGTGATTAAACTGAAGTTAAGGCTGTAATCTTTGAAAATCTCTTAATTCACTGAAAATTTCAAGTGTCTTACATCTGAGATCCCAAAATATAGTTTATAAAATATTTACAACTCCAAAACAAGTTTACAAGTAGTTAACTACCAAAATTAGGGTTTACACAACCTTTCCTACAAAATACCCCTAACCAGGCAGTTGGGCAGGCCAAACATGTACGCGCCGCCCCCACGCTCTCCGTACTCATGGCTGGTTGACTTTCTCTTTGCCCTTACCTGAAACACAGAGCACCCGTGAGCCGAAGCCCAGCAAGAAAACTAATTCAACACTTAACATATGCATATTATATAATCAACACATTAAGCAATCCACAGACAAAACAGATAATCTCCCAGACTTAACAAGTACGGCCATGCCGTCCCGGAGGCATTATCAAAGCCCGGGATCTCGGTCCTCATCGTAGGGATATCCCATGTATCCTCTAGGGTCTCACCCTAACCACAAGCACTCCATGTGCCAAGTGGTATTCCCGACCCCACTGCCGTTCCCGGCCTTCGCCGTTCTCGGCCATTCACCGTTCTCGGCCCTTCACCGTTCATACAACTATAACCACATATAGCATTCGCATTCAACAATCAAACATATAATAGTACATTTAGAGCTATATCCTAGCAATTATACAATCTAGGGTCGTGCCCTGCAACAACACTATGGGCCCACGCCCCGCTCTATGGGTGTTACAGTTTTCTTACCTGTACCCCGAGCCTTCCGATGCACCAAGATCACAAGCACGGTTCTCTATCCCGAGCCTCTCCGAAAACCTATTCACAACACATATAAAACACCCTTTAATGCTAACCAATCCAAAACCACTTTCCGGGGCCAATCCCACACTCTCGGAACCCCCAAATCCCTAAAACAATACATCGAATACATTCCCCGAACCCTCGGAGCAAAGGCTCAAAATTGCAAAATCTCATGTTCTGAAAATGGCCTAGCGCCGCGGCGCTACCCTAGAGGGCTGCGGCGCCCAGCAAGTTAGAAAGCCTCCCCTGCCCAGAAACAGCCTCGCGCCGCGGCGCTCCTTCGCGAACCCAGAAATCTGGGTTTTTCCTTGCATTTTTCCCGAGCTAAAACCATTCCAAATCATTCCAAGCAAGTACCTAATCATTTCAAAACCCCAAATGAACCCTTTAGCAACCTATAAACATCATAAACAACCCCAATCACACAAACACACCCAAGATCCCATCTTGAGTTTCAAATTCCTAAAACTTAAACCATGGCTTCCAAGACTTAAACCAGAGCTTAAAAACTATAAATCATGCCTCTAGAATCTTAAACCACACCAATTACGAAAATTAAACATGCTAAAGATTCTTACCTCAATCAAACTCAGCTTGAACTCCTCCCAATTCCAGCTCTCAACCTCTTTCCTCTTGATTATCCTAATTGAATTTCCAAGTAAAACTAGCCATATTCCCTTTAGGTTTTCTCACTCAATCTCTGAAAATTCAGACTTAAATTCAACATAAACAGAGCACAATTCTTACCTTTGAGCAATCCTAGCTTAAATCTGGTTTTGGTTGCCTCAAACTCCTTTGAATCTCTTCCTAGGTCTCACAAGTTCAGCCCCTTCTTCATTTCCCCTTTCTTTCTAGCTCTTTCTTCCAAATTCAGCATAAACCAAAATATAACCAAGTGTAATACGTATCCCCTTCTCCTTCAGCTGAAGTAATCCAAATCCTTGCCTAATGACCATTTTACCCTTCCATCTATTTCCCATTCCAACTAAACCTCAAGACCCTTTTTGTCATTCTTACTTCCTTACAATTCTACCACTTCTTTTAACCAAACTTGTTACTCTCAGCGGTTACTAATGGTTACACAAGTTACCAAATTACCAGTTACCACTCACTCACAAGAACCCAATTACAAAATCCCCAAAATACCCCTAGGCTCCTCCCGAGCCGGGTATTTAATCCCGTTGTGACTTTTAAACTAAATAGCTCCTTAGGACTGTCTCGGTACGTGCATCACACTGATATCACCACACTCACGTGGTACAAATCACACAATGCAATTATCGCATTTATACCCTCAATAGGCTAAAATTACCAATTTACCCCTATCATGCAAACGGGGCTCACATGCATATTTATACCACCTAAACATGCATTCTAATCACATATTCATTTAAATTCTCATATTATCATATTAATTCACTTATTTCCCTCTAGACACGCTAATCAAGGTCCTAAACCTTATTAGCAACTTAGGGTGCTACACTAATGGTGAAGATCTCTGTGGGGTCGACTTCCCAGAACCACTTGTCCTCTTGTTGTAGATTACGGAAATAAATATTGAGAATCCTTCTGACATCCCTAGGGCTAAACCATTGTTGGAGTAAGTTTTCATCCCATTGAAAGTTGTTTATAAATTCACCGACCCAGTTTAATCCCAGAGTTGCATCCCTGAGAGGGGTCGGATTCAGCACACCCCCAGGGACCCAAGCATCGAACCAAATAGACGTGGTCCTACCGTTCCCAATCTTTCCGCAAAGGCCTTTGAGAAGAGAGTCATGGGTTTTAAGAATCGCTTTCCAAACATTCGAGGAGGTTTGACTTGGACTTGGACTTGGGCGAACTTCCAATTAGTTTCTCTTCTCAATTTCTTTTTCATCACTTTCTCTTTCCTCAAATTTTCTCTCCTTATTTTTCATCACTTTTTATTTCACATTATTTTATCTTATTATTTATTACAAATTTTAAAGGATTTTTCACTTTATAAATAAATTTAGTAATTTTTTATTTAAGATTTTAAAAAATAAATTAAAAAAAATATATTTTTTAAAAATAATGTCAAACACTCCTATTTGTTTTTAAAAATAATTTTTAGCTTTTAAAAGCAAAAAAATAATTTCTTAAGTTAAGGATCTAAACACATTTTTAAAGTTTTTAAATATATGGGTGCTAGGCCAGAGATTTAGTTTAGTTACAAACATTTTAGTGATAATATATTTAGGATGATATTTTTGCTGACTAAAATTAAACTTTTATAAATTATTAACTCACAAAAAACTATTACTCAAAATGTGGCACTTTTGCAAATGTATAATATTAAAAAAAACTTGACACATGATTTGAGTGAATTTTGTTTAAACTTTTATTGTATCTCTAATATTACCCATTTTTAGATTATAGTACATAGAGTATGTTATATTATTTTAAATAATATAATGTTAGATTAAATAATGTGACATAATGTGATTTGTCACACCTTGTAACATATTATTGAGAGTCACAAAATTGGACACATGTATGTGCCCAAATGTGACATATTTTGGAGTTACAAACTTGTAACTCTCAAATATTACCCAATAATGTGTAGATTTGATATTACACATTTTGATTTGAATTTCTTAAAGATATATGTGAAATATGGCTGTTAGAGATGTGATTTTAACTCCCATAATGTGTATGGAAGTTACAAAATCAAGTGGGAATGAATTTGGAACGTTTTGGCAAATTTGGAAAATTGGTTGCTGAAAAAACGACTTAGGCCGCTGCCTATGTTTTTCAGGTTGCGGCCTAAGAGGCAAAAATAGGCTAAAACACACCGTAGGCCGCGGCTCGTGTTTTTCAGGCCGCGGCCTGAGCGGTTGACAGCATTTTCCAACTTCGGTTTTTATCCAATTTTGAACGTTTCCAACAGCCAAGTAACTCCCAAATCTCTATTTTAATTCCATAAAACATCCAATTAATCATTGGTAACAACCATGGGGGTTGGTGGAATTTGAAATTCAAAGAGTGTCTCAAAACTCTATAAATAGGAGCCTAATGCTCACTTGTAAGACACACCATTTTTCATCCACAAAGCACTTGGCTGAAAATACACCTTGAGGCTTGATTATTCCAGAGAGCTATTTCCTTGTGAGATCCCTTAGTGCTTAGAGAATAGGGAGAAATAAGCTTTTGAACAAAGGTCTTGAAACTTGTTCAAGTTGGTGATCCCCACTACTCTACACTTTGGTTGTGTGAGAGTTTGTTTGTGTTTTCATTCTTTTGTTCCTCTTGATCTTATTTACTTGTATTGTTATAGTATTGAGTTTGTAATCTTCTTCTTTTACATCTTTTTATTTACTTGTATTGTTATAGTATTGAGTTTGTAATCTTCTTCTTTTATATCTTTTTATTTACTTGTATTGTTATAGTATTGAGTTTGTAATCTTCTTCTTCTACATCTTTTGATTTACTTGTATTTTGAGCAATTGAGTTGTAATACTTATTTAATCAATATTATCTTGTCCATTGTATTTTTGCATAGAGTTGTATTTGGTTTTTCCATAATTCTATTGAGCAATAATATATATTCTCTAACAATCAAAAGCTTATTTTTCCTTTTCAATGGAAGGAGAAACCATGGAGATCATATGAGGATCCAACTTTGAAAAGATGGTAAGATAAGGTAATGTTCTTCTTTGGTTTTCTTAGAAGATCTAATGGTTTTCTTATAGTGATAGAAATGAGAAGAAGAAAAGTTTATAAATGAGATTCATTGTTTTCTAATCTCCTTTGTTTTTTAGTGG
This sequence comes from Humulus lupulus, assembly GCF_963169125.1. NCBI lineage: Eukaryota > Viridiplantae > Streptophyta > Magnoliopsida > Rosales > Cannabaceae > Humulus > Humulus lupulus. Next base: position 12,082,482 of record NC_084797.1, on the reverse strand, counting down.
TTAGATTAGAAGATAATTTAATATCTTGAGTTTTATGATATGTGATTAATATGTAAATAATATAGTAGATTATTGGGTAATATGCTTGCATGTCATAGAATTGTCCTATTTTGTGTTAATTAGAAATTATTAGAATGACAACTATATGAGTTTTATATGACATGCCTATATATTGATTTTGTGAATCAATAGAATATATTAATATGTGGATATGTGAATTATTGTATGATATTTGTAATTCATGTTTTCATATTAATAAAGAGCCATATTAGTATGATATTAGTCATGTATGTTGACAACTATGTGAAATTATAATCATGCAAACATTTGTGAAATGTTAATATGTTTTATCCTATATTATTGCAATGTGATGAGTTACCATTTATTTGGTAAATAAAAGGAATTATTTGAGAAATGAGATTTCTCATTTAAGTGTATACCATCTCACTTTATGAGATAAGAAAAGATGAAACTAAAGGGGTTACATCTTTTAATGGTTGTGTCTTGCCATTGCAAGAAAAATGGATCAAGGTGGATTCAAAAATTGTGGGATGACATATTGACTCAATAGACTTATCGTCTAGAGTGTGGTCAAATGAAATATATTTGAGAATTATTTAGTGACAATAATTCTTGAATATTCAATGAGGAGACATTTCAAAATCGGAGAAGCAATTTTTACACCAATGATGAATTAAAGAGAACTTTATTCATTTTGGTAAAAGATGGTGATATGTTTAAATTAATCACAATGAGGAGATCATTTTAAACAAAAGAAATCAAAGTATTTAAATAAATCAATGAGGGCTTATTTTCTTTGATTTAAAGTGTTTTAAAATTGACATCTTCATTTTGATTTTGATGAGAAAAACAATGGATGTCAAATTGGTGTTTTCAAAAGAATCTCAAAGAGACTTAAGAAATACACAAAAGTTGTTTAAGTGATTTTGAGATTATTTAGACAACTAAAATTGAAAATTTGTGATTATTTGTTTGAGAAATTCTCACATTACATTTGTGTTCACATTTTTATTTTGTGAAATACATAAAAGAAAGAAACTAAGTGAAAGTTACTTTCAAATAAGTGCGCCTTGCTTTAGCAAGTAAATGAATCAAGATAAACATTGAGGTTTTTTTTTTCTTGATCTATTGAGTGTTTATCATGAAGCTTAAGGACTCATGATGAACTTTGAGAATCATAGGTCTAGATTTATCTTGGAGGATAAATGACTTATTAGAAATGAAGAGATTTCTGTTTTAAAGTGATATTTTATTATCATTATGTGAGAAATGTGGGGGTAATGCTCCAAAGTTAATCAATTTATTTTGTTGTTAATCAATTGATTAATTTGGTCATCCTATCAAATAGGTGATTTGGAATTCCACATTCTAAATCACATTGGCTATATGTGTATAGAATGAACAAATCTAGACATGTTTGGTGTCTAAAGTCGTTGTTTGTAATATTTTGATTCAAGAAGGAATCAATTTAAAAATAAAGGAGAATTTTAGAAACAAAGAGATTTCTAGAATTAATATTCAAATGTTTATCTTGGATATAAAACTATAAAATAGTGGGGGTGTTGACTATGGTCAAAATCGCTATTTTAAAGGGTTAACTATTTTAATCAAACTATGGCTAGCAACAAAGTTTGAATAAAATAATGAGAGTGTCTAAGTATGCATACATGAGAAAAGAAATGATTCAAATAGAATCATTTCTACATCTCAAGGGGTGGGACTTAGACTCCCTAAAGAGATTCACGGTTGATGGTAACCTTTCTTAATACTAGTCACCAAACTAGTATTAGGTTCAATAGGTAATAACAAGTCAATCAAGTGAATAGTAATAGTACTCAAATTTTGTCCCATCTGAGATATAAGTACTAGTGTGTTACCAAAATGAGGGTTAAAACCGAAAGGTTTTTTAATAGAACTCAGTCTTGAAAAGACAAGTATTTTAGGGTAACAAAATACTGTAAGAGTTCTACCTATATAGACCTAGGGGTGGTGCCGCCCCTCATGAGAATTGGGAGTCATTCTCAAGAAAAGTCTATGAATGGAATGTGCACATGGCCATTAACGGTGCAAAAGCGAGACATTGAGGTCTCAAGTGAACATAGCAAAGGTGTGTGTGTTATCAACGGTTTGTTATCAAGGGATAGTGGTTCAATGCTTCGGCAACCAAAATTTCAACAAACTTTGTGATAATTACACTAAGGTAAAATTCAAGTCGAAAGACATTTTACTTTATGCACCAATGCAAATGTTCTATAGAGAGTCATTATTTAATCAAGTGGGGGAATATTATATTTTAATATAATGTTTTGATTGATTAAATAAGTGTTACAAAAAGTGATTATTTAATCTATGTGGGGGAATGTTATATTATTTTAAATAATATAATGTTAGATTAAATAATGTGACATAAGGTGATTTGTCACACAAATGTGATTTGTCACACCTTGTAACATATTATTGAGAGTCACAAAATTGGACACATGTATGTGCCCAAATGTGACATATTTTGGAGTTACAAACTTGTAACTCCCAAATATTACCCAATAATGTGTAGATTTGATATTACACATTTTTATTTGAATTTCTTAAAGATATATGTGAAATATGGCTGTTAGAGATGTGATTTTAACTCCCATAATGTGTATGAAAGTTACAAATCAAGTGGGAATGAATTTGGAACGTTTTGGCAAATTTGGAAAATTAGTTGCTGAAAAAACGACTTAGGCCGCTGCCTATGTTTTTCAGGCCGCGGCCTAAGAGGCAAAAATAGGCTAAAACACACCGTAGGCCGCGGCTCGTGTTTTTTAGGCCGCGGCCTGAGCGGCTGACAGCATTTTCCAACTTCGGTTTTTATCCAATTTTGAACGTTTCCAATAACCAAGTAACTCCCAAATCTCTATTTTAATTCCATAAAACATCCAATTAATCATTGGTAACAACCATGAGGGTTGGTGGAATTTGAAATTCAAAGAGTGTCTCAAAACTCTATAAATAGGAGCCTAATGCTCACTTGTAAGACACAACATTTTTCATCCACAAAGCACTTGGCTGAAAATACACCTTGAGGCTTGATTATTCCAGAGAGCTATTTCCTTGTGAGATCCCTTAGTGCTTAGAGAATAGGGGGAAATAAGCTTTTGGACAAAGGTCTTGAAACTTGTTCAAGTTGGTGATCCACACTACTCTACACTTTGGTTGTGTGAGAGTTTGTTTGTGTTTTCATTCTTTTGTTCCTCTTGATCTTATTTACTTGTATTGTTATAGTATTGAGTTTGTAATCTTCTTCTTTTACATCTTTTTATTTACTTGTATTGTTATAGTATTGAGTTTGTAATCTTCTTCTTTTACATCTTTTGATTTACTTGTATTTTGAGCAATTGAGTTGTAATACTTATTTAATCAATATTATCTTGTCCATTGTATTTTTGCATAGAGTTGTATTTGGTTTTTCCATAATTCCATTGAGCAATAATATATATTCTCTAACAGAGTAATTATATTTTTAAATTATATTACCCATTTTAAAGTTTTTTAGCTAATCAATGTGTTCATAAATGTTTTTTCCTTAGGTGTTCCTCCTATAAATTAGTTAGACAAACTATCAAATTAATAAACCCCACAATTTCTCACACGGATCTGCTCGACTTACACTCCAAATTCCGTGACTTATGATCATAAATGATAGATTGCTAGATCAATTAACTCGAAGATTGATCTAGTAACTTATAATAGTAGTTGCCTTCAGATACGATCCATCATGCTATCTCTACTTCAGAAATAAGGATTTAGAAGAACATTTTTTTATAATAAACACTCTGATATTTTATTGCTTCGTAATTTTCTGTCTTACACAAAGAGAGAGGATGATTTTATATAGACATGTACTCAAGCATACAAAATTGACCAACCATAGTCAAACCTAACCAACCATAGTTGAGAGTAGATAAGGGATAAGATTCCCTCACCAAAGCATAAAGTAAAACATACAAGATAAGGGATAAGATTCCCTAAACAAGACATAAAGTAAAACATACAAGACAAGGGATAAGATTCCCTGAACAAAGCATAAAGTAAAGGCTAAACGACATACTATTTATTTAATAATTGTTTCATAGATGACCTCATAGTCATAGTTATTTGTTGGATCCTAGTGGAGTAGGTTCCATCCTGTCGGTTCTTCTTCATCTTGATCACTGCCAACTGGAGGGCAGACCTCGTAGTCTGTATATGTCATATCCCATTCTTTTTCTGTGTACTGGAAAAGATAAGGATCTTGCATAACTGGAGTGTCGGCATGTGGGTATTGAGAATCTTCAAAGTAATTACTTTTTCGCAAAATTAGCCATTCAGTGTCAGTCAATTTGTATAGTGACGAATATTTTTACTCTAAAGTTTCTTTGAGTTTGGTGGGCTGATTTGTTTCATTTTCTGCAATGTAGAAGGCTTCAAGGACCCTTGTTATCTTGCAAGTATAATTAGAAGGGAACGTTTCACAACGAGCGTCCTCTTCTGTCTTGGGCCATAACTCAGGAGGTATAGTCTATTTTTTCTCAAACAGACTTTTTTGGATGTCCATGTATTCTTGGCCCCCAATACCACATGGTGGCTCTTCTTTTGACCTGCAGACTTCAAATGTTGGAGTGATTACTATATTATGTTCTGCATCAAGTTTTGCATTAAGACTAAGAAAGAGAACAGTATAACAATTCATTAAGTTGGCAACATTTGGGCCTAGTGGGTAGATAAGAGTAGGCTTGTCATTCTGAACCATTTTCCATTTTTCCAATGGAGCAAACTAGGACAAAATGTCCATTTAGACTTGGTAAGCTGGTTTGAACCTTTCTTGGTCCAGGAATGGTTTTATTGATGTGTGCAAGGCCATGGTTTGGACCTCGACAACTATTATAAAAACACTGACCAAATACCAGAAGAAGTGAGCTACTGGTTTCAGTGTAAAGATAACGTCTCGAAGATGTAGGATTTGAGCAAATGGATACTTTTAATGGATTCCAAAGTCATTTTTTATAGAAGATTCGAGTTTGAAAATCATAAAATTCTGAAGAAAGATTGCTTTATGAGTAGCTATTTCTTTTGCTGATTTATGGGACTTCTTTGAAATTATGTTTTTTGCATCCCGTGGAAAAGATTTATTGTGTTTGGTAGAAGAGGAAGAAACCATTATGAGTATGAATGTGATGATATGTGCTGATTTTTGGGAGACGATGGGGAGGGTTCTTGGTGAGTATCCTCCACAATATTGTCTTTACCTTGGATGTGTTTAATGTCAAACCAACCTGCCATTTTCAAAAGTTGGGCATTTGTCGTCTTGCTTTTCTTTAGATCGATCATTGCTTTTGATGTGGCAAAGTCCGTTTTTACCAAGAAATGATGACCAATCAGAGGGAATTCGAATTTTGTAATACCCATATTTATTGCCAATAATTATTTTAGGGTAGAATGATAGTGGAGTTGAGAATCTTTGAAGTGGTCTCTCTTGTATCCACATATTTTCCTTTTCTCTATCTGGTCATGTTCAAGGACACCTCCCCAATACCAATCACTAGCGTCTGTCTGCAAGATTCTTTTTCCATCAGAAGGAATCTATAAAGGTGGTAGTGTTTGCATCATCTCCTTTAGTTTTTTTATTGTTACAGTTTGCTCTTGCGACCATGGTGGAGTTTTCTTTTTAAGCATGTCACTAAGTGGTCTTGTCATCTATGAAAGTCGAGGGACAAAATCTCGTAAATAATTTACAATTACTAAGACCTGTTGGATTTGGACCTTTGTGAAGCCTTTTTTGGGAAACTTCAGTAATTCTTGGGCTATGTGAGGTTGGGCCTCATATTGACCTTAAAAGGCTTCATTCCCAGAAATTCAATTTGGGCTTTTCCAATGGGCATCTTCTTTTCGAATAACATGACTGTAACATCCCAAATTTCCTAATAAGGCTTAGGGCATTGATTAGGGGGTCATGATGGCGAATTATGGAATTATGTGATATATATATGTGCATAATTGTGTGATTATGTGATTATGTGAGTTATATTATAATATGACTTAATATGCATGTTTAGGTGTATTAAATATGCATGTGGGCCCATTTCTATTTAAAATGGTAGTTTTTGTAATTTGACCCGTTATGGGTATATTTGACATATATGTGGTATGTGTGTGGTACTATATTACTATGTGGATATGTTTGGGTTACTCGGAACGAGACGATCCTAGGGAGCAAGCTAATGTGAAAGTCATAACGGGACCCATAGTTTACTCGGAGTGAGTCAATGGGTATATTGGGTATTTAACACATTACCGAGATATTGGGAGTTAGTGAGATCATAAGGGAGTTCTGAGAATTTTGACTATTTTACCCGGGGGTGTTTTTGGGACCCCGAGCATTAGGATTTGCTTGAGGTTACTTAAGTTCGAAGTGACCTGTCAGAAACATAAAAGGAACGTTCAGTATGTTCTCTCTCTCCCGCTCTCTTTTTGACGTCGTTAGCATTTTCGAAGGAAACTCGAGTTTTAGGACTCGGATTCAAGCAAGATTAGAGTCATAAAAATTCTAGGGTTGATTAGAAGCTTATTAGCCAGAGGATTTAATTGAGAAACAACTCAATCATAGGTAATCTAAGTTTTAAGTTTTCGAATTTCTAAGCTTTGATTGGATTTTATGCCTTGATGAATTTTTGGGTTGTTTGAGGCTTAGGTTTTAATGGTTCTGGGCCATTTGGATGTTTGAGAAATTTGATTTTGAGATTTGGATAGGTTTTTGGAAGATTTTTAAATGAAGAAAATGAAGGTTTTGGCTGGGTTTGTGGTTGGGCCGCGACCCTGTTCTTGGGCACCGCGGCCCAAGCTTGATGAAGGAGGAGGCCTGCTGTTTAGGCATTTAGGGCCGCGACGCAGAGTAGGCGTGTCGCGGCGCGAGGCGCAGGCAGAGGGGGGGGGGGGGGGGTTGGCCCCTGTTTGGAGGTTGGTTGCGGCTCAGGGATGGGGTCTGCAGCGCTTAAGAGCAATTTTGGCCAAAGTTGTGTTTTAATCGTGGGAACTTAAACCTAAGAGCTTGGGATCGATCCTACTACCCAATTTTGTAGGATTCGACGTCTCAGAGGCAAGGACTTGGTCCGGAAGTTTTTATTTACTCATTTTGATGGGATTTTATATTATGGTTGTGACTAGGTGATTGCTAGGAGTTCAGAATCAGGATCGTGCTCGAGGGTCGTTTATTGGTAACCTGTGCTTGGACTAAAGGTAAGAAAACTGCACCCAGTATGTAATGCATGTGATACATTTGATTATGGCATGGCATGAATGTTGAATATGGAATTGATCAGAGTTTGAGTCTCTGTAAATGTGCATGATTATGATTATGCTTGTGATTATTGATTAAGCATGTTGAATGCCTTATATTTGGATATTTGACATATGATATACGCCTGTTTGCATTACATCATTGAGGAAGCACTGGCTTATTAGTCAAGGACGGCAATAGCGTTGAGAGTTGGTTGTACAACACTAACTTATTAGTCAAGAGAGCGATAACGCATCGAGCGTTGGTCAATATGATTAGTTCTAATTGACAGAGCATTATACGCTCGTCCGACCCTATGGTCGAAGAAAACTAAAGCGCTTGGCTAGTGTATGACTAGTTACTCAGAGCCAGGGCTAAAAGGCCTAGGTGACTTGATGGTCACATGGCTCAAGGCAAAGGACCCCAGGTTGACTCCATGGTCATCTATTCAGGGAAAAGGACCGTAGGTTGACTCCACAATCATCTATTCAAGGCAAAGGACCCCAAGTTGGCCCCATGGTCATCTGATTAGGGCTGCAAGCCCCAGAATGATCTAATAGTCATTTATTTGTACTTGCCTAAATGCATGAATAAGGTTATTACTGCTAGGCATGTTCATTATGATTTGGTGACATGTTATCAACTGCTTATGAGCATGTTTAAGTTTTCTTGTTGAGCCTCGGCTCATGGGTGCTATGTGGTGCAGGTAAGGGTAAAAGAAAGCTGGACCATCATTGAGTTGGAAAGCTTAGGTGACGATGTGTACATATGCAGCTGCTCGACCACCATGGCTGAGGGTTTAAAGAGGAACTAGGGTCAAACCCTATTTTTCCGCTTAGGTCGGCAGGTTGTAACTTTTTTTATTGTAATTAACCTTTCAAATGTATTTTGGGATCCCACGTATACGATAAACCTTTTAGTGAAACGTTTGTATCTTTGACCAAAATTTTTAACCCTAAACCGTTAAACACATTTAGTTACACGAGTATTGTCAAATGACTCGTTTAGTGAGTTTAACACTATTTAAAATACACAGTGTAACGGTTCCTAGGTAGTAGGGTGTTACAATGACTCCGTGGGCTTCTATGAGAGAAATGAACTGGGCTAGTAGATTGTGATGGGCTTGTTCTTCTTGTGAGAAGAGCAATATATCATCAGTGTAGATCAGGGTCTTATCTAGAATGGGGTCGTAGATTCTGGTCATGGACTTTTGGAAAGTGATGGGGCTGTTTTAATACGAAAAGGAAGAACAGTTCACTGATAGTGGTAATTTGGAATGCAAAGTTGTTTTGGGCCTATTTTCGTGTTTGATACCCAATTGCCAAAATCCCGCCTTTAGATCAAATTTTGAAAATATTTTAGCCTTTGACAAGCTTACAAATAAGGAATTCTTGTTTGGCAAGGGGAATTTATCATCTGCCAAAAATTTGTTCAAGGGCTTGTAATTGATGACCAGTCTATGTTTTCTCCGAGCTTGGTCTAATCTATTATTGACATAGAAAGCATGGCATGCCCATGATGAGGTGGTTTGTTAAATCAAACCTTGTTGTTGTAGTTCTTTGCATTCTTCATTTTCCATTTGCTAATACTCTGGGTTCATGCCTAGGTGACTTGCCTTGGTAGGGTTAATGTATTCATTGAGCTTGAATGGTAAATTGATGAAGAATTGTTAATTTTTTCATAGAGCACTTTCACATTTTTGGAGTAACTCGGCATGACTTGTGGCACAGGAATTTTCTATGAGCCTTTGTTTGACCTTGGAGAATGGATCAGGAGGCATTGGGAAATAGTTTGGTATGGATTCCCATGGAGCAAAATGTTGTTTATATCCAAGGCCACCAAGAAGGATTCGTAAACCTTTTTTCTTGGTGTAGACATCAATACCAATAATTAGATCTTTCCCTGGTAATTTTGAGTCAATTACTCTATGAATGATAGAGCATCTTGGGAAGAACTGTAATTTAATTGGTTTACTAATGAGCTTTGTACAGAAGATGCATCCATTTGCAACGTGGAAGAATTGTTTTTCTTTTCTCCAATATTTTGGAGAGAGAACATCATAATTGTTTTTCTTTTCTCCAATTTCTCACTCCAAAATATTGGAGAAAAGAAATACAATTCTTCCACACTGCAAATGGAAGCATTTTCTGTACAGAGCTCATCAGTAAAACAATTAAATTATAATTCTTTCCAGGATGCTCTATCATTCATAGAGTAATTGGCTCAAAATTACCAGGGAAATATCTAATTATTGGTATTGATGTCTACACTAAGAAAAATGGTTTACGAATCCTTACTGGTGGCCTAGGATATAAACAACATTTTGCTATATGGGAATCCATACCAAACTATTTCCTAATGTCTCCTGATCCATTCTCCAAGGTCAAACAAAGGCTCATAGAAAATTCCTGTGCCACAAGTCATGCCGAGTTACTCCAAAATTGTGAAGATCCTCTATGGAAAAATCAACAGGTCTTCATCAGTTTACCATTGAAGCTCAATGAAGACATTAACCCTACCAAGGCAAGTCACCCAGGCATGAACCAGAGCATCAGCAAATGGCAACCGAAGAATGCAAAGAACTACAACAACAAGGTTTGATTGAACCAACTACCTCATCATGGGCATGCCATGCCTTCTACGTCAATAATAGATTAGAACAGGCTCAGGGGAAAACAAAGACTAGTCATCAATTACAAGCCCTTGAACGAATTTTTGGCAGATGATAAATTCCCCATGCCAAACAAGAATTCCTTATTTGCAAGCCTATCAAAGGCTCAAATATTTTCAAAATTCGATCTAAAGGCAGGATTTTGGCAATTGGGTATCAAACAAGAAGATAAGCCCAAAACAACCTTATGCATCCCAAATCACCACTATCAGTGGACTGTTCTTCCTTTTGGTATCAAAACAGCCCCATCACTTTTCCAAAAGGCCATGATCATAATCTATAGCCCCATTCTAGATAAAGCCTTGATCTAAATTGATGATACATTGCTCTTCTCACAAGATGAACAAGCCCATCACAATCTACTAGCCCAGTTTATCTCTCTCACAAAAGCCCATGGGGTTGTGTTATCCGAAAAGAAGATGCTCATTGGAAAAGCCCAAATTGAGTTTATGGGAATGAAGCTTTTTAAAGGCCAATATGAGGCAAAACCTCACATAGCCAAAGAATTACTGAAGTTTACCGAAAAAGACTTCACAAATGTCCAAATCCAACAGTTCTTAGGAATTGTAAATTATTTACGGGATTTTGTCCCTCGGCTTTTGTAGATGACAAGATCGCTTAGTGACATACTTAAAAAGCAAACTCCACCATGGTCACAAGAGCAAATTGTAGGTGTAAAAACTAAAGGAGTGATGCAGACTTTATCACCTTTACAGATTCCTTCTGATGGAAAAAGAATCTACTAGCCCAGTTTATCTCTCTCACAAAAGCCCATGGGGTTGTGTTATCCGAAAAGAAGATGCTCATTGGAAAAGCCCAAATTGAGTTTATGGGAATGAAGCTTTTTAAAGGCCAATATGAGGCAAAACCTCACATAGCCAAAGAATTACTGAAGTTTACCGAAAAAGACTTCACAAATGTCCAAATCCAACAGTTCTTAGGAATTGTAAATTATTTACGGGATTTTGTCCCTCGGCTTTTGTAGATGACAAGATCGCTCAGTGACATACTTAAAAAGCAAACTCCACCATGGTCACAAGAGCAAATTGTAGGTGTAAAAACTAAAGGAGATGATGCAGATTTTATCACCTTTACAGATTCCTTCTGATGGAAAAAGAATCTTGCAGACAGACGCTAGTGATCGGTATTGGGGAGCTAACCTACTTGACCAGGACCAGATATGGAAAAGGAAAATATGTGGATACAAGAGTGGCCACTTCAAATATTCTCATCTCCACTATCATTTTACCCCACAAGAATTATTGGCAATAAAAATGGGTATTACAGAATTCGAATTTCATCTGATTGGTCATCATTTTTTGGTAGAAACAAACTTTGTCGCGTCAAAAGGAATGATCGGTCTAAAGAAAAGCAAGACGACAAATGCCCAACTTTTGAGATTGGCAGTCTCGTTCGACAACTACTCTTTTGACATTAAACACATCCAAGGTAAATACAATATTGTGGCTGATTTCTTATCCAAATCACCCCTTGTTATAAATCTAGCCTCAGGATACTCACTAAGAACCATCCCCATTGTCTTCCAAAAATCATCACATACCATCCCATTCATACTCATGATGACCTATTCCTTTTCTACCAAACACAATAAATCTTTTCCCCGAGATGCAAAAAATATCCTTTCAAAGAAGTCCCACAAATCAGCAAAAGAAAGAGCTACTCCTGAGAAATCTTTCTTCAGAATTTTATGATTTTCAAACTCTAACCTTCTATAAAAAAATGACTTTGGAATCCATCCAAAGTATCAATTTGCTCAAATCCTACCTCCTCGAGACACTATCTTTACACCGAAACCAGTAGCTCACTTCTTTAGCTATTTGGCTAGTGTTTTTACAATAGCTGTCAAGGTATAAAACATGGCCTTGCACACATCAATAAAATCATTCCTGGACCAAGAAATGTTCAAACCAGCTTACCAAGTCTAAATGGACAATCTGTCCTGGTTCGCTCCATTGGAAAAATGGAAATAGGTCCTATCGACTGAATGGAAAAGGGTCCAGAATGACAGGCCTACTTTTATCTACCCACTAGGCCCAAATGTTGCTAACTTAATGAATTGTTATACTTTTCTCTTTCTTAGTCTTAATGCCAAACTTGATGTAAAACAGAATATAGTAATTACTCGAACATTCGAAGTCTGCGGGTCAAAAGAAGAGCCACTATGTGGTATTGGGGGCCAAGAATACATGGACATCCAAAAAAGTCTATTTGAGAAAAATCAAACTATACCTCCTGAGTTATGGCCCAAGCTAGAAGAGGATGTTCCTTGGGAAACGTTCCCTTCTGACTATACTTGCAAGATAACAAGGGCACTTGAAGCCTTCTACATTGCAGAAAATGAAACAAATGAGGCCACCAAACTCAAAGAAACTTTAGAGCAAACATATTCGTCACTATACAAGTTGACTGACACTGAAGGGGTAATTTTGCAAAAAAGTAATTACTTTAAAGATTCTCAAGACTCACATGCCGACACTCCAAATATGCAAGATCATTATCTTTTCTAGTACACAGGAAAAGAAGGGGATATGACATAGACAAACTACGAGGCCGGCCCTCCAATTGGCAGTGATCAAGATGAAGAAGAACTGACAAGAAAGAACCCACTCCATGAGGATCCAACATATAATTCTGGCTACGAGGTCAGTCATGAAACAATTATTAAATAAATAGTCTGTCGTATAGCCTGTACTTTATGTCTTGTTCAGGAAATCTTATCACTTATCTTGTATGCTTTACTTTATGCTTTGGTCAGGGAACCGTATCCCTTATCTAGTCCCAACTATGGTTGGTTAGGTTTGACTATGGCTGGCTATGTTTGTATGCTTGGCTATATAAAGCCATCCTCTCTCTTTGTGTAAGACAGAGAATTACGAAGTAATAAAATATCAGTGTCTATTATAAAAAAATGTTCTTCTAAATCCTTCCTTCAGAGATTTATGAAATAGAGATAGTATGCATTATGGATCGCGTAAAAGGAGTAATGGATTTTAGGAAAATCTGGTATTTGTTAATAAAAGGAAGGTTGTTATATTTGTAATATTTTTTCTTCAGGAACATATGATAGTTCATAAAGAAAGTCAAATTTGTTGGCTGTGGGCTTGCGGAAATATGGAGAAGAAGTAAGTGATAATGACGATATTATAGGAGCACTAGAGCTTGTAGAACTTGTAGATGAGGTTTCGTTTGCCATGGTCAAAAGTAGATTCATCGATAGGATAGGATGAAGTATGACAAAGAAAGGTATAAAAAAATAGTTAAAATGCTTGTTTACTAAATTATCACTTTGACTAAAAGAAATGAAAACTAAAATCATTCTGGAGTCGAGTAATTTATTAATAACCACATATTTTATAAAAATACCCTTTTCTCTAGCATAAAATATGATATTTCCCCCCATGTTGTGTAAGAATACCACATCTCTCTATGCTTATTGTATCAACTGATTACTGTCTAAAAGAAATGTTGAACCCAAAAAAAGATTTTTTGTTTTCCTTCATTATTTGTTGGGTAATGAAATGAGTGTTTATCAAAATTTGGTATTTGGGACGAGATAAGAGAAACTGGTATTGAAACAAAAATAAAAGGGAAATTTACACCTGACATTATCTTTTGTATAATTTATTTACACAAGTACATGCACAAACTTTAATTACAAAAATATCAATATACTGAAATAAAAATAAGAAAAAATATAGTAAATGACCTAAAATAGTGATATCAAGAAGTTAATGTTCTCATTTTTAAAATTGTAGAGAAATGACTATTTTTACATTGTTGATTACATAAATTTTTCTTTTCTATAATTTATTTATTTATTTAGAAGCGTATAACTTTAATATAGTGATATATGTATAATAGTTTTACTTAATTAGTTTTTATTTTAAAGTTATATTGATTTTTGAAGTTTTTTATGGGTAAGTATATTATTTTCCAATTAGTGTATATATTTTTTGTGGTATGGTATATCATTTTTTTTATGATATTTAGTTTCTATCTTATTATACATAATGGTAGTATATACTTGTGTAGTGTATCATGATATATATATATTTTAATGGTAGTATATAATTTTGTCAACATAATATATACATTTTGAGTAATAATTTTGTAAGTTTTGTTGTAATATTATTTTTTAATTCAGTATATGTATTTTAAAATATTATTTTGGTATACAACTCATAAAAAATGAAAAAAAAAATCAAAATAACTTTAAAATAAAAATTAATTAAACAAAACTAATATACATATACCATAATATTAAAATATTTAGAATAAATTAATTTTTTGCTAAAGGACATATTTGGTAATATGTAATATTAAAAAAATAATTAAGTTGTTTTACTACAAAATTAAAAACATGACATTTACTTATTTCCACACACCAATATTATTTTGCAACAAGCCCTCATTTGGCATATATGCCTAATTTATCAAATACCCTGCATACAGATACTATGCCTCGAAATAACAAATCATTATAGCCCTTTCTTCTTATAATATATTTATATCTATTCTATATAATAACTGTATAGATAACGGAAATTTTTTGTTTTAACGATTTTTTATTTTTTTTAATGTTAACTTTAACGAAATATTCTTATATTTAACGGTAGTTTGTAAACACTTAAAATTTAAATAAATTAAAAAATTAAAAAATTAAAATAGGATATTTTTATAATTAAACAAATTAAAATATGATATTTTTTAGATATTTTATAATAATAATTATTTAAAAATAATAAATAATTAAACAAATTAAAATATGATATTTTTTAGATATTTTACAATAATAATTATTTAAAAATAATAAAATCATACATTTTATAACTTAAATAAAATTTAATTAAACTTAAACTCATTTATTATAATAGTATCATATTAAACATATAATATAATCTACATTCAATTAGTAACAAATTTTTTTTTTAAAACTAGCAAGAAACTTAAATTTAAAATATACGTATAATATTTAATATTACATTAAACATATAATATATAATCTCTTGTTGTCACTCCTAAATTCAAAAACTAGAACAAACATAAACTTAAACAAAAATAAATAAATTATTTAATTAAAATATGATATTTATTTGAAATTTATATGACATTAATATAAATTTAATAAAAATAATTAATAAATTTTATAAATAAAACTAAACAAACGTGCATATTACACGTTGTTTGTATCTAGTAAGGTATAAATTCATGATCATGCATTCATGAATAAATTAATTGGAACAAAACTTCAAATTATATTGTTTGTTTTTGTTTTATTATTATTATTATTATTATTATTATTATTATTATTATGTAATTGGATTTTACCAAGCTGATATTAGTGATAAATATCCTTTATAATCTTTCAAAAAAGCAATATACTTAGTTGGTACCTTTTAATACACTCTAATATAAAAAATGTCTACCGGGTACCTGTATTTGTAAATAATTTGGTTAATTATTTTTTCATAATACCTTAAATAACCTAGTTACAAATTAAGATTTTAAAATTACAAAAAATAATTAAAAATATACTTTTATTAATAAAAAACAAAATAAAACCTTTTTTTTTTCACTCTATCTCTTCCCCTTTCTCTCTCTCTGCGTCCAGTAGGACCGGCTATGTGGCTGTGCAACCTGGTCTATTGCCCAGGGCCCAATAAACTAAATGACCTAATTCATTTACTTATCTTTTCAGTTTTTTTTTTAAATAAATGAAATGAAACATTATTTCCATTTTTAAATGAATGATTATTAAGTTCCATTTCTAAAGGCTGTTTCTATTCCCAATCTCACTTTTAATGTTAAATTGTTAAATTTTTTTTTTTTAGGGGCCCAAATTTTTAGATTAGAACAGGACCTCCAAAATATTTAAGACGGCCTGCCAGTAAGTCTTCTTCTTCCTCAGAGCTTCCATGGTCGGAGCAGCCACCACCACCGCCAATCCTTTCTACAACTCAGTCGAGATTTTCTAACTACTTAACCTCTCCAAACCCAAGCTCATCATAATCCAAATCCCAGTTTGTAGACAAGCTTAAAGCAACAACACAGGTAATTAAACAGATACTATGATGCATGTTTTCGTAAAGGGAATACGAGAATTTGATGTTTAATATTCACAATATAGCACTAGAAAATATATATTATATATTTATATGCAAATATTGTCATGATTCTCGTCTTTCTCTAAAAACTCAGAATATAATCATTTATAGCTCGCTTGCTGCTACCCTATATATAGCTCTCTCTCTATAGTTAAATGTGTGTATACATGTATATATTAATTAGATATGTTGATATATAAGACATATTGTACGTCTTTATCCATAGAACCAGGCCCGGCACGTGGGCATTGAGCCCAAGAAAATTTTTGGTATTTTTACAATATTTATATATAAAATGATATTTTTACAAAATTATGAAGGCTTTTTATAGAAAAAATGACATTTTTAAAAATTGAATGACATTTTTATTTAAGGATCCTAGGCACAGGTCTGGCCCGCCTATGCCGAGGGCCGGCCCTACATAGAACCAACCTCCAAAGATATATGAGAGTAGTTAATTTCTATAGAATCAAAATATATTGTAGATGGGAAAAAAAATCTCGGCTGAGGTGTAAAAAAGATTGGTGGTGGTGGTGGCGGCTCCGACCATGGAAGCTCTGAGGAAAGAGAAGACGATCTGGACGTACAGAGGGAGCTGAAGAGAGTTCGGGAGTGAAAAAAAAGTTTTTTTATAAATATATTTTTAATTATGTTTTGTAATTTTTAAATCTTAATTTTTTATTCAAATATATTTATAACTTAGGGTATTTAAGGTATTATGAAAAAAAATAATTAACTAAATTAAAGAATAAGGTACCATTTTTAGCTGATTTTATAAATAAAGGTACCGGGTGAGTATTTTTCATATAAGAGATACTAAATTTGTGTTTCAATAAAATACAGATATCAATTAAGTATATTTCCTTTAAAAATAAATCTTTATATTCTCTTTTTATACATAGCATTAGGAATATATAATTAGGATTTACTGTATATAGCGACGTAATTCAGTTATTGTGCACTCGTAAAGATCTTATAATATATTTTCTTTTATAAAAAGAAGTGTGTTGATTATGAAATTTTTTGGTTTTAACAGTTTGTTTTATTAACTCTAACGAAATATTTTAAATATTTAACAGTATATATATTTAAAACTAATTAAAAATAAATATTTATTTACTATATTAATATAAATTTAAATATTATAATAATATTTAACAAAAGACTACATATATAATAATTATATTAATATAAATTCAAATGTTATGTTATCCTTGCTTTTTTCCTGAACATGTGGCATGACGCAATGGGCCTATGGGATCCTTTCAAGAGATTGGCCCATCCTGAGCTCGATGAACAAGGAACTAGAAAATTCTAGAGGCTCAGTCATCCGTAAGCCCAACAACATGTGATAGGCAAGACTATGACAAGGGAGCCGGGATCAAAGTGCAAGCCCAACTCACCTTCCCGGTCCCAACCTACCCATACCCTCTGGGGTATCCATAGGGATGGTAGGTTCATGAGTCTGGGAATATAACCTTGTCAAGAATGAACCCGAGCCCTGGTAAACAAACCAAAGTCCTGGTGAATGGAACGGGACGTTAGTAAAGGAACCCAGACCAGATGTTTGGATGGGACAAGATTAACCTTCCCTGACGCTGACACATTCCCAAGAAACACGAAAGTTGGTCTCCTTAGCTAACTTACAGAAGAGGTTACATACGGAATGTACGCTACTACTAGGAAACAGTACTGCCACTACTTTGATAGAACCTGTCCCCAGGATCCCCTTAGAAGCCCATGCGAACCTATATGAGTTTATGTACTATTGACAGCTGTATGGCTTGGCCACACCCAAGTCGACCCGATGGGCCTTGATTAATATGTATTATTTAGCAATATCATTTGTATTAAGCCTCCATTAGCGAGCAAACCATGATTACTTCCCTATTGGCCCTGGATTAGTCCGGCCCAAGCCCATCGCACCTAAACTGCCTATAAATAGAACTAGTTATCCACTGTAGCGGGGATCCCAGTTTTTCTCTTGTAAGCAATTACTCAGCTCAAACGTGCAGAAAACTCCATTGTCAAAAGCTCTCTAAGCTCTAATACAACTGACTCGTGGACTAAGACTCATTAACGCCTCAACCACTTAAAAATTTTGCTTGCATATTTTAAATATTTTATTTTTAAGCTCTCTTATCTTTCATAATTCTAGTTTCTGAAAAACTCGGTAAACATGTTATAAAATATAATTATTATAATAATATATAATACAAAAAATAGATATTTAACAATTATATTAATATAAATTTAAATGTTATAAAATATTATTACAATAATAATATATAATCATAATTTTTTACTAATTATATTAATATGAATTTAAAATATTATAAAATATTATTATAATAATAACTAATACAAAACTAGATATTTAATAATTATATTAATTTAAATTTAAATATTATAAAATATCATTATAATAATAATATATAATACATAATCTTAATTTTTATTAAAAAAGTTATTATTTATGTTTAAAAAGATTATAATATTATATATATTTAAAAAAATCATAAACAATGTTTTTGTTTAATTTTTCATTATGTTTATGTCTTCCTTTACATATAATATTGTTTATTTATTTGAAATTTATATGACAATGATACAAATTTAATAGATATAATTGATAAATTCTATAAATAAAATTAAGCAAATGTACATTGCACGTTGTTTGTGTCTAGTACATAATTAAAATGTGTATTTTTTTTTGTGGGGATTAACATGTGTATTATAATTAACTTCAATATGTGAGTTTTAAAATATGTATTTTTTGATATGATTCAAGAATTTTTTTTATTGGTTAATAAAAAAAACTTCTATTATTCACATATATAAATTACATTTATATGAGTAACCAAGAATTATATTTTAATTTTACATTTAAAAGTTATTATATTGTATATTTAATAGTGATCTTTCTAATAAGCTATATGGTAACTATACTTTTGGTGTTTTTTTTTTGGTTATAGTTCTAAAGTGACTTTTAACTTTCTTTTATGCTTGGTTGATAATAAAAACAAATATAATTCACATGTAAATAACATGGATGACTAAAAATATATCATAATATTTTATTTAAAAGTAACTATGTAGTATACTAAATATTATTATATAGTAATAAGATATATATGAAACTTATGAATTACAAGGTAACTTATTATATTACACTAGAATTCATTAGTTTCTAAACAAATTTGAAGTTAATGTAAAAGTATCAAGTAGCAAAAATATCATTTTTTTTTTGTGGGATGTGAATGTTCATTTGTTTTCCTTTTAAAAATAGGTATGAATAGTAGGTGATTTTTGTAAATAAAATAATAAAGTGACTTTTATAAATGAAGTTTGTTATAGGATACTATTGTAAAGATTCCAAAATAAAAAAGGGTTTTAGAAATTTTAATGGACTTCCATGGATCCCCGCTATGGAGAGGGGGTCTAGAAAGTGATCATTTTTTTTTTCATATTCTTAATGTTACTTAAAGAATGTGAACTTTAATATGTATGTTTTGTCAATTAAAAAGTAGGAAAATCATATACAATTTTAATTTTTTTTTTGTAGAAATTATATATTTTATTTGGAAAAATATCATTTTGGCCCCTGTATTTTGCCCGAATGCTTGATTGGCCCCTATGTTTTGTGAAATAACAAAACAAACCATTTGTTTTGTAAAAGAGAACAATATGATGTCCTGAACCCGATTTGGTCAAACAATTTTTCAATATTACTAAAATGCCATCGTTTTTTTCTGTTCTTTTTTAATTCCTATAATGAATTTTTTTTTCCAATATATAAAAATAATTTATAAAATATTTTAAATAAAAAGGAAATATATAATTGAAAAGTGAAAAGTCAGTCGCAATGTTTGCTCTAACCTTAAACAGCTTCTCCGCTAGTTTATCCCTAAATCCATGGCGAAGACTGCCAGAACAACAGCCCTCCAATTCCCAAGGAGACCTAACCACTCTCCTCGTGTCAATTCCAAGTCCACGCTCTCCCCACCCGGAACCTTGAGACGGTAGCGACGTCACCGCCTACACACGGTTGAGGGCTCGCAAAACCTTTGGTAAACGTAGAACAGAACTCGTTGGAACCATTTATGGTGGTGGTGTAGCTCACCTCCCCGTGGATTGGCTTGATGGAGGCCTAGAAATCTAAAAAATTTCAAGATTTTGACGAGACTCCTCCCTCCGCTCCAGCAACGATTGGAGCCAATTCATGGCTGAATTTTCTTCATCTCAACATTATGAGTTCACCTGTACCACCCCTGGCCGAGATGCTACCAAAGATCATCAAAAAGTGTAATAAAATCAATTAACATCATTTTTATTGCAATAAAAAGTATATTTTTAACAAAATTAATTTTGATAATTCTGTAAAACAAAAAAGTCTTCATTGGAATTTAAAAAACAAATAGTAATACTAATATGGTACTTAGCTAAATTTCAAAAACCAAAAAATAAAAAACAAAAACAGAACTTTGTAGAAAAAAAGGTTAACAAACCGAAAGTACAAATAAATTATGTCGTAACCAACTCAATACCAAAGATTTTTCCGATCTAAATAAAGCATGTTTTACATAAAGAAGATTTGGCTCATGTTCTGTTCGATACGCATAAGAGTAAAAAAAAACACAATATGTTGTCATCAAAGTAGTAGTAGAACAGTGGTGGAGTGTGCTAGGAAATCAAACACAACAAACAAGAAAAATGTGGTGTAAAATGGTAGAGCAGTACTAGTACCCAAAAAACAAAGTATTGTATTTGTGAAAAGACAGTGCCATAAAACCTAAGCTAGATACATGAAACATGCCACCAGATACTAGTCACTTATAAATAACCAAGTTCATTGCATTATCAGACACATAATTTGCCTCTTTGTTTTTATTATGGATTTGGGAAACACCAAAATATTCTGGGTCGGCTTTATTCTTATTGGGCTGAGGTTAGGGCCCAATTCATTCAGGGGACAGGGAAGATACTGATTGGACTTTTCAAGTGGAAGGTTGGATCATGGGCTTATCTTGTCTTAACAATTTACTAGTACAAAACTATTAATGTGACATTAAAAGGGGACAAAACAAAATTAACTCTTTTTGTATACTTTTTTTTTTTTTAAATAAGAGTAAAATAACTCACATATGTTCTCTATTCATTGTTTTTTTTGGATGAATTTATATTTTTGAGATTTTTTAAACAATAATTATATTTATATATTAATAATTTTTATGGTCTTATAAAGGTTTTCTTAGGCATGATTTTGAATTTTTTATTATTTAGAAAATATAATTTTTACATCTGATATTATATCGTATACCGGATACATACTAATTATATGCTAAAGACATAAAAACAAATATATTAAATATGGCAAAGATATTTTCTTACAAAATATCCTCATAAAATAAATTTTCCTCATATCTTTTGTATATATATATATATATTAGATACATTTAACATGCAATTTATATTTGTTAAGTTTTATTTATAGAATTTATTAATTATTTTTATTAAATTTTTATCATTGTCATATAAATTTCAAATAAATAAACAATATTATATATAAAATAATAACATAAACATATTAAATGAAAAATTAAACCAAAATATTTTTTATGATTTTTTTAATTATATACTTTTTTTAATAAAATTTAAGATTATGTATTATATATTGTTGTTATAAAGATATTTATAATATTTAAATTTATATTAATATAAGTATTAAATATCTAGTCTTGTATTACATATTGTTATAATAATAATATTTTATAATATTTAAATTCATATTAATATAATTATTAAATATTTAGTTTTGAATTATATATTATTATAATAATGATATTTTATAACATTTCAATTTGAATTTATATTAATATAATTATTATATGTGTAGTCTTATATTAAATATTAATATAATAATGATATTTTATAATATTTAAATTTATATTAGTTAGTTTTAAAAATATATTTCGTTAAATATTTAGAATATTACATTAAAACTAATAAAAAAACCAGTTAAAACTAATAATTTTCGTTATTTACGTAAAGAGCTATAAAACTACCATAACTTTTTATTAAAGAGAATAAAAAGTATAATACTTTGAATTAGTATAGAGAATGTCTCTAACCAAACAATATTTGTTGTCAAACTATAGTGTAAATTTAGCTAAAGAAAAAAAAACTAAGTTACACCCAAAAAGTTCAACTACAAATAATAAACAATTGTAATAATGCCAAAAATGTTTGGCAAGTGATTAAGCATCCTCAAGAATCAAATTACATCATCCTCTTGAACATACTTTTAGTATAATTAATTAGTGTATTTTTTGTCGGTAAATTATGATATTTTGTACATATAATTATAATATTAAAATATATAATTTTCTTTAAATATATTACATGATAAGGAAAACAACAATGTAGCGTATATAAATACTAAAGGGAAAACAGTAATGATTAGTCAATTAATTAATTAGATTAATCATAAGATAGAGCCAAAGAAAATAGGAGTGGCAAACGTTGGTTTGGTCGGAGAATGAGTGTTTGGGTCTGCTAGCAAAGCTCATATTATCTCAACCATTTTTTAAAAGCTTGATACTTTTGACTCAATGAAGGTACATTTCCCTTAACAATTGTATTAATAAAATAACACTAATTATTTAGAGAGAGACAGACAGAGTGACTAAATAAGAGTATTTTAAGAGCTAAGTGGAGAGACATTCATGTTTGTAGATGCCTAATTAGTCTTCTAATTTGTCTTCTTGTCTCCTAATGGTGTAACAATCGTACCTTAGTGTAAAAAAATAAAAATAAAAATAAAAATACCCATTTTTTGATATCACCTACCTCACTTCCTGCCCTTATGATGAATGGTTATGCATAAGATTCCATCATCACTTTTATTTTCTTTCTCAATTTTCATCGGTTGCCTCTTAGATTATTTTTCTTTGGTGTATTCTCTAAAAATAGTATGTAAAATAGTGTGCATCCCCTTCTGTTTTCCACTCGTGAAATATTTTTGACACAAATTTTTTAATGATTGTGTGTATATTATACTTAATTAGATTATTCTGTAAATTTTTTATAAATTTTGAATAATTTACAGTACTGAAATTTAGGTTAAAATAGATTATTTTTCACGCATATAAAAAAAACAATCACTCCTGTAATAAATTTTTAACCCTAATTTTTGACACACTAAGGCCCGTTTGGTAAAATTTTTGTTTTTGAATTTTTTAAACACAAAAATAGAAATATTATTTTATTTTTGTTTCTTTATTTAAAAAAATAAAAATATGTTTGGTAACTATTTTTGTTTTTTATTTTTAAAAACAAAAGATAATAAATGCACTTGATAATTTTTATTTTTATTTTTTGTTTAATAATATAAGATGTTGATTTGAAGAAGAAGAAAAAAATTGAAAGTGAAAAAAATTCAATTTTCAAAATTTAATAAATTTTAATTAAAATTAAAAAAAATAATAAATAAAAAGAGAGTTATTAAACACATTTTATATTTAATTTTCAAAAATTTAATTAATTAAATAAAAAATTATTTTTTTTAAGTGTTATCAAATAATACTTAAATAATTCAAAATTTTTTAAAAAATTAACTGAATATTCTAAATTATTACAAACATAATTCACAAGCCAAAAACAGAAGGAAGTATCCTATTCTTTTATTCTCTTTTCTGCTTTCGTCACTTTTGGCTTGTAAAATACTGTTCATTTTAGTATTTCGACAACATCATCATCATCATCCTTCTATTTATATAAAATTTATTTAAAAAAAAAGAAAGACAAGACAGTAAGATATTTATTTTATTATTATATTTTGTTTTGATTGAAGACAGTATTACCGAATACTGAGATTATAGTAGAGAAGAGTGTTCATGTCAATCCTATCAGTCCTATGGAGAACTCTTTGTTTGGAGTTTAGTCTTGTTCTGTAGATTTTGTGGATATTATGTCCCATACATTTTGTTGCTACTTTTTCTTAACTTGATTCCA
Organism: Humulus lupulus; assembly: GCF_963169125.1. Taxonomy (NCBI): domain Eukaryota; kingdom Viridiplantae; phylum Streptophyta; class Magnoliopsida; order Rosales; family Cannabaceae; genus Humulus; species Humulus lupulus. The sequence continues at coordinate 12,058,358 of NC_084797.1, read as the reverse complement.
AATTTTGAAAAAGTCCCTCTTAAATATCTCAACTTATAATATATATTAATAATGTATATATATACTAGAAACAAGTGATTAACATTTATTTATAAACTTCATTAATTATATTTATATATATTATTGTATAATTTTTAAATAAATAAACAATATTATATATAAAAAAATAACAAATATATTAAATAAAAAATTAAATTAAATCAAAATATTGTTTATAATTTTTTTAAATATATATATAATACGATACCTTCTTTAAATATAAATAATAATTTTTTAATAAAAATAAAAATTATATATTATTATAATGATATTTTATAATATTTAAATTTATATTGTTATAAATATTAAATATATAATTTTGTATTAAATATTTTGAATTCATATTAATATAATTAGTAAAAAATTAAAATTATATATTATTACTGTAATATTATTTTATAACATTTAAATTTATATTAATATTATTTTTAAATATCTAATTTTATATTATATATTATTATAATAATGATATTTTATAATATTTATATTTATATTAATATAATTGATAAATATATACTTTTAAGTTAATTTTCAAAATATATTAGTTAATTTTCAAAATATATTCCGTTAAATAAATATTTAGTTATCTATACACAATAAATATATGCCATGCTTATTAGTACACCAGACACCCAACAATTGGCAATAATATATGACCAACATTGGGTGGAAAGATAGCTTTAGGACAATTTGTCATTTCAAAAATTTCACATTTATATAAATCATTGAAGACATTGATGTATTCACTGTAAACATACAAAAATCTTCAACTTGTTATTGGATTGTAGTGGAAGGCAACATCAGGAAAAGCTGAATGGGATATTTTATTTTACTCCACAAAATTACAATTACAAATATGAAATATCATATATATATATATATATGGACTTTTCTATCTATTTATTGAAAAAAATAAAAATAAAAAAGGATGTTAGACTAAACCTATAACTGAGTAAATACATGCATACAAAATAACTATGTTAGGCAATGCTCAAGGTAAAGCAGAGGTCAGCCATGGATATGCAGCAGTAGCAGTTAATTGCTCTGAAAACCAGAAGTTTTCTTCTCACAAGTGAAAATGGCCTAATGAATTTAAAGAAGTCAGCCATGAGAGAGATGGATATGATATCCTTACACAGCCCCAGAACCAAAACCTTATGTAGCTCAGGTCCCACCATGAGAGTGATCAGAAATGGCAGACAAACATATTAATCATTCAGACCAGCCCACATTAGGTAATGGCCAAAGTTCCCCACCATTTCTCCTCAAAGAAACTCCTACCACCAGCTTGGATTCCATCTGATCTTAAGAGAACAAAAGAAAGAGGTTTTACAAGGCCCTACTACTGCCCTGCATCAGTTTGGTACTCTCCAAGCAAAACGCTTTAAGTCTAATTCTTGTGGGCTCGGAAATAGTCGAAATGAAAAACCCATCAACTGGCAAAAAAAGTTATGATCATAATATTGGCTGATTATCCAGAAGAACTAACCTCAGCCACTTGCTGATACAGAGATGGATTAACAAATCATGTAATTGCTGACACTTGCCACGACTTAATTTGACCTCGGCACCCGAGAAATCTGAGAAGGGACCCCATTGGAGAAGGAAAAAAAAAAGACCCAAAATTCTCAAGATTGTCTACACACTGCACATGCCTGTTGCCTACTATAATGGGTACTAAGAAACCTTTCTGTGGCTATTGATGCTGCCCCAAAATCAATTTTCAATCCTTTGTACATGATGTTTGAAGCACTAGCCAGCAAAAGAGAGGCACCGCAAGTAAGGTACCCAATGAAAGAGTAAAAGAATGTCTTAAAAGCCATGCCAAACCAAAGAATGTCAATGATGAATTGGTAAACCATAATTGTGAAATGACTTGATACGCCCATCCCAGCTTGCAGTAACAATGACCATACCCCATGCATGAGAACTAAATCTGTTCTTGCAAGAAACTTTCAGAAACTTCAGTTGAGACTTGTGCATTGCAGATTCTTTGGCCTGAGGAATTGATATTGGAAGCTTTTCCTCAGGCCAAGTTGCAGATGCCTTGGGAAAAGACTCCAAGAAGAATTCTTGGCTTAACGAAAAACTTTCTAGTGAAGAAAGCAATGGAGTTTCTGACACACACTTGTCCACAATGTGAAATGGACTTCCACTGTCTGAATTTCCACCTTTAAAACCACACCAGGGTATTGCAACAGATGCATCGGAGGAAAAACGCTCACAAGACCTAACTTTTTTCGTTTGAGAGAGAACAGTTTCTTCCTGATTAAAGCAACTCCATACATATACATTGGAATCTTCACACGCGGAGACTATACGCTTTCCATCCGATGTGAAACATGCAGATATCTGGGTTCCCGAATTGCGTGGCCCTGCAGGGTATGGAGAGATGCCATTTAGCAAGTGGGCTAAAAAAAACAAACTTCTCAACTTAATTGACAGAAGATTAATATTTTCTTTCTCAAGGACAAGAATCAAACATACCACGGTACTTTCCGACCACATTGTGCCCTCGAAGAACTCTGACTTGTGAATCAGCACTAGTGACCATGACTAATCTAGAATCTTGCGGAGAAAACTGGATGAAAGAACAAATAGTTACAATCCATCCTTTAGGGAAAAATATTTCTATAAATTTAAGAAAAACAAATTGACTACAAAGACTGCATATGAAACCACAAGAGAGTAAGAAAGAACTACCTGGAAGCCAGTTATCTTTCTGCACGGCGACTTCTTTTTGTTGCTCAAGCATATTTGAGATTCCAAATGTAATCGATTATCTGATCCAAGCAAGCAAAGGAAAAAAAATCAATAAAAAATATATAAATAAAAAGAAAATGTAAAATCCACTCATTTAAAAGTCCTGAATAACATCTTCAATATTAATGTAAAGTATACACGCTGAGGTTTAGGCAACCTTAGCACACAACTCCCAATCAAAGACAGGTTGTGCTAACCACAATTTACATGCATAGTCCATAACTATCACAATCAAACGTTCAGAATAAATGCATTAATCAACCAAAAACAAGGCGAATGGTTGAAATGGTGACACATAAGACATTAACATTATGTCAAGACAATTTACAAATTTATATCGATATAGAATCACCATAAACAGATAAATAAGCTAGCAGTAGCAATCACTTTTTCGCATAAATTTCCTATGGAATGGAATAAAAGTGAATTGAAACAAGGACAACAATGCAAGAATGCAGCAGAAAAACAAACCTGATATGTTGTAAAAGCGACAAATCCCAGTCATTGAACCAACAATTCCTCCCTGCAGGATGAATAAAGCTTGTAACTATGAGCCATTTCAAAGATCAGAGTCTGCATCAACATTCTAAGGCCGAAAACAAAAATATACCAACCTTGCCATCAGGTTGGTAACACACTGCAGTGACTATTTCCCTTATGTCAGTCCAATCAACAACTTGAGAATGAGAAATTCCCCAGATACGAACTTTCCCATCTATTGAACCACTGATGAAGTAATCATCATCCACAGGATTAAATTGAACACAGGTCACTGCATGACAATATAACAAAGATTTGTGAGAAAATAAATTCAAAATGTTATAGTAAATGATCTGGGGATCTTGCCATGATATGACATCAGCTAGAGTAAAATATTCAACAAAAATGTCCAAAATTGAATAAAAGAACATAAATGATAATAGCTTACCATAATTACTATGGGAAAAAACGTTGAGGCAATTATCACAGCCCACTTGCCATAATCGGACGGTTTTGTCAACAGATGATGACAAGAGATACTTCAACAAAACAAAACAAAACAAAAAATTAAGTTTAATATCCATTTCATTGAACTAGATACATTTCTGCTTAAATTCATTGTATCTTAAAAATAACTTGAATAATCACTTACATTATTCTTTGACCAGGAAAGGTCCAAGATCTCCCCACAGTGACCCTCGAACTTGTGCAATGGTTGTTCCAATATTCGAAATACTTTAGGCGGAAAAATAACACAAGCCGAGTCTGATGTCTTCCTCAAGCTTGCTGATCTGCCCATTTTATCTTTATCCACTTTTAGCGGTTTCACTTCTGACATATGATTCATTGTGAAGTACACGCAGGAGGGGTCCAATTCTGGAATGTCAACCTCATTGGATCTCTCATCTTCTACCACTTGCCAAATTTTTACAACTCCATCTTCACCAGCACTAGCAAGGTACTGCCCATCGGGACTAAATTTCATAGTCAAAATAGAACCTTCATGGGCTTGAATATCTTGCCCCATATAAAGAGCTGAGAGTTCCTTTGATTGCTTGCTGCATTGGCGAACCTTCACTCTTTGAGCCCTTGACCGTAGATATGCATCTACATGGTTTGGTCTCAGTTTATCAGCATCTCCTTGGCTATCAACAATGCAAGTCATGGATCGTAATTTATTCAACCACCTGCTTTTAAGAGTCTTCATTGGTCCCTCGAAAATGCTCGAATCCCTCATTTTTTGTGACAAATTAGGAGATGAGCCAGAGCAACTCCAAGACTCAGCAGTAGACACCAACTGCCCCAAGCCATCTTCCCCACCTTCACTCCTCTTCTCACACTGCCCCACTTGCACTTCCTCCACATTACACTCTACTGCACCACCAAAATTTCCATCTCTGCAAACAAAGTCCTCTTTTGAACCAGTACCATCCAAAAAATTATAGCTAGTACAAGATCCACATGACATCAAAGATCGACTTGAATAGAACTCATTCTCAAAACCTGAACTTCTCAACACAGCTTCACTCTCCTCACTCACTCTGTCAATCTCTGTTTCTGAAATATAACCCATCCCAACTTGGTTGGAATCCAACCCCATCCACTTAAAAAAACTATCCCTACGCTCCTTGACACTTCCTGGGCTCCTGTTCCAAACATCGTAGAGTAAATTATCCGGAACCCAGCTGTTGGAATGCGAATTCGAATCAAAGCTGTCAGAATTTGCATCAGAAACCGATGCAATGTCTTCTTGGGCATCAAAAAATCCATTTTCATCATCTTCACCGAAGCTATCCATTATAGTATTAAGTTCAACCCATGAAAACCCACCTCACAAGACCAACATTTTAAAACATAGGCAAATGTGGGCAAGTCTTATCCCCTCTTGGCAAGCAACCCCAAGACAAAAAAAAAATCTAAAGAAAAAAAAAACACAAAATTCGAGATCAGTTTAGCAGAAACAATTATAAAAAAGAAAACCAAACAACAACGCTAATAAACAACAATAAAACAAAAACCAAGAGATCCAACATGGATCCCAACCCACACCCATTGAACCTGGTCTCTTCCCCAGTATAAAAATTGAAGATTTAATAAGCAAAAAAAAAAACAAAAATGGCAATAATAATTGAAAAAAAAACTACCCAAAATTCTGCAACAATATAAGGGTCCAAACCACTTCTTAGTACACAGAGATGAAAACCCATTAACAGAATTTAGAGATCACATGATTACACTTGAAGAAACGAATCCAACAAAGATAAAAATAGTAGTAAATATTTCTCATTTCTCAATAACAAAAGAAACCCAAAACTTGGTTTTGTTCTTACGTGCTCGTTGGGGTTCTCTAATGGCGAATTGTTTGAGACTGAGGAGAGCAAGATGAGGCCACAGATCGAAGAAGCAAACTATAAAAATTTGTAGCTTTTTTTTTTTTGGACTCGCTCGCTCGAGGAAGCAAGGCAGAGCAGTAGGAGGAAAATTATTATATATATTGATGATAATAAGAATGAGAAATTAAATAAATAAATAAATAAATAATAAGAACTTTTTATTTTAATTTAAGAAATTTTTTTTTGTCGAAGGGTAAAACAGTAAATAATCTAATAATTTCCTTGATATTCGTGAATGTATGGCCCGAGAAACGAGATTTTGGAAGTAGAGTGTGATATATTACTCTACTCTACTTATATATGTCTTAATATTATTGGAAATTTACTTTTTTTTTTCTTTCCTAATTTTAATTTTATTTCTCAAAATAATTATTTTCTTTTAAATTATTATAACAATGTGTTTTATTAACATCTTTCAGACCATGTCTCGTATTCGTACAACACCCCAAATTTTCTGTCTGAGAAATAAATATTTTGACAGTTGTTTAAGATTTAATTTATAAATATTGCCCAATTTTAAAAAAGAAATAATATTCTCTTATTTGTTAACTAATAATATGTTTAGTAGTAACTAGTTATTTACTTATGTTACTTAAAAAGATATAGAAGATATGAAGCTCATCAATACATATTAATTATTGTCTATTTGCAGCATAATTTATATATATAGTAAATGTTATATATTTTTTTAATTCATACGCCATAATAAAATCCAGTTAATTAGTGACAATTCATTTGTTGAAAAAAAAAACTTATGCATCTTAAATGTTTTCTGATATGCTATGATATATTAATATAATTGAAGATTATAAACAAATGTGAGTAAAAACTAACAATGTAATAAAAATGGTAATTTTGCTTAACAATATTACAAGTAATAAATGTAATTATTCTTGTAATCAATCTATAAATATTACGAGTGTTGCTATTTAACATCTTAAGTTATCTAATATTATATGAGTTAGTGTTCTATTATTGATTATAGATAAATACTTATTAAATTTAAATGTGTGAGACCCAATATTGAATTACACCAATAGCGAATGCCACATTCTTATGGTTCTGGACACGGGTAACACCCTTAGCATTTATTAAGTATTATTTACAAGCTATAAATAGATTTGGGTGTGGCCACCAAATTCAAGTATTAATGCCTCATTAATTAGGTCTCACCACAACAAACAAATCCAAATTTTTTTTTTCAAATAAAATTATAACATTGTAACAACATTTTCGACCCTATAAGCTGGCATTTTGGTCGGTCCATTTTACAAATTTGGTTGTGCTACTTCAATCTACAAAAATATGTAAATATAATTAAACTAGTTTACATAATTGGTTAATTAAATTTTTATTATTTAATTTTCTTGTATGAATGAACAAAATTGACTGATATAGTGGGGGTAGGTTGCCACCCTTTAATCAGCACATAAATGGGTCAGTGCCAAATTTCTTGACTTGGTATTATAAATTGAAGCAGAATTTGATTCTATCTTTCTTCACAAAAAAACGATTAAATAAAATAAAGTGAAGTGGTCAATAGTCAGAGATCATGACCTATATGTTGTTTTTATTCTCTTTTGGATGGTGACCAATGTCAATTATTTGTCACTCCAATTACTCTAACCTCAAATTTATTTTATTTTATTTTTCATTTCGAAATGTCAAATTTAGGTCCATGGATATTATGTCTTTCCAAAAATACCCAATTGAGACAGCTATTCATAATGAATTATTTGTATTTTAAAAAATTAAATTAAAAATATGACAGCTGAAAGCTCTGTCTTAGCACCTGTATAAGGGCATGGGGGCTATGCATTTGCCCATATGAATTTTCAGCCTAACAAGCAATTTTTTCTTTTTATTCTCCAAAACACATATATATATATTTATTTATATCATATTAATTTGATCCTTTGGACCCCAATTTGCAATATTTTTTCATAATAATTGATTTAGATTCTGAAAATTATTTAAGTTTGTTAGTGACGAAGATTAAAAAAAGATCATTATTGTGATCTCCCAATTGATAATTGAGGTTGGTTTGAGATTATGTGTCTAATAGGAATTCATTAGAATCCTATGTATGACCGATCACAAAACTTTGTCATCATTAATAATAATAATAATTAATTTTCCTATATATAGAGAAAGGTGATTTGAATAGAGAGATTAATCACTGTAAGATTACCATAAAAAGAGAATATTACTTGAGAAAATGTGATTGATTGTCATTAATTAAAACTTGTAATAAATTAGTAGGAAATGGAAATGGAAATGGAAATGGTGAGTGTTTTTGCCTTTGCTTTATATGCTCTCCATTAGGCTTATGTCCCCATTAAAGCCATAGAAAACCCTAAAAAGTCAAAAAGTTAAAGTGGGATTGTTTCAAATAAACCAGGCAATTTTACTTTAACCTTCATCACAATCTCCCATTTTGTAGCATAGATAGAATATGTTTTATGGAGTTTGTCCAATATATATATAAATTGTACATATATATATATAAATATATATAGTCTTCTTAGGGTATAAGTTAAGCTTTGTACATGCATGAATATATGTATATATTAGTGATGAGATAATATATTAAACTAGCAAAGTTCTTAAACAAAAAAAAGTTAGTTACAAAGAAGAAAAACACCATAATTGTTTTGGTTGAAATTATGAGCCTATATTAATTAGCATATTAGAAAAAGTAAAACCCTAATGATACAATGTTTCCAAGTGTCCATAACTTTTCTATAGCAACTTTTCATGTGATGGTGATTTGCACAAGTCGATGCTTTACTCAAAAACTCTCCAACAGTATCAGACAAATTGCCAATATTATTATTATTATTATTATAGTTTGTTGGTCTAGAAGTAGTTTAGAGTTAGAGATAGAGTAGTAGTCGACACTTTTAAATATATACTATATACAAACATATATTCTATGAATTTTTCTCTACTTTTTGCGTTAATTAAGCAAAAATCTCTCCCGTTGATTTTGTTACATTTCTATATATATATATACAATATCTTAAAGAATGTCTATCTCAAACTACACTGTTTGTTTGACTTTTTGTGTTGACTGTTATTTATTTATAACCGGTGCTGTTTCATGGCCTAGCTAATTTAATAACCACTTTTGTACGTAACTTAAATTTATTATATATATATACATGTATATATATATATATATAATATCTATGAGCTTCTCCAAACAGAACTGTATTTGGGTGTTCATCTTCCTATCATATATTACTCCAATTACAAAATAGTGGATAGAAACAGTGTCACGGCATTATCGTTGTGGCACGGTACAATTTTTTTATTTTTGGTTTTTGTGTTTTATATTAATATTTTATAAATATAAATATATATTATTTATAAGATATAATAATATAATCCGAATAAGATTGCAAAATGATGGACATGAACGGTATCATGGCATTATCGTTGTGGCGTTGTGCAATTTGTTTTTGGTTTTTTGTTTTATATTAATATTTTATAAATATATGTATATTATTTAATTTATAAGATAAAATAATATAATAATATAATGTGTACTTTGTGGGAAATATAATATTGTATGATATTTTTTTTTAGTGTAATTTTTAATATTATGGTTGGATTGGAAAAAATATAATGTAAAAGATCCATTATTCATTCGATGGAAACTATTGTTGGATATTCCCCAAATAAAAGCCAGAATAATTATCTCATTTTGATGTTGGTTCAATACTATTTTAGTGTTTATGGTTGGAGTTGCCTACGACGTTAAACATTGGAGCATTTTGGTGGAATACATTGTAGCAACGTCATAATGCATTTATTACTTTTTGCTTTTTATATTAATACTTTATAAATAAATATATATTTATATTATTTTGTTTATAAAATAAAATAATATAAGGGTTTATACTTTTTTGGACTCTGTGTTTTTTCCCATTACTTGTTTGGACCTTGTGTTTTGACAAATTACTTTTTGGACCCTATGTTTTGTAAAATAGTTAAAATAGAACTCTAAATCTGATTTTGGTCAATGTTTTATCAACTAAAATCATAAATAATTTACCAAACTAACAATTCAAAACAAAAATAAAATCATTCTGCTTAAAAACTGTGTTGTTATATTCAATTTTTTCTTCATCAACATTGAGTTTAGAGTTCTATTTTAACCATTTTACAAAACATAGAGTCCAAAAAGTAATTTGTCAAAATACAGGGTCCAAACAGGTAAAGAGAAAAAACATATGATCAAAAAAAGTATAAACCCATAATATAATTATAAAGAATATACTTTTTGTATAATTTTTAGTGTTAATTATGATTGTAATAGAAAATAATATGGTGCTAAAATTTTATTATTTTGATGTTAAACTAATACCAAAATGACTTTTGTGGTTGGAGTTGCTCTTAGAGTACTCACTCTAATGTAAAATAGCTACAAAGCCAAAAGTACTAAAATTCTTCTACATCAATTGATATATAATAGGGAAAGTGTTTAGCTAAGCCAAAATAAATAATGTGTGTCATTTTCCACATTTAGCTACACACTATTTATTCTTTAAACTTATTTAATTACTTTTTTATTCTTCTCTCATTTTCTTTTATTTAAATAAATAAATAATATCTAAAAATATAATATTTAAATAATATAAAAAAAACTATAGAAAATAGGAATGTAAAATAAATAAAAGGAATTTACTCATTTGATACCCTATATTTTTGCAAAGTATCATTTTTGTACCATCTGTTTTCAATAATGCTCATATAGTACATTGTATTTTAAAATTATACATATTTGATATCCTAGACTCAGATTTGATAGATAAAATTTTGTCAATATTATCAAACTGTCATCAGTTATATGTAATTAAGTAATTAATTTTAAATTTGGACCTTATATAATTGATTAAATTGATAAAATTTTATTAATTAAATTTGAGTTTAGGGTACTAAATATGTATAATTTTAAAATATAAGGTATCAAATATGTATGATTTTAAAATACTGAGTACCAAATTAATATTATTATAAACACATGATATCAAAATAATATTTTGTAAAAATACATGGTACCAAGTAATTACCTACCCATAAATAAAATATAATTTTTGTGAGGCATAATTGTGAAAAATAAAGTTTGAGAAGGTGATGTGAGTGGTCTTTGCGAAGCAACTGTTAAACTTGGCTATATTATAAAGTTAAATTGATTTATTATATATATAATGATGTGTGAATAGTTTTTCTTTTTCTTTTCAAGATAGTTACGCATGCATATGCACGAGCTAGGCACCTTGCCTAGGTGAAGTTAATCTTCCTTTTAAAAAAGTAAACTGTCTAATCACAAATAGTATATCTGTAATTATATAATTATAATAAAAAAACATTCCACCATCCATATTGGTCCATATAAATTAATTATATCATATTCTATACACACATTTCATATATGTGTAAGCATGCACACATAGAAAATTTGTGGTTGAAGTTTAGGAGAATATATAGGATAATGTTCTCATTCTTCTCATGATATATATGATATATATATCATATATATATATAACACATGGGGCCAATCACATGAGCGCCATGCATGTGGCCATACATATATATTATACATATATATATAATTCATTTATTATATATGGCATTGTACACGATATACGTGGGGCAAAAAGTTTGTGCATTTTGCAACCATTAAAGCTACCTCTAGCTAGTGCATGTTATATATTTTGGTTAGGTTAACCCAACAATTGATTCTACAACTCACAAACGAGATTATAAAACTTTAACAAAATATTTCTTTTTTTATACTTAGTGCGTATAAATATATGTATATATATGTGTATACATTGTATATATATGTGTGTATATGAGTTGTAAACTCAAGACATTACTTGTATATGGATATTTTTTATTGATGGGGTATACTATGCCTGCTTCTTAAGCAACAAATCATTCTATGGAATAGTCCCCACGTACTCCTAAGATTCTTGCTCTTCATTTATATATACAAATTAATACATATATACATATACATATATATTGTATAGTCCATGGTTTTATGAATGGGCTTATTATTGCTCTTCTAAGTTGTGAAAAATAGCACCAATTCTCAGTTGACTTAATTAAAACCATCTTTCCTTTTTTTTTTCTACTATAAATAATATTATATACATGTGTATAGTTTGCCGAGAAAAACCCAATTGTCTTTTTATATACCATTATTAATAATTTGACAAATTTATATATACAGCATGTGATTTTTCAATCACAACAATTTTAAATTCGTGCATGGTCCACAAAATTTATCCCATACTTTAATTTTTCTCAACTATTATATATATATATATGGATAAATATATAATATACTTACTACGTACTCCTCAAAACCCTACTAGATTTTTATTACTTGGGAATGTGTTTCATTACAAAAATGGATAAAAAGTTTGGTATAGCCGTAAGTTATTGCTTACTATTTATATAAATATATATATTAGAGACATGCATATGCATGTATATATACACATATTATATATATATATACATATTTTCCCTTCACCCAAAGATAATTTTCTTTTCTCTCTCAATAACGAATGAGCTTACGTACCTTTGCGTTTGCACATGCATCAATATTATATGTGCTATACATATATATATATATTTATATATATTATTAATATATAATTTGTAGCTATAAATTTCATTGGCAGCTAGCCGACATGTAAATATATACAAATTACATACATATATTCGATCGTTTTATTAAAAAATAAATAATAATTTGTACACTATTATTTATTTAAATATTGTATAGTAGTAGCCGACAAGTAGTAATCTCATTATAATAAAAGCTTGATACTATAAATAATTTTCTTTCCAATTTACCTCTATATAAATATATATACACAACGTGATGGTTTGGATACATTGCATATGATTAGAAATTATATATATATATATCTATATATATTTATAGATGTGTGTGTTTGTTGGTAAAAGTGATCTTGTTGGGTTTGCATTTTATAAATGCTTGGGGGTCATAATTATACATATATATAGTTGTTGTAAGGAGGTTCATCACTTAATTATTATTTTTTAAATGCAATATTAAATAAAATAAAATAAAACCGATGATAATTAATAATGTCAAAAAATGACTCCTACATATAAATTGGGCTGGCTAGCTAGCTAGAAATTTCCATTTTAGAGTTTGAAAATTAGGTCTCTTGTTAGGGAGAAAATAAATAGATACATATATAATAAATAGTTTATGCATTTTTAGACTATGTGTAATGACTCATTATTTGTTTGGACCTTGTATTTTAACAAATTATTTTTTGGACCCTGTGTTTTCTAAAATAGTTTAAATAGACCCCTAAACCCGATTTTGATTAAAATTTTTTAACTAAAATTACAAATAATTCATCAAACTAACGGCTCAGAACAAAAATACAATCATTCTACCTAAGAATTGTATTGTTATATTCAATTTTTTGATAATCAAAATCAGGTTTAAGGGCCTATTTGAACTATTTTACAAAACACAGGGTCCAAAAAATAATTTATCAAAACACATGGTCTAAACAGGTAATGAGTCAAAATACATAGTCTAAAAAAATATAAACCTTATAATAAATCAATATAATAATATATATTTTGTCCATATATAAACACATATATTCTCAATCTCTTCGTATAATAGTAATATTCTTTTTAAAAAAAAAAAATATGTTCATATATATATTAATATTGTATGTGTATTATATGATATAATTTTTTTCTTAAATTATATTTTTTTATTCATTTTCCATATGTATTTAGTTGTCATATACTATCTATATCGGTCGAGTGCACTGAACCAAACCATCAAATAATGGAATTCTAGGTTTGAAATTAATAATTTTTTTTTTTTTTGTGTTCATATTATTTTAATATTTTACAGTTAATTTTTAGCAAAGTTAAGTACAAAAGAGAAGAACGTTATAGTGACTTGAAGTATAATCACAAACAAAATGTACATGATCTGATATAAATGTGGAATATTAATCTCAATGTCGGCCACAGTCAAATCTATTCAGTTGACTTTTTTTTTTTTTACATATATTGACATGAATTTCTCAAATTTTATCAATAAAAACAAGCAGCCTCATCTACCTTCCCTAACTCTATTATAGTTATCTATACATATATATATATATATATAGTCCAAAACTAAAGAAAAAGAAAGAACACAAAAAATATATAATTATATATATAACACTCAAATGTAAAATTCATAACAATCTAAATCAATCATAGACCTTACAAACTTGAATGACCAAAAGAAAATGAAGCCAAACATACATTAAAAGTTGTACTAAATAAGATATTTATTAGATATTGATATTTTTGTAAAGAAATGGGCCGGGCTCTCCCCATTCACCATTTATGAACTATAAAAGTACCATATCATAGATAATTTTGATTTTTTTTTTTTTGCAAAATTGTATAGAGATATTAATTATTATAATTATATATACAAATAGTGGTGTAGGAAATGTGGTGGTATGTAGACAATTTTCCCACCAAAAAAGCTGGTGGAGGGGTCTTTGATGGCTCCATTTCTCTGCATACTGTTAAATAGATAGGCTACCCACTACCCACTTTTTCTTTAAGCTTGCAAAATATTACATTTTATTTATTTTTTAAATAAAAATATAAAAAATTATGAGTGTTGCACTTTTTTCATACAACAAAAATAAATAATAATAATAATCCACACTCTTTTGGATCTATATTTTCCCTTCACTTTCTGTATTTTAGTGTTTATAGAGTCTATATGAGTAAAATATTTGATAGGGTTGTGGCCTTTTGTGGGGGGGACAATTTGGTTGTACTATAGTGTGAGTGAGAAAAAGAAAATCAGTAATAATGATATCTAAAATGCACTGGTGTATGGGTATTTTTCCAAATTTGGAGTTGGCAAAATTAGATCAAGTTTAGGGGTTGTTTGGTAATAATTGTCTTGTTTTAAAAAAAAATAGTGAAGTTGTTCTCAATAATATGTTGTAGGAGGAAACTCTTATCTAAATCCATCCAAACAAACCTTTAGTTGATACAATAATAAATCCTTGAAGAGTTAAAAAAAAAAACCAAAAGAATGTAAAAGAACAACTGTATATTTTTCAATAATTTACATGAATAAGTGGTTAATTTCTAAAAATATAAACTAAAGGGAGTAACTAATTAGATAGTCTATAGCCTTAGTACTTAGATATAGAGCTCAAGTACCAAGCTCTCATTCTCACCAATATTGCCACATAACATTGGCTCAGTACATTATATCCAAACTTTCATACTTTAAATTACCACATCTAAAGTCAATATCCACTTTTTTAAAGCCTTTTTCTTTCTTGGGATCAGATCTCTGATGCAGAAAACTGTGTATACATACATTACATAGGTAGCTAGACATTGTAAAACACAGAGAAAAGTACAAGATATATAAATAAATAAATAAAAAATTACAGTAGCTAGCTAGTTTGAAAAAAAAGTATATATATATATAATTAGGACCACAATAGTTGGGAGTGGGAAGAAGAGCATCAGATCAAAAATCTCTTGTTGTGGCAGGTAGTCACAACTTTTGTTTTAGAGAAGAACAAAACAAAAGATGTGTCTTTAATATGAATCTGTTGGTAATATTGTATTGGTACCTCTGATCTAAGCAATATCTCTCTCTTTCTCACTCAATTTTGATTGATTTTGGCACCTACTGTACTGAGGCTTATAGTAGCCCCTAAAGTTAGAGGACCACTCCCATGAATATATATATATATATATATGTATATTTTCTCTTTAAGATTCATAGGGTGGTCCTAAACCTGCCCAATAATCATTATAAGATTGTGAGGAAAGTGTTGGTTGAGCACTGACAGTCCTTTTTTTGCTGCAAATTTTTTTTTCTTTTCTACAACTAAGTATCAGACCTGCCCTCTTCAATTTCTTTTTCCTTCTTCTTCTCTGTCATTTTACTTTCTTTTTTAACTACATATTTGTGGTTTTGTGACTAGCAGCACAAACCCTTTTGGCCAATTTAGAAGATGGTGCCAAAAGGGAGATTCACACAAGAGTTTTTTTTTTTTTTTTTTTAGTGTATAGTAGTAGTACTAATTGGATGGTTAATAATAGGCAATTGTGGTTTGTAAGGGGGTGTTTGGTACTGGGGTTTGGTTTGGTAGGAATGAGAATGTCAAATCTAATTCATGTTTGGTAAATTTATTTTTAATAGCTTGGGAGTTTGTATTTTTAAGTGGGTCTCATTTTTTAACTTGATTTGCGGGTAATCTTAACCCCCCTTTAAACACTTGAGTTTCATATTCCCTTAATCTAAACTCCTTTTAACTCTACTCCCTCAAACCCAAACCTCATCCAAACACCCCATAATTGTATTGTTATGACTTGTTTTTATTTCTTAAATGTGTCTTTTTCTTCTTCTTAACAGAGGTCCTACATGAGTTTATATCAATCAATGAGATTTTGCCCCTTGATTTCAAAAAATAAATTAAAAAAAATTGAAAGCATTACCCTACATTATGCTACCAAACAAATTGTGGCACTAACTACTAATTATTAAGATAATTATTATTCAAATGATTATGTGCCTTGGTTGAGCTTATTGGTTCAAACGGATATGCTTGTTGTGGGGATATTAGAATACAATGTAGAAAAAGCATTTTTGATAATAATAATAATAATAATAATAATAATAATAATAAAGTAACTAAAGTCCTAACCAGGTAGCCAAGCCAATAATGCTTTGTTCAAGTCATTCTCCTATTATACTTCGTACTATAAATTTGCTGGCTTGGTTTCATATCAAATGCATACACGTAAGAAAGACACTATCTTACAGTCACTTTTCGGCCCAAATTGCGCCCCTGCAAGCCCAGTTGAACTTGGGCCTCTCAAATATCAAACTTCAAAGGGAAATTTACACAAATACCTTGAAAATGTAAATTTATTTTTAAAATATTTATTTACACATATATCGTGCGATGTCAACATAATATACTGGATTTAAAAAAAAGAGAGAGAATTCCCGCGTCCTAATTTTTTTGTTGAAATTTTTTTCTTTTTGGTTACTTATGATACCGATTAATAACTTTTTTTATATATAAAAACTATATTTTTCAATCATATTATTTCAGATATCTTTTGGTTACCTCCAAAATTTATTTGTAGATATCTTAATATACCAATTAGTTATTTTTAAGATATATTATGATATCGTATTATTAAAATACATTTTAGTAACCTTCAAACTTATTTAAAAAACTAATGAGTTGTCATATAATATAACAAGTTACCGTATAACTTATTAATAAAAATTAATTTAGTATATTACACAGTAACTTTTAATAGACTTTTTAGTCACTCGTAATTTACATGTCTTATTATTTAAGATACTTTTATGTTACCTTTAAGCTTATTTTAGAAACTAATTAGTTATAATATAGTATAAAAAGTTACTCCCATAATTCCAAGTTACCATAAATAGCTTATTAGAAAATGATATTATTTAGTATATTGCAGAGTTACTTTCAAAAGCTACATTTTCGTTGTTTTCAAAATCATTTAAGATTCTAATTGGTTACTTTTTGATATATGACAAAAATTTAAAGCAACCAACAGACTTAGTAAGTTACTAAAAAAAGTCTCATATGTTCTATTTAAAATTTACCAAATAATATCCTAAAAAATTTATTTAAAAAAAGTTACTTGAAATGAATAACTTTAAAGTTGTTTAGAATACTATATGATATTTTTTAAATGTAAAATAAGAATACACTTTTTGGTATATTAATTTTTGTTTAACTTTAAAATTTAGTTATCTTTTAGTTAATAAAATATAAAAAGAAACTAAAAGGTTGGTTTTTATTCTGGTCATCTTCTTCGGCCACAACGAAAATATATGCTTGCCAAATATCAAAATGATTGCCTTAAAGAATAAGTCGCAATGGTACCACTCTTGAGCCCAACCGACCAGCGGTGTGGTTGAAATTTTTTTTTTTGAAGTTAGGGAGAAAAAAGAGAAAGAGAGAAATCGACAAACATGAAGAAAAAAAAACAGCCAAAACCTTAAAAAGCGGTAAACAAAAAACAGTAAAGTTATAAATTAAATGGGTCGTAATATTTTTGTAAATAAGATGCAAAATATGGTGCTACATGTAAATTTTCCAAATTTAAAAGGCAGTTTAGTATGAATTAGTTGTACTTAATGGTTTACACTACTTGATTTATACCGTTTTTTTACAATTCACTAGTAAACTATACTATACTTGATCATAGTTTAGTTTACTAGTAAACCAAAAGGCATAATAATGTGGTTTACTTATAAACCAGGCAATTTAGTATAATTTGTAAACTTAATGGTATGATTCATCATTTAATAAAAATAAGTGGTATTTGTAAAGTTAACCCGATAATTTGGTCGTCGGCATGCGAGGGTTGCCATTGTTATGAGAGTAAATGGAAAGAGAAGATATGGGGAAGACACGAGGGAGAGAGAGGACAGTGAGAGTGAAAGGTGGTATTTCTTTTTATATATAATTTATGGATATTCCATATTTTTAACTTTATTTTCGGTGAACTACCCATATTTATGTGGCATTATTTTTTTTGTCCATATTTATAGAAACTATGTTTAATTTTAGCATATTT
Source organism: Humulus lupulus (assembly GCF_963169125.1). Taxonomy (NCBI): domain Eukaryota; kingdom Viridiplantae; phylum Streptophyta; class Magnoliopsida; order Rosales; family Cannabaceae; genus Humulus; species Humulus lupulus. The sequence continues at coordinate 12,039,987 of NC_084797.1, read as the reverse complement.
TTGTAAAGTTCTTTGTTTTTAATTTATATTAGAATAAACTTTTTTATTCTTAATTTGCTCATAGATGATCTTTTTTTTATTGATATTCAAACACTTTAAAGTGAAATTTTCATTAAAAAAAGATTTTCATGTAGAAAATATAATAATAGACAATTAACAAAAAAATAAAGATCACACACAAATTTACGTGGAAACCACGGGCAAAGGAAAGAAATTCACTATGTCAAAAAATGATATAAGAGTGTTTCAGCAATACAACTCAGAGAGCATTCATCTAACTAAGAGAATATACATAAAATGGAAACCCTAATATAATAAAGATTCTTGGGTTGGGCCTTTAGAACTTAGGGCACTAACATAAAAAATTCAATCTTGACACAAATTCTAATACTCATAATAAAAATTGATTTCAACATACACAAAATCCTCCTCTTCCACAAAGCCCCAACAACAAACACCAACCAAGTTCAAGTAGTGTTCAAAATTGGCTCCAGGTAAAGACTTGGTCATCATATCAGCATAATTATCATGGGTGCTAATTTTGCTCACAATTAAATCTTCACAATCAATTATATCATGCACAAAATAAAAGCGCAAATCAATATGCTTTGTCCTCTCATGAAACATCTGATCTTTTGTAAGATAAATAGCACTCTGACTATCACAAAAGACTGCAGACATCTTCAAGTTATCATTGAGCTCATTGAAAAAACCCTTTAACCAAATTGATTCCTTACAAGCTTCTGAATTGCCATATACTCAGCTTCAATAATGGGCAAAGCTACAGTAGGCTGAAGAGTAACTTTCCAACTATTAGCATAACCACCAACAGTGAAAACATAGCCTGTAAGAGATCTTTTTTTACCAAGGTCTCCAACATAATCAGAATCAACATATCCCAAAACTTTATCTCTAGTACTTCCAAAATACAAACAAACATCAATAGACCCACACAACTATCTCATAATCCATTAAACTGCTTTCCAATGCTCCTTATCAGGATTGGCCATGAATCTATTGACAACACTAGTTGTATATGATAAATATGAGTATGGACAAACCATAACATACATCAAAGATTCTAATGCACTAGAATATGGAACTCTAGACATATAATCAACATCTTCATCTGATTGAGGTGAAATAGCAGATGAAAGTCTGAAATGAGCTGCTAGTGGAGTACTGACAGGTTTGGCATTTTGCATATTAAACCTCTTAAGAACTTTCTCAATGTATCATCTCTGAATCAGATACAATTTACCTACTTTCTTTCTCTCTAAATCTCAATACAAAGTATCATCTTTGCAACTCCTAAATCTTTCATCTCAAACTCCTTAGAAAGTTGTATCTTGACCTTTCTAATATCTTATGTACTCTTGGTTGCTATCAACATATCATCCACGTAGAACTGTAACACCATGGATAACCAAAACCGTTACATTGTGTGTTTAAAATAGTGCAAGACTTGCTAATCAAGTTGTTTGAGCATGAATGTGTTTCTAAAGTCAGCTGACAGGTTGGGCATAAAACATAAATTAAATATATATATATATATATATGTTGACTACTATCCAAAAAAATTTAATTTTGCTTTTACAAATACATTCAATGTTTGAATAAGTGATGGACCCAAAACGAGTATGTTTAAAAATTTATAAATTATAACCTAGTTCCAAAGATTGATGAGATTTTTGTATAATAAAAATAAAATATAAGATACTAATAAAGAAATTAAAGACAATATATATAACATAAATTAATAATAGAAATGAAGATGGTAAAATAAGATTATTAAGGATTAGAATCCACAAAATATAAGTTCAATAATATTTATAAGTACATTGATTCCCAAGTTTTAGTGATAATTAAAATAAATCAAACTATCATTTTCTAAATAAATTTATAATTTTAAGCACAAATTATTTCTAAAAAAATAGGATTTTTCTTCACTTTTCAAAGTTATAATTTCAAAGCATTTAGTGTAAATCAATCTAATGAAATAACAAATAAATCAATGAACATTATTTATAAGGCAAAATATAATATTTTTGTTCTAAGCATGGATGTGTACAATACAGGTATGTTTAAAAATTTATAAATCGCAAGCGCACGAATCGTTCATATAGAATAGTGATCGTGTAAGCAAGGATGTCGAACCCAAATGAGTTGTCTAAAATCGAAAAGAGAAAACTATTTTAAACCAAAATTAATAAATTCTAACCTAGTTCCAAAGATTGATGGGATTTTTGTATAATAAAAATAAAATATAAGATACTAATAAAGAAATTAAAGACAATATATATAACATAAATTAATAATAGAAATGAAGATGGTAAAATAAGATTATTAAGGATTAGAATCCACAAAATATAAGTTCAATAATATTTATAAGTACACTGATTCCCAAGTTTTAGTGATAGTTAAAATAAATCAAACTATCATTTTCTAAATAAATTTATAATTTTAAGCACAAATTATTTCTAAAAAAATAGGATTTTTCTTCACTTTTCAAAGTTATAATTTCAAAGCATTTAGTGTAAATCAATCTAATGAAATAACAAATAAATCAGTGAACATTATTTATAAGGCAAAACATAATATTTTTGTTCTAAGCATGGATGTGTACAATTTAATGACACATCTTACACAAAGAATATTATGATTTTGCACTAATGAAGAACAAAGTGTAAATATGTGCTAACAATCCAAAATACATGATATTTAAGATGAAAGAAGATATTTGAAGAAGAAAATTCCATAAACTTTGTTGCACAAAATGGGAAATCAACATACAAAATAAATACTATCTAGTTACAAATTGTTTCATCATCACCTTAATAATCTTAAAAAGATTAGAAACTCATAACTAGAATAGCAAATACAAAATTACAAACATAAATAGGAAAATTTGGAGGAGAAACCCCCAAATTTTTTCTCTGAAAATACATAGAAAAAATAAAAAGAAGAAGAAGATGAAGAGAATTGAGAGGTTTTGAAATGTGTAGAGATTTTGGTATGGTCACCTCCCCTCTCCAATATGGACACCAAACTCCCTTATTTATAGCCAAAAAATGGGAATTAAAATAATCAATTTAAAATAATTAAATTGATTAAATTAATTTAATTAATTATAATATAGCAAATAGGGATAAATTATAGGGTATAATAATTATGTTTTGGGGTAAAAAATATAGAAAGTGGGGTAAAAAGTGGTATTTTTGTCATAGGGGACAAATGGTACAAAAGCATTTTTGTGGGCTCAAAATGTTGCTTTGTGACTGTTGAGTCTTGTGTGGGAGGCTGAAAGCAGGCGTAGGCTTGGGTGCTGGCATGAAGGGTGGCAGTGATGGGCTTGCTGGCGGTGTGGCTTCATTGATGCATGGCTGTGAGGTGAAGGAATGCATCAGGTGGAATTGGGTGCTTGGGTTATTCGGCCATATGTGATTGGTGGGAGGAGAAGACTTGCTGGAAGTGGCATTGTTGACTTCTGAATGAAGCTTGGACGTGGGAGTGAAGGCTGGAGCATCAAATGATTTTGTGGGCCTGGAGACTTGGGCCTTGAGGCAGCTAGCTTGAAGGAAGAGGCAGGCCCATTTGTAGGTGCTGAAGGCAAAAGGAAAAATGTCACATTTCATGCTATTTCTTTCAAAAATACCATTCTTTATCCTCATTTTTATTGCTTTTCAAGAGCAAATAAATTACAACAAATTCCCTATAAAACAATCATAAATTAAATTAAAACTAAATATTTTCAATAATAAAATATACAACAAAAGTTCCATGAAAATATTAATTAAAACTTAATTTACTTAAACATTTAAGCTCAAAATTGGATCTTTTTACTCCTAACTTAACAATATTAATTTTAAATAATTAAACTATAACATTTTAATAAATTATAATATTTCTTTGTCCCGCCTTTAGAAAATATGCCTCCACATAGTAATATTTGAATTAATATTAAATATATTTATTGATAACTCTACAAAATAGAGTTATTTTACCACTTTTTATGTGCTAATTGTTGCTTAATTCTTGAGTTTTTAAGTAATTTATTAAATTTTAAAGTAATTTTGAATTTATTAGGTTTATTTTAATTTTATAGATTTTTGTGTGTTTTTATAGTTATTTTGTTGTAAAATGTTGTAGTTAATTATTTGAATTATTGTTGTTTAGTTTGAGAAAAAAATGTTGTATTAGTGAACTTAAATGTTAAATACAAATTAAGTTATAATTAATATTTTCAAAGAATTAAATTGATTTATTTTATAGTTGAAAATATTTTATTATGATTTATTTTATATTTATTTTGTATGAAATTTATTTATTTTTTTGGGCTTTGAAAAGTAAGGAAAAGAAAGAGAAAAAAAGATTGGCATTTCTGAAAAACTAAGCCTACTCCTTCAGAAGCCAAGGCCTAGCCCAAGGTTTCAGTTGCCCCAGCCTGGGCCCGCCTACCACCAGACCCCGCCTGGCCCAACAGCCCCACGGCTCACCCAGGTCTCCAACCAGCCAGCTCCCTAGATGCCTCCTTCCTCCAACTGCACCACCTCACGCCTCAGCCAACATCCACACGTCCTTGCTACCTCCTGCCTCCAGAAGCCGTTTGCTCCTCCAAATTCAAGCCAGTCCCACGTCTCCTTTGGGCCCGAAACCAACCAGCTCCTTGCCAGAAGCTCGGCCCAACACAGAAGCCCAGCCCACGTCCACGGGACAGCCAAGCACAAGCAGCCTCCTTCAGGCCTGCCTCTTCCTCTCGGCCCAAGCACATCTCCTCCGGACCAGGCCATTGCCAACAGCCACCACAAAGCCAAACTTTTCCCATTTTTTAGCCCAACAAAAGCACATTGTTCCCTTGTCCCCTTTGTCCAAAAATACCAATTTTTACTCAAATTTTTCTACACATTTTATCCCAAAATCATCATTACACTCTATAATTTACCCTTATTTGCTATATTATAATTAATTTAATTAATTTAAATTGATTATTTTAATACTCTCATTTTGGCTATAAATAAGGAATTTTCAAGACCATTTGGAGTGCTTCATTTTGGGGGAGGTTACACTACAATTTATACACTTTCAATACCCTCAATTTTCTTCATCTTTTTCTTCTTTTTTGTCATTTTTCCTATGAGTTTTTAGAGGAAAAATTTGGGGGTTCATCCTCCAAATTTTCCTATTTATGTTTGTAATTTTTAGTTTGTATTTGCTATTCTAGTTATGAGTTTCTAATCTTTTTAAGATTATTATGATGATGATGAAACAATATGTAACTAGATAATATTTATGTTGTGTGTTGATTTCTCATTTTGTGCAATAAGGTTTATGGATTTTCTTCTTCAAATATCTTCTTTCATCTTAAATATCATGTATTTTGGATTGTTAGCACATATTTACACTTTGATCTTCATTAGTGCAACAACATAATATTCTTTGTGTAAGATGTGTCATTAAATTGTACACATCCATGCTTTAAACAAAAATATCATGTTTTTCCTTCTAAATAATGTTCATTGATTTCTTTGTTATTTCATTATATTGATTTACACTAAATGCTTTGAAATTATACTTTTTGAAAAGTGAAGATAAATCCTATATTTTTATAAAAACTTGTGCTTAAATAGAATATCTAATTTGAATAAGTGATGGTTTGATTAATTTCTACTATTACTAGAACTTGGAAATCAATGTACTTTTAAATATTATTGAACTTATATTTTGTGGATTCTATTATCTTAATATTCTTTCTTCCACTTTATTGATTTCCACTTTTAATTTAGTTATATATATTGTCTTTAATATCTTTATTATTATCTTTTATTTTATTTTATTGTCACAAATTCTCATTAATCTTTGGGGCTAGGTTAGAGTTTATTAATTTTGGGTTAAAATAGTTTTCTTTTCGATTTTAGACAACTCCTTTGGGTTCGACATCCTTACTTACACGATCACTATTCTGTATGAACGATTCGTGCGCTTGCGATTTATAAATATTTAAAACATACCCGTTTTGGGTCTATCATTTATATATAATATGCTATCTTTTACATACAAAAATTTTATGATAAAATTAATTATCAATTTAGACTTGTAAAATAACTTTGTATATTTCCAATATTATATAGATATGTACATTATAGCCATATCTTTATGTTTTATTAATGTTTTACATTGAATTTGACATGTTTTGTCAATTATTATTTAAATTAGATTTGAATATGTATATTTCCAATATTTTTTTTATATATAATTCTAATAAGTTATAACCTCCTTATAATAGTAAAATATGTTGGTCCCAACAATATTACTATAGAGAGGTTTTACTGTAAATATATAATGTATTTCTATGGCGCAACTCACAAAAAGAGGTGCATCGGTGCACCTCTTGTTGTTTACACCCTATTAAGTTAATTGTATATGGGCTGTATCTTTTGTATATGTTTTTATGGGCTTAGCCCTAATCTTATACACTACATTGTATATATTACCTTATGGATGACCAAATGAAATTAGGGAAACCAATTATCCCAATTCTATCAAGGTACTAGAGCCCTAGTAGCCTAGCAAGCTCCTACAGATCGTTATAATTTTTTTATGCTTTCCTTCAGACAAAACACCCACCCTAATCGCAACCATCTCCTTCAATCACAGCCACAAGCCACGATCGCCACCAGTCACCATCATCCATATATATATATATACCCTTTATACTAATTGTCTTTTTCCCTGATCGTCAACCAATAGTCATATATAAATATATCCTCACTCTCCTTTATCACACCTCTACCTAAACCACCAGCCACATATATATATATATATATGAATGCACTCTTAATAGTTACTACCCATGGATGGTTACTTTAATATTAACTATTGGATTAAGATCAATTGTCCATATTTATAGTTGTTAATTAATATTTCTAAAAATAACTTTTGATTTTTTCAAAATTTTGGGAAGAAAAACTTGTATTTATTATGAAAATATCATATTGTAAAATTTTCATCTTTCAAATGCATGTCAATTTCTAAATATAGCTAGTTTCTCTCATTGGTTGGAAACAACATTAATTATGGCAAAAAAAAAAAAAAAACTAAATTCGAAATTAATGTAAAAAGAAAATATTTACTTGTTGGTGACTTTCTATACCAAGTCTCTATGTTGCCACACCATCATAATTGTTAGTACCCATCTATGAGTAGCAACCATTAAAAAATCTTCCATATATATATATTTATATCCTCAATCTCCTTTATCACACCCCTGCCTTAATCATTTTTTTTACGATTTAATCACCCCATCCAAATTTCACCCCAATCCCAATCCCATTCCTTTCCCTTTATATTTATGTATATATATCACACAAATAGCCCCCAACCACAAACGACCCAATATGTTATTCACACTTTAGCCACTACTGATTATCTCATCATGACCGATGATGGCGAAATTGATCCTCACTCTTCTTACTGTCTTGGGTTTGGCGATCAACCCATAAATATGATCACCCATGTGATTCTCTCTACTGACAATTACATTGCATGGGCCCGTGCAATCATTTTGTCTTTGAAAGCTCGTCGAAAGTTTGTGTTCGTTGATGGGACAATCACCAAACCAATGGAGAAAAAGAAGAAACTTGATTGGGAAAATGTTAATTCTATGCTTGTCTCATGGATCATGCGAACTATTGATCCAAAATTGGCAGCCTCCCTTCCTTTTCATGATGAAGCCAACCGTCTATGGGATTATCTTGAAAAGCGTTTTTGCATCGCCAATGGACCACGTCTCCAACAATTTGGGGCTGGTATTACTAATTGTAAGCAAACTAAGACTATGTATATTGATGATTACTATAACCGTTTGATGGGTTTGTATGATGAACTAGCACGTCTTAAGCCTCTCCATGCATGAGAATGTGGTAATTATACTTGTGATGTTGCTGGTTGGTTCATTGCAGATCAAGAGGAAGAGCAACTTCATCAATTTCTCATCAGCATTGATGATGAGTTATGTGCAACGGTATGTTCTAATTTGTTGTCCACTTCTCCTTTACCTGATCTCGATCGTGTGTATCAAGCATGTTCCAGAGAAGTACGAGGAACCAAGAAACTCAGAGAAGACCCGATCGGCTGGGTGTTTCCGAGGAGCAACGACACCCGAGTGGTGTGTAATCGCGGCACAAAGATATCATCTGATCGACTAACTGATGCCAAGGAGCAAGTGTTCGAGGAGTCACGACACCCGAGTAATGCGTGGTTCGGTTAGTTGGCAAGTGTCTGAGGAGTTAGGGCCTACCCGACCGGTTAGGCACGGGTTCCGACCAGCCAAGGCGAACTAGATCCGCCACAAACATAATTTCGAGCAGCTCACACGTGTTCCGAGCAGCCAAGGAATCTGATCGGAGCAAGACAATCCGAGTAGGAGAATGCCTCTCCAATCAATCACACATACAAATCCGAATAGTGATTTTGTTTTTAAAAAAAATATCATCACTCGGCAAGCACAAAATCACTCAAAAACGTGGGGGCACAAACACATTTTCCTATTCATGGAGTACACCAACAAGATCAAAAAGGGAATTTCAAGGGTTTCAAAAAGTTTCAAGAAAACTTCAAGTCATAAAAACCCATGAATCCGAATATGAAATGGAGGATGGGAAATCATTTTTTCTTCAAAATTTCATGAAAATGAAAGTGAAATTGGCTAACCCAAAGCCTAAACTACATAAAAACAGCTACAAAAATCACTATCCTTCAAAGATTTTTAACAAAATATCCAAAAAAAAGCATTCCAAAAGAGGGTTTCGGCTACCTCATGTTCTAGCAAAGAATGTGCAGAATTTGAAAGCTTCAAAATGCTTAAAAGTGAAGATTAAGAAGAGAAAACTTACCCAAATGGATGGAAGAGCCTTGCATTTCTTGAGAGTTTCCTTTGAGTTACTTGAAGAAAATGGGACACTCTTGGAAGCCTTGAGGAGGAGTCGGTCGCGACAAGGGGGAGTTTTTTTTGTGATGTTCCTTTTGGCTTGAGAAGGTTAGGCAAGCATGGGGTTATTTATAGGAAAAGAGGGGAATCCTCAACTCATAATTTTTCCTATATCCCATTATCCCACTTTCTGGGAAACTAGTAACTGCCATTTTTATGGCCTGAAAAATTCAATTGTGGGTTTACTTGAAAATGAGGGAGAATATAGAAAATCATTTTTTGGAATTTTGGGACACATAAAATATTAAAGATACTGGCGAGTCACCACGTGGAGGCAACTGCTAGGATATTCTCTAAATTTCTGATTGGCAAATCAATTTTTGGGGATTTTTCTTGTCGGACTTTTATTATTTGTGAAAGTTATTGACCGGGCGGAAGCTTTTGGACGACCTCAAAAACATTTTGCTAGAGAGAAAGTTCATCATATGAGTAAATCAATTAATAAACTTGGGGGCAAATGTTATCCCCAAAATTTCAGTTCGATGACGTGGCAATCAGAAGTGACTGGTGGCAGTGCATGATCATCGAGCGGATCATCAAGCACATTAATGATCAATAAATGTGTTGACTAAGGGAAGTGCAAAGGTTAGAAAATGACCTAAGGAGTTGTGATATCACTGGTCATAAGAGCATTGACCGAGAAGATGGTTTTATCTAGTCAGGAAGTTATTTACCCAACCAGGTAAGAATTTACCTGGTCAGGAAATGATTTGCCCGACCTGGTAAGAATTTAACTGGTCAGGGAGTGTTTCACCCAACTAGTTACATCAGAAAGGAGTTTCACCCGACCAGTTACATCAAAAAGGTGTTTAGCCCGACCAACTACATCGGGAAGAGGATTTAGTCGACCGGTTATGACAGAAAGAGGAGTGTAGCCGACCGGATAGGTCAGAATCTCAGCAGTTAAATGCCCAGTGAATTCTTTAGAGAATCTCAGTAACAACTTCAACTCGAATCGCTTGTAACTATCGCACGAATCTCTCAGATATCCCTAAGTAATAGCTAGATCGTGGTCAACGATTTTTAATTTTTTTTAAACCGTTTTTTACTTTTTGTTTTTTTTTTCTTCTCTTTCTTCAAACCAACACCTCATTTTATATTGTTAAACAAAAAATAAAAATAGTTATCAAACACATTTATTATTTTTTGTTTTTAAAAACGAAAAAACAAAGGTTGCGTTTGTTAAAATTTTTGTTTTTAAATTTTTTAAATTCAAAAATAAAAATATATTTTTGTTTTATGTTTTTTTATTTTTATAAAATAAAAATGTGTTTGATAACTATTTTTGTTTTCTGTTTTTTTAAAATAAAAATAAAAATGTGTTTGGTAACTTTTATTTTTATTTTTTGTTTAAAAAAATAAAAAACATGTTTGGTAAATATTTTTTTTTTGAAATTTATTTTTTATTTTCATTTTCTAAACTAAAAAATAAAAATATTTTTTGTGACCACTATTTATTATTTTAAAATAAAAAATAAGAAAATTATAGTTAAAGAATATCATATTAATAATATTCAATAATCTCAAATTTCAAAATTTAATATCTATCCACGAGATAACACAAAATCAAGAAAATTTACATAGTAAAATAAAAATATATGAACTGATAATTGTCCAAACTTAAAATAAAGTATTAAACGAATCATAACAATCAACTAATGTCTTTACTCAATCTCACTATCGTCGACTAGCTCTCCATATATGATCAGCAATTTCATTACGAACATGAGCCATTTCACGTATATGAGTTCTAGAAATACTAAACTCTACACTATCAGTCAAAGTTTCATCCGTGCTTTGTAAAGTAGTGGTCTGTACTTCAGAATTTCCTTCACCTCATAATTTCCTTCAGAATTTCAGAATTTTCTACAATAATTTCTTTTCAGAATTTTCTACAATAATTTCTTTAGTTGGTTTCAAGTCTTTCAACAAACATGCATATTTCATAGAAACTTTGTAATATCAGACATCATTGATGGTTGGATGAAAATTAATATCAAAACCAAACAACTGAGAGAAAGATCTTATCTATGGAAAAGTTACGCGCGGAAGACAGCAAAAGAATTATGGGAAGAAAATAAGTTAGTTCTATCTCATATACTCTTCTTTCCTGCCTTTTGTCCTTACTACTTATTATTATTATCCTATACAAGTAATCGTGTTCTTTTTTTTTTTTAACAATACAAGACAAAACAATAATGATCATATACAAGATAAAACATTGGGCCTGTTAGACCATTCAGACAATAAAATGCTTTTTGTGATTAGATAGTGCAAGTAGAAATTACAATTATAATTCTAATTAATGTGCAATATGCAGTGGAAATATATATTGACATTTACTAGTCAGTTTCTTAATAAAACTCTATAGGATTACCACTAGCTAGCTAGTTAACAGCATAACTATACTCAAAGCACTCATAATGATAGATGTACATATGTAGTGTATATATCATGAGTCATGATGAGTCATTATATATTATACACATGCAATATATATATATATATGGGTGTATATACCCTTTAACTATTAATTATCCTTTAAAAAAATGAAATAATAAAAAGAAATCGGTTTAGAGTAAGAAAATTTAGTCTTATTCCTTTTTGTCATACATTATCTCCATCCTTGTTGACAAAGCATACAGACAACCCACATCCTATTAAAACTTAGCTAACCAATTCAAACCCTCTCCATAGACACTAAAACAAATATGTTAAAGTAGTTAAGAGTAGGAAAAACTAACAGTTATAAGAATTTTAAGCAAATTTGTGTCATATAACTCATATTAAGATAGAATCACTAAAATTGAACAAGAAAAGGAAAAAGCGTTATACTGAAAAGAAACTTACAGTTGCCTAGCTAGATCCTCCAACCACGATCAATAATCGATGTCTGTCATGTGTCCTTCAATGCCTCCAATATGATATCTGTTGTATGAAGAGAATCAAAATTTGAAGCATTTTGTTTAGATGGGTAAGCAAAAGGGAAGTGAATTTACAAAAGTTGTGGTAAAAATAATAGATTTAAATTGTAAAACTGAAATTTCATCCCAAATTCCTTAATGCAACCAATCAAACAAACAAAAATATGAAACATGTTCATGTATAAATACATCTTTGATTATCTTTCTCATCATATGTGCTAATCCCAACTTTCATTTCCATCCATACACAATTCCTAATAATGAAAAAGCTTATCATCTTCATGATTCTCTGTTTAGCTCTGCTGTAAAATCCTACAACCATTTCCTCAGCTAAACTTTCCACCTAAACAAATACATTATATACTAGCTAGTACTATATTCAAAAAGTAAATATCTTACCATGTTGGCTTTATGAAACCCCACACTTTTGACACACAATGACACCTCTATAGTTAAAAGTAATAATTCAACAAATTCACGTTTGCTCCCATCATATAACATCTAACCAATGTTAGAAACAGAGACATGTCTCTTGACTTAATTAGCTTTTATCCTACTTGATTAGAAGGTGGCTATATATGTATCAAAACCAAATTTTCAAGTCATTTAATTCAAGTTCTGATTTACATTGATTTAGTTAGTCTTAAAGAAGCACCAAAGACCGTTCAATAACTCACCAAAATGCTTAGGAAAACACTATGAGCTCAAGGGATTTTTTTGGGGCTTGAAACAAGCTTCGGTGATTAGATCGAAAAAAGTTGAAAAAAAAAGACATAACCCAACTAATTTAAACAATAACTGAGCTAATCAAGAGTGAAAACACCTATATCTGAAGAGAAAGTTCTTCAAGCATATGGCATGCAAAAAAAAAAAAAAAAAAAAAATCCATGAACATAACAACACTAAAACATAACTCAACTAGAACAATTCTTCCATGGTATAAATTAAAACAGAAACATTGAGAAAAATATATTTTAATAAAGATCAATCTAATATATATATATATGGGTGTACTCTTAATGGTTACTACCCATGGATAGTTACTTTAATATTAACCATTGGATTAAGATCAATGATTCATATTTATAGTTGTTAATTAATATTTCTATAAATAAATTTTGATTTTTCAAATTTTTGGAAGGTTTACTTGATGAAAAAAGTGTATTTATTATGAAAGTATAATATTGTACACTTTTCATTTTTCAAATACATGTCAATTTTTAAATATAGCTAGTGTCTTTCATTGGTTGGACACAATATTAATTATGGCAAAAGAAAAATAACTAAATTCGAAATTAATGTAGAAAAAAATATATTTACCTATTGGTGACTTGCTATACCAAGTCACTATGTTATCAAATCATCATAATTATTAGTACCCATCTATGGGTAGTAACCATTGAGAAGTCTTCCATATATATATATAAATATATAAATATTAGACTACCTCTCTCCTTTTCTTCTCGACCTCTTCTCCTCTTCTTCCTTGTTTATTTCTGCAAATTAAAATTTCAACCCAGTTCCAAGATTCAAGCCCAAAATCTTCAAGGATAGAATAGAAAAAATTACAAACCACAAACCCTAATCCTAAAGCCAAATCAGAAATACAATTGAGGAAAAAAAAAAAAGAAATCATACGGGGGAGACACTATGAAACAGATCAGAGAAATAAGAGGAAATTAGACACTAATGTACTTGAAGAAAGCTTGGAGGGACATAGCTATTAATGCTTGAGAAGAGAGCTTGACTTGTGTGTAGTTACGGGAAGAAGAAAGAAAAATACAATTTAAAAAAATTTAAAAGTGAGAAAATCTTGTTTTAAAAAATTAATAAAATTTAATCAAAATTAAAAAAAAAAAAAAGTTGAAATCAGAATACCGAACGTGTTTTCTTCTTTTGTTTTCAATTTTTTAATTATTTAATGATAAAACTGTTTAATTAAAAGTTACCGAACACGCCATTTACCAAACATATTTTTATTTTTTAAAAATAAAAAAAAAACAAAAATAAAAAACATATTTTCATTTTTGTCTTTAAAAAATTCAAAAAAATAACGAAAAGAGATAGTCATAGAAAAGGCTTTAATGCATTTATATGGAAACTAAAGCTGATAATTAGACATAAACGAAATGAAAGAGATGTTAGAATTTTATATGGACTAATATAATTACAAACATAATTCCATTATCACAATCATTTTCTAGAGTGCCTACGAATAGTTAAAGACCATAATGGGATGGTTAATATTAATCTAATTACAATTGAGGCACATGGTAGCATCTTAAAGACTATAGGTTGACCCATTAAACCATAGTCCACCATATCTAATAATATAAGCCCAATAGGCCCAATATACCCCTTAGGGTAAGAAGGTATACGATACATATATATAGAACATATGTGTTGTTGGGTAAAGACAGACGTACGTATGTGGTTTTGGTAAATGTTGCTTTCCATAAGTTCTCTCTTACATTGTTTTTCTAATATTGTTTTGTGTAGATCGTGAGATATTCAAGGATGGACATTGGAGACTCAATATCAGGTATGTTTTATCTCTATATATTCAATTCAATGCTCTAAATAAAATGTGTTCCTGGATTGTTGTATAAGCATGTAATGTTGATTTGAATCTGAGTTATGGATTTAATGCTCATAATATTGTTTTACAATTTATCAAGAGATACTTACAGGCTAGGAGTATTCGGATGAATGAACAAAGATTGATCAGAGGCCAAATTCAAGGAATTTTTTTAAAATATGTTTAGATGGAATTTGATATATGTGATCGAGAAGACTATCGAACTATATATATATATATGTACAAAAGTAACTGCTAAAATTTGTGTCATAAGAAAATGAAGAATAACTTACAAAAAAGGAATGAAAGGGAAATTTATTTTTGCTCATTTCATAAGAATAGGATATAAAATGATAGTTAAACAATTTATACATAGACATTAAGCTGAAATAATTGGTAGAATATGAATTTAGTTAAGATGAGTCTTTCTATCTGTTATGAAAAATGCATAGACATTAAAAATAAATACACAGAGATATATAAAAGAAAAAAGATACTAAGAAAATACTAAACTGAGAGATAATGACATTATGGATTTAAAGCTGGAGATTCAGAAAATAAGCTGCCACTTAACTATCAAAAATCAAAGAAGGTTTAAAAGATAAAAATAAAAGAGTCATTCTGGCTGACAAGAAAAGTAAAAGTAGCTAACAGTGAAAAATGAACGGAAACTATATAAAGATATAAAAATAGTAATGATAATAAATAAATAAGTAAATAAATAAAAACTTAAGTAGAAACTATCTAAATATATATTAATTGGTTTTTAAAAATATATATATATATATATTAATAAAGAGAAACTGTGGTTGGATGATCGTCGTAGTTTGAAGTTGTGAAGTGTTTATCAACTAAAGAATACGAGAGATTGAAGATAAAAATATAATTTTTTGTTAACTCTATTAATTTAATACAATACAATATAGAGATTACAGTATATATAAAATTCTTAAATAATATCACGACATTATTTTTTATTGACATTGTGCATGTTATATTGAATAAAGAGGACGTAGAAAAGAAAACCATTGATAGGAAAAAAAAACAAAGGAAAATAATAATAAAATTATTACCTTGTTCTACAAAATAAATAAATAAGCAAATTAAAGGGAATTAAAAGAAAAAAGAAAAGGGGTGAAAGGGTAAGACAACAACATTCTTAAATTGTGTTCAAAGAAATTAAAACAGATGTAAAGAAAAAGCAAAAAAAAAAAAAGAAAAGAAAAGAACAGAAAAGCCTATGTAAAAGATAACTGGAACAAAATTCCTTACTTACATTTGATTGAATGAAATTTACTTACAAAGAAAAAAAATAAACTGAAAGAAAAAAAATTGAAATAACAAGAAAATACAATTAAAAAAAATACACACATTGACACACAAAATGGAGAAATCATTACTTTGCAAAGAAAAAGAAAACATTAAGGAATGTTTGGTTGCAGATGATAGAATTGAATGGAAAATGAGTAAGTTTTCATTTCATTTATTGTTTGGTTGTATTTTAAGGTATTGAAATGTTACTCCAATTGAATGATTTTTCTACCATTTGTGTGGAATGACTATTCTTTTTGAAAGTCGGAGCAAAGATCATTCCAATGGAAGATTATAAAAAATTATAAATAATATTTTTTTTTTATCAATTTTTTCTATTCATATTAATTTTTATTCTATTCTATTTCTATTCATTTTATTATTCTCATTCTTATTCTTCAATTTTCATTCCTCCAACCAAAGTCACCTAATGTTGTGCTTAGTTTGGTGGAATTGAATGTTAATAGTAATGAAAATGGTAGTGAAATTGAATAAGAATAGTAATGAGAATGATATTATGATGTTTAGTTTGTTGAATATATATGCATTGGGAAACTAAATCTTGAATAAAATTGTTGACAATCGCAACCCTCTTGAGGATAAAACACAACCATGAGTATTGCCCATTCTTTTCTTTCCATCATACACTTGCACAGTTTAATAAGGTATTAAAATCTTATTTTTTTGAAAATATCTAAACTTCAATTTTATGTTAGATCTCAATCAATGTATCGCAAGATAATAGATTACTATTGGATTTGAAAATAAACTATTGGATTAGAAAGTGGCACATAACCTCATTTACTACTAAAGGTCTTAACATCAAGCAATACACAAACTGAACTGAATCATATACAATAATTGAAGTCATTGTTACTTCTTATCATTAATTAACGACATGGAATCATTTGTTGCATACTAAAACCAGTTCAATACAACAATTTTGACGTAAAACAGTAGTATTTCATAGTTTCACGAATAGATGCATTCCTCCTTTTTCAAGAACAAAACAATTCGTTGAGCTTGGTGACATTCCCGGCAGTAAGCTTACTCCTCAACTCTGTATGCCTGTGGTTGTTAATGATGCCATTTGTTTTAGCCTCCTGCTAATACCTAGACAAAATATCAAACATGTGATTAGTTTTGGACCTTTACAAATATTAAAGTGTGGAAAAATATGAAGCTCGTTCTACCTTGGTCTCCACAAATACTGAATTTCAGAGTCATTATCTGTAATCATCAAATCTTCACATGCCTTCTTGAACTTTAATGCAGAAGCCTCATTCAAACAATCCTTCAAGAGCTCAGACTTTGGAAAAGACTTGTCATTATACTCCTCACATTTCTTCAATTTTGACTTTACCTGTTTTATCTCTTGTTCTAGCTCTAATTCCTTTTCCTTTAGTTTTTTAGGGATTTCTGCTTCAAGTCTTTTCGCTTGAAGACCGAAGAAAGCACGTATGAGTTTTTCTAGATGAGAAAGTGCAAAATTAATTTTAAAATTACGGGTTGCCACGAATGTCAAGTGATAATACCATTCTTGAAGATGATCTTTGGTGATGTCTCCCACCGTAATACTGCACATTTCCTTTATGACTTGACATAAAACAGTATACACAATGCACTTCCACTTCCACTTCCAGTCATCGTCATCGTCATCGTCATCGTCATTGTCACCAACATCTCCATACTCATCAAGTAATTTGTTCAAAACAGGTGCTAAAGTAAAAGGTATCTTACAATTTTTGACACTTACAATCTTAACTCCTAAATCGCTAGCTTTCCATTCCATTTGTGTAGTCGTTTGAAAGAACTTTCGAAGAACATAAGAGAATTCTTGAAAATCCTCAATGGTTAAGTGAGAAAGTTGTAAAATCCAATTAATATCTTCTTCACCAAGCTTATTTTCCAATTGTTCCTTTAGCTCAAATGATTCGTCTTTCCATTTATAATAAACCTTTAAACGACGTAAAAATTGTTCTGGCAGTCCATTTATTATGTCCTGTAAGGTTAAAGGAGCTTCTTCTTGCTCTTCGTTCATTATCGCTGAAGAATGATCCACTTCTCTTCCTTGCTTCAATTTCCAAATATCATCTCCTATACTCTTTAGCTCCACATTTCTAAAGTTTCCTGTTAGTATTTGTATGATCTAACATATTTAAGACAAAATAACAACATACATTTCAAAATAAAATTAGTGGAGGTACATACAATTAATATAACTTTTTTTTTTTTGAAAAAAAAAGTTACTATTAAAAAAAACTAATTCAATAATGAAATCAATATCATGCTAATGTGTTTTGATATTTCAATTATAATGCATTCAAATATAAACACATGATTTTGTGATAATTATAATATTTTATATGTACACATGTAGAGACACTAGCAATGCATCTTCAAAACAACTATCTAGATTACGAAATGATGCAAGTGAATAAAATTGAATTTCAATTATTTTTCAGTAAATGATATGATAAAGTTACAATGTTTTAATTGATGTTGTATGCAATACTCTTACAACATAATATATATATATATATATATATATGAATTGAGGATGAGACGATAAAATAAAGACATCGAAAGACCTTTTTATATTAGTGATTACATATTTCCAATATCATATCGAAATTCTATATTTTAAAAAAAAAATTACTAGCTTTTTATTATTTTCACTTTTAGGTTTGTTAATATACATTAGGAAAATAAAATTACAATGTTTACTTTATTTTATTTAACAAATAAGTAAATGCATGAAAATAAAATTTTAATTATAGGCACACCTTAGATTTGAGGCAATGTATATGTCCAATAAATTTGCACGGTTTACAGTAATAAACCCGTATTCGAGGATCTCGTTCTTTTTCACAAATGTCGCAATAAAACTCTTCATAACCATCCTCAACTAGTGAATCAACCAAAATGAGAGGATGAATGTGGGACTCATGTTCGATCACGGATGGCAATGGTCCACAAAGTAGGTGGAGTCTGAAGTTGCATTCCAAGCAAAAAGTCGCATAAGAAGAGGTGTAAGAAAGTTCTGTGCTGTGGGAGGAAAATGACTGCTTACCATAGCAATCATTGATACTGCAATGATTGTCCATGGGTACCATGTTATCCCTGTAACAAAGAAGATGCTCGTGATTTTCAAACTTAATACTTGCTCTCATTTTGGTTGCGCTGCATTTCAAACACAGCCGAAAAGTACACCGTCCACACTTGTAAGTGAAACACGTTTTCAAAGTTTGCTTACACAGTGTGCATTCAAACCAGAAGTATTGAATGTGAAGGGAAAGAAGACCGTGGTCCCAATGAAAAGGATATTGAATTTCTTTGGGAGACTCTGCACATGATTCATGAAGGAAATACTTACATTCGGTGCAACCATAAGCACGATCCTCAGAGCCTATTATTGATTGACATCCAAAGCAATGGATTAAATCAATGTTGTCCACCTTATCAAGTGCAAGCATTGGATGTTGATGACTAGAATGTTGAATACTATTGTTTTCATAAGATTTTGTGAATGTTATGGGGGCCATCGATGCGCAATCCACGTCTAAGTAAACTTCGCAGCCAAAACATCTAAAGAAAAGAGAATCAGGGATCACTCTTTCACAAGAGTCGCAATAGCCCGTACCATTTACAGGAAACAAAGTGAGAGGGTGGGCAAGATGAAAAGAGTGATATATTTGTTGTGGCAGCTCAGCACATGATTTGTGCAAGTAATATTGGCATGAATCACAACCATATAAAGGAGCTGCAGTGATAGGACGTCGACATATTCCACACTTAATCAACTGGTTAATCGTGGTTATGCCATCCTTAATTAAGAGCAAAGGATGCGAATGTCTAAAGTTTTGGATCTCCATTACTTTCAGCTTATAATTCCACCCAAAAAATAAAAAACAGAAGCTGATGTGTCGTGTTCCAATTCTGATCGACTTCGTAATTCTGATTTTTGCATAAGAAAAAAAATTATTATGATCATAATGTACAAATAAGAATATCATAAGGGGTGAAGAAGGTTATATTTAGACATATATAACTAAATTAAATGACATAAAAGAAAATATTAGACACCTTCAAGGCTATAATGCATATATATCAAAACTGAAGCTAATTATTAAGAGTTGTATACAAAATTCAAATAAAAGACACAACGAAATAAAAGAGAGACTTACAGGCCAGCAGAGAGACTTGATCAGAGGCCAACTTTAAGGAAAATTTTCAAAAAGATTTCTAGATAGAGTTTGTTATACGTGGGAAGAAATTGAAATGTAAAGATTGAAGGTTTTGATTTTGTAAATTTTATGAGGATAACATGTGTCTTTTAATATGTACGAAGGGTGACTGAGAAGGAAACATATCAATTTAGAAACTTTGTATCGTAAGAAAAGAATCTTATGGAAAAGAAATGAAAGGGAATTTTGTTTTGCTCATTTTGTAAGAAAGAATATAAGATCTAAAATTATAATTAATCAATTTATAGATAATGATATGAATTTAATTAATAACGAGTCTTTTCTATTTATTGTGATAAATACACACATATATATGACAATTTTTCTACAGGGCTTCACTTTAAGCCCTACTGGTAGGGCTTTCAATGTTTCTCAACCAGTGAACAGTTTTCAGCGCGACTTTTTTTTATGACCGTGTATATTATAGCTATTTAGAGCAACCTGCAAATTTTCAGAAAATTATGAATAATTTACAATACCGAAAACTAGTTTCAAACATGTTATTGCATGCTTGACTAATTTTTTTTATGCGCGTGGAAAACAACATGTTTGAACCTAGTTTTCGATATTGTAAACTATTCGGAATTTTCTGAAAATTTGCAGGATGCTCTAAATAGCTACAATATACACGGTCATAAAAAAAAGTCGCGCCGAAAACTATTAACGGGTCGAGAAACACTGAAAGTCCTACTGATAGGGCTTAAAGTGAAGCTCCTATAGAAAAATTGTCCTACATATATATACATTAAAAGAGAATTGAAAATGAATCTTTTCCCCAAATCTTCTAAATTATGGCTAATTTCTTAATCTATTAAAAAATATGTAAGCAAATACAAATAAATAAAGATATATTTTTATATATATATATATAAATCACGTTTGCTTATTTTAGTTGGAAAAATTATTAATTATTTTTATTATGTTTTTATAATTGTCATATTAATTTTAAAAAATAAAATATAAAAGAATGACATCAACATATTAAAAGGAAAATTAAACAAAAATATTTTTTATGTTTTTTAAAAAAAAAATTAATACGATAATATTTTAGATCACAAACTACCATATTTAAGGTACAAAATATTTGCGATATTATTTAAAGCACACGTACATGATTAGATAAGAAACTTGTTTATTCTTGATAAAATAAAAATGTTATTATATTTTATTATGTAGTTACACAATCATATTCTTTATACACACAATATCCATATATAATCGAAAGCAACCATGAGGGAGGCCATTCTCCTCTTTCCATCATACTCTTGCACAAGTTTAGGTTTAAGTAATTATGCATATAAAATAAATAACTATTTTTTTTAATATAATCTCAAATATGCATTTATGAGAAATTAATTAAAAAATAAAATAAAATAAATTTATATTGTAAGATTTTTCTAATGATTTCTTTTTATTGTTTTGATGTTATACAATTTTAATAAATTAGAAATACTCATTTTAAATGAAGAAAAATAAGTCTTAATTTAATTAAAAATAGGTTGTACAAAGCCAAAATTTTATAAATAGAATGAAGATTTAAAATAGTACATTTTAGTAGTTTACTAATAAATAATATTTAGTAATTATTTTTTTTTAAATAGTGTATTTATATATTTATGAGATGTAAATATAATTTGATTTGATTTGTTTCACGGATTTTCATGGCTTGAAATATTTATTTTACTCCAAACTAATGAATTTAATAAAGGCATGTTTGGTACATAAAAAAATTAAAAATGTGTTTGAAAGTAACAGTAGAATTATTAGGTTGTGTAATTAATAGAGTAATAATATATATCCTAATAATTACACTATATTTAAAAAAATATAAAGTATGTTTGAATGTTAAATAATAATTTCTTATGAAATTCTATTGTCATATTTGTCCGTTAGTAAATATATTGGTAATTGTATATAACAAACATAAACATACAAAGAAGAAAAAAAAAAGCGGACTTGGAAGTTGGAAAAGAAGTTGAATAAAATTGAAATGACCAGAAGGAAGAAAAGCATACGAAAACACAACATTCTTAGGCTTGCTTTAAAAAAGAAAGTAACAAAGTGAAAAGAAAGTCATTGATTAGGCAAAAAGCAAAGGATAAAATATTACCTTGTTCTAAATAAAAAAAAAATAGAATAAACAACTTAAAGGAAAAAAAGGGGATGAAAGGATAAGAAAACAAAATTCTTAAATTGTGTTCAAAGAAAAATAAAACAAAAATGCATTTGTGTCTATTTTCCTTGTCTAAGACTCATCTAAATTCTTTTTAGTCTGTTGACTGATTTTTTGCTTGGTTTGATCTTTGTATTAGTATATTAAAAGAAGACTATTTAGGATTTTTGTCCCCAAAATTATGTCGTATTCATTATTATGCCTTTCGATTTTTTTGGACCGTTAAAAATTTCCCCTGAATTATTTTTAGATATTTCTAAGAAATTTCTTTGGCTTTGGGTGGATCATTATACGGAATTCAAAGGTGCTAGAGATGCATTGTGAGTAACTTTACCCAGAAAAAATTGGATGATATATCAATGGATTGCAACTGGTGCTTTTTTTTTTCCTCAGGATGATTTCCATCTAATAATCTTAATGTTATATGTATCATATAATTACAATATTCAAACAAATCCAGTGGAGGTTACACTGACTATGGTAATAATTTATTAACAACTTTTTTAAACAAAGTTTTAATATTAAAAGAACATCTCACTCGCCAAACTGAAAATTGCATATTCACACTGCTTAATCATGAGGTTGGTATAAATGCATTAGAGGTAAAAATACTATGTCTAGGAAATTAATTTTGAGAAAGCAAAAAAAAATATGGATTTGAGAAGAGAATGGGACAATGGAGATGAAGTTTAGGAAAAGAAAATGTAGAATTTTTTATTTTTAATGAATTTTAATAGATTTGTTTATTTTTAATTTTCTGAATTTAATTTTAATTTTGTCAAAAATAAATATATATTTTTTAAAGAAAATAAGTTTTTTGAATTTAAAAATAGTATTTGTAATTATACATGTGGCGCTGATGTGACCAACACATGTCAGCAAATAAAGAATCATGTGAGCAATTCGTTGGCCACATTGGACAAACCTTAACGGAAGTGTCATGTTACATAACTGTGAATAGTTTGGGAGAAATTTTTAACATCATAATGTATACGACATAGTTTGAAGGGCAAAAATCATAAATAGCCTTAAAAGAATGAAAGAAAATATATTACTAGAAATGGGAAATACCTTAGAATGAAGTTGCTAGTAGGGTCTCCCACTTTGATATATCCTTGCTGGCAATTGGTAGAATCCTACACACTTGAGGTTTTGCTTCTTATTCCCATCACTGCAACCAAAACAAAATCTTTGATTAGGAAATAGTTTTGCATTATTTTCATGCTCAAAAGTGTGAATTATTAGGAAATAGTTCCAACTTCTGGGAGCCCTGTTTGACAATCAGATCAAGCTTAGATCTGATATAGGTTTTGGTGAGATACTCATACATAAAAATAGTTCCAAATTAGTATGATCATAATGTACAAATAAGAATATCATAAGGGGCGAAGAAGGTTATATTTAGACATATATAACTAAATTAAATGACATAAAAGAAAAAAAAGAAAATATTAGACAACTTCAAGGCTATAATGCATATATATCGAAACTGAAGTTAATTATTAAGAGTTGTCTACAAAATTCAAATAAAAGACACAACAAAATAAAAGAAAGACTTACAGGCCAGCAGAGAGACTTGATCAGAGGCTAACTTCAAGGAAAATTTTGAAAAAGATTTCTAGATAGAGTTTGTTATATACGTGGGGAAAAATTGAAATGTAAAGATTGAAGGTTTTGATTTTCTAAATTTTATGAGGATAACATGTGTCTTTTAATATGTACGAAGGGTGACTGAGAAGGAAGCATATCAATTTAGAAACTTTGTATCATAAGAAAAGAATCTTATGGAAAAGAAATGAAAGAGAATTTTGTTTTGCTCATTTTGTAAGAAAGAATATAAGATCTAAAATTATAATTAAACAATTTATAGATAGTGTTACGAACTTAATTAATAACGAGTCTTTTCTATTTATTGTGATAAAGACATATATATATATATATATACATTAAAAGAGAATTGAAAATGAATCTTTTCCCCAAATCTTCTAAACTATGGCTAATTTCTTAATCTCTTAAAAAATATGTAAGCAATTACAAATAAATAAAGATATTTATATATATATATATACTAGGTACAAGTAACTTACATTTCACCTTTGTTTATTTTATTTAGAAAAATTATTAATTATTTTTATTATGTTTTTATAATTGTCATATTAATTTTAAAAAATAAAGTATATTTTATATAAAAGAATGACATCACCATATTAAAAGAAAAATTAAACCAAAATATTATTAATATTTTTTAAAAAAAAAATTAATACGATAATATTTTAGAGCACAAACTACCATATTTAAGGTACAAAATATTTGCGATATTATTTAAAGCACACGTACATGATTAGATAAGAAACTTGTTTATTCTTGATATAATATAAATGTTATTATATTTTATTATGTAGTTACACAATCATATTCTTTGTACACACAATATCTATATATAATCGAAAGCAACCATGAGGGGAGGCCCTTTCCATCATGCTCTTGCACAAATTTAAGTTTAAGTAATTATGCATATAAAATAAATAACAATTTTTTCATATAACCTCAAATATACATTTATGAGAAATTAATTACAAAATAAAATAAAATAAAATAAATTTTATATTGTAAGATTTTTCTAATGATTTATTTTTATTGTTTTGATGTTATACAATTTTAATAAATTAGAAATACTCATTTTAAATGAAGAAAAATAATAGAGTTTTAATTTAATTAAAAATAGGTTGTACAAAGCCAAAATTTTATAAATAGAATGAAGATTTAAAATAGTACATTTTAGTATTTTACTCAATAATAAATATTTAGTCATTATTTAAAAAAATATAGTGTATTTATATATTTATGTGATGTAAATATAATTTGATTTGATTTGTTTCACGGATAATCATGGCTTGAAATACTTATTTTACTGCAAAATGTGTATGAATGTCAAATAATAATTTTTTATGAAATTCTATTGTCATATTTATCGCTTAGTAATATATTAAATATATTGATAATTGTATATAACAAACATAAACATACAAAAGAAGAAGAAAAAAAAGAAGGCTTAGAAAAGAAGTGGAATAAAATTGAAATAACGAGAAGGTAGAAAAGAAAAATATATTCTTAGGCTTGCTTTAAAAAAGAAAAGAACAAAGTGAAAAGAAAGCCCAGATTGGGGAAAAAGCAAAGGATAAAACATTACCCTGTTCTAAAAAAAACAGAATAAACAACTTAAAGGAAAAAGAGAAAAAAAAAAGATGAAAGGATAAGAAAATAAAATTCTTAAATTGTGTTCAAAGAAAAATAAAATAGAAAGTGAATGCATTTGTATCTATTTTCCTTATCTAAGACTCATCTAAATTTTCTTTAGTATGTTGGTGATTCATTCTATGCTCAGTTTGATCTTTGTATTAGTATATTAAAAGAAAACTATTTAAGATTTTTGTCATCGAAACTAAAGCCGTAAATATGGGTTGGCCTGGTCTGGCATGACCTACATTTGAAAAAGTAAGCCTAGCATGGCCTATGTCGTGTCCGTCTACTTTCTTTATTTAGATCCAAATTCGTAGGCTTATTTTATTATTGCAAAAAAAAAAAAAGTGAGGATAAGGAATTAAACCCCACCACCTCATCTTTAACAAATCAATAGATTCACTACTAATCTAAATACATTTTTTTTTGTTTAACATATAATTTTAGATATTTTTATATACTTTTCAAGAATACTTTACATAAAATTATATCAAAGATAATTATTAGAATTTGAATACTTACTGATAAATGTTAAAAATTTTAAGTGACAAATTTTAAAATAAATTAATATAATTATAAAATTATAAATATTGAAAAAAATAATAGACTTTATTATCATTATTAATGTCAAAATATTAAGTTTTTTATCGTGTAGTGCTTTCGGGCTAGTTTATTCATGCTTTCGTGTCGTATTTTCGGCTTTGTCATGTCGTGCTCATGCCTCCCAGACTCGTGCTGATTTCGTGTCGTGCCGCATTTACAGGTCTACTCGGAACTATGACATCGAACTGTTAAAAATTCTCATTCAACTATTCACTCACATATATGTAACTCTTTATTTACTAACTTGTATTGGTCAGACCAGTCCACACATGTAATTGACAAAATTAAAATTAAATTCAGAAAAGAAAAAAAATTAAAACTAAACAAATCTAGAGAAAAAAAAAAGTTTTACTTTTTTCTTCTCGTTCTTCCAACAGATCTGGGCAGTGCGATGGTGGATATTGGCACTGCAATGGCGGAGGAGCTCGCTAGCAGATCTAAAGCCCGACGCCAATTCTGAAACCATTGAGATGGTGCGAGCTTGATTCGCCTCCTTTGCGACAGATATGAAGCTCTGCAGGGATCGCAAAGGCTGGGTTCAATCGGAGTCGAGGACAATGAGATCGCAAAGGTTGGATCAGAATCCGGGTTGGAGACAAGTAGATCTAGAGAGATCTGAATAATATTTGATTACTAATAACGGTGATTTAGACTGTGTATATGAAAATATATATTGATTTCATCATATCATCATAAAACCATCTTTTCATTATCTCTCAAATTGTTCTAATTAATCTCTTTCTTTGATATATTTCTTATTTTCAGATATTTCTAGAAAATTTCTTTGGCTTTGAGTGGATCACTATATGAATTCGAAGGGGCTGGAGATGCATTCTGAGTAACTTTACCCTGCAAAAATTGGATGATATATTAAAGGATTGCAACAGGTGCTTTTTTTTTCCTCAGGATGATTTCCATCCAATAATCTTAATGATGTATGTATCATATAATTACAATCTTCAAACAAATCCAGTGGAGGTTACACTAACTATGGTAATAATTTATACCAACTTTTTTTAAACAAAGTTTTAATATTAAAAGAACATCTCAATCGCCTAATGAAAATTGCATATTGACACTGCTTAATCTTGAGGATGCTATAAATGCACTGGAGGTAAAAGATATTATGTCTAGGAATTAATTTTGAGAAAGCAAAAAAAATTATGGATTTGAGAAGAGAATGGGACGAAGAAGATGAAGTTTAGGAAAAGAAAATGTATAATTTTTTATTTTTAATGAATTTTAATAGATTTGATTAGCTTTTTTTTTATTTTTTTTATTTTCTGAATTTAATTTTAATATTTTCAAAAATAAATAATTTGTTTTTGGAAAATAAGTTCTTTAAATTTAAAAAAAAAATCGTTTATAATTACACGTGTGACACTGATGTGACCAATACATGTCAGCAAATAAAGAGCCACTTGAGCCACACTGGAAAAGCCTTAACAGAAGTGTCGTGTTACATCGATGTGAATAGTTTGAGGAAAATTTTTAACAGCTTGAAAAATCACTAGAAATGGGAAAGACCTTAGATGAAGTTGCCAGTAGGGTCTCCCCCTTTGATATATCATTGCTGGCAATTGGTAGAATCCTACACACTTGAGGTTTTGCTTCTTATTCCCATCACTGCAACAAAAAAAAAACAACTTTCTTGAAGTTTTGCTCCTTTCAAAACATAATCAATGATAAGGAGGAAAATAAACATCACTTCTTTCTTGTTTTTGAGTGTAAGCATAACATAAATCATGATGTCTTATGAAGCAGTCTAA
Organism: Humulus lupulus; assembly: GCF_963169125.1. Lineage (NCBI taxonomy): Eukaryota > Viridiplantae > Streptophyta > Magnoliopsida > Rosales > Cannabaceae > Humulus > Humulus lupulus. The sequence continues at coordinate 12,012,156 of NC_084797.1, read as the reverse complement.
CATCCATGGATCTTAATAAGACTAGCATACACTTTAGACAAATGGGGATCTTTTTCAGGTGATTCAAACATGTTTTTCATATTTACTATTCAATATTCTATCTTTTCATGCTGAAAAATGTGAATTATTAGGAAATAGTTCCAACTTCTGGGAGCCCTGTTTGACAATCAGATCAAGCTGGTAGAGTATACCTGCACACTTGTTAGTAAAACAGAGAAATATAGGAAGAAATGATGAATTTTCTGAATTGATAGCTAGGAATTTGAGAGCCTAGTTCTCTCCCACAAAGGGTTACACCCTACCAAATACTCCACACCCCTAAATGAGTTTTTCTCCTGCTTTTAACTCAGTCCTTCAGCTGGTACCCTACACTCTATTACACAATAGCACAACTCGCATAACAGAATGCTAACCTCCTCAACTAACTATCCCCTACAGCATCCCCACTGTTACCTTTCCTACCCGTGCGCGCGTAGACAAAAGTCAGAGGTGGTCTATCAGAAGCTTAGATCTGATATAGGTTTTGGTGAGATACTCATACACACATAAAAATATGATCAGGACCTAGGAATACAATTCCAACTTAGCTGAATATAAATGAATCTTTGCAAGCTTTGTTACTATGATTGTTTTAGCCTTATATGTAAGACTACCTCTTGTGAATTATTAGTTTATGCGCACAAGATATGAGTTTTGTATATTTTTTTAATGGTACAGCTTTAAAAAGGACATTCTTCCAGGGCTCCTATAAAATCTGTTTGGGAAATAGATCTGATTAAGAGAGTTTTGTTTCCCCTTAGAATGCAATTTATGTTTTTTAACATAATTGAGTGTGTGGAAGAGAATTATTAATTAACATAATGGTCAGATCTTTTATAAACATATTTGCCTCAATAGTGTGAAACTGTTTCACAAAGAAAAAGAATGCAAAGGTAAAAGTGTGTTCATGGGAAACAACATCACGTTAGAATTGTTATATATCACAATCTTCAAAGTCATGCTAGAAACTTGTTAATCTCAATCAATGTATCATATTCATAAGACAATAGTTAATTTACTTAAGGATTTGAAAGAGGCTTATATACAGTAATTAGAGTACAAATTATGGAGTCTTTCTTACTTATTATCATTACAAGTGTGGAATCAGTTGTTACATACTAGAAAAACCAATTCAATACAAATACTAGCATTTGGAATCATTATCTTTAACCATCAAATCTTCACATGCATTCTTCAACTTAAATGCAGAAGCCTTGTTCAAACAATCCTTCATGAACTCGGACTTTGGTAAAGACTTGTCATTATACTCCTCACATTTCCTCAATTCTGACTTTACCTGTTTTATCTCTTGTTCTAGCTATGATTCTTTTTCCTTTAGTTTTTTAGGGACTTCTGCTTCAAGTCTTTTTGCTTGAAGACCGAAAAAAACACGTATGAGTTTTTCTAGATGAGAAAGTGCAAAATCAATTTTAAAATTACTGTCTTTCACGAACCTCAAGTGGAAATACCATTCTTGAAGATGATCTTTCGTGATGTCTCCCACCAAAGTAGTGCACATTTCCTTTATGGCCTGGCATAAAACAGAATACACAATGCACTTCAACCGCCAGTCGCCATCATCATCACTAACATCTCCATACTCATCAACTAATTTATTCAAAACAGGCGCCAAAGTAAAAGGTATCTTCAAATCTTTCACAGTTACAATCCTCACTCCTAAAACGCTTCCTTTCAAATCGAGTACGTTGCTCCCAAAGAATTCATGAAGCTCACTACAGAATTCTTGAAAATCCTCAACGGTGAAGTGAGAGAGTTGGACAAGCTTATTTTTTGATTGTCCATTGAACTCAAATGACTCATCTTTCCATTTGTAATATGCCTTCAAATCCCTTCTACTGGTAGTCCATTTATTATATCCTTTCGTTATGGTTGTCGAATGATCGAAATCTCTTTCTTGCTTCAATTTCCAAAAATCATCTCCTATACTCTTTAACTCCACATTTCTAAGGTCTCCTGTTAGTATTTCTATGATCTATATACGTATATATTTAAGACAAAATAACAACGTATATTTCAAAATAAAATTACTGGAGGTACATAATAAAAAAGATTGATCTATGAAAATAAATAATAAGTTACTATGAAAAAAAACTAATTTAGGGCGTGAGAGCTGCTTTCCCTCTCTCCATGGCGAGGAAGAAGAAGGCAATTCAGAAGCCTGTTACTCCATCATCAAAGAGTGGGTTTGATTCATATTCAGGGAAGGATGTGCGTGGTGAAGAAGGGATTACTAAGAGTCTGAATGTTGAGCACACGAGTGAAGATTTCTTTGCAGATTTTGTGGCTGATTTTACTGAGATTGTCGAAGAGGATGGTTTTGTATCTGCTAATGCTGGTATTGGTACTGAAGGTTTCAACCTGGATGAACCTGATAAGGTGAATTCAGGAGATGATCTTTCGTTTCAAGATCGGGCTAAGGACAAATGGTCCCAATTTCGGGACAATTTTTCGCAGCATAATGGAGTGAAATTAACCTATGAGGAACCTCTGTTTAGGGATGGGTTACCGATAGCTCAATTGGATCTGGAGGAAGTTGAAGAGCAGGCATCTTTGTGGAATACTGCTATAGTCTGCATTGTTCTAGGGGCTAATCCCCCGATTGCTGTTTTTGAAGGTTTCCTTCGAAGAATTTGGGGCAAACTTGGCATTGAAAGGGTGGCTAGGATGAATGCCGGGTTCACGATTGTTAAGTTTAGGGATATCTCGACTAGGGACATGGTCCTTGAATCGGGAGTAATTCATTTTGACAGGAAGCCAGTTATTCTTAGGCCTTGGTCGACAGATATTGACGCATTCCGTTTGGTGAAATCGGTCCCAGTTTGGGTGAGATTACATGATTTGGGTCTCCAATACTGGGGTACCAAATGTTTGAGTGCTCTTGTTAGTACCATAGGCCGTCCTATGATGATTGATAAAATCACTAAAGATCGTTCAATGGTGAAATTCGCCAGAGTACTTGTTGATGTGGAAATCTCTGACAAGCTCCCTCACAGTATTAGTTTTGTGAATGAACGTGGGCAATTGGTTGAGCAACTTATTGAATTTGAATGGTTGCCTACAAAATGTTCGGTTTGTAAAAATCTTGGACATACGGCTTCTAGCTGTAGGAAGGAACAGAAAGAAGTGTGGCAACCAAAGAAGAAGCAAGGTGAAACTAGTGAGAAGACAGAAGATAATAGGCAGGGTGAGGTTGAACCAGATTCTGCTAATTTAGTCTTGACTTCAGAAGTTCCTGAGATGGCTAATAGTTCTTTAGTTGATGTTGGGAAGGATAATAATACATCTAAAGAAGCCCTGGACCAGGTTTGGACGACTCCTAAAAGAGTTAGTGGTGTTAAGCATGTTAATGAGGTACCCCAGCCTAGCAAGGTCAATCAATTTAGTGTCTTACAAGCTGGACAACTGAAAGGTCGACAACAGGGTAAACTCTCTAAGAAAATTTCTGATGGAAGGAATAAATCTGCTCTGCTGGAATGTTAGAGGGCTGAACCATAGGAATAAGCAGAAATCCCTTCATGATTTCTGTAGATTTAATAAAGTAGGTCTGGGGGCGTTCCTTGAGACAAAGCTTAGGGGCCCTAAAATAGAGGATATGATGAATATTGTGTTTAGAGATTGTGACTTTTTATCTGTTCCGGTAGTTGAAGGAAGAATTCTCCTGGTTTGGAGAAAGGATATGATCAAAATTATTGTTATTGATGTGGAAGACCAATTTATTCACTGTACTGTGAAGATCATGGGTGTTTTGTCCCCTTTTTGCTTGACAGTAATATATGGTAGGAATCATTTAGAGGAAAGGAAAAGGCTGTGGCATGCTTTAGATTCTCTGAGTTTGCCAGTTCAACCTTGGTTAGTTGCGGGTGATTTTAATGCTGTTTTTGATTTTGATGATAGGGTAGGTGGTCGGCCTATTACTGAGTTAGAAAAGGAAGATGCTTGTAATTGGAGAGCTAATTGCTTGATGACAGAAATTCGTAGAATTGGTACTCAATTCACTTGGTCCAATAAGCAGAAGGAGGGTTCTAGAATTTTTTCCAAATTAGATAGAGTCTTCAGTAATGAAGCTTGGACTGATATTTTTCCTTACTCAGAAGCTCATTTCAACTGGGATGTAATCTCTGACCATTGTTATTGTATTATTAAACCTGTTCTTGGTCAGGTTACAGGGCTGAAACCGTTCAAATTTTTCAATATGTGGACAAAACATGAGAAGTTTAGGGAGACTGTCCTGAACAGTTGGGGTACTACTGGGGTCTGTTCTGGTCTGCATGGAATTAGTCAGAAATTGACTAATTTAAGGTCTATTTTGGTTCAGTTTAATAAGACAACAATTGGGGATATACCAGGAAAGTTTCTTGCAGCCAAGGAAAAGTACCAACTAGCTCAGTTTCGTCTTCAGCAGCAGCCTCATTCTGAAGAGCTTCATAGAGCAGAGTAAGAAGCTTGTTCTGAGTTCATTCTCTGTGCTAAAATGCATGAGAGCTTTCTCAGACAGCGGAGTAAGGTCACTTGGTTGAGATATGGAGATGACAACAGTGCTTTTTTCTTTGCAACTCTAAAACAGAGGTTTGCTTCTAATCGAATTACTGCTTTTGTCAATGACAATGGGCAAATAGTTGATTGTTATGAGGAAGTGATTAAGCATTTTGTTGGTCATTTTGAAGGATTTCTGGGTAGTTCTAGTACAGCTTCTGCTAGGATTCAGCTGGATGTGATAAATGCTGGTAAAACTTTAAGCTTTGATCAGCAACTCAGTTTGGTTAGACCCTTTTCTAAGAAAGATGTTAAAGAGGCAATGTTTAGCATTCATTCTGTTAAGAGTCCTGGTCCGGACGGGTTTGGCTCTGGTTTTTTCAAATCTATGTGGAAAGATTTGGGTGATGAGGTAGCCACTGCTGTGTTGGGTTTCTTTGATTCTTGTAAGCTGCCTAAATCCCTCAACAGATCAGTCATTGCTCTTGTGCCTAAAATAGATTCTCCTTCTACTGCTATTGACTACAGACCAATAGCTTGTTGTAATACCTTATACAAATGTATCTCTAAGATGCTTTGTGTGAGGTTAGCTACTGTTTTGCCCTTTCTTACTCACCAAAATCAGGGTGCGTTTATAAAAAACAGATCGATGGCCCATAATATTTTCATACTTCAAGATATTCTCAAGGGTTATTCTAGGAAGAGCATATCGAGTAGGTGTTTGGTCAAATTAGATATTAGCAAAGCTTATGATTCAGTGGATTGGTATTTCTTAGAGGATCTGCTCAATGCTTATTGTTTTCCTAGTAGATTTATAAGATGGATAATGGTCTGTTTGAAAGGAGTTTCTTATTCTTTGATTTTGAATGGTAGAATTCATGGTGCTTTTAGTGGGAAGAAAGGGCTGCGACAAGGAGACCCAATATCCCCTCTTCTCTTTGTTTTGATAATGGAGTATCTCACTCGGTTATTACTGTTAGCTTCCCAGCAAAAGGATTTCAGATTTCACCCTCTTTGTAAGCAATTGAATCTTGTTAATCTTTGCTTCGTGGATGACCTTTTACTCTTTTGTAAAGGTTCTCATACTTCAGTTAAGATTCTGATGGATGGTTTTCGTAGCTTTAGTAATATGTCTGGTCTGGTTATGAACATGACTAAGTCACATATTTATCTTGGTGGAGTTCATTTGGAGGAAAGGAGGCAAATTCTAGCTAGTTTGGAGATTGAAGAAGGTTATTTTCCTCTGAAATATCTGGGCCTTTATCTTAGACCAACTAAATGGAGGGCTGAGGACTGTGGGCTCATTATTAAGAAAGTTCAAAGCAGGTTGCATTCGTGGTCTAGTAGACATCTCTCGTTTGCTGGGAGATCTCAACTTATACACTCTGTTTTGCTGGGTATTAGGACTTATTGGATGAGTATATTTTTACTTCCTAAAAAAGTTATCCAGGAAATAGATAGATTGTGTAGGAACTTTCTGTGGGGAGCTAGAGGAAACCGAAGTAAGGTTCATATGTCCTCTTGGGACCAGGTGTGCTTACCTAAATACTTAGGTGGGATTGGCTTTAAAGAAGGCTATAAATGGAATATAGTTCTGATGGCTAGGTACATCTGGGCTATTGCTACTAAACAAGATTCCCTTTGGGTCAAATGGATAGCTTGTGTTTATCTCAAGGGGCAGAATTTCTGGTCTTATCAATTACGGTATGATGTTAGCTGGTATTGGCGGGATCTCATCAAGCTGGGAGATTATTTCACTGCTGATATGCTTCAGGATGCGATGACCAAGGAGAAACTGAACTTGTCTAGTCTGTATGAGCATCTGGTGCACAAAGAGCAGATTCATTTTGACAAGGTGGTTTGGTGTAAGTTGTCTATTCCGAAGCATAGGTTTATTCTCTGGCAAGCAGTGCTAGGTCACCTCCTCACTCGTGACAACTTACTTAAATGTCATATTCAGCTTGAGACTTGCCTTTGTCCTGTCTGCGAATTAGACCAGGAATCTCATGAGCATTTGTTTTTCAAGTGTCCTTTTTCTCAGCAGGTTCTGTGTGAAGTCCAAACCAGATTGGGGCTTCAGCTTTGGCCTTTCTCTTATTCAGAGTGGCAAGGTTGGATGGAAGGAAGACCAAAGGGCTTGTTACAGAAGATCAGTGCTGCTTTGCTTGCTGCATCAGTATATTACATTTGGACTAACAGGAATTAGTGTATTTTTTAGGCTTACTCCTGTTTTGTTTTGAAGCTTAGTCGCCTGATTCTTTGGGGCATTAAAACCAAGCTAACTGATCTTAGCAGCTCCAAACTCAAGGCTGGAGAGAAGAGATTGATTACTCTTTTTCAGATTATGTAATAGTGTTTTTTCTGGTTTTCAGAATTGGTAGTTTGTAAATTGGCTTGATTTGGTGGAATATAATTCTTTTTCTTATCAAAAAAAAAAAACTAATTTAATACAATTTCCAAATAATCAAGTTAATATCATGTTAATGTATTTTATAATTTAAATTAATATACATTCTAATATATACACATGATTATATCATATATGAACTAACATATTATAAAATATATTGACATCGAAAGCCTTTTTTATATTAGTGATTACAAATTTTTAACCACACAGAAAATTCTATAATTTTAAAAATTTTGAATAGATTTTTATTTTTTTCACCTCAAGGTTTGATAATATAAATTAGATAAAATGAATTTACAAGAAAATATAAATTTCAATGTATTGTTGAAGTTAGTAAATATTCTTTTTGGAAAAAAAAAATTAATATGTATTGACATCAATCAACGTATCTTTATATAATATAAATGCGATTTTAACAAAAAATTGTTGTTTTAAGGTAGATTTAATACTTTTCTTTATTGTTTTCTAACACTATTAGTTTTAAAGTCATCTAAATAAGGTAAATAACTTAAAAGATAGATAAAAAAAATGATAAAGTTATCTAAATAAGGTAAATAAATTGAAAAAAAATAAAAATAAATGAGTCATAATAATTTTTCATTACATATGTTTTAAAATTTCATATTAAATTATTTAAATTACTCTATTAATTATGTTTTCAAAACTAAAACTGAAAAATATTTATGTGCTTAAATTTATTATTTTCTTTCTTTTATTAATTATTTATTTTGTCATTTAACGTATTTTGTTTAACAGTGAAATAAGACATAAATATACATATTTTATTATTTCGTCGTTTAGATTTTTTTTAAAATTGAGAAATTACTTATTTTAATTGCTCTAGTCATTAATTAAATAATATATATTTATATATGGATTTTTGTTGGCTTTAAATTTTTTTCAAATTAAATAATTAAAATTTGATCAAATAAAATTTTTAAATTCATAGTTTTATTTTAGAATTTTTTTTAATATTTTAGTATATTAAAGTTCATAAGTATTTTTTCTAGAAGAAAATTAGAAAAAAAATCATTTATATTTAAAAGTAGACTGCGCCATATCTTTATATATTAAAAGTGTGTATCTAATAGATTTTTGGTTTAATGATTTTTTTTATATTTTTTAAAAATAAAATTTATCTTTTTTTTTTTAAAAAAAAAACTATCGACGGTGTTTTGGTTTAATTTTTTTTTTAAATATGTTATGTCATTCCTTTATAATATATGACATTGTTTATCTATTTAAATTTTATATGGCAATTAAAAAAATATAATAAAAATAAAATTAAGTAAACGTATATTGAACGAAACAAAACAAATGTGGGTTTATTTATTTTTTTTAAATAAGTAAATGAATTTATTATACGAAAATAAAATTTTAATTACTGGCATACCTTAGATTTGAGACAACGTATGTGTCCAAAAAATTTGCACAATTCACAATAATAAACACGTATTCGAGGATCTCGTTCTTTTTCACAAATGTCGCAATAAAACTCTTCATAACCATTCTCAACTAGTGAATCAACCAAAATGAGAGGATGAATGTGAGACTCATGTTTGATCATGGATGGCAATGGTCCACAAAGTAGGTGGAGTCTGAAGTTGCATTCCAAGCAAAAAGTTGCATAAGAAGAGGTGTAAGAAAGTTCTTTGCTGTGGGAGGAAAATGATCGCTTACCATAGCAATCATTGATGGTGCAATGATTGTCCATGAGTACCATGTTATCCATGTAACAAAGAAGGTGCTCGTGATTTTCAAACCTAATACTTGCTCTCATTTCAGACACAGCCGAAAAGTACATCGACCACACTTGTAAGTGAAACACGTTTTCAAAGTTTGCTTACATAGTGTGCATTCAAACCTGAAGTATGGAATGTGAAGGGAAAGAAGACCGTGGTCCCAATGAAAAGGATATTGAATTTCTTTGGGAGACACTGCACATGTTCATGAAGGAAATACTTACATTCGGTGCAACCATAAGCACAATCCTCAGAGCCTATTATTGATTGACATCCAAAGCAATGGATTCTATCAATGTTGTCCATCTTATCAAGTGCAAGCATTGGATGTTGATGATTGGAATGTTGAATACTATTATTTTCATCAATCTTTTTTGCCAACATTATGGGTGCCACTAACGCACAATCCACATGTAAGAAAATCTGACAGTCATAACATGAGAAAAAAGGAGTACGAGTAGGGAAGAATATGCCACAAGAGTCGCAAGTGATGAATATTCTAATAGACAAAGAGAGAAGGTGGACAGGATGAAAAGAGTGATATATTTTTTGCGGCAACTCGGCATATGATTTGTGCAGATAATATTGGCATGAATCACAACTATAAAAAGGATTTCCTGCTGCAATGATAGAACGTCGACAAGTTTTACATTCTATAGACCGATTGATTTTGGTTGTGCCATCCTTTAAGAGCAAAGGATGTGTCCAATGTCCAAAGTGTTGGATCTCCATATTCCGAATGACTTTGTAGTTCTGATTATCACATTAAAAAAATAAGAATTATCGATAATTGAATATTACTGTAACAAAAAAATTATTATACATTGCAAGCATCAAAAGATGCATTTATCATGCGTTCTAAGTGTCACAGTTGTTTTAGGATATAAGGAATAATGAAGGTTATATCATACAAAAAAAAAATGAAGACATATTCATCAAAGGAAAAAAAAAAACTAAGATATAAAAAGAAACAAATTAGACAACCTCAAAGCTTTCATGCATATATATCAAAATAGAAGCTAATTAATGCAATCAAAGAGAGACTTACATGCTAAGAGTTAGTATAAAGAAGAAGGTAGAGAGATTGATCAGAGGCCAAATTCAAGGAAAATTTTGAAGAAATGTTTAGATGTATTTTGATATACGTGAGAGAAGAATATATTGAAGGGGCACATATAAAGATAGAAGCATTGGTCGTGAAAATATGGATGAGGATAAGATATATTATATCAATATATATATATATAGTACATTTGAAGTTATATGTCTATAAATGTAACTGAAAAGGATCAATTGAGAAACATTGAGCCATAAGAAAGAAAAAGAAGAATAACTAACGGAAAAGGAATAAATAAAGGACTTTCACCTCTGCCCATATCCCATATCGTAAGAATAATTAAGATTTAAAATGATAATTAAACAATTTATAGAATATGAATAAATTTGTAGAACATGAATTTCACTACTTATGAATCTTTTCTATTTTATATATCATGATAAATACATATAGAAAATAAAAGAGAATTCAAAATAATTGTTTTCCCACATCTTCTAAATTATAGATAATATAATCTCTTAATCTCAAAAATCAATTATTACATATAAACAAACTTTAACATAATATTTCAAATATTTAACGAAATATATTTTTAAAATCAATTAAAAATATATATTTATTAATTATATTAATATAGATTAAAATATTATAAAATATCATTAAATATTTATTAATTATATTAAAATAAATTCAAATGTTATAAAATATCATTATTAAATTCAAATATTATAAATTATCATTAGATATATTATAAATTCAAATATAATAAAATATCATTATTATAATAATATTTAATACTAGACTACATATTTATTAATTATCTCCATATAAATTCAAATATTATAAATTATTATGATAATAATAATATATAACATATAATCTTTAATCTTAATTATTTTAAAAAAAAATTGCTGGAATAAATATTTAGTAATTATATTAATATAAATTCAAATATTATAAATTATTATTATAATAATAGTTAATACAAAACTAGATATTTTATAAAATATTATTATTACAATAATATATAATACATAATAAATATATTATATATAAGTGTCTTGCATACAAATAGTACGACAATGTAATTAAATAAGATATTATAATAACATTTATTCTCTATAAAGAATAAAGAAGTTTCTTCTCCAATTATTAATGTGTAATTTGAATAATATCATGAATATTTTGTACCTTAAATATGGTAGTTTGTGATTTAAAATGTTATTGTATTATTTTTTTTTAAAAATCATAAATAATGTTTTGGTTTAATTTTTTTTTAATATGTTCATGTCATTTTTTTATATATAATATTGTTTATTTAGTTAAAATTTATATGACAATCATAAAAGTTTAATAAAAATAATTAATAATTTTTTTAAATAAAATTAAATAAATGTGCACTCCACGTTGCTTGCACCCAATGACTTAATATGAAAAATAAAAGAAGATTTAAAAAAATTATCAATTTAGTTGACAAATAAAATAAAATTTATTTCTAAGCCTAATGAAAAGTGAAGGAAGTCACAATAGCTAAAAAAAAAATTGGTCTACCATTTTTAGAAATTTGTCAGGATATATTTAAGGGTTTATATATTTTTGGACCTTATGTTTTTTTACATTACCTGTTTGGACCCTGTATTTTGACAAATTACTATTTGGACCCTATGTTTTGTAAAATGGTTAAAATAAAACCCTAAACCCGATTTTGGTCAATGTTTTCTCAACTAAAATCACAAATAATTTACCAAACTAACAATTCAGAACAAAAATAAAATCATTCTGCTTAAAAATTGTGTTGTTATATTCAATTTTTTCTTCATCAAAATTGAGTTTATAGTTCTATTTTAACAATTTTACAAAACATAGGGTCCAAAAAGTAATTTGACAAAACACAGGGTCCAAACAGGTAATGAGAAAAAACACAGGGTCTAAAAAGGTATAAACCCTATATTTAAAGTAAAACAGTAAAACTCTCACATTAAAGTAAATTTTTTTTTTGAGGCAATTATTTTTTCTTTTTAATTAAAATTTACTAATATCCATTTTATTTATAATTATTTAATAATTTTATGATATGAATTTAATACAAATTATTATTATTATATTTTATATTGGGGGATAGAGATTCCAATTTAAGACTTCCTCTTTGTAAGGAGAATTGTAGTATCACTAAGCTATGTTGATGACCTATTAAATATGGGTGTTCATCAAACTGCCTACATCGCAATTTGTGGTTTTGAACCCTTCGCAGTGCAGTTGCAGTTTACATTTTTCTCAAACAGTGCAGTGCGGTGCGGTTTGCGATTTTAAATTTTATAAATGTGGTTTAAACCACACCACACTACATTGTTATATATATATTAATTTTTTTATATATATTTTTTCAATTTGACTACATTTAAACTTAATAAATATATATTTAGATATTATAATATACACAATATCTAGAAAAGTTATTATATTTCATAGGATGCTAATACATATTCTACTTCAACCTAAAAATATTCTTTCTTAACCAAAATTTTTACTTCTATATATCATGCTTTTTTTTATTATTAGTTTGTTGTTGTTTTATTGTTTTGCTAAAAATTTATTAGTTTGTTGCATATTTATTGTTTTGTTAAACAATCTTTTGTTATAAACTTTATTATGAATCTTTTTTAATTATAATATTTCATTTTTAAATTCGATATGTATAAACCCCCCACACCACACTGCACCGTACTGCATTTTTACGGTGCAGTTTATGCAATTTGAGATTTATACAGTGTGGGTTGCGATTTTGAAAATTTTTCAAATTGCATATGTGGTGCGGTCTAATAAATTGGCAAAAAACCACACCACTCGTACTACGAACACTCCTACCATTAAAATATGTTTTAAGTTTTAACTGCCAACTAATTGTTAGTTTAGATCTTTAAATTCTGGAATTTTATTCGTAATTAATATATATATATATAAATTATATTGATTTGTTTGTATAAAAGAATGAATAAAAGAATAAGAACAAACCGAGAAGAAAACTAAGTATGTTTACTTGCTCCCAAAGAAAACTAAAGAAATTAAAAATAGAATAGAGCATCCAACTAATATATAGAATTGATCAAATAAAATTAGTTGGTAGTTTTATGTTTTACTTGGCTGAATTTTATTGGTAATTGTACATAACAGAGCATAAATATACAAAAGAAGAAAGAAAAGAATAAGAGGACTTGGAGAAGGTGAAAGAAAATTGAAAGGGCAAGAAGAAAGCTTCTGAATTGCCATATACTCAGCTTGAATAATGGACAAAGCTACAGTAGGCTGAAGAGTAACTTTCCAACTATTAGCATAACCACCAACAGTGAAAACATAGCCTGTAAGAAATCTTTTTTTATCAAGGTCTCCAACATAATTAGAATCAACATATCCCAAAACTTCATCTCTAGTACTTCCAAAATGCAAACAAACATCAATAGACCCACACAACTATCTTATAATCCATTAAACTGCTTTCCAATGCTCCTTACTAGGATTGGCCATGAATCTACTGACAACACTAGTTGTATATGGTAAATATGAGTATGAACAAACCATAACATCCATCAAAGATTCCAATGCACTAGAATATGGAACTCTAGACATATAATCAACATCTTCATCTGATTGAGGTGAAATAGCAGATGAAAGTCTGAAATGAGCTGCTAGTGGAGTACTGACAGGTTTGGCATTTTGCATATTAAATCTCTTAAGAACTTTCTCAATGTATCATCTCTGAATCAGATACAATTTACCTACTTTCTATCTCTCTGAATCTCAATACAAAGTATCATCTTTGCAACTCCTAAATCTTTCATCTCAAACTCCTTAGAAAGTTGTATCTTGACCTTTCTAATATCTTCTGTACTCTTGGTTGCTATCAACATATCATCCACGTAAAGTGTAACACCTTGGATAACCAAGACCGTTATATTGTGTGTTTAAAATAGTGCAAGACTTGCTAATTAAGTTGTTTGAGCATGAATGTGTTTCTAAAGTCAGCTGACAGGTTGGGCATAAAACATAAATTAAATATATATATGCTGACCACTATCCAAAAAAAAATTATTTTGCTTTTACAAATACATTCAATGTTTGAATAAGAGGTTGTGCAAACATTTGACCATAGCACAAAAATTAAAGGCTTAAATTTATGTACAAAGATATATACAGTAAAACCTCCATAAAGTGTTACTCTATATTTGAATAACTCTCGTATAGTCATAAAAATCTTTAGTCCAACCTTGGGACCAGTTATAAATAGGAATAAACTCCACATTGTAATAAATTATAATATTTCTTGGTCCCGCCTTTAGAAAATATGCCTCCACATAATAATATTTGAATTAATATTAAATATATTTATTGATAACTCTACAAAATAGAGTTATTTTATCACTTTTTATGTGCTAATTGTTGCTTAATTCTTGAGTTTTTAAGTAATTTATTAAGTTTTAAAGTAATTTTGGATTTATTATGTTTATTTTAATTTTATATATTTTTGTGTATTTTTATAGTTATTTTGTTGTAAAATGTTGTAGTTAATTATTTGAATTATTGTTGTTTAGTTTGAGAAAAAAATGTTGTATTATTGAACTTAAATGTTAAATATCAATTAAGTTATAATTAATATTTTCAAAGAATTAAATCGATATATTTTATAGTTTAAAATATTTTATTATGATTTATTTAATATTTATTTTGTATGAAATTTATTTATTTTTTTGGGCTTTGAAAAGTAAGGAAAAGAAAGAGAAAAAAAGATTGGCATTACTGTAAAATTAAGCCTACGCCTTCAGAAGCCCAGGCCCAGCCCAAGCTTTCAGCTGCCCCAGCCTAGGCCCGCCTACCACCAGACCTCGCCTGGCCCAACAGCCCCACGGCTCAACCAGGTCTTCAACCAGCCAGCTCCCCAGATGCCTCCTTCCTCTAGCTGCACCACCTCACGCCTCAGCCAGCATCCACACGTCCTTGCTGCCTCCAGTAGCCATTTGCTCCTCCAAATTCAAGCCAGTCCCACGTCTCCTTTGGGCCCAAAACCAACCAGCTCCTTTCCAAAAGCTCGGCCCAACACAGAAGCCCAGCCCACGTCCACGGGCCAGCCAAGCACAAGCAACCTCCTTCAGGCCTGCCTCTTCCTCTCCGCCCAAGCACATCTCCTCCAGACCAGGCCATTGCCAACAACCACCACAAAGCCAAACTTTTCCTAAGCACTTTGTTCCCTTGTCCCTTTTGTCCAAAAATACCAATTTTTACCCAAATTTTTCTACACATTTTATCCCAAAATCATCATTACACTCTATAATTTACCCATATTTGCCATATTATAATTAATTTAAATTGATTATTTTAATACTCTCATTTTGGCTATAAATAGGAAATTTTCAAGACCATGTGCTTCATTTTGGGGGAGGTTACACTACAATTTATACACTTTCAAGACCCTCCATTTTCTTCATCTTTTTCTTCTTTTTGGTCATTTTTCCTATGAGTTTTTAGAGGAAAAATTTGGGGGTTCATCCTCCAAATTTTCCTATTTATGTTTGTAATTTTTAATTAGTATTTGCTATTCTAGTTATGAGTTTCTAATCTTTTTGTTGACTGTGTTTTTAGCCAACGACGTTAGAACGTCAAAAACGATGAACCTTCAAGAGAATTTAAACGACACAGACAGTTTAATCAAGAAAAATAAATAACACAGAAGATTTTATAGTGGTTCAGCCCCGATAGTCGGTAATAGCTTAATCCACTTAGAGTTGTGATTATAGATCTGTACTCAAGATCAGATGGACTGAGCCAACTGAGTTTCTTCAGTACAGATTGCAAAAATACAAGAATCCTTTCAAATATCAGCACTTTCTCTCTCTAGAATACTCAGACCCAAAATTTCTCTCTCTAGAAAAAAGAAGCAGAAGAACCCCTCTCTAATCCCATAAGCCCTCTATTTATAGGCTTAGGGTCATACATACGGTATCCCCTAGAACCGGGATATTTTATTATATTTATTACATTTAAATTACAAAGAAACATTCAAAATTCAAAATGTAACAAACCCCCCATTTGTGGGAAGAATGAGAGATTCCCGCATATCTTGTTGAAGTTGTTTATGGGAATCTTGACTTAGTCTCCTCTAGCTAGTTGATCCACCTCCTACTGACCACCCATGCAAGTGCTGGTCGAACATGTGCATGGTGGTAGGACAAACATTTGTGGGTCGGACGTACATGGTGGTAGGACATGCACTTCTCTCCTCTAACATGTCACTCTCCTCTAGCATGCCATGTTTCTCCTCAGACCAAATCCTTGGGGTCTCCTAGGACCACTCTCTTGGGGTCTCCTAGGACCACTCTCTTGAGTTCTCCTCGGATGCACTCTCCTTAGCTCTCCTAGGATGCACTCTCCTTAGCCTCCTAGGATGCATTCTCCTTAGCCTTCTAGGATGCACTTGGCTTGGTTATGACATCTTTCAAGCAGTCCAAAATCTTCGTCAGTCTACCGGGTCACTTTATCACAACTCTGAGGAGTCAATGTATTTATTGACTATTAATGTGTCTTTTACTGACCATGCACTGCCACTTGTCACCTCTATTGCCACGTCATTGATCTCCAATTTTTGGGTATAACATTTTTTAAGATTATTAAAACGATGATGAAACAATATGTAACTAGATAATATTTATGTTGTGTGTTGATTTCCCATTTTGTGCAATAAAGTTTATGGATTTTCTTCTTCAAATATTTTCTTTCATCTTAAATATCATGTATTTTGGATTGTTAGCACTTATTTACACTTTGATCTTCATTAGTACAACATAATATTCTTTGTGTAAGATGTGTCATTAAATTGTACACATTCATGCTTTAAACAAAAATATCATGTTTTGCCTTCTAAATAATGTTCATTGATTTATTTGTTATTTCATTATATTGATTTACACTAAATGCTTTGAAATTATACTTTTTGAAAAGTGAAGATAAATCCTATATTTTTATAAAAACTTGTGCTTAAATATAATATCTAATTTGAATAAGTGATGGTTTGATTAATTTCTACTATTACTAGAACTTGGGAATCAATGTACTTTTAAATATTATTGAACTTATATTTTGTGGATTCTATTATCTTAATAATATTTCTTTTACTATCTTGATTTCCACTTTTAATTTAGTTATATATATATTGTCTTTAATATCTTTATTATTATCTTTTATTTTATTTTATTGTCACAAATTCTCATCAATCTTTGGGGCTAGGTTAGAGTTTATTAATTTTGGTTTAAAATAGTTTTCTTTTCGATTTTAGACAACTCCTTTGGGTTCGACATCCTTACTTACACGATCACTATTCTATATGAACGATTTGTGCGCTTGCAATTTATAAATATTTAAAACATACCCGTTTTGGGTCTATCATTTATATATATTATGCTATCTTTTACATGCAAAAATTTTATGATAAAATTAATTATCAATTTAGACTTGTAAAATAACTTTGTATATTTCCAATATTATATAGATATGTACATTGTAGCCATATCTTTATGTCATTTTCGTTTATTAATGTTTTACATCGAATTTGACATGTTTTATCAATTATTATATAAATTATATTTGAATATGTATATTTCCAACATTTTTTTTATATATAATTCTAATAAGTTATAACATCCTTATAATAGTAAAATATGTTGGTCCCAACAATATTACTATAGAGAGATTTTACTCTAAATATATAAGGTATTTCTATGGTGCAACTCACAAAAAGAGGTGCACCGGTGCACCTCTTGTTGTTTACACCCTTTTAAGTTAATTGTATATGGGCTGTATCTTTTGTATATGTTTTTATGGGCTTAGCCCTAATCTTATACACTACATTGTATATATTACCTTATGGATGACTAAATGAAATTAGGGAAACCAATTATCCCAATTCTATCATGGTACTAGAGCCCTAGCAACCTAGCAAGCTCCTCCAAATCGTTATAATTTTTTTATGCTTTCCTTCAGACAAAACACCCACCCTAATCGCAACCATCTCCTTCAATCACAGCCACAAGCCACGATCGCCACCAGTCACCATCAGCTATATATGTACCCTTTGTACTGATTGTCTTTTTCCCTGATCGTCAACCAATAGTCATATATATATATCCTCACTCTCCTTTATCACACCTCTGCCTAAACCACCAGCCACACACACACACACATATATATATATATATATATATGAATGCACTCTTAATGGTTATTACCCATGGATGGTTACTTTAATATTAACTATTGGATTAAGATCTGTTGACGCGGTTCTTCGCCAACAGGTAATTAAGAGAAGAAGAGAAAGGGATTAGTACTGAAAGTAGAACCGTCACAGATATGAAATCTTATAGGGTGAACTAGGTGACTCGAGACACTTTTTTTTAAGTGGTTCGAAGGTTAAAATCCTTCTATTCCACTAGTCAATATTATTGATATCTTCTGGGTATTTGGTTTACAAAGTATATAGTTCTTCAAAGACTATTTTTCCCAACCCCTATCAACTCCCAGGGTCTCCATATTTATAGGAGAAGGCACTTGGAAGTTGGTAGGAAGGTCATCCCGTGACCTTACCATTTGTCATATCAACTCTGTGACATTCATGATTAATTCCTAAACCTGACACATAAGTGTGGTCTAATCAGCATGGAAGGAGAGAATGGGACGCACGGCCCAATCCAGCTGTGGGTGTCTGATACGCACGTTCTTGCTGCGTGTCCAAGAAGTCAGGGGGATATCGGACACGTGATGTCAGATATATGCACGTTTATCTTGCGTGTGTTGACTTCGTAGAGGGTCAGAGCTCCGTGGGCAGCTCGTGCCATGAGAAGCTCGTAATACGAGCTTCTCCCCCTGATCTGACCTCCGGCCTTCTGATCCTGGGCAATTTGGGCGAGCTAATATCCTCAGTCTGTGGGCGCCTCGGACTAAACTTGATTAATCCGAGGCACGACCTTCTAATCAGCCCGTGGGAAAACCAGGGCGTACAAGATCAATTGTCCATATTTATAGTTGTTAATTAATATTTCTAAAAATAACTTTTGATTTTTTTCAAATTTTTGGGATGAAAAACTTGTATTTATTATGAAAATATCATATTGTAAAATTTTCATTTTTCAAATGCATGTCAATTTCTAAATATAGCTAGTTTCTCTCATTGGTTGGAAACAACATTAATTATGGCAAAAAAAAAAAAAAAAACTAAATTCGAAATTAATGTAGATTGAAAATATTTACTTGTTGGTGACTTGCTATAACAAGTCACTATGTTGCCACATCATCATAATTGTTAGTACCCATCTATGAGTAGTAACCATTGATAAATCTTCCATATATATATATATATGTATGTAACGTCCCACATCACTATGGCTGCTTTCTAGAATGACGACTGGCCCTACAAACCAACACGAGTCTTTTCAGCGTGCTTTGTCCTCACTCACATGCTTCCTAGGAAATCTTCCCAGGAGGTCACCCATCCCTAGATTACCCTAGGTCAAGCACGCTTAACTTTGGAGTTCTCAAGTGATGGGCTACCGAAAAGAAGATGCATCTTGTTGATATAGGTAGTACCCATCAATCCATTTAAGCCATCTTCAACTATGTAGTCCCATACCTACACAGTCTTAGAATCATCACACTTGACCTTTCCCAGGCGGTGTGGGATTGCACAGCTTACCCGGTCTTTCCCCTTACGGATCACGGGATTATGACTGTCACAATATATATATCCTCAATCTCCTTTATCACACCCCTGCCTTTATAATTTTTTTTATGATTTAATCACCCCAACCAAATTTCACCCCAATCCCAATCCCAATCCCATTCCCTTCCCTTTATATTTATGTATATATATATCACACAAATAGCCCCCAACCACAAACGACCCAATCTGTTATTCACACTTTAGCCACTACCGATTATCTCATCATGACCGATGATGGCGAAATTGATCCTCACTCTCCTTATTGTCTTGGGTTTGGCGATCAACCCATAAATATGATCACCCACGTGATCCTCTCTACTGAAAATTACATTGCATGGGCCTGTGCAATCATTTTGTCTTTGAAAGCTCGTCGAAAGTTTGTGTTCGTTGATGGGACAATCACCAAACCAATGGAGAAAAAGATGAAACTTGATTGGGAAAATGTTAATTCTATGCTTGTCTCATGGATCATGTGAACTATTGATCCAAAATTGGCAGCCTCCTTTCCTTTTCATGATGAAGCCAAACGTCTATGGGATTGTCTTGAAAAACATTTTTGCATCGCTAATGGACCACGTCTCCAACAATTTGGGGCTGGTATAACTAATTGTAAGCAAACTAAGACTATGTATATTGATGATTACTATAACCGTTTGATGGGTTTGTATGATGAAATGGCACGTCTTAAGCCTCTCCATGCGTGAGAATGTGGTAATTGTACTTGTGATGTTGCTGGTTGGTTCATTGCAGATCGAGAGGAGGAGCAACTTCATCAATTTCTCATCAACATTGATGATGAGTTATATGCAACCGTACGTTCTAATTTTTTGTCCACTTCTCCTTTACCTGATCTCGATCGTGTGTATCAAGCATGTTCCAGAGAAGTACGAGGAACCAAAAAACTCAGAGAAGACCCGATCGGCTTGGTGTTTCCGAGGAGCAACGACACCTAAGTGGTGTGTAATCGCGGCACAAAGATATCATCTGATCGACTAACTGATGCCGAGGAGCAAGTGTTCGAGGATTCATGACACCCGAGTGATGCGTGGTCCGGTCAGTTGGCAAGTGTCTGAGGAGTTAGGGCCTACCCGACCGGTTAGGCACGGGTTCCGACCAGCCAAGGCGAACTAGATCCACCACAAACATAATTTCGAGCAGCTCACACGTGTTCCGAGCAGCCAAGGAATCTGATCGGAGCAAGACAATCCAAGTAGGAGAATGCCTCTCCAATCAGTCACACAAACAAATCCGAATAGTGATTTTGTTTTTTTTTTTTAAAATATCATCACTCGGCAAGCACAAATTCACTCAAAAACGTGGGGGCACAAACACATTTTCCTATTCATGGAGTACACCAACAAGATCAAAAAGGGAATTTCAAGGGTTTCAAAAAGTTTCAAGAAAACTTCAAGTCATAAAAACCCATGAATCTGAATATGAAATGGAGGATGGGAAATCATTTTTTCTTCAAAATTTCATGAAAATGAAAGTGAAATTGGCTAACCCAAAGCCTAAACTACATAAAAACAGCCACAAAAATCACTATCCTTCAAAGATTCATAACAAAATATCCAAAAAAAGCATTCCAAAAGAGGGTTTCGGCTACCTCATGTTCTAGCAAAGAATGTGCAGAATTTGAAAGCTTCAAAATGCTTAAAAGTGAAGATTAAGAAGAGAAAACTTACCCAAATGGATGGAAGAGCCTTGGATTTCTTGAGAGTTTCCTTTGAGTTACTTGAAGAAAATGGGACACTCTTGGAAGCCTTGAGGAGGAGTCGGTCGCGGCAAGGGGGAGTTTTCTTTGTGATGTTCCTTTTGGCTTGAGAAGGTTAGGCAAGCATGGGGTTATTTATAGGAAAAGAGGGGAGTCCTCAACTCATAATTTTTCCTATATCCCATTATCCCACTTTCTGGGAAACTGGTAATTGCCATTTTTATGGCCTGAAAAATTCAATTGTGGGTTTACTTGAAAATGCGGGAGAATATAGAAAGTCATTTTTGGAATTTTGGGACACATAAAATATTAAAGATACAGGCGAGTCACCACGTGGAGGCAACTGCTAGGATATTCTCTAAATTTCTGATTGGCTAATCAATTTTTGGGGACTTAACTTGTCGGACTTTTATTATTTGTGAAAGTTATTGACCGGGTAGAAGCTTTTGGACGACCTCAAAAACATTTTGCTAGAGAGAAAGTTTATCATATGAGTAAATCAATTAATAAACTTGGGGGCAAATGTTATCCCCAAAATTTCAGTTCGATGACGTGGCAATCAGAAGTGACTGGTGGCAGTGCATGATCATCGAGCGGATCATCAAGCGACACATTAATGGTCAATAAATGTGTTGACTAAGGGAAGTGCAAAGGTTAGAAAATGACCTACGGAGTTGTGATATCACTGGTCATAAGAGCATTGACCGAGAAGATGGTTTTATCTGGTTAGGAAGCTATTTACCCAACCAGGTAAGAATTTACTTGGTCAGGAAGTGATTTGCCCGACCAGGTAAGAATTTAACTGGCCACGGAGTGTTTCACCCGACTAGTTACATCAGAAAGGAGTTTCACCCGACCAGTTACATCAGAAAGGTGTTTAGTCCGACCAGCTACACCGGGAAGAGGATTTAGTTGACCGGTTATGACAGAAAGAGGAGTGTAGCCGACCGGATAGGTCAGAATCTCAGCAGTTAAATGCCCAGTGAATTCTTTAGAGAATCTCAGTAACAACTTCAACTCGAATCGCTCGTAACTACCGCACGAATCTCTCAGATATCCCTAAGTAATAGCTAGATCGTTGTCAACAATTTTTAATTTTTTTTAAACCATTTTGTACTTTTTGTTTTTTTTTTTTCTTCTCTTTTTCAAACCAACACCTTATTTTATATTGTTAAACAAAAAATAAAAATAGTTATCAAACACATTTATTATTTTTTGTTTTTAAAAACAAAAAAATAAAATAGTTGCCAAACATATTTTTATTTTTTAAAAATAAAAAAAAACAAAAATAAAAAATATATTTTCATTTTTGTCTTTAAAAAATTCAAAAAAATAACCAAAGAGATAGTCATAGAAAAGGCTTTAATGCATTTATATGGAAACTAAAGCTGATAATTAGACATAAACGAAATGAAAGAGATACTTACAGGCTAGGAGTATTCGGATGAATGAACAAAGATTGATCAGAGGCCAAATTCAAGGAATTTTTTTAAAAGATGTTTAGATGGAATTTGATATATGTGATCGAGAAGACTATCGAACTACACATATATATATATATATATATATATCTACAAAAGTAACTGAGAAAATTTGTGTCATAAGAAAATGAAAGAATAACTTACGAAAAAGGAATGAAAGGGAATTTTATTTTTGCTCATTTCATAAGAATAGGATATAAAATGATAGTTAACAATTTATACATAGACATTAAGCTGAAATGGTAGAATATGAATTTAGTTAAGATGAGTCTTTCTGTCTGTTATGAAAAATGCATAGACTTTAAAAGTAAATACACAAAGATATATAAAAGAAAAAAGATAATAAGAAAATTCTAAACTGAGAGATAATGACATTATGGATTTAAAGTTGGAGATTCTTATTTTGTCTCAAGAGAAAAGAAGCTGCCACTTAGCTATCAAAAATCAAAGAAGGTTTAAAAGATAAAAATAAAAGAGTCATTCTGGCTGACAAGAAAAGTAAAAGTAGCTAACAGTAAAAAATGAACGGAAACTATATAAAGATATAAAAATAGTAATAATAATAAATAAATAAGTAAATAAATAAAAACTTAAGTAGAAACTATCTAAATATATATTAATTGGTTTTTAAAAATATATATATATATATTAATAAAGAGAAACTGTGGTTGGATGATCGTCGTAGTTTGAAGTTGTGAAGTGTTTATCAACTAAAGAATACGAGAGATTGAAGATAAAAATATAGTTTTTTGTTAACTCTATTAATTTAATACAATACAATATAGAGATTACAGTATATATAAAATTCTTAAATAATATCACGACATTATTTTTTATTGACATTGTGCATGTTATATTGAATAAAGAGAACGTAGAAAAGAAAACCATTGATAGGAAAAAAAAAACAAAGGAAAATAATAATAAAATTATTACCTTGTTCTACAAAATAAATAAATAAGCAAATTAAAGGGAATTAAAAGAAAAAAGCAAAGGGGTGAAAGGGTAAGACAACAACATTCTTAAATTGTGTTCAAAGAAAAATAAAACAGATGTAAAGAAAAAGCAAAAAAAAAAAAGAAAAGAACAGAACAGAAAAGCCTATGTAAAAGATAACTGGAACAAAATTCCTTACTTACATTTGATTGAATGAAATTTACTTACAAAGAAAAAAAATTGAAATAACAAGAAAATACAATTAAAAAAAATACACACATTGACACACAAAATGGAGAAATCATTACTTTCCAAAGAAAAAGAAAAAACATTAAGGAATGTTTGGTTGCAGATGATAGAATTGAATGGAAAATGAGTAAGTTTTCATTTCATTTATTGTTTGGTTGTATTTTAGGGTATTGAAATGTTACTCCAATTGAATGATTTTTCTACTATTTTTGTGGAATGACTATTCTTTTTGAAAGTGGGAGCAAAGATCATTCCAATGGAAGATTATAAAAAATTAATAAATAATCTTTTTTTTATCAATTTTTTCTATTCATATTAATTTTTATTATATTCTATTTCTATTCATTTTATCATTCTCATTCTCATTCTTATTCTTCAATTTTCATTCCTCCAACCAAAGTCACCTAATGTTGTGCTTAGTTTGGTGGATTTGAATGTTAATTGTAATGGAAATGGTAGTGAAATTGAATAAAAATAGTAATGAGAATGATATTATGATGTTTAGTTTGTTGAATATATATGCATTGGGAAACTAAATCTTGAATAAAATTGTTGACAATCGCAACCCTCTTGAGGATAAAACACAACCATGAGTATTGCCCATTCTTTTCTTTCCATCATACACTTGCACAGTTTAATAAGGTATTAAAATCTTATTTTTTGAAAATATCTAAACTTCAATTTTATGTTAGATCTCAACCAATGTATCGCAAGATAATAGATTACTATTGGATTTGAAAATAAACTATTGGATTAGAAAGTGGCACATAACCTCATTTACTACTAAAGGTCTTAACATCAAACAATACACAAACTGAACTGAATCATATACAATAATTGAAGTCATTGTTACTTCTTATCATTAATTAACGACATGGAATCATTTGTTGCATACTAAAACCAATTCAATACAACAATTTTGACGTAAAATAGTAGTATTTCATAGTTTCACGAATACATGCATTCCTCCTTTTTCAAGAACAAAACAATTCGTTGAGCTTGGTGCCATTCCCGCCAGTGAGCTTACTCCTCAACTCTGTACGCCTGTGGTTGTTAATAATGCCATTTGTTTTAGCCTCCTACTACTTTGCTTTCTTTTCCTGCTATTACCTAGACAAAATATCAAACATGTGATTAGTTTTGGACCTTTACAAATAATAAAGTGTGGAAAAATATCAAGCTCGTTCTACCTTCACCACTCCAAATACTGAAGTTCAGAGTCATTATCTGTAATCATCAAATCTTCACATGCCTTCTTGAACTTTAATGCAGAAGCCTCATTCAAACAATCCTTCAAGAGCTCAGACTTTGGAAAAGACTTGTCATTATACTCCTCACATTTCTTCAATTTTGACTTTACCTGTTTTATCTCTTGTTCTAGCTCTAATTCCTTTTCCTTTAGTTTTTTAGGGATTTCTGCTTCAAGTCTTTTCGCTTGAAGACCGAAGAAAGCATGTATGAGTTTTTCTAGATGAGAAAATGCAAAATTAATTTGAAAATCATAGTCATCCACGAATCTCAAGTGATAATACCATTCTTGAAGATGATCTTTGGTGATGTCTCCCACCGTAATACTGCACATTTCCTTTATGACTTGACATAAAACAGTATACACAATGCACTTCCACCGCCAGTCATCTTCATCACCACTAACATCTCCATACTCATCAAGTAATTTGTTCAAAACAGGTGCTAAAGTAAAAGGTATCTTACAATTTTTGACACTTACAATCTTCACTCCTAAATTGCTAGCTTTCAGTTCCAATTGTGTAGTTATATAGAAATTTTGAAGAACAGAAGAGAATTCTTGAAAATCCTCAATGGTTAAGTGAGAAAGTTGTAAAATCCAATTAATATCTTCTTCACCAAGCTTATTTTCCAATTGTTCCTTTAGCTCAAATGATTCGTCTTTCCATTTATAAAATATCTTTAAAGTACTTAAATATTTCACTTGCAGTCCATTTATTATGTCCTTCAAGGTTAAAGGAGCTTCTTCTTGCTCTTCGTTCATTATCGCTGAAGAATGATCCACTTCTCTTCCTTGCTTCAATTTCCAAATATCATCTCCTATACTCTTTAGCTCCACATTTCTAAAGTTTCCTGTTATTATTTGTATGATCTAACATATTTAAGACAAAATAACAACATACATGTCAAAATAAAATTAGTGGAGGTACATACAAATGACTGATCTATGTATATATATATATAATTTTTTTCTTGAAAAAAAAATAAGTTACTGTTAAAAAAAACTAATTCAATAATCAAATCAATATCATGCTAATGTGTATTGATATTTCAATTATAATGCATTCAAATATAAACACATGATTTTGTGATAATTATAATATTTTATATGTACACATGTAGAGACATTAGCAATGCATCTTCAAAACTACTGTCTAGATCACGAAATGATGCAAGTGAATAAAATTAAATTTCAATTATTTTTCAGTAAATGATATGATAAAGTTACAATGTTTTAATTGATGTTGAATTGAGGATGAGACGATAAAATAAATTACATATTTCCAATATCAGATTGAAATTCTATATTTTAAAAAAAAAATTGACTAGCTTTTTATTTTTTTTCACTTATGTTTGTTAATATACATTAGGAAAATAAAATTAAAATGTTTATTTTATTTTATTTAACAAATAAGTAAATGCATGAAAATAAAATTTTGATTATAGGCATACCTTAGATTTGAGGCAATGTATATGTCCAATAAATTTGCACGGTTCACAATAATAAACCCGTATTCGAGGATCTCGTTCTGTTTCACAAATGTCGCAATAAAACTCTTCATAACCATCCTCAACTATTGAACCAACCAGAACGAGAGGATGAATGTGGGACTCATGTTCGATCACGGATGGCAATGGTCCACAAAGTAGGTGGAGTCTAAAGTTGCATTCCAAGCAAAAAGTTGCATAAGAAGAGGTGTAAGAAAATTCTTTGCAGTGAGATATAAATGATTGCTTACCATAACAATCATTGATGGTACAATGATTGTCCATGGGTATCATGTTATCCCTGTAACAAAGAAGATGCTCGTGATTTTCAAACTTAATACTTGCTCTCATTTTGGTTGCGCTGCATTTCAGACACAGCCGAAAAGTACACCGTCCACACTTGTAAGTGAAACACGTTTTCAAAGTTTGCTTACACAGTGTGCATTCAAACCAGAAGAATTGAATGTGAAGGGAAAGAAGACCGTGGTCCCAATGAAAAGGATATTGAATTTCTTTGGGAGACCCTGCACATGATTCATGAAGGAAATACTTACATTTGGTGCAACCATAAGCACGATCCTCAGAGCCTATTATTGATTGACATCCAAAGCAATGGATTCTATTAATGTTGTCCACCTTATCAAGTGCAAGCATTGGATGTTGATGACTAGAATGTTGAATACTATTATTTCCATAAGATTTTGTGAATGTTATGGGGGCCATCGATGCGCAATCCACATCTAAGAGAACATTGCAGTCGAAACATTCAAAGAAAAGAGAATCAGGGATCACTCTTTCACAAGAGTCGCAATACTGCGTGAGATTTATAGGAATCAAGAAGAGAGGGTGGGCAAGATGAAAAGAGTGATATATTTGTCGTGGCAGCTCAGCACATGATTTGTGCAAGAAATATTGGCATGAATCACAACCATATAAAGGAGCTGCAGTTATAGGATGTTCACATATTCCACACTTAATCAACTGGTTAATCGTGGTTATGTCATCCTTAATTAAGAGCAAAGGATGCGAATGTATAAAGTTTTGGATCTCCATTACTTTCAGCTTATATTCCACCCAAAAAATAAAAACAGAAGCTGATGTGTCGTGTTCCAATTCTGATCGACTTCGTAATTCTGATTTTCGCATAAGAAAAAAAATTATTATGATCATAATGTACAAATAAGAATATCATAAGGGGTGAAGAAGGTTATATTTAGACATATATAACTAAATTAATGACATAAAAGAAAAAAGAAAATATTAGACAACTTCAAGGCTATAATGCATATATATCGAAACTGAAGCTAATTATTAAGAGTTGTCTACAAAATTCAAATAAAAGACACAACGAAATAAAAGAGAGACTTACAGGCCAGCAGAGAGACTTGATCAGAGGCCAACTTCAAGGAAAATTTTGAAAAAAATTTCTACATAGAGTTTGTTATATACGTGGGAAGAAATTGAAATGTAAAGATTGAAGGTTTTGCTTTTGTAAATTTTATGAGGATAATATGTGTCTTTTAATATGTACGAAGGGTGACTGAGAAGGAAACATATCAATTTAGAAACTTTGTAATCTTATGGAAAAGAAATGAAAGGGAATTTTGTTTTGCTTATTTTGTAAGAAAGAATATAAAATCTAAAATTATAATTAAACAATTTATAGATAATAATATGAATTTAATTAATAACGAGTCTTTTCTATTTATTGTGATAAATACATATATATATATATACATTAAAAGAGAATTGAAAATGAATCTTTTCCCCAAATCTTATAAATTATGGGTAATTTCTTAATCTCTTAAAAAATATGTAAGCAATTACAAATAAATAAAGATATATTTATAAATATATATATATATATACTAGGTTCAAACAACTTACATTTCATGTTTGCTTATTTTATTTAGAAAAATTATTAATTATTTTTATTATGTTTTTATAATTGTCATATTAATTTTAAAAAATAAACTATATTTTATATAAAAAAATGACATCAACATATTAAAAGAAAAATTAAACAAAAATATTGTTTATGTTTTTTAAAAAAAAAAAATTAATACGATAATATTTTATAACACAAACTACCATAATTAAGGTAAAAAATATTCGCGATATTATTCAAAGCACACATACATGATTAGATAAGAAACTTGTTTATTCATGATAGAATATAAATGTTATTATATTTTATTATGTAGTTACACAATCATATTCTTTGTACACACAACATCCATATATAATCGAAAGCAACCATGAGGGGAGGCCATTCTCCTCTTTCCATCATACTCTTGCACAAGTTTAAGTTTAAGTAGTTATGCATATCAAATAAATAACTATTTTATTTTTAATATCTCTTCTATATAATAAGTGTGTAGTTAACGGAAATTATTGGTTTTAACGGTTTTTTATTTTTTTTAAGGTTAATTTTAACGAAATATTCTTATATTTAACAGAATATTCTTATATTTAACGATAGTTTGTAAACACTTAAACTTAAATAAAACAAAATATATAATTAAAAAATTAAAATAAGATATTTTTTAGATATTATACAATAATAATCATTTAAAAATAATAAATAATTAAACAAATTAAAATATGATATTTTAAGATATTTTATAATAATAATTATTTAAAAATAATAAGATCATATGCTTTATAACTTAAATATAATTTAATTAAACTTAAACTAACTTATTAGAATAATATCATATTAAATATATAATATAATCTACTATGAATTAGCAACAAATTGATTTTTTTAAAAACTAGCAATAAACTTAAATTTAAATTCCACGCATAACATTTAATATTACATTAAACATATAATATATGATCTCTTGTTGTCCCTCCCAAATTAAAAAATAGAACAAACATAAACTTAAACAAAAATAAATAAATTATTTAATTAAAATATGATATATTTTTTAAAATTTATATGACATTAATATAAATTTAATAAAAATAATTAATAAATTATATAAATAAAACTAAGCAAACGTGCATATTGCACGTTGCTTGTATCTAGTAATCTCAAATATACATTTATGAGAAATTAATTAAAAAATAAAATAAATTTATATTGTAAGATTTTTCTAATGATTTCTTTTTATTGTTTTGTTGTTATACAATTTTAATAAATTAGAAATACTCATTTTAAATGAAGAAAAATAATAGTCTTAATTTAATTAAAAATAGGCTGTACAAAGCCAAAATTTTATAAATAGAATGAAGATTTAAAATAGTACATTATTAGTATTTTACTTATGAAATTCTTAGTAAATATATTGATAATTGTATATAACAAACATAAACATACAAAAGAAGAAAAAAAAAAAGAGGACTTGCAAAAGAAGTGGAATAAAATTGAAATGACGAGAAGGAAGAAAAGCATACGAAAACACAACATTCTTCTTAGGCTTGCTTTAAAAAAGAAAGTAACAAAGTGAAAAGAAGGTCATTGATAAGGCAAAAAGAAAATGATAAAATATTACCTTGTTCTAAATAATAAAAAAAATAGAATAAACAACTTAAAGTGAAAAAAAAGGATGAATGGAAAAGAAAACAAAATTCTTAAATTGTGTTCAAAGAAAAATATAACAGAAAGTCAATGCATTTGTGTCTATTCCTTGTCTAAGACTCATCTAAATTATCTTTAGTCTGATGGTGACTGATTCTATGTTCGGTTTGATCTTTGTATTAGTATATTAAAAGAAGATTAATTAAGATTTTTGTCCAAGAACTATAACGTATACATTAATGTGCCTTGATTTTTTCGAACCGTTAAAAATTCCCCATAAACTATTTTCAGATATTTCTAAAAAATTTCTTTGGCTTTGGGTGGATCACTATACGAATTCGAAGGCGCTGGAGATGCATTGTTAGTAACTTTACCCAGAAAAAATTGGATGATATATCAAAAGATTGCAACTGGTGCTTTTTTTTCCTCAGGATGATTTCCATCTTATAATCTTAATGATGTATGTATCATATAATTACAATATTCAAACAAATCCAGTGGAAGTTACCCTGACTATGGTAATAATTTATTACCAACTTTTTTAAACAAAGTTTTAATATTAAAAGAACATCTCACTCGCCTAATGGAAATTGCATATTCACACTGCTTAATCATGAGGTTGGTATAAATGCACTAGAGGTAAAAATATTATGTCTAGGAAATTAATTTTGAGAAAGCAAAAAAAAAAAACTATGGATTTGAGAAGAGAATGTGACAATGGAGAGGAAGTTTTGGAAAAGAAAATGTATAATTTTTTATTTTTAATGAATTTTAATAGATTTGTTTAGTTTCTAATTTTTTTTATTTTCTGAATTCAATTTTAATTTTGTCAAAAATAAATATATATTTTTTAAAGAAAATAAGTTTTTTTAATTTAAAAATATTATTTGTAATTATACATGTGACGTTGACGTGACCAACACATGTCAGCAAATAAAGAATCATGTGAGTAATCTGTTAGCCACATTAGACAAATCTTAACAGAAGTGTCATGTTACATAATTGTAAATAGTTTGGGAGAAATTTTTAATAGCATAATGTATACGACATAGTTCGGAGGACAAAAATCATAAATAACCTTAAAAGAATGAAAGAAAATATATTACTAGAAATGGGAAATATCTTAGAATGAAGTTGCTAGCAGGACTTTGGAATACTATTCCAAATGAGGTGAATATAGAAGAATCTTTGCAAGCTTTGTTACTATGATTGTTTTAGCCTTATATGTGAATTATTAGTTTATGCGCACAATATATGAGTTTTGTATATTTTTTAATGGTGCAACTTTTAAAAGGACATTCTTCTAGGCCTCCTATAAAATCTGTTTGGGAAATAGATCTGATTAAGAGAGTTTTGTTTCCCCTTAGAATGCAATTAATGATTTTTAACATAGTTGAGTGTGTGGAAGAGAATTATTAATTAACATAATGGTCAGATCTTCTATAAACATATTTGCCACCAAAGTAGTGCACATTTCCTATATGACCTGGCATAAAACAGAATACCCAATGCACTTCAACCACCAGTCTTCATCTCCACTAATTTGTTCAAAATAGGTGCCAAAGTAAAATGTATCTTCAAATCTTTCACAGTTACAATCCTCACTCCTAAAACGCTTCCTTTCAATTCGAGTACGTTGTTCCCAAGGACTATCTTCTCCACCAACCTTATTTTCCGATTGTCCATTGAACTCAAATGACTAAAATACCCCTAGAGAGGGATAGGGCTAAGCGGATATCTTTCCATTTGTAATAAGTCCATTTATTATATCCTTCAAGGTTAAAAAAGGCTGCTCTTGCTCTTCCTTCATTATGGCTGTTGAATGATCGAAATCTTTTTCTTGCTTCACATTTCTAAGGTCTCCTGGTAGTATTTCTATGATCTATATACGTATATATTTAACACAAAATAACAATGCATATTTAAAAATAAAATTACTGGAGGTACATAATAAAAAAGATTGATCTATGAAAATAAATAATAAGTTACTATGAAAAAAACTAATTTAATACAATTTCCAAATAATCAAATTAATATCATGTTAATGTATTATATAATTTCAATTAATATACATTCTAATATATACACATGATTATATCATATATGAACTAACATATAATAAAATATTTAATATTGTTTATTTAGTTAAAATTTTTATGGCAATCATAAAAATTTAATAAAAATAATTAATAATTTTTTAAAATAAAATTAAGTAAACGCGCATTTTACATTGCTTGCATTAAAAGAAGATTAAAAAAAATATGAATTTAGTTGACAAATAAAATAAAATTTATTTCTATGGCTAATGAAAAGTGGAGGAAGTCACAATAGCTAAAAATAAAAATAGGTCTACCATTTGTAAAAATTTGTCAGAATATATATAAAGTAAAACAGTAAAACTCTCACATTTAAGTAATTTCTTTTTTGAGGCAATTATTTTTTCTTTTTAATTAAAATTTACTAATATCCATTTTATTTATAATTATTTAATTCTATGATATGAATTTAATAAAAATTATTATTATTACTTTTTCTACTGGGGAGAGAGATTTTATTTTAAGACTTTCTCTTTGTAAGGAAAAATGTAGTATCACTAAGCTATGTCGATGACCTATTAAATATGGGTGTTCATCAAACCGCCCGTATCGCAATTTGCGGTTTGGAACCTTTCGTGGAGCGGTTGCAGTTTATATTTTTGTCAAATCGCGCAGTGCGAGGCGGTTTGCGATTTTAAATTTTATAAATGTGGTTTAAACCGCACCTCACTACATTATATATATATATATTTTTTCAATTATACTACATTTAAACTTAATGAATATATATTTATGTATTATAATATACACAATATCTAGAAAAGTTATTATATTTCATAGGATGTTAACACATATTCTACTAACATTTGTATTATCGCGCCTAACCTGGTCGCCAGGTCTGGGTTCGTTTACTAATATCCCTCTTCATTCACCAATATCCTAGTTCGTTTACTAGGATCCAGGGTCATCTATTGTCTTCCATTTTCACACTTTGAACAATTAATATCTTTACCGCATGTCGGGCATATCACACGAAGAGTCCAGGAGAATGAAACATGCCAACCTACGATCCCCTCTTTCATTCCGGGAAAACATTTGGCTGCGTTGATATTTGGGCCGTCGGGACTCATCTCCTCTCCATCTATTGGGCCCGATCTGGGCCTTAGGTCCCTTCAGGGTGGCCCATGGACTAAATGTATGGACCCGAGAAGGGAGGGAAGAAACGTGGATAACATTGCCAAACATATTATTATTTTTTAAAAATAAATGAACAAATATTTTTATTTTTGTCTTTAAAAAATTCAAAAACAAAATTTTTATCACAGCCTAAATGAAGGAATAAAATACGTTATATTATACTTGTGAAAGAAGGAATAAAATACGTTATATTATACTTGTGAAAAAAAAAACCAAAGAGATAGTCATAGAAAAGGCTTTAATGCATTTATATGGAAACTAAAGCTGATAATTAGACATAAATGAAATGAAAGAGATACTTACAGGCTAAGAGTATTCGGATGAATGAACAGAGATTGATCAGAGGCCAAATTCAAGGAATTTTTTGAAAAGATGTTTAGATGGAATTTGATATATGTGATCGAGAAGACTATCGAACTACATATATATATATATATATATATCTACAAAAGTAACTTGGAAAATTTGTGTCATAAGAAAATGAAAGAATAACTTACGAAAAAGGAATGAAAGGGAATTTTATTTTTGCTCATTTCGTAAGAATAGGATTTAAAATGATAGTTAAACAATTTATGCCTAGACATTAAGCTGAAATAATTGGTAGAATATGAATTTAGTTAAGATGAGTCTTTCTGTATGTTATGAAAAATACATAGACATTCAAAATAAATACTTTGAGATATATAAAAGAAAAAAGGTAATAAGAAAATACTAAATTGAGAGATAATGACATTATGGATTTAAAGTTGGAGATTCTTATTTTGTCTCAAGAGAAAAGAAGCTGCCACAATGGATGAGGTAAAATGTCTTATTATTTATAATATAGAGAAAAAATGGTTAAATAGTCTTCCAATGGGTGATGTAAACTTATATTTTTTTTACGTAAATGAATAGTATTTCTCTATATATAGTAAAATACTATTCATCAAGCTATAAATATTTTATTATCTTTTTATAAAATTTTGTATATATATATATATAAGTGTGATACTATTATATTTAATTATTTTATTTCTTAAAATGAATAAAATATTTTTAAAAAATATAATATTTAAATGATGTAGAGAAAAAATAAAAAAACTGGTGCATGATATAATGTAAAAGTTTGAGGTAAATTATAAAAAAATATGTTTTGGTAATGTATTTTGTAATATACTTTCTCTATAATATTTAGCTAAAACTCACAAAAACATCTTCCATCAGCTCATTTATACATATATTTATAATAGTTATGCACAAACTCCAATTAATTCATATCTGCATGTACATAACATTTACATATCATTTATATAATATTTTAATATTATTATTTTTCTTTATAAGCTTTCTCTCTCCCATTTAGTATATATATATATATTTCAATTATTTTATTTTACTTTAATTAATCAAATATGTTATAATGTAAAACTTAGAGAAATATATAGAGAAGCTGATGTATGGTATAATGTAAAACTTAGAGATAAAATAGAAAAATGTGTGTTTTGATGATGTATTTTAAAGGATGTAGTAGAATATCTATTGAAAGTGCTCTTAGCTATCAAAAATCAAAGAAAGTTTAAAAGATAAAAATAAAAAAGTCATTCTGGCTGACAAGAAAAGTAAAAGTAGCTAACAGTAAAAAATAAACGGTAACTGTATAAAGATAGAAAATAGTAATAATAGTAAATAAATAAAAACTTAGGTGGAAACTATGTAAATATATATTAATGGGTTTTTAAAAATATATATATATTAATAAAGAGAAATTGTGGTTGGATGATCTTCGTAGTTTGAGGTTTTGAAGTGTTTATCAATTAAAGAATATGAGAGGTTGAAGATAAAAATATAATTAGTTGTAAAATCTATTAATTTAATATAATACAATACAATATAGAGATTAGGGTATATATAAATTTCTTAAATAATATCAGGACATTATTTTCTATTAACATTGTGCATGTTATATTGAATAAAGAGGAAGTAGAAAAGAAGTCGAATAACATTGAAAGGAGTAGAAGATGGAAGAAAAGCATATGGAAATGCTAGGAAAAACAAACAATAAGCTTAGCATGCTTTATTAAAAGAAAAGGAACAAAGTGAGAAGAAAACCATTGATAGGAAAAAAAACAAAGGAAAATAATAATAAAATTATTACCTTGTTCTACAAAATAAATAAATAAGCAAATTAAAGGGAATTAGAAGAAAAATGAAAAGGGGTGAAAGGGTAAGACAACAACATTCTTAAATTGTGTTCAAAGAAAAATAAAACAAATGTAAAGAAAAAGCAAAAAATAAAAAATAAAAAAGAAAAGAACAGAAAAGCCTATGTAAAAGATAACTGGAACAAAATTCCTTACTTACATTTAATTGAACGAAATTTACTTACAAAGAAAAAAAATAAACTGAAAGAAAAAAAATTGAAATAACAAGAAAATACAATTAAAAAAAATACACACATTGACACACAAAATGGAGAAATCATTACTTTCCAAAGAAAAAGAAAAAACATTACGCAATGTTTGGTTGCAGATGATAGAATTGAATGGAAAATGAGTAAGTTTTCATTTCATTTATTGTTTGGTTGTATTTTAAGGTATTGAAATGTCACTCCAATAGAATGATTTTTCTACCATTTTTGTGGAATGACTATTCCTTTTGAAAGTGAGAGCAAAGATCATTCCAATGGAAGATTTTACAAAATTAAATAATCTTTTTTTTATCAATTTGATCTATTCTTATTAATTTTTATTTTATTTCTTTTCATTTTTCTCATTCTCATTATTATATCTCTATTTTCATTCACTCAAACCAAACGTCACCTAAGGTGGTGCTTGATTTGGTTGAATTGAATGGTAATAGTAATGAGAATGGTAGTGGAATGGAATAATAATAGTAATGAGAATGATATTATAATGATTGGTTTGTTGAATAAACATATATGCATTGAGAATCACCCTCTTGAATAAAATTAAAATTATTGACAACTGCAACCCTCTTGAGGATAAAACACAACCATGAGTATTGCCCATTCTTTTCTTTCCATCTTACACTTGCACAAGTTTAATAAGGTATCAAAATCTTATTTTTTGAAAATATCTAAACTTCAAATTTTATGTTAGATCTCAATCAATATATGGCAAGAAAATAGGTTACTATTGGATTTGAAAATAAACTATTTGATTAGAAAGTGGCACATAAGCTCATTTACTACTAAAGTTCTTAACATCAAACAATACACAAACTAAACTAAATCATATACAATTAAAGTCATTGTTACTTCTTATCATTAATTAACGACGTGGAATCATTTGTTGCATACTAAAACCAATTCAATACAACAATTTTGACATAAAATAGTAGTATTTCATAGTTTCACGAATACATGCATTCCTCCTTTTTCAAGAATAGAATAATTCGTTGAGCTTGGTGCCATTCCTGCCAATAAGCTTACTCCTCAACTCTGTACGCCTGTGGTTGTTAATGATGCCATTTGTTTTAGCCTCCTACTAGTTTGCTTTCTTTTCCTGCTATTACCTAGACAAAATATCAAACATGTGATTAGTTTTGGACATTTACAAATAATAAAGTGTGGAAAAATATCAAGCTCGTTCTACCTTCGCCTCCTCAAATACTGAAGTTTAGAGTCATTATCTGTAATCATCAAATCTTCACATGCCTTCTTGAACTTTAATGCAGAAGCCTCATTCAAACAATACTTCAAGAGCTCAGACTTTGGAAAAGACTTGTCATTATACTCCTCACATTTCTTCAATTTCGACTTTACCTGTTTTATCTCTTGTTCTAGCTCTAATTCCTTTTCCTTTAGTTTTTTAGGGATTTCTGCTTCAAGTCTTTTCGCTTGAAGACCGAAGAAAGCATGTATGAGTTTTTCTAGATGAGAAAATGCAAAATTAATTTGAAAATCATAGTCATCCACGAATCTCAAGTGATAATACCATTCTTGAAGATGATCTTTGGTGATGTCTCCCACCGTAATACTGCACATTTCCTTTATGACTTGACATAAAACAGTATACACAATGCACTTCCACCGCCAGTCATCTTCATCACCACTAACATCTCCATACTCATCAAGTAATTTGTTCAAAACAGGTGCTAAAGTAAAAGGTATCTTACAATTTTTGACACTTACAATCTTCACTCCTAAATTGCTAGCTTTCAGTTCCAATTGTGTAGTTATATAGAAATTTTGAAGAACAGAAGAGAATTCTTGAAAATCCTCAATGGTTAAGTGAGAAAGTTGTAAAATCCAATTAATATCTTCTTCACCAAGCTTATTTTCCAATTGTTCCTTTAGCTCAAATGATTCGTCTTTCCATTTATAATACATCTTTAAATCACGTAAATATTTTTTTGGCAGTCCATTTATTATGTCCTTCAAGGTTAAAGGAGCTTCTTCTTGCTCTTCGTTCATTATCGCTGAAGAATGATCCACTTCTCTTCCTTGCTTCAATTTCCAAATATCATCTCCTATACTCTTTAGCTCCACATTTCTAAAGTTTCCTGTTAGTATTTGTATGATCTAACATATTTAGACAAAATAACAACATACATTTCAAAATAAAATTAGTGGAGGTACATACAATTAATATAACTTTTAAAAAAAAATAATAATAAGTTACTATAAAAAAAAACTAATTCAATAATCAAATCAATATCGTGCTAATGTGTTTTGATATTTCAATTATAATGCATTCAAATATAAACACATAATTTTTTATAATTATAATATTTTATATGTACACATGTAGAGACATTAGCAATGCATCTTCAAAACAACTATCTAGATCACGAAATGATGCAAGTGAATAAAATTAAATTTCAATTATTTTTCAGTAAATGATATGATAAAGTTACAATGTTTTAATTGATGTTGTATGCAATACTATTACCACATCATATATATATATATATATACATGGAAGACTTCTCAATAGTTACTACCCATAGATGGGTACTAACAATTATGATGATGTGACAACATAGTGATTTGGTATAGCAAGTTACCAACAAGTAAATATTTTTTTTTCTATATTAATTTCGAATTTAGTTTTTTTTTGCCATAATTAATGGTGTTTTCAACCAATAAAAAACACTAGTTATATTTAGAAATTGATATATATTTGAAAAATAAAAAAGTTTATAATATTATATTTTCATAATAAATAAACACTTTTCATCAGGTAACCCTTCCAAAAATTTGAAAAAAATCAAAATTTATTTTTAGAAATATTAATTAACAACTATAAATATGAATCATTGATCTTAATTTAATGGTTAATATTAAAGTAACCATCCATGGGTAGTAACCATTAAGAGTGCACCCATATATACATATATATATATATATATATATATGAATTAAGGATGAGACGATAAAATAAAGACATCGAAAGACCTTTTTATATTAGTGATTATATATTTCCTTTCCAATATCAGATCGAAATTATATATTTTAAAAAAAATTGACTAGCTTTTTATTTATTTTTTCACTTTTATGTTTGATAATATACACTAGGAAAATAAAATTACAATGTTTATTTTATTTTATTTAACAAATAAGTAAATGCATGAAAATAAAATTTTAATTATAGGCATACCTTAGATTTGAGGCAATGTATATGTCCAATAAATTTGCACGGTTCACAATAATAAACACGTATTCGAGGATCTCGTTCTTTTTCACAAATGTCGCAATAAAACTCTTCATAATCATCCTCAACTAGTGAATCAACCAGAACGAGAGGATGAATGTGGGACTCATGTTCGATCATCGATGGCAATGGTCCACAAAGTAGGTGGAGTCTAAAGTTGCATTCCAAGCAAAAAGTCGCATAAGAAGAGGTGTAAGAGAGTTCTTTGTTGTGGGAGGAAAATGACTGCTTACCATAGCAATCATTGATGCTGCAATGATTGTCCATGGGTACCATGTTATCCCTGTAACAAAGAAGATGCTCGTGATTTTCAAACTTAATACTTGCTCTCATTTTGGTTGCGCCGCATTTCAAACACAGCCGAAAAGTACACCGTCCACACTTGTAAGTGAAACATGTTTTCAAAGTTTGCTTACATAGTGTGCATTCAAACCAGAAGTATTGAATGTGAAGGGAAAGAGGACCGTGGTCCCAATGAAAAGGATATTGAATTTCTTTGGGAGACTCTGCACATGATTCATGAAGGAAATACTTACATTCGGTGCAACCATAAACACGATCCTCAGAGCCTATTATTGATTGACATCCAAAACAATGGATTCTATCAATGTTGTCCACCTTATCAAGTGCAAGCATTGGATGTTGATGACTAGAATGTTGAATACTATTATTTTCATAAGATTTTGTGAATGTTATGGGGGCCATCGATGCGCAATCCACATCTAAGAAAACACGGCAGACTAAACACGTAAAGAAAAGAGATTTAGGGATCATTCTTTCACAAGAGTCGCAATACAACGTGATATTTATAGGATACAAGGTGAGAGGGTGGGCAAGATGAAAAGAGTGATATATTTTTTGTGGCAGCTCAGCACATGATTTGTGCAAGTAATATTGGCATGAATCACAACCATATAAAGGAGCTGCAGTTATAGGTTGTCGACATATTCCACACTTAATCAACTGGTTAATCGTGGTTATGTCATCCTTAATTAAGAGCAAAGGATGCGAATGTCTAAAGTTTTGGATCTCCATTACTTTCAGCTTATATTCCACCCAAAAAATAAAAAACAGAAGTTGATGTGTCGTGTTCCAATTCTGATCGACTTCGTAGTTCTGATTTTTGCATAAGAAAAAAAATTATTATGATCATAATGTACAAATAAGAATATCATAAGGGGTGAAGAAGGTTATATTTAGACATAAATAACTAAATTAAATGACATAAAAAAAAAATATTAGACAACTTCAAGGCTGTAATGCATATATATAAAACTGAGGCTAATTATTAAGAGTTGTCTACAAAATTCAAATACATAACGAAATAAAAGAAAGACTTACAGGCCAGCAGAGAGACTTGATCAGAGGCCAACTTCAAGGAAAATTTTGAAAAAGATTTCTAGATAGAGTTTGTTATACGTGGGAAGAAATTGAAATGTAAAGATTGAAGGTTTTGATTTTGTAAATTTTATGAGGATAACATGTGTCTTTTAATATGTACGAAGGGTGACTGAGAAGGAAGCATATCAATTTAGAAACTTTGTATGGTAAGAAAAGAATCTTATGGAAAAGAAATGAAAGGGAATTTTATTTTGCTCATTTTGTAAGAAAGAATATAAGATCTAAAATTATAATTAAACAATTTATAGATAATGTTATGAATTTAATTAATAACGAGTCTTTTCTATTTATTGTGATAAATATATATATATATATACATTAAAAGAGAATTGAAAATGAATCTTTTCCCCAAATCTTCTAAATTATGGCTAATTTCTTAATCTCTTAAAAAATATGTAAGCAATTACAAATAAATAAAGATATTTATATATATATAAATATATATATATATACTAGGCATAAGTAACTTACATTTCACGTTTGCTTATTTTATTTAGAAAAATTATTAATTATTTTTATTATGTTTTTATAATTATCATATTAATTTTAAAAAATAAACTATATTTTATATAAAAAAATGACATCAACATATTAAAAGAAAAATTAAACCAAAATATTATTTATGTTTTTTAAAAAAAAATTAATACGATAATATTTTAGATCACAAACTATTATATTTAAGGTACAAAATATTCGCGATATTATTTAAAGCACACGTACATGATTAGATAAGAAACTTGTTTATTCTTGATAGAATATTAATGTTATTATATTTTATTATGTAGTTACACAATCATATTTTTTGTACACACAATATCCATTTATAATCGAAAGCAACCATGAGGGGAGGCCATTCTCCTCTTTCCATCATACTCTTGCACAATTTTAAGTAATTATGCATATAAAATAAATAACTATTTTTTTTAATATAATCTCAAATATACATTTATGAGAAATTAATTAAAAAATAAAATAAAATAAATTTATATTGTAAGATTTTTCTAATGATTTCTTTTTATTGTTTTGATGTTATACAATTTTAATAAATTAGAAATACTCATTTTAAATGAAGAAAAATAATAGTCTTAATTTAATTAAAAATAGGTTGTACAAAGCCAAAATTTTATAAATAGAATGAAGGTTTAAAATAGTACATTTTAGTATTGGAAATTTCTTTGGTAGGGCCTCCAAAAAGAGCCCTACTGTTGGGACTTTTTTGTGTTTTCATCCTGTGAACAGTTTTCGGTGCGATTTTCTTTTATAACCGTGTATATTGTAGTTATTTAAAGCATCGTGCAAATTTTTAGAAAATTCCGAATAATTTACAGTGCCGAAAACTAAGTTTAAACATGCTATTTTCCACGCGCATAAAAAATTAGTCATGCGTGCAACAACCTGTTTTTATACTAGTTTTCGGCATTGTAAATTATTCGGAATTTTCTGAAAATTTGCAGGATGCTCTAAATAACTACAATATACATGGTCATAAAAAAAATCGCGCCGAAAACTATTAACGGGTTGAGAACACAAAAGAGTCCTACCAATAGAGCTCTTTTTAAAGTCCCTACTATAGAATTATCCTTTAGTATTTTACTAATAAATAATATTTAGTCATTATTTTTAAAAAAAATAGTGTATTTATATATTTATGAGATGTAAATATAACTTGATTTGATTTGTTTCACGGATAATCATGGTTTGAAATACTTATTTTTCTCCAAACTAATGAATTTAATAAGGGCATGTTTGGTATATAAAAAAAATAAGAATGTGTTTGAAAGTAACTGTACAATTAATTTCTTATGAAATTCTATTGTCATATTTGTCAGTTAGTAAATATATTGATAATTGTATATAACAAACGTAAACATACAAAAGAAGAAAAAAAAAAGAGGACTTGCAAAAGAAGTGGAATAAAATTGAAATGATGAGAAGGAAGAAAAGCATACCAAAACACAACATTCTTAGGCTTGCTTTAAAAAAGAAAGTAACAAAGTGAAAAGAAGGTCATTGATTAGGCAAAAAGCAAATGATAAAATATTACCATGTTCTAAATAATAAAAAAAAATAGAATAAACAGCTTAAAGTGAAAAAAAAGGATGAATGGAAAAGAAAACAAAATTCTTAAATTGTGTTCTAAGAAAAATATAACAAAAAGTCAATGCATTTGTGTCTATTTTTCTTGTCTAAGACACATCTAAATTCTCTTTAGTCTGTTGGTGACTGATTCTATGTTCGGTTTGATCTTTGTATATTAGTATATTAAAAGAAGGTTAATTATGATTTTTGCCCCAGAACTATAACGTATACATTATTGTGCCTTGATTTTTTCGGACCGTTAAAAATTTTCCCTGAACTATTTTCAGATATTTCTAGAAAATTTCTTTGGCTTTGGGTGGATCACTATATGAATTCGAAGGCGCAGGAGATGCATTCTGAGTAACTTTACCCAGAAAAGATTTGATGATATATCAAAGGATTGCAACTGGTGCTTTTTTTTACTCAGGATGATTTTCATCTAATAATCTTAATGATTTATGTATCATATAATTACAATATTCAAACAAATCCAGTGGAGGTTACACTGACTATGGTAATAATTTATACCAACTTTATTAAACAAAGTTTTAATATTAAAAGAACATCTCAGTCGCCTAATGAAAATTGCATATTGACACTACTTAATCATGAGGTTGGTATAAATGCACTAGAGGTAAAAATATTATGTCTAGGAAATTAATTTTGAGAAAGCAAAAAAAATTATGGATTTGAGAAGAGAATGGGACGAAGAAGATGAAGTTTAGGAAAAGAAAATGTAGATTTTTTTTTATTTTTAATGAATTTTAATAGGTTTGTTTAGTTTTTAATTTTTTTAATTTTCTGAATTTAATTTAATTTTGTCAAAAATAAATATATTTTTTTAAAGAAAATAAGTTTTTTAAATTTAAAAATATTATTTATAATTATACATGTGCGCTGATGTGACCAACACATGTCAGCAAATAAAGAATCATGTGAGCAATCCGTTAGCCACATTGGACAAATCTTAACAGAAATGTCATGTTACATCATTGTGAATAATTTAAGAGAAATTTTTAACAATGTATACGTCATAGTTCCGAGGGCAAATATCATAAATAACCTTAAAAGAATAGAAGAAAGTATATAAATGGGAAATACCTTAGAATGAAGTTGCCAGTAGGGTCTCCCACTTTGATATATCCTTGCTGGCAATTGGTAGAATCCTACACACTTGAGGTTTTGCTTCTTATTCCCATCACTGCAACCAAAAAAAAAATCTATTTGGGAAATAGATCTGATTAAGAGAGTTTTGTTTCCCCTTAGAATGCAATTAATGATTTTTAACATAATTGAGTGTGTGGAAGAGAATTATTAATTAACATAATGGTCAGATCTTCTATAAACATATTTGCCACCAAAGTAGTGCACATTTCCTTTATGACCTGGCATAAAACAGAATATCCAATGCACTTCAACCACCAGTCTTCATTAATTTGTTCAAAATAGGTGTCAAAGTAAAATGTATCTTCAAATCTTTCACCGTTACAATCCTCACTCCTAAAACGCTTCTTTTCAATTCGAGTATGTTGTTCCCAAAGAATTCATGAAGCTCACTACAGAATTCTTGAAAATCCTCAACGGTGAAGTCAGAGAATTGTTGTAAAATCCAATTAATATCTTCTCCACCAACCTTATTTTCCGATTGTCCATTGACCTCAAATGACTAAAATACTCCAAGAGAGAGATAGAGCTAAGCGGATATCTTTCCATTTGTAATAAGTCCATTTATTATATCCTTCAAGGTTAAAAAAGGCTGCTCTTACTCTTCCTTCATTATGGTTGTTGAATGATCGAAATCTCATTCTTGCTTCACATTTCTAAGGTCTCTTGTTAGTACTTTT
The DNA here is from genome assembly GCF_963169125.1 of Humulus lupulus. NCBI lineage: Eukaryota > Viridiplantae > Streptophyta > Magnoliopsida > Rosales > Cannabaceae > Humulus > Humulus lupulus. The sequence continues at coordinate 11,967,807 of NC_084797.1, read as the reverse complement.
ATGATCTATATATGTATATATTTAACACAAAATAACAACGTATATTTAAAAATAAAATTACGAGGTATATAATAAAAAAGATTGATCTATGAAAATAAATAATAAGTTACCATGAAAAAAAAAACTAATTTAATACAATTTCCAAATAATCAAATTAATATCATGTTAATGTATTTTATAATTTCAATTAATATACATTCTAATATATATATATATTGACCCTGATTTTGGGCAACTGACACGGAGTCAAAACATTTGATGTGGATGAATGCGTTGGAAAGAATGTAATGGCGAAAATAATAAGGACACGATGTTTTTATAGTGGTTTGGCCCCAGGATCTGGTAATAACCTACGTCCACTTAGATTGTTATTGATGTAAAACTCAAATGAGTGATCAAAAAACTAGGGTTCAATGAGTTTCACCAGCCTCTGAAGAACAAATACAATATGATCTCTATGATATTTCTAATCACAAGCGATTTAGAAGTCTGAAAAGAGAAATAAGAGGCCGATCCTCTTCCCTGAGTCCTCCTCTTCTATTTATAAGCTCAGGGAAGATTTTCATTGATTTGTTACAGATATTATTTCCTAAATAATCGGATACTCAGGAAATCATGGGAGAGAATCTCGGATTCCATCATAACCGCCTAAGATTTTCTCCGCGTGTTACGTGCCTACGACCAGACTGGTCGTATGGAGAGACCGATCGCGTAACGCCGAACACCTTCCTGGTCAATGGTCGAACACAGGTTTTGCCAGGTGTCAGCCAAGTGCAATTAATTCCTGCCATGTCATTCAATTCTGATTTTTGGGATAACATTTGCCCCCCAAGTTTGTTTAGTGCGACCAACAATAAAGAAACTTAAGGGAACAACCGTTCGTCTTCCCACGTCTGTTAGAATCCCCGTGCGCTTTCGAAAACTGTGACATAATTATGTCTAATCAAGTCTCTTCGGTTTCCAAAAAGGCAATCTGACAGCTTGTCCACTTCCCCACGTTTTGAAAGTGGGAAGTGATGATTACCGTCTCTTGGGCGACCCCTCTGATCTTTATAAGTAGCCTTCCTTCTTTTTCAAGAAATCTTTACCCGTCATTCTTGTCAAAAAATTTCAAGAACTTGCACCAGTTGTTCAGAGCTTCATAAACCAGCCCGACGTCGTGCCGCAGGTCCTCCGTCTCAAGTTTTCGCTTTCCTTCGAATCTCCTCCTTCTCTCAGGTAAGGTTTCCATCCTCTAAGCTCTGTACTACGCCATGCATGTTTGTATGCCCTGGTTTTCCCACGGGCTGATTAGAAGGTTGTGCCTCGGACTAATCAGGTTTAGTCCGAGGCGCCCACAGGCCGAGGATATTAGCTCGCCCAAATTGCCCAGAATCAGAAGGCCGAAGGTCAGATCAGGGAAGAAGCTCGTATTACGAGCTTCTCATGGCACGAGCTGCCCATGAAGCTCTGACCCTCTACGAAGTCAACACATGCAAGATAAACGTGCATATATCTGACATCACGTGTCCGATATCCCCCTGACTTCTCGGACACGCAGCAAGAACGTGCGTATCAGACACCCACAGCTGGATTGGGCCGTGCGGCCCATTATCTCCTTCCATGCTGATTAGACCACACTTATGTGTCAGGTTTATGAATTAATCATGAATGTCACAGAGCTGATATGACAAATGGTAAGGTCATGGGATGACCTCCCTACCAACTTCCAGGTGCCTTCTCCTATAAATATGGAGACCCTGGGAGTTGATAGGGGTTGGGAAAAATAGTCTTTGAAGAACTATATACTTTGTAAACCAAATACCCAGGAGATATCAATAATATTGACTAGTGGAATAGAAGGATTTTAACCTTCGAACCACTTAAAAAAAGTGTCTCGAGTCACCTAGTTCATCCTATAAGATTTCATATCTGTGACGGTTCTACTTTCAGTACTAATCCCTTTCTCTTCTTCTCTTAATTATCTGTTGGTGAAGAACCGCGTCAACAGTTTGGTGCTTTCGTTGAGAGCAAGTTCGATTAGTACTACCACCAACATCCAACTATGGTGACTACCCGATCCAGACATGGCAACGAAACAGAACAGCATGATGGACAGGAGGCCCACCATGTTGCCATCCCTGATGAGCAAATTCCTGAAGTCCAGCAGAGACCAGGAAAGCAGCTGACAGGCCAAGACGACACTGGTAGTTCAGCGCCCCGTCCGCCTAATCCGAACCCATGTTATTATACTGCGGTGGAGATGAAGAATGCTCAGCTGAGGAGCCAGTTAGCAGCCGCTGGTCAGCAAATTCGGGATATTATGGACCGACTACCCCCTCTCGCAACCAACGTTAACGTTGGAGAGAGGCAAGGTGAGGCTCCTAAGTCTCGCCGAGGTAATCGATCCAGGCGTAGCCGTTCGGATAGGATCCCTGCAGCCAACTCCACCCCTTCATCACACCATCAGGAGGCAAACTTCAGGGAAGTGCCTAGAACCGGACAGCAGCAATACAGCCGTTCGGTTAGGACGTCAACTCCTAGCTCTCAGCCTTCCTCGAGGACGCCCAGGAGAGATCGAGGAAATTCCCGAAGAAGAGCCGGGGAGGGCCAGCGACGACAACCCGTCCCCGAAGACCGTCATGCGCCTCATCCAGCTCGCCCAGCGCGAGATCAGCAAGCTGGCAGGGCCGAGAGGCCCCCACCAAATTTGATTTGTCCAGATGGAACTAGGATCGCCTCCCCAATCAGGCATCCCCCTTCTCCAATCAGACATCCGTCTCCTCAGCCCGTCCGGGACATCCCGGCCTACGGGGGTAGTAGGGGAGACCCGCCGTCAGCTGGGCCTTCCTGGCGCAGCAGGGTGCCAGGGGAAGGATCAGGTCGTAGCCGCCAAAGACGCACCCCGAGCCTGTCCAGCAGGAGTCACTGGACCGGTAGTCGACGGAGTGATCTCTCGGGAGGAGACCTGCGTCAGCGACTAAGTTCGGCACAGAGTCACCAGACTACCCAGGGAGGCGACCTTCGAGACCGCCTCAATTCTCACAGAGAGGATCGAGTTAGGGATGGTAGCCAGGCCCGCTCAGTGGGAGCCCGATCCGAAGTACGTAACGGAGGGAATGTCCCAAATAACCTGTCTCAAGATAGGAGGGGCAACAACCCACCTAATATGTACAACGAGTCCGGAGCTGTTGAACAGCACCGGAATAACCCAGGATCTCAGGACAAAACCCTAGAGCGCCTAACTCAAATGGAGGAATTGATGAAGAAGCTCCTATCAGAAAAAGAAAAAGACGAATATGATTAAGGGGACGAGATGGAACTCTTCGCCCCCAATATAGCGGCAACGGTATACCCTTCTGGCTTTCGTATGCCCCACTTGTCAAAGTTCAACGGGGACGGAGACCCGTCTGACCATTTAGGGATGTTCAACACCCTAATGATGGCCCATAACATCGGCCCGGAGCTGTGTTGCTTGATCTTTCCTTCGACACTGACTGGGCCTGCCAGGCAATGGTTCAAGCAGAGTAAAAGGCAGTCGATCAGCTCCTGGAAGACCTTTTCGGCTGACTTCAAGAGGGCATTCCGTTCCTCTCAGGCCGCCCGAGTCCAGGCCGATTCCCTAGCTAACGTGAGGCAGCAGCCCGGTGAGACGCTGAAAGCCTACTTGAGCAGATTTGCAAATGTCGCTGCTCGAGCAAGGGACGCTGACGATAGCTCCAAGCTCATGGCCATGAGGACCGGAATCCTGGTCGGCGGAGACCTGTGGAAAGATATTCAAAGGAGGGGAGTCAGCTCGGTTAGCGAATTCCTTAACAGAGCCCAAGAGTGGATAAACTTAGAAGAAGCTGAAGCTTCAGCCGCAGGGACCAGCCAGGTCCCCGAGAAGCCCGCTGGGACGGGGACGGGGACGGAGATCATAGTGGCGACTCCCGACGTCGCGCAGAATAACCAGCCCGGTGGTGGCAAAAGAAAAGGGCATGGTGAAAATAGCCAACACAGCCAGAAGAAGAATAAGTCTGTGGATAAATTCAAGCCCGTGTTCACAACATATACCGAGCTCACCCAGTCCAGGGAAAATATTTTCCTGGCCAACGCTACTCGGGTCCCCTGGAAGAGGCCAGAGCCATTGAAACACCACAAGGGAAAGAGAGACACTTCCAAATTCTGCCGTTTTCATAACGACGTCGGGCACAACACCGACGACTGCAGGCATCTCAAAGATGAAATCGAGACTCTCATCCGAGCAGGCCCATTGGCGCAATACTCGCGGAACAGGGTCCCGGCAAGTCGACCCGTTTCGGAGGTCCCAGCCATTCAGCCCGGGCCTCGGGTAGATCAGGACGTCCTTCCCCCCGTGGTCGAGGGAGAGATATCCACCATCTCTGGAGGGCCACACATGGCTGGCACGAGTAGAGGCGCCCATAAGAGGTATGTGAATGAATTAAAAGCTCACAATGGAGCGGAGTTCGCCCCGGAGCAGCGTCAGTCGAAACATCAACGATTAGAGAAACAACCGATAACTTTCACGGAAGAAGATGCAGGCCATGTCCAATTCCCTCATAACGATCCTTTGGTTGTAGCAGTCCAGCTCGCTAACCGGAAAGTAAGGAGAGTGTTGGTGGACAATGGGAGCTCGGTGAACCTCCTATTCCGATCCACCTTAGAAAAGATGGGCCTGACCGTCGCCGAGCTAAAGGCGACCTCGGTGATGCTGTATGGCTTTTCGGGAGAGGGATCAGCAGCGATAGGGACGATCGAGCTGGTGATCACCCTAGGAGAAGAGTCTCGAACAGTGTCCAGACTACTCGAGTTCGTGGTCATTGACTGCTCCGCTGCCTACAATGCCATCTTGGGCCGACCTACGCTCATAGCTTTCGAGGCTATCACTTCCGTCCGGCACCTCGCCATGAAGTTCCCTACTTCAACAGGGGTCTGTACTATCAAGGGCGATCAGCTCGCTGCCAGGGAATGCTACAGCATTTCCATGAAGGGAAAATCTAAACCCGGGCAGCTGACAATGGCCATTCAGGGCCAAGAGGAATCCCAGGGACCCAAGGCGGCCCCTGAGATTGAAAAACCTCAGGTTCCCGGAGAAGAAAAGCTCGCCATAAGTGAGGACATTGACCCCCGTATAGGCGAGGACGGGTCCGAGCTCCAGGCTATTGAGGAGCTCGAGGAGGTGAATATTGATAAACAAAACCCATCACGAACGGTTAAGCTCGGAAAGAACCTCTGTGACAAAAGAAAGGAGGAGCTGACTACGTTTCTGCAGAGAAACCTGGACGTATTCGCATGGTCGCACGAGGACATGATAGGGATCAGTCCGAGCGTCATCATGCACACGCTCCACCTAGATAAAAGCGTCCCTGCCAAGTCTAAAAAACAGAGGCGTTTAGGTACGACCCGAGCCGAAGCCCTTGAGGAAGAAGTGGCCCGGCTCAAAAAGTGTGGCTTTATCCGCGAAGCCAAATTTCCCATTTGGGTTGCCAATCCCGTGTTGGTTCCAAAGCCCAACGGGAAGTGGCGGACCTGTATTGACTTCTCCGACCTGAATAAAGCCTGCCCCAAGGATTGCTTTCCATTGCTGAGGATCGATCAGCTGGTGGATGCCATGGCGGGGCACGAGCTCATGTCCTTCATGGACGCGTACTCAGGCTACAATCAGATCGCGATGAATCCGGCAGACCAGGAGCATACTAGCTTCATGACCCCGACTAATGTCTATTGCTATAAGGTCATGCCATTTGGCCTGAAGAATGCCGGAGCAACCTACCAAAGGCTAGTAAACAGAATGTTCGCGGACCAGATCGGAAAAAACATGGAAGTGTACGTCGATGATATGCTTGTCAAGTCAAAGACTGCCGACAACCACGTTGCCGACCTGGAAGAATGTTTTAACATACTGCGAGAATATGGCATGAGGCTCAATCCTCATAAATGCACTTTCGGTGTCGCATCGGGGAAATTCCTGGGTTTCATAGTCAATACCCGAGGAATCGAGGCAAACCCCGACAAGATCAGGTCACTGCTCGAGCTTCCTTCCCCCAGGTCGCGAAAAGATGTCCAAGGCCTCACAGGAAGGGTGGCAGCGCTCAACCGGTTCATTTCCAAGTCAACCAACAAGTGTCTGCCCTTCTACAACCTGCTCTGGGGAAACAAGAAATTTGAGTGGACAGTAGAATGCGAAAGCGCATTCCTCGACCTGAAAGCGCATTTGGCTGAACCGCCTATGCTATCCAAACCCAAGGCAAGAGAACCTCTTTTCCTCTACATGGCCGTCACTGAGGACGCAGCTAGTGTCGTGCTGGTACGAGAAGAGGACCAGGCTCAGAAACCAGTCTACTACATCAGCAAGAGACTCCTCGGAGCTGAATCAAGATACCCAGTGATGGAAAAACTGGCATTCTGCCTAATCACGGCCTCACGAAAGCTCAGGCCGTACTTCCAGTCCCACTCCGTACACGTCATGACCGATCAGCCTTTAAGGCAGGTTTTGCAAAAGCCTGAAGCATCGGGACGTTTGCTAAAGTGGGCGGTCGAACTCAGTCAGTTCGAGATTTTCTATACTCCTAGAACTACCATAAAAAGTGAGGCCTTGGCCGACTTCGTGGCGGAATGCACGGGATTCCAGGAGAATCCATCGGAGGACTTACCTCAGGTCGCCTCCCCACATTCGTCGTGGAAGATCTTCGTTGATGGTTCATCTAACGAGAACGGCTCCGGGGCTGGAATCATTCTGATATCCCCCGAGGGACATAGATTCCACTCGGCGCTAAGGTTCGGGTTCAAGGCGTCTAACAACGAGGCAGAGTACAAGGCTTTGTTGGCTGGACTTAGGATAGCTAATGAGCTAAAGGCGAGCTCTGTCCAGTGCTTCAGCGATTCCCAGCTCGTGGTGAATCAGGTTCTGGGCGAATACCAGGCGCGGGGACCCAAGATGGCCGCCTATTTGGGAAAGGTAAAGTCCGAGCTGTCTGCGTTTGGGCGAGGGTCGATCGAACAGATACCTCGGGAGCAGAACGCCAACGCAGATGCTCTCGCCAAACTCGCCACCTCGGGGGAGACGGAAACCCTGGGGTTGGTGCCTGTAGAATTCTTGGAGAGACCAAGTATAGAAGGAGATCGGGCAGAGATTGAAATGATTGACATTAGGCCGACCTGGATGACTCCCATTCTTGAGTATCTCGTCGAGGGCAAGTTACCCGAAGGGCGTAACGACGCACGGCGAGTCCTTTATCAAGCTCCTAGATATACGATAGTCGAGGGAGTGTTATACTGACGTGGGCATTCCCTACCTCTCCTCCGGTGCGTTCTTCTAAGTGAAGCGAAGGCCATCCTGCAGGAAGTTCATGAAGGATTCTGCGGAGACCACACTGGGGGGCAAAGCCTGGCCATAAAGGTTCTCAGGCAAGGTTATTATTGGCCGACTCTGTCCAAAGACTCGATCTCATATGTGAAAAGGTGTGACAAATGTCAGCGATTCGCTGTGGTTTCCCGAGCTCCTCCGGTCGAGCTAAAAATGATTTCGTCTCCTTGGCCATTTGCCGTCTAGGGAATAGATTTAGTAGGCGCCCTGCCCACCGAAAAGGGCGGGGTCCGTTACGCCGTGGTAGCCATTGACTACTTCACCAAGTGGGCCGAAGCAGAGCCGTTGGCGACAATAACATCGAAAAAAGTGCTAGACTTCGTGGTTAAAAGCATCATCTGTCGATTTGGCCTACCTAAGAAGATCGTCTCCGATAACGGCACTCAATTTGACAGCGACCTGTTCACCGAATTTTGTGAAAGGCACGGAATCGTGAAAAGCTTCTCGTCCGTGGCCTATCCTCAGGCGAACGGCCAGGTCGAGGCTGTCAACAAAACTCTAAAGGCAAGCCTCAAGAAAAGGCTGGATGAGGCAAAGGGGGTCTGGCCAGAACAGCTCCCCCAAGTCCTGTGGGCATACCGGACCTCGCATCGGACTTCTACGGGTCACACTCCTTTCTCCCTAACCTTTGGGAGTGAAGCAGTCCTCCCCGTTGAAGTTAAAGTTCTGTCGCATAGAGCCCAGTCTTACGACCAAGATAGGAACCACGAGCTCCTATGTCATTCGCTAGACCTTATTGATGAAAGGAGAGAAGATTCACAACTCCAACTCGCCCATTACCAACAAAAGATCACTCGCTACTTCAACACTAAAGTCAAAAAACGTGCCTTTAGCGTCGGCGATCTGGTCTTAAGAAGAGTTTTCCTGGCCGGGAAGGATCCCAGAGAGGGGGTTTTAGGACCGAGCTGGGAAGGACCATACCAGGTCGTCGAAGTCATCAAGGAGGGAACTTATAAGTTAGCTCGACTTGATGGAGGGGCGATCCCGCGAACTTGGAAGCCATCCACCTAAAGAAATACTATCAATGATCCACTTGTAAGGCCTGGAAGGCCACTTTCTATGTATAAATAAAAATCAAATGTTTCTCTTTATTTGCAAGTGTGATTTTAAAGTAACCACGAAAGACCCTTTCCCAGTTACTTGGGGGGCATATGGTACCTGGATATAACCAGGTCTCCTTAACGACTTAGATGTTAATTCTTATCTATGGATAAGGGTTATCACGAACTAAGTCCTATCCTAGTTTTAACCAGGTCATAAAACTTAGAAGTTAACTAAAATTTATTGACCGTGGTTCTTCTTTAAAGAGCTCGGGATATGGATAAAAGTTGACGCGAACTAAGTTTTCAAAATAAGTTCCTGGTTTTAACCAGGTCATAAAACTTAGAAGTTAACTAAAATTTATTGACCATGGTTCTTCTTTAAAGAGCTCGGGATATGGATAAAAATTGACGCGAACTAAGTTTTCAAAATAAGTTCCTGGTTTTAACCAAGTCATAAAACTTAGAAGTTAACTAAAATTTATTGACCGTGGTTCTTCTTTAAAGAGCTCGGGATATGGATCAAAGTTGACGCGAACTAAGTTTTCAAAATAAGTTCCTGGTTTTAACCAGGTCATAAAACTTGGAGGTTAACTAAAATTTATTGACCGTGGTTCTTCTTTAAAGAGCTCGGGATATAAATAACGGTTAACCCGAACTAAATTTATAAAAATAAAGAGATGAAGCGTAGCCAAAGGCATGAAAAAATATATAAGTCGAAATTGCAAGGAAAATCGTCTCGAGGTGGAAACACCTCATGAAAAAATTACAAAGACAAAATAAAATAGTTCAAAATGTTCAAAGAGAAGTGTCCTAAGCCCCATCAGTTGGCCCTTTGGAGGTCGCGGTCTCGTCCTGCTCCGCCACGACGGAGGCCTCTCCAGTCTCCGAGGGAGGTACCTCTTTGTTTAGCCGGGCTTGGAGCTTCAGCAGCAAAAAAGCCCAGAGGTCCGGCGGCATGAAAGAAAAGTCCGCATCCAGGTTGTGGGCCCAGCAGTGGTAGAACAGGTCTTGCATGGACTGCTCCGAGACGGCCCGCTCGGCTTCCAAAGCAGCTTCCATGGCGGCCTGGGCCTCGGTCTTCGCTGTCTCGAGATCTGTTCGCGATGCGGCCAGGGAGGTTTCAAGCTCTTGGTTCTTGGAGCGGATCCTCTCTAGCTCGGCCTTCGAGGCCGCCAGCGCATCTTTCGCCTCCTGGGCCTCCTAAAGGGCGGCCTAGCGCTCAGCCTCCATCTCCTCGAGCTGGGCTTTGGTCCTAACGATGCCTCGGTATACAGCAGCAATGCCCTGCAAGAAAGGAAGGATAAATTAACTAAGTGGAAGAAAAAAGGCGGTGTATGAGTGTTAAATCCTTAAGAGAATGGGGCAATTTACCGTTAGGGTCATGTCCATCGATGACTCTATGACTCGGACCGGGCTCGTTGTTTCGATAGCCCGGAGCTCTTTCTCCTTGAGCTTGTAGAAATGGCTGACGGCATAGCTCGCCGACTCATACACCGTCCCCTGGAATGCTTCTGGAATCTTATCCAGATCCTGGGGATCGACCGGGATGCACACGCCCGGGGCTGCCACGGCCGGAGTCCCGACCTCCATTACCCCGTCCTGGATGGCTGATGGAGATCGTTGGGGTGGCGGGGGCATGGGTCCTGTCCTGACAGCAGGAAGGATCGCCCCCGCGACCTGGGATGGCGGGGCTTTCTCCTTCTCCTTAGCCGGGGATTTGGTGGAAATCCTAGCCGAGCTCTTGGACTCTCGAAGCCTTTTCAACCTTGGCCCCGCTGGGGGGTTCCCGCTGAAGACCACGCCCCGCAGATTACCTCCAGGCTGAGACATCTCTTCTGCCAAGGATAAAAAACATGGTTATTACAGGGTAGCAATCATACAGAAATAGAAGCGAAAGTTTAAAGGCAACAAGTAAATGAATGCTAAGGGAGCCCTACCTCCCGAGCTGGAAGAACCTAAGGCGATTATCTCACGAACTGGCGCAGGTTCTAGGTCCGGTTCTGGCTCGGGGCTGGACTCCTCTACATACTGCCTAAGCCCCGGAGCATAGATGCCCCTCTGGAGCGATGGCCACGTGCGTAAGTTGATCCCATACTCCTAAAAAATGATCGACCTAAAAGCTAGGGTGTTATCTACTACTACGGTACCCCTAGGCCGACTCTCTTGGTGATCCAGCACGAGCCGGTCAACACAATGGAGGAGGAGCGTATCCAGGTCCGAGTCCCTCCCGTGACGATGGACGATCTGCCTAGGATTGAACTTAACCAGCCGGGGGTCTGCAGTGGCCCTATCTACATTCTTAAATAAGTAAGGGTTACCTTGGCCGGAAGGACCCGCGGCTACTCCGGATTGGACCCTCTCCTCGCCCATCCTCTGGGCGACCTCCAAGGTCCTCTTCCTGTTCATCAAGAGAGGAACCTTGTCGCCCTCCTCCTCACCTTCGTCGTCGGTGATCTCCTCCACGACGGTCGGTCGGTTGTCGCGATCTGGGGGCGGCCCCCGGGGCCTCTTCAAGTTCAAAGTCTGATTTGGGAAAATCAGCTTGCAGTATACCATCGTCTCGTCCGTCACGAGCGCGCGATAGTCTTTCTCACTGGGGGGCAAGCTCGCCAGTGTTTCGTATTGACCCCCGAGGGTCGCAGATTTTTCGGTCCTCGCGTAGATGGCTGCAAGATTGGGTGAAATCAGAAGTGGAATAAGGGAGGAGCTAAAATAAAATAACCCTTAAAAGGCGAGCTAAGGTCAAGGATAACTTACAAGGGCGGTTAAAGTAATGATGATCGCAGTTGCGGAACCCAGTTGACATGAAGAACTGGTCCTTGAAGACATTCGGGTGGCTTGGAAGCTCGATGACCGCCGCCGTATTAGGGAAACGGGTTAAGTAATAGAACCCGTCGCCTCGCCCCCGCTGATCCGGGCTGGCTTTGAGGCAAAAGAAGTATAGTATATCAGCAGGAGTGGGGACCTCCCACTCATGCCTCTGAAATAAATACCTCAACCCCGCCAGCAGACGGTAGGAGTTGGGAGGGAGCTGAAATGGGGCCAACCCCACATAATTCAGGAAATCAGCGAAGTACTGGTCCAGGGGGAGGAAGGCCCCTGCCTTGAAGTGTTCACCGCTCCAGGCCGCGAACAACTCGTCGAGCGGCGTGCAGCTCCGCTCACCCTCCGTAGCAGGTCGGGCGATTACGGAGGCCCTCCCTAGGGGAATGTTGTGATTGATGAAGATTTTGGTGATCTTTGCCTGGTCGGTTATCTTCGAGACGATTCTCTCCGCCTCGAAAAACGCGTTGGGGGCCACCTCGACCTGTTTCTCCACGGCCGGCCCAAAGTGGGGAATCGGCGAGCTGGGCACCGCCGCCTTCCCTTTCTCTTTCTGGGAGGCCGAGCTTCCCACGTTCTTCTGGGGCAGATTCCTCTTCGGGGCCATCTGGTCGCCTATCGAACAAAAGAAAACACTTTAGAAAAGGCGACCCAAGCAGGGGGACGAAGCAATTATTTGTTACACGAGCTGAGGTAAGCCCAGCCCGTGGAGAGTGGAACCACGCGGTGCAATGAACACGCGCCTATGCCCTTAACAGATCCCCGATTACTCGGAATTCGTGTGTCAGGGGGTTCAGAGTAAAAACTTGCCTTGGGGGGAAAGTTTCAGCAGGCAGAACGTTGCAAAACCGCTTTTGAGGCGTATTCCCTAAGCTACCCGGTTTTGCACCCAAAATTCCTAAAGATCCTACCCAGAAATGGTTCCTGAAGGAGCATCTTGAAACCCATGCTCCAAGGCGATTTCCTACAATAAGAGTGCCCTAATCTAAAAAGGGCTGTCACCCTCCATATCCACGCAACCCAGAAACCCCATGCATGCGACTACAGTAAAAATTTTCTTACCTAAGCTACAGTAGCATGTTTTCAAAACGGACAGGGTTAGAAAGCTTACAGTGTATGGCTGGGTGGTGAGCGAGAGTGTTGCGTTGGTGGGGGCTTCGTCGGTGCAGTGGCTTCCAAAGCTTTGGAAAAACTTGTGCGCCTAAGCTTCCTGAACAAGGAGAGTGAGAGCAGCAGAGATGAGGGTTTCGTTCTTCGGAAGGTCAGAGAAAGAAGAAGGAAATTTGAGAATTTTTTGAATGAAAGGGTGGCCCGTGCGTAGGGTGGCCACCCCCTTTTATACAAGGAAAGGATCACGTGTAGAAGACCCTTGGGTGGCCCTAGTGAGGGATCTGAGGCCTTCCACTCGAAACATGAAGCGACGGCTGGGCAATAGGCTAGGCCATTAAATGCGGTTCTCGTAAAACGTACCGTCGCCACCCATGACGTTCCACGTGTCAGACGCCTGCGAAAAGAATGGAATGTGAAGGGTTGTGGGGGAAGTCTGAAAGCCCCTACTGTGGTCTCCTATATATGACATCACATGCCACGAGCAGGAGCTTGGGGGGCAGATGTACGCCCTGGTTTTCCCACGGGCTGATTAGAAGGTCGTGCCTCGGACTAATCAGGTTTAGTCCGAGGCGCCCACAGGCCGAGGATATTAGCTCGCCCAAATTGCCCAGAATCAGAAGGCCGAAGGTCAAATCAGGGGAGAAGCTCGTATTACGAGCTTCTCATGGCACGAGCTGCCCATGAAGCTCTGACCCTCTACGAAGTCAACACACGCAAGATAAACGTGCATATATCTGACATCACGTGTCCGATATCCCCCTGACTTCTCGGACACGCAGCAAGAACGTGCGTATCAGACACCCACAGCTGGATTGGGCCGTGCGGCCCATTATCTCCTTCCATGCTGATTAGACCACACTTATGTGTCAGGTTTAGGAATTAATCATGAATGTCACAGAGTTGATATGACAAATGGTAAGGTCACGGGATGACCTCCCTACCAACTTCCAGGTGCCTTCTCCTATAAATATGGAGACCCTGGGAGTTGATAGGGGTTGGGAAAAATAGTCTTTGAAGAACTATATACTTTGTAAACCAAATACCCAGGAGATATCAATAATATTGACTAGTGGAATAGAAGGATTTTAACCTTCGAACCACTTAAAAAAAGTGTCTCGAGTCACCTAGTTCATCCTATAAGATTTCATATCTGTGACGGTTCTACTTTCAGTACTAATCCCTTTCTCTTCTTCTCTTAATTATCTGTTGGCGAAGAACCGCGTCAACAATGTTATTTTTGTGCTCTGATGTCTGTGTTCTTGAATAGGGTTTTTAGTATAAATCGCCTAACATTCTGCAAAACTGCATCTTTACACCTTGTATGGGTCTGTTTAGGACTTTGATAGGTAGAGTTTCCGATTTGGGATGTTGGGTTGTCGAAAGGTTCAACCTTTAAGCTAGACGAAAAACTGAAAATTTTTTTTTTTTTTTTTTTTGCCCTTTGGGAGTTGAAAAAAGTTATGTCCAAAAAACGTTCATCTTTCCCTTTTTTTTTTATATTTACCCATGTTGAAGTTAGCGTAGGATTAGGATGCTGCTGGCTATTTAGGCACGAGCAACGTTATCCCAGCTTCCCCACACTACTTCGCGGATTGTCTTATCTCCTCCATTGTCTGTTTGCAGTTCATATGCAAGACCCTTGGGGAGGAGAAAGACCTATCGAAGACGAACTTTTAGCCCAACTGCTCGAAGGCGAAGAGGATCCATCCACGTTGATTCCAGAGATTCCATTATCTCGTTCTAACCCAAATCCTCCACCAGCTCCTTCCCAGAAAATGGCCAGAACAAAAACCAAGGCCAGAAAAAGACGTAACCCTTCTCCAAGTCAGCCTCCTGCTGACGCCCCCTCGACCAGTGGTCGAGGAGAATTCCCTCCTGAGACCGAAGTTCAGGCACGTGCCCGTCCTCGTTATGCCGACCAGCCAGCTGTCGAGTGGCACGTAGTATCTCCAAGCACGGTGACCATTCGCATGGTTTCCAATTATTTAACTAAGTATAATCTGACGGGGGTGACCCTAGTCAGACCTTCCATCGACCAGCGAGCCAACCTGCTAGGGGAGGCTTATAGTGCCTGGTCGAGATACCATATCGAGGCGGGTGCCACCTTGCCTCTGCATTCATTTTTCCAAGGGGTGGCTAATTACTTCGGGGTGGCCCCTTTTCAGATTACCCCGAATGGATATAGAATGCTGACCGCCCTCTATATCCTTTACAAACTCAAAAAATGGCCAGCCCCTTCTCCTCACGAGGTCAATTATCTATTTGACCTTAAGTCCAACCCTAACTAGGACGGTACGGGGTTCTTTCATTTTTGCCACCAGGAGACCGGACACACGTTTCTGTCCGAGACCACCCATATCTCCAATGTGGGGAAGTATCATCTGGAATACTTTCTCACACCTGACATTGCTGCGGCCAACCTGGCATTCACCCGTGGAGGTAAGGGGATTAACGAGCCTTAAACCAGTTCTTCCTGCCCTTTAAATTTTTCCTTGTCATAATATCCTACTGTTCCACTGTACTCCAGGTCCATGGTTGCGCCCGACCCCCACTCCAGGAATGGAGTCGAGGGCAGCACTCTTAACTAGTATGTTCAATGCTACTAAGAGTGTGAAAAACTTGATCACTGATGCTAACCTTAGGTTGGCTGGCCTTAAGGGCTCCCCTCCTGCGACTAGTGAACCTGCGGCGGGTGGTGCCCATGATGGCGTGGGACGCGAGCAGGGTCCCGAGCAGCAACCTCAGTCACCCCCTCCTAGAAGGAGGCCAACTGGGGTTACAATCAGGGAACCTGCTGCTCCCCACCGAGCAGCAGAACTGACGGTCCCCAAGGGCAAGGGGAAACAAAAGGCTGTTGAGCCTGCCGAACAGTTTGACGACTCGTCGGATGTATACGGTACACCATTTTCGTTTTTAAATAACCTGCCCATTCTCATCCACCTGTTTGATGGGAATGGCAACTTTAGGAACGCTCCTTCTTTAAATTTAGATTTCTTCCAGGAACTAGGTAGTTCAGTAGAAAATGTTCCAACCAGTAGGTGTAGCTCGGGTACCTTACTTTTTGCAACTCTTATACTCTAACCTCTGTTTCTCCGCGACCCTGAAATCTCATCGTTTGAAATGTTATTCCTTATGCAGGCATGGACTCCGGGGACTTCTTTGCTCACTACCAGGCTGCTGCCGAAGCTTCTGCCCCGAAAAAGGATAGTAAAAGAGCTCGTGGAGAAAGCAGCAAGACCCCCGCGAAGAAGGCCCGAACAGAAGATGCTCCTGCCGACGCCCCCTCCAGAGAGGACTTAACACATCCACCCGCCCCCGAGCAACAAACTCCCGCGCCTGCCAACCCTCGGCCCTCCTCAAAGGCCGCAGACAAAGAGACCACGGACCCCTTGTCCGAAGGCTCCCTGCCCAGCCACATAGTTGGCATGGCCAGGGAAAGATTATATCGGCTCTCCAAGCACAAGCGTGCCCAGGTCGTCATCACTGATACTACCACGATGGATATCAATGAAATCATTAACAGGGGGCTGAACGAGATAGCCAGTGTAAGCCTTCCTTCACTGCTTTTGTCATTTATGCTAAACTTCCTTTCTTAACTCATTTTTTCTTCAGGGATTCTTGTCCTTGACCGCCAGCTGGCGTCAATCTGGGGCGATGGTTTCTCGAGAGAGGAACTTTGACGCCAGGCTTGCCCAGGCCATGCAAGCGCTCGAGGATGAGAAGGCTAAGCTGCTCGAGGAGAACAAGGAGCTGGCCAAGCTGAACGAGTAATTATGCGAGGACCAATCCACTCTTACCCGAGAGCTTCAGGAGAGTGAAGCGGCCCGGAACAAAGCTATCGACGAGCGGCACAAATGGAAGGAGAACTGTAGACTCAACACCCAGGAGTGTAAACAGCTCACACTCGACCTGTCCGCCAGCAGGGAAGAGGTAAAGAAGCTTGAGGAGCGGGTACGCGAGCTCGAGGAGGACAGAGTTAAAACTCTGAAGAAGTATAAGGAAGCCACCTTCCTTTGCTTCTATGACTTCTGGAAGCATAACCGGGAGGCAGACATCAGCTTTCTCTCCGAGCAATTGCAAAAGACGCTGATGACGTAGTGCGCTGCTCGGCTGGAGGCAGAAGAAAAAGCCAAGGCCCAAACTCCTGCTGCTGCTGCTGTGGCCAAACCTCCGGCTAACCAAAATGCTCCTAACCCAGAAGACCCTCCTGCCCCCCAGCAAAATTAATTATTATTTTTTTCTTTTTTTGCTTTATGGCCCACGGGTCTTTTTGTAAAGACAATTTCTTTTTTATTTTATTGCTGCGAGGGCAGCTTTTTTGCTTATGTTTGAACAATTACATCCGAGCAGTATTGCTCGCGGTGTAAAGGTCTTTATTCCTTTTAATTCTATTTTTACATCCGAGCACTAATGCTCGCGGTGTAAACGTTTGCCTTTGATATTATAACCTTTTATTATAATACATGTTCGCATGACCAAAATTAGCATAGTACTTTGGTTTGATTTAACAAAATCATAAATTTCGAAAAATAATCTAAGTACCGTAGCATGCTTTCACTTATTTTGTTCATGTGTTTACATACCTTGTGATATGCTTTGCTATCGATGTACCTTATATGCCCCCCAAGTGATCGAGGAGCTTTAGGTCCTTGGTCACTTGCCTTGACCACGACCTGTGCGAACATTACTGCTCGTTGCAAAATTTAACACTTGTGATACCGCAAAACAACACACGTAATGAACAAATACTTGTAAAAATAAATTTACAATAGTTGGCAAGAGTGACTGGCTGCACACAGTCCCTTATAATCTCGGAGTTGGGCTTTCTCCCGTGTCTCATCAATAGAGTCTAGGGACTCCATCATCAATTGGCTGTTCTGGTCCTGGTCGTATGTTATGAGTCGATGTGAGGGGGGATCTAACTCGACAGGTAACATAGCCTCATATCCGTAGGCTAAGGAAAATGGGGTATGACCTGTCGCTGTTCGGTGAGACGTTCTATACGACCAGAGGACTTCAGGCAACTGTTCCGGCCATGCTCCTTTGGCGTCTTCGAGCCTTTTCTTTAGTGTATCCTTAAGAGTTTTATTCACGGCCTCGACCTGCCCGTTTGCTTGGGGATGCGCAACTGAAGAAAAGCTTTTAATAATTCCATGTCTTTTGCAGAAGTCGGTAAATAAATCGCTGTCAAATTGGGTTCCGTTGTCTGAAACTATCTTTCTGGGCAAACCATATCGGCAAACAATGTTCTTGATGACAAAGTCAAGAACTTTCTTGGTCGTTATGGTAGCGAGTGGTTCCGCTTCAGCCCATTTGGTGAAGTAATCAACTGCCACGACTGCGTACTTTACTCCGCCTTTTCCCGTTGGCAGGGATCCAATCAAATCTATGCCCCATATAGCAAAAGGCCACGGACTTTGCATTTGTTTCAACTCGTTTGGAGTTGCTCGTGGAATTTTGGAGAATTTTTGACACTTATCGCATCTTCGTACAAACTCCATCGAATCCTCGTTCATGGTTGGCCAAAAGTAGCCTTGCCTCAGAATCTTTTTTGCCAAACTCTGCCCCCCAGCGTGATCCCCACAGAAGCCTTCATGCACCTCTTTCATGAGTTCCTTAGCTTTTTCTGGTGTAACGCATCTGAGTAGTGGCATTGAATATCCTCTTCGGTACATAACACCATCGACCAGTATGTATCTAGCAGCTTGCCTTTGTCGAGTTCTGGCTTTGTTTCTATCCGTTGGTAGCGCATCGTTTGTCAGATACTCCAAGTAAGGTGCCATCCACGTATCCTTCATTCGAATTTCCATACTGGCTTCAACCGCCTGTATGCTTGGCTTACTCAATCTTTCTACTGGCACGATATTCAAAGTGTCAGCATCTTTCGCGCTTGCGAGTTTCGCTAAAGCGTCTGCGTTTGAATTCTAATCTCGCGGTATATGCTGGAGGGTGTACTCCGTGAACTGGGCTAGCAGGTCTTTTGTTTTATTCAAGTAGGCCACCATTTTTAAGCCCCGCGCTTGATATTCCCCTAGAACTTGATTTACCACTAACTGTGAGTCACTGTAAATATCAAGCGTCTTTATGCTCATGTCTTTCGCCATTCTCAATCCAGCGAAGAGTGCTTCGTATTCGGCTTCATTGTTTGACGCGGTGAAGTCGAATCTGATGGCGCAGTGAAATCGATGCCCTTCCGGCGTTATCAATATCACTCCTGCTCCAGCGTGGGATTCGTTGGACGACCCATCTGTGAATAACTTCCACGAAGGAGCTTTCTCTTGAGGCTCAGGTGCACTAGGCGATTCGCACTGCTCACTGTCTAGGAGTTCTGTGAACTCTGCAATAAGATCAGCCAAGACTTGCCCCTTTACTGCTGCTCACAGTGAATAAGTTATATCAAACTGCCCTAGTTCGACTGCCCATTTTAATAATCGCCCAGCCGCCTCTGGTTTTTGGAGGATTTGCCGAAGGGGCTGGTCAGTTAAAACTGTGATAGGATGGGCTTGGAAGTAAGGGCGCAGCTTCCTAGAGGCCAGGATTAAGAAATATGCTAACCTCTCAATTGGTGGATATCTTAGTTCTGCTCTTATCAGCCTCTTGCTTACATAGTAGACCGCTTTTTGTACGCCTTCTTTCTCTCGTACTAGTACCGCGCTAGCAGCAACTTCAGTAATCGCCAGGTAAATAAACAAAGTTTCTCCTTCGATTGGCTTTGATAAGATGGGAGGCTGTGCCATATGGGCTTTCAAGGCCTAGAATGCTTGCTCGCAGTCTCCTGTCCATTCAAACTCCTTATTGCCCCTAAGTAGATTGAAGAAAGGGACGCATTTGTCTGTTGATTTTGAAATAAATCTACTTAGGGCTGCGATTATCCCGGTTAAACTTTGTACATCTTTGATCCTTTCTGGCGATTTCATGTCGATTAGGGCTTTTATCTTGTCGGGGTTGGCCTCGATTCCTCTTGAATTTACAATGAACCCCAAAAACTTCCCTGATCCAACTCCGAAGGAACATTTGAGGGGATTTAACTTCATCTGGTATTCGTTCAATACATCAAAGCACTCTTGTAAATCCCTCACATGTCCTTCTGCCTTCTTAGACTTTTCCAGCATGTCGTCCCCGTATACCTCCATGTTTACTCCGATCAGCTCTTTAAACATGTGGTTGACTAGCCACTGGTAAGTTGCACCTGCGTTTTTCAGTCCGAAGGGCATTACTTTATAACAGTATAAGCCTGTATCGGTCCGAAAGCTGGTGTGATCCTCGTCAGGGGGATGCATGCTAATCTGGTTGTAGCCCGAATATGCATCCATGAACGAGAGGGTCTCGTGTCCTGCAGTAGCATCGACCAGCTGGTCGATTCTTGGGAGTGGGAAGCAGTCCTTTGGGCAGGCTTTATTGAGGTCTGTAAAATCCACGCAGGTTTGCCATTTGTCGTTAGGCTTGGGAACCAGCACTGGATTGGAGACCCACGATGGATAAAATACCACCCTGATGAACCCATTCTCCTTTAATCTTTCAACTTCTTCTTTTAAGGCTCTCGATCTATCCTTATCGAGCAACCTTCTTTTTTGTTGCACGGGTGGAAAAGTTTTGTCTATATTCAGGACATGGCTAATAACTGCTGGGTCTATCCCAGCCATGTCTTTGTGCGACCAGACAAAGACTTCCTGGTTCCTCCACAAAAATTCCACCAGTGCATGCTTCATGGTTGGATCTAAGTTTTTCCCGACCTTCACGACTCTGGTCGGGTCTTTTTCGTCGAGTTAGACCTTTTCCAGGTCCTCGACGGCTCCAACGTTCTCTTCAAAATCCCCAAAGCGAGGATCTAGATCCCTATCCTCACTTTGGGCAACACCCTATTTGGTGACTTCATCACCGGATTGGGCTTGCGTATCAATTGCCATCTGCAACCTATTCGAGGTAGTGCTCTTCGGTGTTCCTTTTTTCGCCTTTGTGATTGAGGCGTTGTAGCACTCTCTGCCTTTCCTCTGGTACCCCAACATGCATCCTACCCCTGCGTCTGTCGGGAAATTCATGGCCAAGTGCCACATAGAGATGACGGCCCGTAGATCAACCAGTATAGGCCTCCCAATGACGGCATTGTACGCCGAAGGACAATCGACTACTACAAAAGTAGCGAGTAATGTCCTGGTAGCAGGCGCTGTACCTGTTGCCAATGGTAGTCTGATCAATCCGGTGGGGGCGAGTCCTTCACCAGAGAAGCCGTATATTGTTTGGTTGCAAGGCTCCAGGTCCTTAACGGACAACTTCATGCGTTCCAGCAAAGTCTTATACAGGATATTCACCGAACTTCCTGAATCGACCAACACTCTTTTTACCATCATGTTAGCCATCTGGATATCCACGACTAGCGGATCGGAATGTGGGAACCGGACGTGTTGGGCATCGTTATCAGAGAAGGTTATTTCGCCCTCTTCTGACCGAGCCTTTTTTGGCGCGCGGTCCTCCACAGTCATCATCTCGATGTCCTGGTCGTGGCGCAGGGTCCGAGCATATCGTTCCCTGGCCTTTCCGCTATTTCCCGCGAGGTGCGGGCCTCCACAAATGGTCAATAATGTGCCAGTCACGGGGGCAAGCTGTAAGGGTGGCGAGCGTTGGCGCGTGGGCGCCTGCTCGTTGCTACCCGGAGCTTCTCGTTGGGAATTTCCCGAGGCCCGTACGTATCTTCTCAAGTGTCCTTGTCTAATAAGGAACTCGATTTCGTCTTTAAGCTGGTTGCATTCGTTGGTGTCATGTCCGTAGTCGTTATGATAACGACAGAACTTGGTAGTGTCTCTCTTCGAAATATCCTTTCGAATGGGGCCAGGTTTCTTATAAGGCACACTGGAACTTGTGGCCTGATAAACCTCTCCCCGAGACTCAACGAGGGCAGTGTAGTTAGTGAACCGAGGTTCATAACGGTTACTCCTGGCTCGTTTATTGTCGGAGGTGGAATGCTCATTGTGTGGCCGTTTTCCACCATTCTTGCCATTGTCGTTGCCGTTCCCGTTGCCTTTGCCGTTAGGTTTGGACCCATTGGCGGCTTTGGCGGGCTCGGCTGCTTTCTTATCCTTGCCTAAGGGCTTTCCATCATCGGCAATGGCTTCTTCGAGCTTGATGTAACGATCAGCCCGGTCCAAGAATTCCTGGGTAGTTCTAACTCCATCTTTGCAGAGGCTCTTCCAGAGGGGGGAGCGACGCTTAACCCCTGCGGTTATGGCCATCATTTTGCCTTCGTCCCCCACTGTTTTTGCTCCAACTGCTGCTCGCATAAAATGCTGGATGTAATCCTTCAGTGAGTCTCCATCCTATTGGCGAATTTCAACCAGCTGGTTTGCTTCGGTCGGATGCACACGACCTGCATAGAACTGTCTGTAAAACTCCCTTACGAACATCTCCCAGGAAACTATGCTTGCGGGAGGGAACTTAAAAAACCACTCCTGCGCGGCCTCAGAAAGTGTTGCAGGGAAGATCCTGCACCGAGCGTCTTCGGACACTTTTTGAATGTCCATTTGTATCTCAAACTTATTGACATGAGATACTGGGTCTCCGTACCCGTCAAAGTTTGGAAGCGTAGGCATTTTAAATTTGCTAGGAGTCTTTGCCATTGCTATCCTCTGGACGAAAGGAGTGCCTTTCCTCCTATCGTGGTCGATATAAGACGTTCTTCCCCCGACCAGCTGTTGCACTGCCTGGTTGAGGGCATCTATCTGGGCCTGTACAGCGACAGGAATCGCTGTGGCCTCTATTGCTGGGGGGACGTTCTCGCCATGCCGCTCGCGACGATCGTTGAGTACATCTCTCAAATCCTCGTCTCTTCTCCGCTGCTCGCTACCCCCGAGCCGGTTGAAGACGTTATTTTGCTTGGGCTACCCCCCAGCATCCCGTCTGTTGGGTTTGTCATCTTGAGGTATCTGGCTCCCGCCTCTACCTCTTTCTTCATTCCTCCGACCAGCATTTCCCTTGCCTGAGTCGGCCTCATTATACCCATGGCCATCTCTGAACCTCGATTGGCTATGGTGGGATCGACTGTTCCCTCGATTTCCATCCCTGGCTGAAACGTCCCGAGCGTTAGAGGGTGGCCTGTGCTGGTCGTTGTGTCC
This sequence comes from Humulus lupulus, assembly GCF_963169125.1. NCBI lineage: Eukaryota > Viridiplantae > Streptophyta > Magnoliopsida > Rosales > Cannabaceae > Humulus > Humulus lupulus. The sequence continues at coordinate 11,945,377 of NC_084797.1, read as the reverse complement.
CCGGGCATTATCATGTCGTGGGGGACCCTGGACCGCAGAGCCTAACTCTGAGTTCCTCCTGGTACCAGGAGGATTCCGACCTCTGTTCAGAAGATTCGGCTCGTCGCCCCTATGGCGTCTAGGACTGCGAGGCTGATGCTCAGTCCTATTCTGCCTCTGCTGTGGGGGATTACCACGACCAGCTTAGGATGGTGGCTGTGCCTCAGGGTCCAGTGGGACATCGTCATGAGGCACCTGAGGCTGCTCGGGCCTTTGCGGACTTGAGGGCTGGATTGGTGGGCTAGGATTAGGACCCCTTTGGGGTGACCCATTTGTAGGGTGTTCAGGCTGCGAGGCAGGTGCAGCCTGATTCCTAGCCAACTGTAAGGCTGCCTCGAGGGCTGCCATGGCTTCGCTCTGGCGACGGTCCATCTCTGCCTGCCTCTCACTTAACTCTGCGCGCTGCCGTTCAATCTCTTGCTGCTGCCTTGCCATGACTTCGCCAGCACTTTCTTGACTGGCCCTCAGATTGACCAGTTCCTCATGCAACACCCCCAGAGTGCTTTTCAACGTTGCGTCATCCATTTCTTCCTCCTCAAAGTCCAAATGCGGCTCATCTTCAGCCACGCTTGCAGGAGGAGGAGGAGGAGGAGGCGGCGGGTTCGACGGTGCAGCGGCGGCGGCCTGTCCAATTTTCTTCGCAGTTTTCACCATTGTTTTTCTCAACGGTGATAGATCAAGCTCTCAATGAAAGCACCAGAATGTTGACCCTGATTTTGGGCAACTGACACGGAGTCAAAACACTTGATGTAGATGAATGCGTTGGAAAGAACGTAATGGCGAAAATAATAAGGACACGATGTTTTTATAGTGGTTCGGCCCCAGGATCTGGTAATAACCTACGTCCACTTAGATTGTTATTGATGTAAAACTCAAAGGAGTGATAAAAAAACTAGGGTTCAATGAGTTTCACCAGCCTCTGAAGAACAAATACAATATGATCTCTATGATATTTCTAATCACAAGCAATTTAGAAGTCTGAAAAGAGAAATAAGAGGTCGATCCTCTTCCCTGAGTCCTCCTCTTCTATTTATAAGCTCAGGGAAGATTTTCATTGATTTGTTACAGATATTATTTCCTAAATAATCGGATACTCAGGAAATCATGGGAGAGAATCTCGGATTCCATCATAACCGCCTAAGATTTCCTCCGCGTGTTACGTGCCTACGACCAGACTGGTCGTATGGAGAGACCGATCGCGTAACGCCGAACACCTTCCTGGTCGATGGTTGAACACAGGTTTTGCCAGGTGTCAGCCACGTGCAATTAATTCCTGTCATGTCATTCATTTATGATTTTTGGGATAACAATACACATGATTATATCATATATGAACTAACATATAATAAAATATTTAATATTGTTTATTTAGTTAAAATTTATATGGCAATCATAAAAATTTATTAAAAATAATTAATAAATTTTTAAAATAAAATTAAGTAAATGTGCATTTTACATTGCTTGCATGAAAAATAAAAGAAGATTAAAAAAATATGAATTCGGTTGACAAATAAAATAAAATTTATTTCTATGGCTAATGAAAAGTGAAGGAAGTCACACTAGCTAAAAAAAAAAAAGGTCTACATTTTTTAAAATTTGTCAGGATATATATAAAGTAAAACAGTAAAACTCTCACATTTAAGTAATTTCTTTTTTGAGGCAATTATTTTTCCTTTTTAATTAAAATTTACTAATATCCATTTTATTTATAATTATTTAATTCTATGATATGAATTTAATAAAAAATTATTATTATTACTTTTTTAACTGGGGAGAGAGATTTCATTTTAAGACTTTCTCTTTGTAAGGAGAAATGTAGTATCACTAAGCTATGTCGATGACCTATTAAATATGGGTGTTCATCAAACCGCCCACATCACAATTTGCGGTTTGAAACCCTTTGCGGAGCAGTTGCAGTTTACATTTTTGTCAAATCGCGCAGTGCGATGCGGTTTGCGATTTTAAATTTTATAAATGTGGTTTAAACCGCACCTCACTACATTATTATATATATTAATTTTTATATATATTTTTTAATTTTACTACATTTAAACTTAATGAATATATATTTATGTATTATAATATACACAATATCTAAAAAAAGTTATTATATTTTATAGGATGCTAACAAATATTCTACTTCAACCTAAAAATATTCTTCCTTAACAAAATTATTTCTTCTATATCATGTTTTTTCTTTATTATTAGTTTGTTGTTGTTTTATTATTTTGCTAAAAAATTATTAATTTGTTGCATATTTATTGTTTTGTTAAACAATATTTGGTTATAAACTTTATTATGAATCTGTTTTAATTATAATATTTAATTGTTAAATTATTTGACAATATATATAAATCACTCATACCGCACCGCACCACACCACATTTTTACGATGCGATTTATGCAGTTTCAGATCTATGCAATGCAGGTTGTGGTTTAGAAAAATTTTCAAACTACACATGTAGTGTGGTCCAATAAATTAGCAAAAAACCGCACCACTTGCACTACGAACACCCCTACCATTAAAATTTGTTTTAAGTTTTAACTGCCAACTAATTGTTAGTTTTAGATCTTTAAATTCTGGAATTTTATTCGTAATTAATATATATAAATTATATTGATTTGTTTGTATAAAAGAATGAAGAAAAGAATAAGAACAAACCAAGAAGAAAACTAAGTATATTGCTTGCTCCCAAAGAAAACTAAAGAAATTAAAAATAGAATAGAGCATCCAACTAATATATAGAATTGATCAAATAAAATTAGTTGGTAGTTTGAGGTCTTATTTGGCTGAATCTTATTGGTAATTGTGCATAACAAAGCATAAATGTACAAAAGAAGAAAGAAAAGAATAAGAGGACTTGGAGAAGGTGAAAGAAAATTGAAAGGGCAAGAAAAAAAAGAAAAGCATATGGAAAAGGTAAGAAAATCAATATTCTTACATATTTTTTTTTAAAAAAAAAAAACATAAAACAAATTGAAAATAGAGGACCATACCACTTTGGTTCCTTATGTTCAAGTGAAATTCTAATTTAGACCATCTGTTTGAGAAAATTTTGAAATGATCCTTGTATTTTGTAATTTAGATAAAAATGGTCCCCTAAAATAAAATTTGTTCAAAAAAACATTATAAAATAAATTAATAAAATTTCCTCATCCCTCTCCATTAGGGACAGGGGTCCAACTAGGCCGTCTCTACAGTGAAAATTCAATCCCTAAATAAGGTGGTCATATAAATAGGTTTTAGGGATTTTGTGTGTTTTATTTGTTTGAAAAAAAACGTTTTATTTTTTAATTTTTAAACTCATTCTCTTCTAATGAGTAAAGATACTATTTGACTAAAAAGTTTAAAAAGAAAATATCATGCAAATTGAACACTAAAAATGATCTATTTCAATTAATTTCTCTTTATAGTTTGCACTACGAATTTGAAGACCTCAGAACAGAAAGTTTTGGCATATGCCCAGTTCAAACTAATATGTGCATCCCAAATGTAAAGATATACACTAGATGGGATGCTGTTACAAATTTTAACATGTAAGACCATTCACCAATGGGAAAAGTCACAAGTTGTTGTGTACTATCTTTTTCATCCAAGACTCACTTGATTTCTCTTCTCAAGAAAGTCATGTGTACAATTAGCCAGTTTGGTGCCAGATTCTAAGCCCAACTTAATCTGTGTATGAACAAAAATCAATAAATTACTAGAAAAGGGAAAGAGCCTAGACGAAGTGCTCAGTTGGGTATTCATGCTCATCACCATTATAATCATAATACAATCTCTCCCCCTTTGATATATCTCTGTTAGCTATCAGTAGAACTCGGCATTCACCATTGACATCAAATCTCACACACTTGAGGTTCTGCTTCTTTTTCCCCTCCCTGCATAGAAAAAAAAAAAGAAGCATATTTAACTTTAATCACATTGCCAATTTGCTAATTATGCTTTCATTGAGTGTGTAGCTGAATGCAAATCAATAATCAATGAATCTTAATTAACCTAAGAAACCATTTTTGGTAGCTGGGACTCTCTTCACTTAATTCTCAATTCAGAAACTGATTATTCTTTCATGCAAACAAAAACTCTTGTCATGAAGGTTTTTTCTTAAGAGAAACTAACGATTGAAGAGTACAAACTTAGGAAATGGGGTGAGAGCTTACAAAGAGTGATTGTTGATGCCATTAATGAAGCGGGCAATGTTACTACGCTTATCTGGACAAACAACAAGGCTTTTTGAAGAATTAGCAGCAGAGAGTAATGTCATCATGCTGTCCCCATCATCGTTTTCGCGGTTCTTCAAGAAATCAACATCCCCCACATACTCTGTGATTATAGTCAGATCCTTTATGTGCCTATCCGCCTCAACAGTAAAACTGTTTAAAAAAATAATCAAGTAAGAATTCTGAGCTATATATAGGTTAAAGTGTTGAAAAATAAACATTACAACTCCTTACCCTTCTTGTGGATCAAAAGCAACCATGAGGGGAGGCCATTCTCCTCTTTCCATCATACTCTTGCACAAGTTTAAGGTTTCGCTATCTTCTTTTGAAAGAATCTGAAGTTCAATGATGTTAGAAACTTGTTAGAACGCAACACAATGTATTATTGAAGATTAGTGTTTAGATTTCAAAGAGGAAAACACAAGCTAGTATGTCCCTGAAGGGCCTAATATCTACAAATATGCAACTAAAATTACAGTTGCTTCTCATCATTTTGCAAATAGGGAAGCAGTTATTACATACTAGAAAAGCAAATTCAATGAGGATTTTGCAAAAGTAATTGCCTTTGAAATATACCTGCATTCCTCCACGCTCAAGAGCTGACTGATTTGCTGACCTTGGTGCCATGCCTGGTCTGTAAGTGAGCTCATTACTGAACTCTGTGCCTGTGGCAGTTAATGCAGTTGCTAGTGATGCCATTTGTTCCAGTCTCCTCGTGGGATCCGGGCTTGGAGTGAATGGCAGCAATTTTCTTTTCTTCTTTGACATCACCAAGCTACTACCTCGCTTTCTTTTCTTTCGAATATCTAAATAAAATATCAAATATACACTTAATTTCTGCCAGAAAAATAAAAGTGAGGAGCTGCAACTGAAAATTTTCAAAAGTTATCTTTTACCTTGGCTTATTTTTTGGGTCAACTCTTGAGACCTCTGAATTCGAAAAAAGTCCACAATTTTGGTTTGGACTAGAGGGAATGCTGCTCATTAGATAAGAGGGAAAAAAAACCATTAATTGGATGAATCAAATCGAAATATACACCAATAATATGCTACAAATATTGCTCAAATTGACATACAAATCAAATCCCAGATATGAATCAATATTTTAATCACGCATAAACAATGTCAGAAAAATCCAAGAATACCGACTTGCAAGTCAAACAAATAGAACAACAAAACCTCTAATCAACCAAATCCCCAATAAAACAGTAAATCGAAAAGAAAAGAAGAAAATTATGACATACATTTGAGCTTCTTATGATTATGGTTTGTGCAGGTGGGACAAAACCAAGACCCTTTGGGAACAGAAGGAAGGATGGGTCTAAGGCAAAACAAATGAAACCCTTTATCGCACTTATCGCAGAGAAGAAGATCCGCCGGCGAGTCACCGGACCCACAAACAACGCAGCTAACGTCGTCGTCGCGTTCGGAATCAGAACCATCGCTACTAATATCTTCATAACTAAATGAAGAGCTACAGGAGATGGGTTTCGGAGCTTGCGTTCTCCTTTGCCTCAGAGCCATTCCCCTTGTTCCTCTCGAGGACGCCATAGCTAAGATCTGGAGAAATGTGGGTATTGAATCTTTTCTGGTGAGAAGAAGAAGGGCCTTCTGCTTAACTTAACAGTCATTTTCGCGCCCTAATTTGTTTTCGCGGGAAACGAATATTGGCGCCAAGCCAGTTTCGGCGCCAAATTAATACATGGGCTTGGGCCGACTGTTAGCTATCAAGACTGGGCTCAATATGGGCCTATAAGTCATATACAGGCCCAGTTTGTATCTTTTTATTTTTTTTTGTTAAAATTGGTAAGTGTGAGACCGTACCGTACCATACACATGGCTCTGGAAAATCCAAACGCGTTCAAAACCCACCTGGTCTCCTCGACTGACTCGCCCGAGTTCACTCACTTGACTCGGGCACTGACTCGTTCATCACTCGTCGCGCTCGACGCGGAATGGAAGCCGACTCGGAGTCAGAAATCTAGCTTCCCTGCCGTCTCTCTTCTCCAACTCGCTTGTCGACTCAGTCCCCGACTCGTTGGGAGCTCGGATGAGCTATTATTACCCGACGAAGAGTCGGTGGTTTTCTTGGTGGACCTTATTTTGATTCCTCTACCTTCAATCTGGGAATTGTTGAGAGACCTTTTTGTGTCTCCAGATATTCTGAAATTGGGTTTTAGGTTCAAGCAGGACTTGGTGTACTTGTCATCAACTTTCAGTTCGCATGGCTGTAATCTTCGATTTGATAGGGTAAGAGCTCTGCTTTTAGTTTAATGGGATTGTTTGGTTACTGGGAAAATGCATGAAATTAAGGGCAATGATAAATTTGAGACCTGGGTTTTTCTTTTTTCTTCTTCATAATTGGAAATGAGAAAGCTTTTATGTTAATTACTTCGCTGATAGAGATCACATGTTCAAGATTTTCTTGGCTAAAATTTTATTGTATGAGACTATTATATAAAATAGATTGGAAGTAACTTCTATATTTGTTTTGATGCATTTATAACAAATGAATACCTTTATTCCATGGCTATGTACTACAGTTGAAATTTGTTGAAGACTGCGATCTTCTGGTTTGTAGGTGGAACCCTTTTTGGACATTACAAGTATATACAATCATCTACAATACAAACAACCTGGAAGGAGAATGTCAAAGGATATCAAAAGTTTAGCTACTATCTGCAATGAAGTGTTGGGCATTTCTCTTTCAAAGGTTTGGTTTATAAGTTATAAACACCTCCGTAGTAGCTTTTTTAATTAACAAGTCAAGAGCTTGTTGGTTATGTTACATAATATATAGACAAATATTCCTTATGCATTCATTTCTATGCTATTTTAAATTAGATTGGAGTTGAATTATGAATAGAGTATGAATCATATGACTTCCTTTGCCCTTAACGAGTTTATTAAGCAATGCCCTTTAGGAAATTGAACTTGCTCTGAGATTATGATCTCTGTCAGGTTATGCTTTAATAATTGTACTTGTTACAATATAGAACAGTCTAGGGTGGTGCATTCTTTCATTCCAAGACTTAGTTACGGCACTTGTTCAATTTATTAGAAACTACGTAGCTATAGCAATTGAGATCCCTGTAATTACATTTGACAGTATTTCGATTGCTGTGATAATTTGTTGAAACAATTTATCTCCTTTGTAGGAACTTCAATGTAGTGACTGGTCACTTCGTCCTCTTACTGAAGCACAAAGAACATATGCTGCTTTGGATGCACACTGCTTGCTTGATATATTTGAAGTGTTTCAAGCCAAGGTCATGAAAGAAGGTACGACTTACTTGGTATGTGAGTTTACAAATCTTTAGTGATTTGTTACTCAAGTGAATCAGAACATTATGTTACCTGTAATATTATATTACAGGGACACTTTCTTGATGTAGAAGAGAGAAGAAAGAGAATAAACAATAGGAAAAGGGAAATTAACAAATAAGTTTAAAAAATACAAAATTGTACTTAATAAAATGAAGCCTAATGATAATTCCAATTATTTTTAGAATCCTAATTATCTATATCTCACTGTTGATTACTTATCTCATATCCCAGTTGTGCAAATGGATTGGTCATTTCAGGGAATATAATTCAGAATCTTGGTGATCAAAGTTCCTTGATTTCAATTCTTGGGTTGAAAGAGATTCTTGAGGAAGATGACTTGTGTGATAAAATAATGAAGACGAGATTTGTTGAAGCCGTGGGTGTAGTTCGAGCTACTGCTTGTTCTGATGTTTCTCGAGAAATAGTCTCAGAAGAAGGAATGGTTTTGAGGTCTCAGCAGAGGAGTAGTTTGCCCATGGGTGAATCCCTGTTGAATGTTGTAAAAAAATATGGCGAAAAACTTTTGCTGAAAGAATCTGATAAAAAACCAAAAAGTTCAAGAAAGAAAGGCAAAAGACGACCATCAGCTGGTTTGATTCGCAAAGAAAGGCTGTTAGAAATTTCAGATGACTGGCAAGGCCCCCCACCATGGGATTTGTCCTTGGGAGGAAATGGATGCCCAAAGTTTCTATGTGATGTGATGGTATGACCATAAACTTCTGTACATATGTTTTACTTTCTTTAATAGTGTAAGGTAAGCCTACCTTTTACATGTTCAAAAGTCAGTTATCGTAGAGATTTATTTACAATTAAGAGGTTCACACAATTAACCACTAGGGCTTTGCACTTCTCTCTGTAAGGTTTATTCTAATTTTTAGGAACAAAAGTTTGCGTGTTTTATGCTGTAATATCCTTTGGAATTAAAATGCTTTTGTTTTTATCTCTAGTGGTAGCTAATGGAACATTTCTCAGGTTGAAGGGTTGGCAAAACATTTAAGATGTGTTGGAATGGATGCTGCAATCCCATATTCAAGAAAACCCGAACCTAGGTATATACAATGCTATTTTAGGCTAAATGCTTGTTTAGGCAGACTTAAATTTGTTTCATTTTGTGTAGGGAGTTAATAGATCAAGCTCACAGAGAGAGTAGAGTGCTCTTGACACGGGATGCCAAGCTGTTGAGACATGATTATATACTAAAGAATCAAATATATAGGGTGAAGAGTCTTCTAAAAAATGAACAACTACTTGAGGTATGCTTGATTCTTGTGGTGATCAAAGTCTCAGAGATCATGCTGTTGGCTGAAATTGAAAATGTTCTTGTAGGTCATAGAAACTTTTCAGCTGAAAGTCAGTGAGGATCAGTTGATGTCAAGGTGCACCAAATGCAATGGTAGATTTATCCAAAAACCCCTATCAACTGAAGAGGCTGTGGAAGCTTCAAAAGGTTTCCAACGAATTCCAGATTGCTTGTTTGACAAAAATTTAGAGTTTTGGCAGTGCATGGACTGCAACCAACTTTACTGGGAGGTAACATCATTAACTTATTCGTGCTTTCCTTCTACTTGTACCATAGATAGACCAAGGGTCCAAGTTTATGAAATTCATGAAAAATTGTACCCAAGAGGGGTAACTTAAATACTCAGACATGTGGTTTGTTCTCACAAGGTCTAAAGTTCAAGTCCCTCTTGGGTATCAACATAGTAATTGTTATAGTTTCTTGATCCCCATGTAGGGTTAGGCGGGGAGCCTACTTTCCTAAAGAAAAAAAAGTGGAAAAATTTACTTGCTAGTTTCTTATGATCAATAGAAAAATCTCACTGAGTTTCTTTTTTTATTGATTAACACTCCCATTTAAAGGGCAACATGGACCTATCTCTTTACTTAATTTTTCCATATGTTTGTAACAAGGACAAGCCATGCGAACATGTCCAGAGTACACAAATGACAATATACAATCGACTTATTATATACATTTATAAATTATAATAAGCCTTTTAATTGTCTGGGAAAAAAAAAGGGTCCTGATTAAAAGTTGATTATCTCCAATATGTGGTTTATTGTAGGTTGATCACTTTAATTTGTATGGTGTTGATTGTGGTATGTGTAATCAGCTTCTTTGAGTTCTCAACATAGTTTAGTGCTCATGCAGCCCCACCCCAAGTAGAGGAAAAAGAGATTTATCTTTAGTTTCCCGAATTTGGACGTTAAGCCCCTTTTATTGAAAAATATCAGTCAATCAAAAAAGACTTGAAAAAGTAAAGTTGTTTGCTAAACAGGTCTCCCTTTTAAGCAAGATATATCCAGACATAAGATCATGATTTGACTTGTAGCTTCTCCTGTTTGCATGTGGTAAAAAAATCACTTTGAAACGGGCTAGTGAACTTTTGACAAATATGGACTCATGCATGGTGATGATAATGATGATGATGATGGTGGTTGATAATGTTGGTAGCCAGCTTTGATTAAATGCTCTGTTGTTTTCTCAGGGAACCCAGTATAAGAATGCAGTCCAGAAATTCATAGACGTTTGCAAGTTGAATAACATAACTCCAAGTTTGTAATCATTGTCCACACAGTTATGTCACTTATTTTGGGCAAATGTCTTTGTCGGTTATACTTGTAATATACTCATTTTCATTCATGTGTTTTAAGTAATGTACGTCACTTTTTTTATAAATCTACTATTATCAGCCTATCACAACATGTGCCCCCACTTTGTTTTGTTGATTACTCTGTATTTTATTGGGTGAATCTTTGATTTGATGGGGGCAAAAGCTGCTGGCCAAAGTTATAGAATGAAAAAGAAAAAGAAAAAAAATCAAAGTTAAGAGACATATCCAAGTTGAGTAGAATATGTTGTGTTTTCTATCAAGATATATACAAATCTTTTTTATTGTTTTCATCCTTGTATACTTTTTCTTATATGGGTATTAAAAGTTATTTAAAGAATGTTCTTTGAAAAAAATGTACATTGAGCAACTTAGGCATAAAAACTATAGCTATTAATATACATATTCTTCCATACCAACTGTCACAAAATATGCTAAAAACATAGCTTGGGGGACAAATGCACCTGAGTTAACGGCTTTAATGTATGTAGCTTTTCATTTTTTTAACTAAGGAATGTTAAAGGGGAATATGACTAAGCTTGACTTGAAAAGACAGGTTGCCCAAGTAGCATGCAATGAAGGAGCCTTTTTAGGCTAACTTTTTTCAAATATCTATCCATGGTTGTCTTTTAGAACGATGTTGAAGCTTTGGCCCATTACTTACTTGTTAGGTATACATATATTTTAAAGAAATCCTTAATTTTCTTCTAATAAATTTTATGTAGCTTTTGAGATGGGTCATCAATGCACTTAGGTTTCATATTATTGGCTCACTGATTTCACTATTAATAATTAATAAAAAGATTAGTTGTTGGGCAAAGCCATGATATTGATCAAGATATGGTTACCCATATAACAACAAACTACCATGCTAAGAGGAAGCTTCAAGCTTATGCATGCTTAATAGATAGACCATAGTTGATTTTTGTATGTCTTTTTGGGACCCCACATGTTATTTATTCGCTTAGTTTGGTGGGTCCACCCAAGTTGGACCAAATAAAATTTCTCAATTTTTCTTGCAAAAATGGGGAGTGTACATAGAAAAATGCCTTCCCAAATTGTGCCATATAGGTAAAAAAAAAAAAATTGGATTCGGTTGGATATGTGTTATGATATTTAACATATGATATGATAGGATCTATTTTATTCAAAGTCGGCCCTTTATATATAAAAACAAAATTTGAGAAAAGGAATTGCTTTGACAATGACCACTTTTTACTACTTTTTTCATAACAAATTAAATAAAAATAAACATAATACAATACAACTATATCAAGAGGGTGAGAGGAAAATAATTAAGGGGCTATTTAAAATTTTATTGTTTTAGGAGTGTTTAAATGTTTTTTTAATGCTATATTTTGACAAAATTTTATTGTTTTAGGAGAGTTTAAATACTAATTTGTATCTAATTACTTTGACACATATTTTAATAGTTTTCAAAATTGTAAATATATTTGATAATTATTTAAGGAGAAATGGAGATATATCCTCTTGAATTAATGTATATGTCTAGTTTTACTTCTTATATTTTTTTTATATTACAAAATACATCTCCTAAATTATTACCATCTTTGTGAAAATAGCCCTTTTATTATGTTTTGTCTATTATTTTTATGAATTATACATTGTTCATAATATTTTGTGTCTACTTTCATTTTTTGTAATATATATTATCTCATTATAGCTACGAAATCCAACAATAGATGAGTATAGATGCATATGGGGTGAGGAATTAACAGGGAGTGCTTTCCTCGTCCCCATCCACATTTACAGTTTTTATCTTCGTTCCCGCTTCGTTTATTCCTTGTCAAGAGTGTCCTTATTGGGGTGGAGAATCTTTATGGGGAACTCATTTATTTAAAAAATATATATATTAAGATAAAAGTAATGTATTATATAAAAAATAAAATATTACACAATATTTATGATTTAAAATACTAAATATTATCACAAATAAAATTTTAAATCTTTAAAAAGTTACTAATATACTACAATAACACATAAAAAAAAATGCAAAATATATAAAAAAAAATACTAAAAAATTATACGGGACCCTATCGAAGTGGGGATTGTCATCCCCACCCCATTTAACATTTAGACACAGAAAATTATCTTCATCCCTACTTCATTCCCCATTTAGATAGAGATTATTTGTCTCATTGACACCTACTTTTTTTCACTCCACACCCTCTCTTAATTAATTAGTTGTTTCTATTTATATCTTTGTTATAAATTTATACAAACATCCCTACTAATTATTAAACAATAAATTTATATTTCTTTACGCTCACTTTTAACACGTAAATTAAATAACAAGTATATTATACATTTTAAATTTTATTGGGCATGTTAAATTTTATATATATATAAGGGAATTCTTCGCCCTACCGGTGGGACTCTCAGTGTTCTTGATCCGTGAACAGTTTTCGGCGCAATTTTTTTTATGACCGTGTATATTGTACCTATTTAGAGCATCCTGCAAATTTTCAGAAAATTTCGAATAGTTTACAGTACCGAAAACTAAGTTCAAACATGTTGCACGCGTGACTAATTTTCTTTATGTGTGTGGAAAACAACATGTTTGAACCTAGTTTTCGGTACTGTAAACTATTCGGAATTTTTTGAAAATTTGCAGGATGCTCTTAATAGCTACAATATACACGGTCATAAAAAAAATTGCGCTGAAAACTGTTAACGGGTCCAGAATACTGAGAGTCCCACTGGTAGGACTTAAAGTGAAGCCCCTATAAAAGACAAATATCTTAATTTGTTTTCACAAACATGAAGACAAATATATTATAATTTAGTAATTTAAAAAAAAAATATTATTTGTCCTTATTTTGTGTTTTAGAGAATAAAAATTAAATTTTGCAATTGATTTTTATTTTAAAATATAGATATATCAAATTTTCTTTATTATTTTTATAAAGTATATGTGTAGAAAGATTTTTTTAAATATTTTTATTGAAGAATAATTTTATACCAAACGAAAATTAGTAAGGATTGTGAAAAAAAAATCAATTTTTAAATTTTATGCGAGGTATAATTATAATGGGGTGAAGAGAAAAAAAATTGAGTGCTAGTGTAACTCCCACTTCTTTCTACAAATGCAGTATAATAATTATGAAAAATAAGAGAATATATTTTTATTCATACTTTTGAGTGCATTACAATGTTAATCGAAGGCTAGAGCTATTGTAAAGCAGAAGAACAACTAATGAATACGCAACTATAATATCCATGGGCATTTCATTAGAATAATACTCATAGAATGATACAAAATACAAGCAAACAATCACGAAAGTTATGAGCAATAAAGAGAAATTCATGAATTGATGATGAATTTTATCTAGAAGCGTAAGAAATGAAGAAGTTGTTGCAAGTAAATGGTTGAAGGAACAAGTATTTATAGGACAAAAACTAGTCGTTATGACCGTTGGTGAATAATGATCCGACCGTTGGAAACAGTAACCTGACCGTTGTCGATATAGTTGTATTCTATTGTGGGATTTTAACAATTCTAAGTTGTTGAAGTAACTAATACATGAGAATAATTAATTTATGGATGTTAGAGAAACTTTTTCAGAAAAGTTTGTGAGTAAAAAATGTTGAACTAAGTAATATAAGAAGATTGGGAAGTTTTCATTTTTTTTGTTACTATTCATAGTGGGTCCCACAGTAGGGTCCGCAAGGGTCCCACAGTGGGGTCCGCAAGGGTCCCACAGTAGGGTCCACATGGGTCCCACAGCGGGGTCCACCTCATGGTTCCCACATGTTGATACAGTAGTGATACAATGATGACTTTAGCAAACCACTATGCTTGATATTTTGAATATTTTATTATTCCACTATGCTTGATATTTTAAATATTTTATTAGCATAGTAACCCAAAGTTTTCCTATAAATAAGCTCTTCCAAAACTCATTTTGAATTACAAAACCTCATTTTCTTTCTCTCACTCTACCTAAAAATCTTCTTAATACTCTTTTAAAGTTCTAAATCTCTAAGATCTATGCGAAGTTCTGTTTGTAACGCTAGCCTACGAAAACATTTTAGGTAAGCTCCTTACCGAGCCTTTCAATTCAGTTACTTAGCAATTATCTATATAGATTATTTTACTATGTCGTTATAATACCAAAATTTATATATAGATTATTTTACTTTGCCGTTATAATGCCAAAATTTATATATAGATTATTTTACTATGCTGTTATAATGCCAAAATTTATATATAGATTATTTTACTATGTCGTTATAATGCCAAAATTTATGTATAGATTATTTTACCATGCCGTTATAATGCTAAAATTTATATATAGATTATTTTACCATAACATTATAATGCCAAATTTATATATAGATTATTTTACTATGCTATTATAATGCCAAAATTTATATATAGATTATTTTACCATGTCGTTATAATGCCAAAATTTATATATAGATTATTTTACCATGTCGTTATAATTTACAATGCCAAAATTGAAATATAAACTATTTTGTTATGTGTAATTATAATACTAAACTAATATAGGCTATGGTCACACTTTGGACTATTATGAACATTTATTATATGACCTTATTCCCTACTATTGTGGACTTTTATTATATGAAATTATTCCCTACTATTATGGATTGATATTATGACCTGGACATTTCCGTATGACCATGACCACGGCTTTTAGACTGGGATTTTGCCATGGACAATTATAGTATGACCATACGTCTGAACATAAAATAGGAAAAATGGAATAATAACAATCATAAACTAAAATTACATCATGTAGATTTTATGTAAGTTAATAGTTTGTGTTTTTATCATGAAGCTAACAATTTTGGTTGTTTTATCAGGACACAAGGTAAGTAGAATCCTCATCTACAACACAAGTCTTTTATGTGTCTTATGTGTAATTATATGCTTTACATGTTATTCTGCCACTTTGTATTTATGCATAAGTTATTTTCAAGCATGCTATATTTATTATGCATAAGCACGCTAAATGTTTGCAGATAAATTATTGAAAGCGTTAAAGTAGAGGTGCTGCTTGGGAGACCTATGTCCCCAAATGTAATAAGGGAGACGTACTTCCCTATATAATGAATGTTTATGAGGGAGAAATTTCCTATTATCATGTTTATGTTCAGGTGGACATGTGATTCCCTATGTAATGCCAGCACCAGCATCCTCTTGGGCCCAAATGAAAGGAAAGTGAAAGAAAGAAAATACATAACATGTTGCATGTTTATTTTGATGCATATGAGGAAGTTATTCTGCTTACTGAGCCTTAGCTCATCAGATAATGTTTGTGTTGTAGGTAAGATGCCCCAAATATAAATTGTTGATGAGTATACGTGGAGCCAACGTGATTGTACATATGGGGCTGACCTGAAGGGAGTTGAGTTTTGCTATGCTATATTATAAATAAATGAGAAACTTGATTTTATATTTATATTTCATAAAAAGTATTTTGTGAACCTTACATAAAGCTTTAAAAGTATTTCATGAACTTTGTAATTTATATAAAGCTTTTCAATTTATCGGTTGGATACATCTCTAGTTCTACGTTAAGGTGTAGTAACGCCACGAAAATTATTTATAAAAGTATTAAGATTTGTATGTAAGATAAAGTTTTTATTTGGTTGTGGGTATTGTATGTTTTGAAGTTATGAACATTAGTTTATGTATTGTTTAATAAAGATTTTTTTGTAAATTCAAAATTTCAGTATGGTCGTATTCAGGTTAAACTTTGTTTTTACACTATATATATGTAATGTTAAGAAATGAGGTCATTACAAAGTGGTATCAGAGCGGATCGGTTTTGAAAACAGTCCCATATGTACAAGCATGACAGTAAGCGTGGTACTCATCAAGTAAGTCCTTAAAAAAAACTATTAGCGTTAAATTTAATCCCTTAGCAAAGTTATATCTAGCGCTACTTGACATGTAAATAAGTGATATGGTCATTTATTTTCAAGAAAGTTTTATTCATGGTAATCATCCCAATTCATGACCTTTTAGAATTGAAGAATGGAAGGGCATTCAGCTGGAGAGCCTACTGCATAACAAACTGCTCCAAATGTCGTTGAGCTAATGCGGAAATTTCAAGAGGAAAGAGAGAAAAAACCGACGGTTAGAATATTTATTAGAACAATCCCTAAGGAATCAAAAAAATGAAGGACGATCACAAGGTAATGAAGAATCACCACAAGATAGCGCAGACCACCCACAAACAAATGAAGCACAGCAACACGCACCACCTCCAACTCCTCCAATAGAAGTCAGAAATGCAATAGCCAATTACTCTCCGGAGACCTTTATGAAATTCCACCCCCCTGAATACTATGGAAACATTGATTCGAAAGTAACAACGAATTGGATTCGCACGATGGAAAGACTTTTTGATTTAGCTCGAGTCCCACAAGTAGACAAAGTTTGTCTAACGATATACTTATTGAGGGAGGATGATAGCTATTGGTGGGATACTATGGCAGCCATCCATGGAGTTGACAGGATGACTTGGGAATAGTTTCGAACCTTATTGGAAGAGAGATACCTTACAACTACCTTGAAAGATGAGAAAGCAAGAGAATTCACTTACCTAAGGCAGAAAAAGATGTTGATGGAGGAGTTTATCCAAAAATTTAATGAACTCTCAAGATATGCACCACACATGGTCTGCACTGATGAATTAAAAATCAAGAATTTAAAAAATGCTATTCATACTGACATTCGTAAAGATCTCGAAGTAGCAGACTTGGAGGGAGCTTCTTTTTCCAAAGTAGCTGACAAAGCTTTGAAGATCGAAAGGGCGATATTGATGCAAGAACGTAAGAAAGAAGCTGAAAACAGAAGAAAAGGTGCAAGGAACATCCAAAATCGACAAGATAACCATTTCGTAAAAGGTGGTCCAAGTCTATTGAATAGTGAGAAGAAGCGGCCTAACCAATGGAGTTTTAACAACAACCACAAGAGAGGAAAGGATGAGTCCCTAGAAAATTCAGGATTTCCTCAATGCCCAAAATGTAACAAATATCATCTTGGTGAATGTTGGGTTGGGACTAACACTTGTTACATATGTGGGAAGCCAGGGCACTTTGCAAGGGAATGTTCCAACCGTAACGAACAATATAAAGGAGGAGAAGAAAAGAAAACAAATGGCAAAGTATTTGCCTTGACTCAGGAAGAAGCGGAAGCAAGTCCATCCACAGTAATCTCAAGTCAACTCCTTTTCAATAACATCCCTGCATCAGTATTAATTGATTCTGGAGCTACACATTCATTCGCATCAATGCATTTTGTTGGTTAATTGAATGGATTACTTGTTAAGATGGATACAATTTTTAGTATAGCACTGCCCTCCGGGGAGGTGCTATACTCAACTCATTGGTATAAGAATATACCAATTACAATCAATGACAGGGAACTATATGTTAACCTGATCACTATCGACATGATAGACTATGACGTCATTGTAGGAATGAATTTCCTAACAACGTAAAACGCTAGAATCGACTGTAGTAAGAAATAAGTCATTTTTGCACCAGTAGGAGAAGACGAAGTTCACTTTCAAGGGAAAGTGAAACGAACCCCTTCAAATCCATTCCTAAAATGACGTCATAGTCCTTCATGTCGATAATGATCAGGTTAACATATAGTTCCCTGTCATTGATTGTAATTGGTATAGTCTTATACCAATGAGTATATCACTTCCTCGGAGGGCAGTGCTATACTAAAAATTGTATCCATCTTAACAGGTAATCCATTCAATCTACTAACAAAATGCATTGATGCGAATGAATGTGTAGCTCCAGAATCAATTAATATTGATGCAGGGATGCTATTGAAAAGGAGCTGACCTGAGATTACTGTGGATGGACTTGCTTCCACTTCTTCCTGAGTCAAGGCAAATACTCTGCCATTTGTTTTCTTTTCCTCTCCTCCTTTATATTGTTCGTTACGGTTGGAAAATTCCCTTACAAAGTGCCCCGGCTTCCCACATATGTAACAAGTGTTAGTCCTAACCCGACATTCACCAGGATGATATTTGTTACATTTTAGGCATTGAGGAAATCCTGAATTTTCTTGGGACTGATCCTTTCCTCTCTTGTGGTTGTTGTTAAAACTCCATTGGTTAGGCCGCTTCTTGTCACTATTCAATAGACTTGGACCACCTTTCACGAAATGGTTATTTTGCCGATTTTGGATGTTCCTTGCACCTTGTCTTCTGTTTTCAGCTTCTTTCTCCCGTTCTTGCATCAATATCGCTCTTTCGATCTTCAAAGCTTTGTCAGCTACTTTGGAAAAAGAAGCTCCTCCAAGTCTGCTACTTCGAGATCTTTACGAATGTCAGTATGAATAGCATTTTTTAAATTCTTGATTTTTAATTCATCAGTGCAGACCATGTGTGGTGCATATCTTGAGAGTTCATTAAATTTTTGGATAAACCATCAACATCTTTTTCTGCCTTAGGTAAGTGAATTCTCTTGCTTTCTCATCTTTCAAGGTAGTTGTAAGGTATCTCTCTTCCAATAAGGTTCAAAACTGTTCCCAAGTCATCCTGTCAACTCCATGGATGGCTGCCATAGTATCCCACCAATAGCTAGCATCCTCCCTCAATAAGTATATCGTTAGACGAACTTTTTCTACTTGTGGGGCTCGAGCTAAATCAAAAAGTCTTTCCATCATGCGAATTCAATTCTTTGTTACTTTCGAATCAACGCTTCCATAGTTTTCTGGGGGGTGGAATTTCATAAAGGTCTCCGGAGAGTAATTGGCTGTTGCATTTCTGACTTCTATTGGAGGAGTCGGAGGTGGTGCGTGTTGCTGTGCTCCATTTGTTTATGGGTGGTCTGCACTGTCTTGTGGTGATTCTTCATTACCTTGTGATCGTCCTTCATTTCTTTGTTGCCTTAGGGATTGTTCTAATAAATCTTCTAACCGTCGGTTTTTTCTCTCTTTCCTCTTGAAATTTCCGTAATAGCTCAGCGACATTTGGAGCAGTTTGCTCTGCAGTAGGCTCTCCAGCTGCATGCCCTTCCATTCTTCAATTCTAAAATGTCATGAATTGGGATGATTACCATGAATAAAACTTTCTTGAAAATAAATGACCATATCACTTATTTACACGTCAAGTAGCGCTAGATATAACTTTGCTAAGGGATTAAATTTAACGCTAATAGTTTGTTTAAGGACTTACTTGATGAGTACCACACTTACCGTCATGCTTGTACATATGGGATTGTTTTCAAAACCGATCCACTCTGATACCACTTTGTAACGACCTCCTTTCTTAACATACATATATATAGTGTAAAAACAAAGTTTAACCTGAATACGACCATAATGAAATTATGAATTTACAAAAAAAACTTTATTAAACAATACATAAACTAATGTTCATAATTTCAAACCATACAATACCCACAACCAAATAAAAACTTTATCTTACATACAAATACTTTTATAAATAATTTTCGTGGCGTTACTACACCTTAACGTAGAACTAGAGATGTATCCAACCGATAAATTGAAAAGCTTTATGTAAATTACAAAGTTCATGAAGTACTTTTAAAGCTTTATGTAACGTTCACAAAATACTTTTTATGAAATATAAATATATAATCAAGTTTCTTGTTTATTTATAATATAGCATAGCACAACTCCACTCCCTTCAGGTCAGCCTCATATGTACAATCACGTTGGCTCCACATATACTCATCAACAATTTATATTTGGGGCATCTTACCTACAACACAAACATTATCTGATGAGCTAAGGCTCAGTAAGCAGAATAACTTCCTCATATGCATTAAAATAAACGTGCAACATGTTATGTATTTTCTTTCTTTCTTTCACTTTCTTTTCATTTGGTCCCTAGAGGATGCTGCTGTCGACATTACATAGGGAATCACATTTCCACCTGAACATAAACATGATAATAGGGAATTTCTCCCTCATAAACATTCATTATATAGGGAAGTACGTCTCCCTTATTGCATTTTGGGACATAGGTCTCCCAAGCAGCACCTCTACTTTAACGCTTTCAATAATTTATCTGTAAACATTAAGCGTGCTTATGCATAATAAATATAACATGCTTGAAAATAACTTATGCATAAATACAAAATGGCAGAATAACATGTAAAGCATATAATTACACATAAGACACATAAAAGACTTGTGTTGTAGATGAGGATTCTACTTACCTTGCGTCTTGATAAAACAACCGAAATTGTTAGCTTCCTGATAAAAACACAAACTATTAACTTACATAAAATCTACATGATGTAATTTTAGTTTATAATTGTTATTATTCCATTTTTCCTATTTTATTGTTTATTTTATGTCCAGGCGTATGGTCATACTATAATTGTCCATGGCAAGATCCCAGTCTAAAAGTCGTGGTCATGGTCATACGGAAATGTCCAGGTCATAATATCAGTCCATAATAGTAGGGAATAAGGTCATATAATAAAAGTTCATAATAGTAGGAAATAAGGTCATATAATAAAAGTCCATAATAATTCAAAGTGTGACCATAACCTATATAAGTTTAGTATTATAATGACACATAAAAAAATAGTTTATATTTCAATTTTGGCATTGTAAATTATAACGACATGGTAAAATAATTTATATATACATTTTGGCATTATAACGGTATGGTAAAATAATCTATACATAAATTTTGGTATTATAACTTTTAGGGTCATTTTAGGTTTGTTTTAGAGATTGTTTTAGGTTGTGTTTTTAGTTATTTAGGATTGTTTAGTGCAGATTTACGCTTGTTTTTTTTTGGTTTCAGGTTTTAATGGTCGAGTGCATACTATGTCATGAGATGAGAAGAAACATGTTAAAAGTGATGAAAAATATGGATTTAGTGTTGATTGTGGAGTTTCAAGACATCATGTGTGGAAGATACTACATTAAAGAGGCTCAGCACACGTCGTTTATGTTCTATAACGCAAGTCTGAGACTTTATGCCACATTTTGACAAGAATTTATTCACTTTCTGGAAATATGTCTAGAAATAGAAGTTGTAGATATTTCTCTTAGCTTTCCACATATTTTTGAATCATTCAATTCGGAGTTATATTGAAGGAGTTATGATCAAAATACGATGAGCTGACGCTGCAGGCCGTTTAAAACGAGTCAGTTTTATTCTTTGCAAAGTAGCGCCCCAGCGCCACAAACCAGCGCCCCAGCGCTGCCGAGAAATAGAGAGCATATTTTGATGCGGGTTACAGCGCCTAGGCGCTACGTTTCAACGCCCCAGCGCTAGGGTCCGTACGGAAACACAATTTAGGGGAATTTTCAAGGGTAATCTTGTCTTTTCATGCAAAAATGAATTAGGGTCTATAAAAGCTTCTTTAATGACGTTTTTAGAGGTGGAGATCAGATTAAGCAAGGAGGCTAGAGAAGAAACAAAAACCTAGAGTTCTTTTCTTTATCTTTTGATTTTGATTATGTTAAATTCTATGTTTATGTTTGATTTAGTCATGTTCATGAACTAAATTTCTGTTTAGGTTTTCTAATTGACTCTCTTGAAACTCTATTATGATTTAATGCATTTACCTATTTCTTCTTCATCTGAAATCTATTTAGTTTGTGTTAATTGTGTATGTGATTGATTGATCAACTTTTACATACGATTTATGAATTTGAATCAAAATCTGAAAAGTGAGATTTGAATATGCTAAAATTGAATAGACATAGATTTCAATTTAGAACGAGAGTATCAAATTGGTTTATGTGATTTATGGCTGTATTCATTGCTTCCTATTGTTTGAATTGACCATAGAAATATAGGGAATTCACATTAGGTCGAGTTTTCTATCTCTTAACTCGAATAGTTAACACTTTTGCATGCCTATCATTTCAGTGAGAAGAGTTTCAGTAGTAATTGCATTAAAGATTAATAGAGTGGATAGTAGAGAAGATTATGATTCCTAATTATTTTACGGTGAATTTAATTCTTGAGTTCTTGTTATTATTTGATTTCTGCAATTTTTATTTAATTCTGTTTTCTTGTTTTAAAAATTCACAAATCTAATTTTCATTAGTCAAATAGAAACCAAAAATTAATTATTTGGTAATTGATAAATCAGTCTCCGTGGGAACGATACCGGTCTTACCGGAATAAACTGCAAAAGCGATTACGTATACTTGCGTAGCCTTAAAATATCGCAACAATAACAACATAGTAAAATAATATATATATATATATAAATTTTGGCATTATAGCGGCATAGTAAAATAATCTATATATAAATTTTGGCATTATAACAACATAGTAAAATAATCTATATATAAATTTTGGCATTATAACGGCATAGTAAAATAATCTATATATAAATTTTGGCATTATATCGACATAGTAAAATAATATATATATAAATTTTGGCATTATAACGACATAGTAAAATAATCTATATATATATAATAGCTAAGTAACTGAATTGAAAGGCTTGGTAAGGAGCTTACCTAAAAGGTTTTCGTAGGCTAGCGTTACAGACAGAACTTCGCCTAGATCTTAGAGATTTAAAACTTTAAAAGAGTCTTAAGAAGATTTTTAGGCAGAGTGAGAGAAAGAAAATGAGGTTTTGTAATTCAAAATGAGTTTTGGAAGAACTTATTTATAGGAAAACATTGGGTTACTATGCTAATAAAATATTTAAAATATTAAGCATAGTGAAATAATAAAATATTCAAAATATCAAGTATAGTGGTTTGCTAAAGTCATCATTGTATCATTACTGCATCAACATGTGGGAACCATGGGGTGGACCCCGCTGTGGGACCCGTGTGGACCCTATTGTGGGACCCTTGCGGACCCTACTGTGGGACTCACTATGAATAGTACCCGGTGAATAGTAACAAAAAAAAATGAAAACTTCCCAATCTTCTTATATTCTTAGTTCAACATTTTTTACTCACAAACTTTTGTGAAAAAGTTTCTCTAACATCCATAAATTAATTATTCTCATGTGTTAGTTACTTCAACAACTTAGAATTGTTGAAATCCCACAATAGAATACAATTATGTCCCCAACGGTCAGGAAACTGTTTCCAACGGTCGGATCACTATTCACCAACGGTCATAACGACTAGCTTTTGTCCTATAAATACTTGTTCATTCAACCATTTACTTGCAACAACTTCTTCATCTCTTACCCTTCTAGATAAAATTCATCATCAAATCATGAATTTCTCTTTATTGCTCATAACTTTAGTGATTGTTTGCTTGTATTTTGCATCATTCTATGAGTATTATTCTAATGAAATGCCCATGGATATTATAGTTGCGTACTCATTAGTTATTTTTCCACTTTACTTAATAGCTCTAGCCTTCGATTACATTGTAATGCACTCAAAAGTATGAATAAAAATATATTCTCTTATTTTCATAATTGTTATAATTCATTTGTAGAAAGAAGTGAGAGTTACACTGTACTTGCCGCAAATGACCCATCTATAGAGTATGACACAAAAAAAAAAACACGATGAGATGAGTATTAATTGATACGAATTTCGTAAGAATTCTACTGTTTCGATAATTTACCTTCAATTTAAACAAGATACAGAAATCTTTTTGAAGATTTATGTTTGAATTTTCTCGAAGGCATTCACTATATAGAACAATTAAGGTAAGAGAACAGTTTGCCATGAATTAAATTTAATGAATTCATATATGTGTTGAGTTACTTACTCCATATATGGCTGGATTTCAAGGCAATTGTTGAGTACAAACCACTCCGCTTCTTTTCAATGAAGATAGCCAAGTGATATGATTTTCTTTTTGCTACTTGGACGACATTGTGATTTAAAAACTGACAACTGTCTTTTAGGAATAACAATATCGGCATTTCTTTCTGGATGATTAAATTTAGTCTGTACGCCCTAAAGATATTGCCATGGACAATCTATCTTCATCCACGGTCCCAACGCCTGAACTTCTTGACCTTCTTGACCTTCTTGATTCCTTACCACAACTCATTCCTTTTTACAAATTTTTTGATCATGGGCTAATTGCCCGCATTTAAAACAAATGGACGGGAGACGCTCATATTTAAAATGAATCCGCACTTGTTGGCCCACCATTAGAATGAATCTCTCTGAATGCAGAGGGTCATGAATAGAGATCTCCACTTTGAATTTAAAGAAACCCCTCAGAATAATGGCTTCCAAATTTTCCGACTGTAGCTATATAGTCTTCACTACCTTACTAACAATTCGAGTCATATTCTTTGAAGTAAGAAGCTTTAAAGGAACCCCTAAAGCACAAATCCATAGTGAAAACTTAGTTAGATCCACCTCTTGCTAGTTCCCACTTTTTGGCCAGTCTTCCAAAATTAAAATTCTGACATTAAAAACCCACTGAGACCTATCAAGAATCTTTGATCGAACCTTCACATCAGTACATTTAACTCCAAGAACCAGTCACCCGTTTGTTTGAAGCAGCACCTTCACTTTCCAGCTAGTAAATTGATTATAAACTCTTCCAAGTAAAGTATCAAGGATTTTTCTTTGTACAATCTTGGAAGTAATAAAGCCCCCAACCCCCACCTCCCATTCTTCATCTTCATCAGCTTTCAGATTGCCTGTACACATCACCAGATCCCCAAGGCCAAGCTCTTCCTCAGTCTCTGCCATTGAGTCGAATTGAACCAGAGAGGAAAAAAACTCCAAAAACCTCTAGGGCAAGCTCAACCTAACAGTGAGAGTTCTTGCGATTTATTGAATAGAAGAGATTTTGCCTTTTTTAACTTTAATTATGATGTGATTGTATATTAAATCACAAATAAAAATATTGTAAACCCTACCTTAATAAATTTGAATAATTTAAAACACGTATAGTAAAACCTCTATATAAGAATAACTTTGAGACCAAACAAATTGTATTCTAATTGAGAGGTTATAACTAAATAAAGATATCAGTACAAAAAAATTTGCGAACACCCAGAAGTATCAATTCAACAACAATATCAATAAGAACTCCCTAATAACTATTATTCAAGAAATATATATATATATATGTAAAGTTGTTTGGCACATTAATTTACTCTTTAGAGTTGTTACCACATCTTTGAACTTGCGGGTATGTAATAACTCACTAGAATGAACACCTTCTGGTTGAATCCAAAACATTTTTATCTTTTCAAGCGTGTTCATAGCTTCTTGACATGAAACTTTTTTCTATTTTTGTGCTATCATTATTAGAGTTTTCTCCTTGTTCGTATATAATTATTACTCTATAAAGGTATATTTCTTAATATGAGATTAAATTTTGTTATAACTTATTACAATTTAAAGGTTATTTCTATATATATAACTGACCCAAGCTGGGACCAAACTTTTTTATAATAAATAAATGTTTTTCTTATATAGAGATTCTTATGTATCATTGTGTCAAAATGAGTGTGTGATTAGTATTATCTTAAACTTTTAAACTTATTGACATTCCATGTTGGTTAGGCTTTGGGTGAGAGGTATTGGCTAAGGGGCGTTTGGAATCCCTTATATTTTTTGGCTCATAGAGGTGTGGCCTTTGGCTTCTGAAATTCCGTTTTTAGTAATTACCAAATTAATTAAACCATGAATTAATTAAAATGCGAAATGGTAATTAATTGTTTACATAGATAGCAGTTCTGTCGGGACAGAATCCGAACTTGTCACGACAGAAACTGAACACAATAAATAGACAGTTCAAAAATTAAAGAACACAACGAATTTTTACAAGGTTTAGAAACCCTTTCGGATAACCTACTCCTTGGGGCCACGCCCAGAGAATAAACCAATTAGTAAAGAAACAAAGTGTACAAAAGCATTGACTTAAACAATGTAAGACTCCCTCTTAAACTATTGCCGCAATCTTGTTGTACTCTTCTCTACGAATCTGGTTTGATGAAACGCTGATTCTCTTGAACTCCCTTCAAAGAATAGCGAGTGCACACTTCCTCCCGAAGTGAGACTTAGATAGAATCTTCTCCTGAAGATCCTTATGAACACGTTCACAATAGACACTATCTGATTACAATGGACTAGATAGATATCCACAAGTACACTCAGCACTCTCACAAAGATTAAGGTGAACAAACTTAATCTCTACAAATAAACACACTCTTCAAAATAACGTAATGTTTACAAATATTCAAAATGGAAGAGGTGAAAATTCCAAAGGCCTTGGCAAGATATTTATAGGCAGGGAAATCGTCGAATGCCATCATTTTCTGGTATCTTTGAAATCAATTTGCGAATTCTTTTGATTTAGGAAATCAGCCAGCCAGATGCATTCTATGTCGACAGAAAAGGAAACTGATGAGTCAGCAACGAAGTCAGTCTCATCTAGCAGAATGAACATGGTCATTTCTTTTAACCATGTTCATTTTCGACACCAACTTAATTCCAGAAAAGACATAATCCCACATGATCCCTGAAAATAATCTTAAGATATTTGCACAATATATTTTTACCAAAAATTGATTATTTGAGATAAATAATGCAACAAATATATTCACACTTAAAGATATTTTCACATTACAAAATCAGCTGAAAATATTGCTAATAAAATCGAAAATCAATATGGAGATATGCTACTAATTTTTCTTTAAACAATTAAAATATTTTGTCTAAATTAAAGTTTAGCCAAAAAAGGATTTTACAATCTCCCCCTTTGGCAACTTGATAGACAAGAATATTTTAAGTGTTTATTTTGAAAGATCCTGCAAAGTCAAAACAGGTTAGAGCAAATAGCAATAGATTACTCCCCCTGCGAAAATCATCTCAAATGTAACAAGGATCAAAAAATTAAAACAAGATAATCTGATCAAAATGAACATTTCTTACTCCCCCTTGTTGTCTAGCAATAAGCCAAAGGAGGAACAAAAACAAGAGAAAATAAAAGACACTAAAACAACATTCTTTTACAATTTATTGAAAACAAAAAAAGCAAAACAAAATAAAACCAAATGGACTCATTTGGAAGGACCCGCTGCAAAGTGAGACATCATGGACGAGAGACAACTCTTGAGACTGAACACTTTTGTTTGAACAGATTCCAGAGTGGCCTTGACACCAGCGAGTTCAGTAGCAACATAATCAACATCGTCAGCCTTGAGAGCAATCCCTTTAGTTGCCTTAACGGATAATGGTTCCTTCTTGAGTTTGTACTCTGCACCGGCAGTGGGAGGAGTCAAGATTTCATATTCCAATCGAAGAGACTTTTGAGAATCAAGTAACTTGTAGATCAAATGAGGAAACACCAAATATTGGCCTTTCTTTTTGGCATTTCCTAAGGCAGTGATCTGGTCAAAAATGAGAGAGGCAAGATCAACTTGGAGACCAGTTCCAGCTTTGTACAAAAAGAAGGCCGTGTCAAAAGTAATGGTGGAGGTATGAGTAGTGGGAATCCAGTTATTGGTGGAAAATTTGTGAAGCACGGCATAGTAATGAGTAAGGTCGGTTACTTTGAGTACCGAGTGAGGTTCCCAAACCATATTCTGTCCTACCAACTCCGATAGCACCTTATCTTTGTTGAAATCCACAGCAACATTGTCAACAGTAGGGGGCAAATTGAGAACCTTGGCAATTTCAGCAGCACTAAACAAATACCAATTCCCTCGGACATAAACTTGTCCAAACATAAAAGACTTGCTATCAAACAGATCATCATTGAGATTGGCATAGAATTCTTGAACAACTCGAGGAACGAAACCATCCAACCCGGTTAAAGAACCTAACCACCCCCTATCCTCAATATTTTTAATGACCCCAAACACTCTATGGGCAGAAAATGAAAAAAATTTCTCACAGATAAAATCACGATGCACATAATGCTTCATATTTTTCTCATTGTCATTGAAACAAAAATTCAAAGAGTGAGCCTTAAACGAAGAACCTGGAGAGACTTTGGGACCCATAGGACACGTGGTGCGAATCTCAGGAATTTTCACAGATTTCTTGCCCTTTGGAGAAACAGGAGGGTCCTCTGATGGGTCAGATTCTTCTTCTGAGTCAACATTTTCTTCAAGAGAGGGATCTTCTTCAAGGGGATCTTCATCAGAGGGAACACAATCTGAAGAAGGATCAAATTTAGAAGAAGAAAAAGGTGGAGGAATTTTCTTTACCTTCGACCGAAACTTGGAACGTGGGGTGGAACCCACGAGAGACGAAGCCTTTGGCGTGGAATCAGTAGGATTAGGCCCTTTGGAACGAGGAGATTTTCGAGAAGATGAGACCTGAAACCATCCTTTGCTTTTCTTCTTGGGTGCAAGCACATCAGGTGACTCTGAGGAATCAGAATGGGGTTTGGCAGGATCACGGTCATGATCAGAGACATCATCTGATGGAGAAGTTCGGCCCCTTTTGGAAGACCCAGGGACAAAGGCGAGCGGAGCCGCCGATGAAGGAGGTTCAAACGGAACTTTGAGGGCTTCAAGGTCTAGAATGACCACGGCTTTGCTCGTGGTGATGGAACCGTCAATGTGGCTGGGATGAGACAAGGTACTCTTTCGAGCCTTCTTCTTGGTGAGGGATGGAGATGCAGTCAACGAACCAGCCACTACCTTGACAGACCGAGAACCACTTCCTCTGGTTCTCACCATGGTTGCACGAGAATGAGAGAAAACTGTTAAGGGAAAAATAAGGAACCAGAAAAAAGTGAAGGATGGAGACGGTTGAGATATTGGGCCCAAGGATATCCGAATATAAAGAAAGGGAAAGATAGGGGTTTGATCTTTAATTCCTTTATTTGAAAATTAAATGGGATAAACACTTTTGGAAAGTACAAACCAAATATCTCAATAATAACTGCCAACAATAGTGCACGACACAAAATTGGGAAACAAGCCAAAAATGGAAACTTTTGATCTTAATAAAATATGAGATAAAGACAAAAATAAACATGATACAACATACCCTTTTTGACACACACAGATTCTATTTCCCTCAAAAAGAAATATATATATTAGTATTATTATTATTATTATTATTATTATTATTATTATTTTATATTAAGTAATATAACCGAATGTACCAAAGAAAAAATATCCCATTTTTTATTAGTGCTCAAAGTCTTCGTGCCCTTGCATGTGAAGAAAGAAACAATCATTATATCAAAACACATGTTTACTATAAGGTTTAGAAATTATATTTAATATAAATCATGCTTTTATTTTTCAAAATAAGATATCACAAAACATTTACTCCTGTCACAAAAAATATTTTACTCAAATCAATCAGTATGTATGAGACTTACAAATTTAGTCCAACAGTATATCTTAAGCGTTTGTGTGTGATTGTGAAAGCAGAGATCATTGCCTTGTATGACAATTTTAGCCTTTTTCAGGGACATTGTCCTATGTGGCAATTTTAGCCTTTTTCTCAATGAGTACCCAAATTAGATGCTTTCACACTACACTGAAGGTTGTATTTAACAGTGGTAGAGTATCTTCTACATAATTGTTAGTTACATAGTTCCAACTTACTCAAGGTTAAGCAATTTACACATCAGTGTAGGTAGCTCTATTCTAAGATGGAGCTTGAAATACTTTTCAAGGATCAAATGCTCACACACAAAAACACAGATTGATTTGAATGAATATTAATTGGAGGGACTATTTGTTTTGAGTTTTAGTTTTTTTTTTTAAAATAGCATGAAATATATTAACTATAATTTCTAACCTGAAGTAAAAATATATTTTGACATAATGATTGAGACTTTTTCGATGAGCAAGGACAAGAAGACATCACACAACTTTTTTAAGCACAGGGATAAGGTACAGTACAAAACAAATTAATTTGGACAAACCCCCAAGGATTTCCTGAGGGAATCGAACCTGACTGTATCAAGAGCTTTTGTAAAAATATCTGCAATCTGTTTGTCAGTCTCAATATATTCTAAGATCAAAGTTTTATTTTCAACGAGTTCCCTAATAAAATGATGACGAATGTCAATGTGTTTAGTGCGAGAGTGTTGAACAAGATTTTTTGAGATATTAATAGCACTAGTGTTATCACAGAAAATAGTCAAGGTTTTAAGATCAAACCCATAATCTCTCATCATTTGTTTCATCCACATTAATTGCGTACAACAGCTTCCTGCAGCTATGTACTCGGCCTCAGCAGTTGACAGGGAGATTGAATTTTGTTTCTTGCTATGCTAAGAAACTAGATTGTTTCCCAGATAAAAACATCCACCACTTGTACTTTTACAGTCATCTGCATTGCCTGCCCAATCAACATCACTAAAACAAACAAGGTTAGAGTATGTTTCCTTTGAGTATCGAATTCCATATTCCTGAGTACCATTTACATAACGAATGATTTGTCTTCCAGCTGTCACATGTGATTCCATAGGATCCCCTTGATATCGAGCACATACCCCCACACTGTAGCTTATATCAGGACGACTGGCTGTGAGATACAGAAGACTTCCAATCATGCTTCTGTACAAAGTTGGATCTACTTTTAACACCATTTTCATCCTTGGTAAGTTTGACTGTGGTTCCCATTGGTGTTTTGGCGTGTTTGGCAGACTCCATCCCAAATTTCCTGACCAGATTTTTTGCATAATTACTTTGAGAAATGAAAGTTCCATCTTCTGACTGTTTGACTTGCAAACCTAGAAAATAGGTTAACTCACCTACTATGCTCATTTCAAACTCATTCGTCATTTGTTTGATAAATTCCTGCACTAAAGTGTTAGAAGTAGAGCCAAAAACAATATCATCAACATAGATTTGAGCAATAACAATATCATAATCAACAATTTTGATGAAAAGAGTTTTATTTACTCCTCCTCTTTTATACCCATTTAAAACAAGGAATTGAGTCAATCTTTCATACCAAGCTCTGGGAGCCTGTTTCAGACCATAGAGAGCCTTTTTAAGTTGAAAAATATGATTAGGATCATCTGGATATTCAAATCCTTTTGGTTGTTCAACAAATGCTTCCTCATTCAAATTTCCATTTAAAAATGCAGATTTAACATCCATTTGAAATAGTTTGAATCCAACAACACATGCAACAGCCAATAGCAATCTTATTGACTCAAGTCTTGCGACAGGGGCAAAAGTTTCATCAAAATCAACTCCTTCAATTTGAGTATACCCCTGAGCAACAACCTAGCTTTATTTCTTATTATTGTACCAAATTCATCAGTTTTATTTTTTAAAATCCATTTGGTACCAATAACATTTGTATGATTTGGTCTAGGAACAAGAGTCCATACCTCATTTCTTGTGAATTGTTCCAATTCTTCTTGCATTGCTTTTATCCATGACTCATCATTCAAGGCTTCTTTCACATTTTTTGGTTCAAAGCTGGATGTAAAGCAAACAAATTGAACCAAATTCACATACCTTTTTCTTGTTACCATGCTTTCTTCAATATCACCAAGAATGAGATCTGAAGGATGATTCTTTTTTATTCTGGCAGAAGGTTCTCTCTGTATTGAATCTGTGATGATTTCTTGCCCTTCCTTTGTTGATCGATCAGATGATGTTGGAATAGATTCAGCTTCTGTTGTAATAGATTCGGTATGAGAGGGCACAACATCACCTATTTTCACTGCAGGAGATTCTGTCTGAGAGGTTTCGGCAATAAACCTATCAATTTCTTCTTCATTGGAATATTCAGAAAAATCTTTTAAATCATCAACAACAACATTGGATGATTCCATAACAATTTGAGTTCTCATGTTATAAACACGATAAGCTCTACTATTCATAGAATATCCAAGAAACACTCCTATATCACTTTTTGAATCAAATTTTCCAATATTCTCACGATCTCTAAGAATATAGCATATGCATCCAAAAACATGAAAATAACTTACATTGAGCTTTTTACCTTTCCAAATTTCGTAGGGAGTTTTGAAAGTACCTGGCCTAAGATATACTCGATTGATTGTGTAGCAAGCAATGAATATTGCTTCTGCCCACAATTGTTTGGAGAGTTTCTTACTGTTTAGCATTACTCTGGCCATCTCTTGCAAGGTTCTATTTTTTCTCTCAACAACCCCATTTTGTTCAGGAGTCTTGGGAGCTGAGAACTCATGAGAAATCCCTAAAGATTTACAGAAATCATCATAAACAATATTCTCAAATTCTTTACCATGATCACTTCTAATTCTCAAAATCTGACCTATATTGCAATCTTTTTCAACTCTTAATTTAATGCACAGATTTTTGAAGGCATCAAACGTGTCTGATTTTTCCCTTAAGAAGTCAACCCAAGTAAAACGAGAAAAATCATCAACACACACAAAGATATACCTTTTTCCATTAATACTTTCAACTTGAATGAGACCCATGAGATCCATGTGCAAAAGTTCAAGAACTTTTGAAGTATTGATTCCCGTGATAGTTGTGTGGGAGTTTTTTAATTGTTTCCCTAACTGACAAGGTTCACATTTACCTGCAGATTCTCTACCCAACTTGGGTAACCCACGAACTAACCCTGCACTTGCAATCTTTTTTAAACTTTTGAAATTTATATGACCCAGTTTCTCATGCCATAAATCAGTGATATTACTTATAGCCGAGTGACATGTGAGAGTTGGCGAAAGAGTATAGCAATTATCAATGGATCTATATCCTTTCAATACACTCACGCCATTTTGATCAACAACATTTCAATCATCACGAGAAAAATTTACTGTGAAGCCTTGATCACAAATTTGACTTATACTAATTAAATTAGCCTTAAGGCCTTCAACAAGTAAAACATTTCTCAATTTTGGTAATCCATCAAGACTTAGAGTGCCTTTTCCAATAATATTACCTGACATACCATCACCAAAGGTTACTGCACCACATTTCATAGATTTGAAATTGGTGAGTATATTTGCATCACCTGTCATATGTCTAGAACATCCACTATCAAAATACCAAGAATTAGAGGCACGAGATTTATGACAAGTAAAAGCAGCAAGACAAGTTTTTCTTGCTTTTTCAACCCAAACACTTTTTGAAGGTTTTTAGACAACATGTTTTGTTTTACTATAATGATTTAAATAATTGTTTTTGAAAAAATTCATCATAGTAAAACATCTGGGCCGGATGTGCCATTTCACTCCACAAAAATGACATGTTGGAATGAACCGATCTGTGTTGGTTCTTTTGTAAAAATTGGTCTATTTAACAGATGTGGAAACAGATTTGCTTTTTGTCGAATCAACTGTTTGAGATGTACCTGCAGAGACGTTAGCGGATGCAACAGAATGTATGCCAGATTTCACAAAAATGGTTTTGCCTTTTAATTTGAAACCATCAGATCCTAATCCAGAAAAATTACCAGCTTTTTGTCCTGCACCAATAACATCATCAAAAATCCTGGAATTTGGATTAAGCATTTTAACACCTTTAACCATGTGGTTAATTTCATTTGATAATCTCTTAATTTCACAATCTTTTGCAATAATTTTTTTTTCAAGATTCTTTACAGTGTTTACAAGATCATCATTTTTTTCATGTAAGAATTTATTATTGCTTGCCATTAAGCGATTATCAGAACAAACATTTAACCATTGATCATACATATATTTGTATGATTCTTTCAGGGAATCCTCGTCTAGATCAGACTCACTGGATTCACATTCAGAATTATCTTCCTGTATTGCGTTGTTCAGACAAACAACCCTTTTATTATCCTGCAAATTCAATGTTAATCCAGAAACAACAGAGGTTAAGACAAGATTCAAGTTATCTTCCTCATCACTACTTTCAAAGTCCTGATCACTCCAAGTAGCTGCCATAACCTTTTTATTTTTCTTCAGTGTGTTGGCACATTCAGATTGAATATGACCAAATCCTTTACATTCCCTGCATTGCACACCTCTTTTATTGTTATTGTCAAAAGGTCTAGAAAATTGATTACCTTTGGAAGATTTGAACGAGGATTTTTTGTCACCAATCTTTTTCATGTATTTTTTAAAAATTTTGGTCAACAGAGCCATTTCGTCTTCACCATCATTTTCTTCTGAATCTTTTATTTTTGATGATTTGAGAGCAACTGATTTTTCTTTGGGAGCACTTGGATTTTCCTTTTGGCGAATTTGTTGATTGAGTTCAAACGTTCGCAATGAACCCATCAATTCCTCTACTTTCATTGTGTTGAGATCTTTTGCTTCTTCAATTGTTGTGAGCTTTGTTTGAAACCTGTCAGGAAGCACTCTAACAATTTTTTGAACTAACACATTATTTTCCAATTTTTCTCCCAAGGCAAAATATTCATTAGCTATATCAGATAGTCTTTCATAAAATTCTGTGAGAGACTCAGTCTCTGTCATTCTAAGATTTTCAAATCTAGTAGTTAACATAACAAGCCTAGAATGTTTTACATTAGCAATTCCTTCAAATTGAGTTTGAAGGATTTCCCAAGCTTCTTTGGCAGATTCACACGAAGATATTAATTTTATGTAACCTTCACCAACGCCATTAAAGATAGCATGCAAGGCTTTGTTGTTATAACTGGATAATTTATCTTCAGCATCGGTCCAGTTAATTTCAGATTTTACCTTTGTGACATCATTGGATTCAGACGGAGGTGTCCAACCGGTTAAGATTGATCTCCACGCCTTTTCTTCTTGAGATTTAATAAAGGCTCTCATCCTAACCTTCCAATAAGGATAGTTGGAATCATTCAACAAAGGAGGACGAGTTATAGATCCACCTTCTGCAAAGAAAGACATTTCACAAGGCACAAAACAAACGGAAAAATACAAGATCGCACTAAGAGTTTAGTGACCCGCTCTGATACCAATTGAAATTCCGTTTTTAGTAATTACCAAATTAATTAAACCATGAATTAATTAAAATGCGGAATGGTAATTAATTGTTTACACAGATAGCAGTTTTGTTGGGACAGAATCCGAACTTGTCACGACAGAAACTGAACACAATAAATAGACAGTTCAAAAATTAAAGAACACAACGAATTTTTACAAGGTTCAGAAACCCTTTCGGATAATCTACTCCTTGGGGCCACGCCCAGAGAATAAACCAATTAGTAAAGAAACAAAGTGTACAAAAGCATTGACTTAAACAATGTAAGACTCCCTCTTAAACTATTGCCGCAATCTTGTTGTACTCTTCTCTACGAATCTGGTTTGATGAAACGTTGATTCTCTTGAACTCCCTTCAAAGAATAGCGAGTGCACACTTCCTCCCGAAGTGAGACTTAGATAGAATCATCTCCTGAAGATCCTTATGAATATGTTCACAATAGACAATATCTGATTACAATGGACTAGATAGATATCCACAAGTACACTCAGCACTCTCACAAAGATTAAGGTGAACAAACTTAATCTCTACAAATAAACACACTCTTCAAAATAACGTAATGTTTACAAATATTCAAAATGGAAGAGGTGAAAATTCCAAAGGCCTTGGCAATATATTTTTAGGCAGGGAAATCGTCCAAGGTCATCATTTTCTGGTATCTTTGAAATCAATTTGCAAATTCCTTTGATTTAGGAAATCAGTCAGCCAGATGCATTCTGTGTCGACAGAAAAGGAAACTGATGAGTCAGCAACGAAGTCAGTCTCATCTGGTAGAACGAACTATGGTCATTTCTTTTGACCATGTTCATTTTCGACACCAACTTAATTTCAGAATAGACATAATCCGACATGATCCCTGAAAATAATCTTAAGATATTTGCACAATATATTTTTACCAAAAATTGATTATTTGAGATAAATAAGGCAACAAATATATTCACACTTAAAGATATTTTCACATTACAAAATCAGCTGAAAATATTGCTAATAAAACCGAAAATCAATATGGAGATATACTACTAATTTTTCTTTAAACAATTAAAATATTTTGTCTAAATTAAAGTTTAGCCAAAAAAGGATTTTATAGCTTCCATGTTCTCCAGTGGTTTCTTCGATTTCCTCAGTTGTTTTTCTTATAATTTATAAACAAATTATTTGATGTTGATGTTGATGTTGTGTCTTAAACTTAAATTTGGTGGTACTAGCTAGGTAGTTCATCTGCTCAAGTTAAATTATATTGTTTTTATATTTATATGGTGAATTTTAACCTTACAAATATGACAATATATAAACTTAGTAATAGTATAATAATACAGAAGTCTTAAACTAATGAATTTATAATTCAAAATCGATCAATATGGTTTGGTTTAGTTTGATTTTCTTTCAAATAGTTCATACCCACGAATTTGACATTAAATATAGTTTTTTGTATATGTGCAACCGAACCAAATCAATATTTTTTTTATGTATGATATTATACCAAAACAATCTATATATCAGTGGACTTGCATAAACAAACCCAAATTATTATTATAGTTGGTAAATGGATGATATGTTTTTCAACAGGTATGAGCTTTATCCAGAGGCTTAAAATTGATTAATGAAGCCTTAGTATTGATTCATTTAATTTGGTATTAAGTTTTTGTGGGCCATTATTTTAATAACATATACAAATATAGCATGAAACTTGAGTAATAAAACCAATAAAAAAATGTTTTATTTTATATTAAATTTAGTGGTGATTTATATCTCTTGTATATAAAAAGTGTGTAGATAACGAATATTCTTAGTTTTAACTGTTTGTTTTGTTAACTTTAATGGAATATTCTAAATATTTAATGAAATATACTTTTAAAACTAACTAAAAATAGATATTTATTAATTATATTAATATAAATTTAAATAATATAAAGTATCATTATTATAATAATATTTAATATAAGACTACATATAATAATAATTATATTAATATAAATTCAAATTCAAAATAAAATATTATTATTATAATAATATATAATACAAAACTAGATATTTAATAATTATATTAATATAAATTTAAATATTATAAAATATCATTATAATAATATATAATACATAATCTTAATTTTTATTAAAAAAATATTTTTGTTTAATTTTTCAATTAATATATTTATGTCATTCTTTTATATATAATATTTTTTATTTATTTGAAATTTATATGACAACGATAAAAATTAATAAAATATTAATAAATTTTACAAATAAAACTAAACAAACGTGTATCTAGTATATGTTAGACTTTTATTTGAGCTTACATTATTTATTTTAATGTTTTATAAAATATGGGTTGATAAATAGTTTTTTGTTGATCTCACCCATTTAATTTTAGTGATCTCTTGTATATGGGCTTAATATCTATAGTAGTCTAGTTGTTGAAGTAGAAGTGTGATATTTCTAGTTAACTGAAGTCTTTGATGAGGAGACCCAATCCAACTAGGTTAATATAAGCTAAGTCTCATCTCTAACTCTATATATACGAATAGTCTCATCGCTATTGTGTAATCTGATAATCTGCTTCAGAAATAGAGGTCTTAGGGAAGAAGGCTTAGTTGGTTAGTATTGCACTAACAATTCACGTTTTCTCCATGGCTGAATCAAATATATTTTCCGTATTATTTAATTGTTTATTATGTTCTAAGTTGTATGCACAATTATTGATATGATGTTGTATGAATTTCCAACATTTGGTATCAGATTGCCAATTGTATACAATTTAGGATCTATAATTTTTTGTTTAACCTAAATTGAGATTAATTATTGATAAATCCTAAATAATTTTCGTTATTATTTTATGTCGAAATTTTTTCATTATTATTATTTTATATCATTCTTTTATGTATAATATTTTTTTTATTTATTTAAATTTATATGACAATGATACACATTTAATAATATATATATATAAATGAATTACAAAATATTATTTTTAGCAACTACTTTTTTATTTGTCTTTTTTGTCCTTTTTAAATAGTTATTTCTAAGTCGCTTTTTAGTTATTACCTTCTTAAAGTACAATATTTTATTTTCCTCTCAAATCGTTTTTTGGTCTGATCACTCAAAATTTAATACATCATCATTTTATGTGTAGACAGTAGAAGTGTGAATTTAAATAAATGGATGGAAGATTGAATTTAAATAAATAGATGATTTGTCAAACTTAATATAGTGGAACAGAGAAGTGACACAATTTGGAGACATAAGATTTTTAAATTTTTTTTTCTATTAAGTCTTCCCTAGGCTTAGTTTGATACAAGATTTTATAAAGGAAATTTTTTGTAAGAGAAGATAATAGAGTAAAAAGAGGGTAAAGTAATTTGAGGAAATTAGGCCCACTATCCATATTTAGAAACCCCTTTCATTTTTCCCTAACATTTTAAAATTTGTAATTTTATTTATTTTTTTATTAAAATTATTCAATTTCAATTTTCTAATTTCATGATTTCAATATTCCAGCAGCATAGAGAGGGGTGGAAGATGTTGGTGTACAGGATGAGGATACTTTGGTAATTTTCTCTCTAGAAATGGGTAAAAGTTAATAAAATAAATGTGCAGGTATTTTTTGTTAATGCATAATAATAAAACTGGACAATTATCAAAATTTTTCCAAGTATATTTTCCTAAAATTTTATGATATACTTTTTTTTAGTCCTTTTTCTTCTTAACTTTAGTTACAACTATTCTAAATTTTATAAAATTATATTAAATTTAACCTTGATTTTGTCTAAAAATATGTTCTCTCATTTTCTTGTTGGAATCCAAAACAAAAATTAAAAATAAATAAAATCTTTTAGAAATCGATTATTTCTCCCTAAAATCAGAGTTCTAAACTCAGGGAAAGAATTCCAAGATTAGTAATAATTTGGATGCATACTTGGAGGTTGGTTTTGTTGCCTTTCCTTTCTATTAACTAATTTTTTTTTACAAATAAAAATAAAAAACTCTTAATTTTTTACTTAGGTGTGCCACATCTTATTATTATTATTATTGTTGTTACCTTGTGATTTGGTCGTTTATTAGGACAAATAAATTCCTAAGAAAAATTTGTTAAGAGCAAATAATTAAATTTCTATACTATATCTAATATAATATAATTATAAAAAAGAGATAAATTTACCAAGGAAAAAAATGAATAATTTTGTGAAAATATATAATTTAAATATTTTGTTATTGGAAAAGAATAAAAAAAACTAAATTATGTTTTGCTCATATAGTTTTGTATGTTGTGCTATATATTATACATTATTGAAAGAAATAATAAAACATAATTAATATAAATGTGATCAATTAAGAAAATGCACCTAAAAAACCTTAATATTTCATAATGAGTTTTTAGCAAGTTGTGTTTGAACTATACCTAATTATATAACATTTAAATCTATAATCTCATTAAATAATAACAATTAACCCCTTAAATGTAATATTTTTGTCTAAGAGTGTTGCTATTTGGTACCTTAAGGTGTCCAACACCACATGAAGTGTCATCCTATGATTGGTTAGCGATGCCCCATAATACTTATTAAATTCAAATAAGTAGGGCCCGATATTAGATTATACCAATAACAATATGTCACTTACTTATGTCACCTTAAGGTG
Organism: Humulus lupulus; assembly: GCF_963169125.1. NCBI lineage: Eukaryota > Viridiplantae > Streptophyta > Magnoliopsida > Rosales > Cannabaceae > Humulus > Humulus lupulus. Next base: position 11,905,760 of record NC_084797.1, on the reverse strand, counting down.
TCTAACACCACATGAAGTGACACCCTATGATTGGTTAGCGATGCCCCATAATACTTATTATTAAATTCAAATAAGTGGGACCCGATATTATATTACACCAATAACAGTATATCACCTACTTATGGTGCCTCTTAGCAATTCTCTTTGTCTAATGGTTGATGGAAAATCGACACAGCATTGTCAAGGTGACAATATATAGTGATCTTTGTTCATAGTGACATGGTTATGCCCAAGTTTTTTTTTTCTTTTCCAATTCATACATATTTGCTTTTAGAGAGAGATTTAAATGTTAAGTAATTGATGCATTGGAATTTATATTTTTGCCCTTTCATATTGCTTGCTACTCCAGAAACACTTCATTGCTATATTTTATAATTCAAAGACTAATTTGTTAAACCAGGTATATATAATTAAAAAATCTATCATGCTAATTTTATTTGTTGTAATTAACATTTTTCACCAGAAAAATATTATCAAACAAATACAATTTTTTATTACAAATTTATATTTATTAGTGTTAAAATATCATGAACGTTTATAACAAATACTCTTATTACATTGACATGTTATGCACTAAATTGTATACATTGATTTTTAACATATAATATTCAAAAAACAAACAAACAAATACTAACATAATTAAATAATTAATTATTATTCTTCTAATGATATATGCCTTAGAGTTAAAATAATTAATAACTTTAACTTGTAGGTAAAATATCAACAATTATAGTGATTAATCAACAATAAGAGTAAATTGCACAGGAAAACAAAAATTAAAGAACCCAAATAAAAAAGTTGGGAATACAAATTCATATTATATAAGTTATATAAGAAAAACACCCGTATCAAATAAACTAGAAGAATACTTTTTTTTTTTTTGAGCAACACATTATTCACATTTTTTTCCATTTTAAACAGGAAATAAAATATTATTTTGACTTTTATATTTTTTTCCTAATACACAATCGGTCCATGTGTTTTGTTAAATAATAATTCAGATTATGTATTTTATAAAATAAATCAAAATAATACTATATGTTCAATTTTGATCAAAATATTTTCAATTATAAGATCAATACTTCAGTCATTAGTGATGCAATGTGTTTAGATAAACAACAAATGTAGTCAAAAAGTTGAAAATGAAAAATTATATATAATTTATTTTTTACCAAAATTAATTATAAAATACCCTTTTATAAAACATTGAGTTTAAATTATCATTCACCCAAACATATAAACATACAGAAAAAATCCAATCGACAAAAAAAATGATATTTTCCCTTTTAAATATATACCCGGATAATAAGCACATAAATACAATTGTAAAGAATATATATAATAAAAGGGCACTTGTCAAAAAATAAAATAAAATTTATTTTGGTAGAAAAGTAAAAAGTAAAAGTAGAAGCAAAACGTGGATGAGAAAGAAGAGTACACGTATACAAAACGACAAGAAATGACGTAGTTTGACCATAACTGTCTGTCAGATAATCTGACGGCAGGCGGCACTTATACTCTCACAATCTTCTCTTTTTATTTTTTTAATTATTTATTTCATAATTAAAATAAAAATAAAAATAAAAATAAAAATAAATAAATATCTGTATCACCAATCCATTATCGCACGCTCCCACACTCACTCACTCACTCACTTCTTTTTTCACCCCTTGATGGATGCTGCCCTCGTGGGACCCACTTTCTCTCTCCTCTCTCTACACTTTCCTAAATATTCTTCCTTTCTCTCACGTCACCGACACGTTTCGCCATCACACAAACTCTGCTGACTGGGACACTCGTTTATCCCCTCATATTACGCCACGTGGCTTCTTTGATAGATGCTTATAATATACATAAGAGTGAACGATGGAGCTCACTTCTTATGACTATGGAGTCCATGGGAGATGGACTATGGAAACGATGCCATGCCATCATTCTTTCTTCTTAGTCATCATTTCATTATATATATATATATATGCTCCATGATATATATCACGTATATATACACTTGTACATACATACATACATATACACATATACTGTAGCCCTAGATCACCAAGCAAAATATGTGTACCGTTCATTTAATTACTTGATTACCAAGTAAGGCACCTGGATACAAACAAAGTTAATTATTAGTAAATATTAATTAATTTTCTCAATTCCTATTGGAATATAAGTAATATTCGAATTTTTAATAATAATAATATTTTGGAACAAGGAAAAGGGCATGCGTGTGCAGTACTAGAGCTCTTTTACTATATAGGATTGTTACAGATTAAGGTTCAGAGAAATTCAGTCACTGTATATACATATATACATGTATATGTATATATATATGTCCAGCAGTAGTACTAGCTAGACTGCAGGAATGTGAAAAAGATTATATAAATATATATGTGTGTATATATATAGTCAAAGCTCAACATGTTCTCTCTCATTCCATCTTCTTACTTTTTATAATAACCCTAAAACCGACCTAGATCCTGGTAGTAAAGTGATTAAAGCGATAAATAATAATCAGAAGAGAAAAAAGAAAAAAGAGGCAACACACTAAAGATATTGATAGAATGAGAAAAAGGGAAAAAGGGAAAAAGGGATCAAAAGTAAAAAAAGCTTCTCTCTCTCTCTCTCTATATATATATATATTAGTCATTTTCTTATCAGAAAGAAAGAGAGATATAGAGAGAGAGCCGCTAAAGTGAGAACAGTAGTACTATTAAAACGCATAATATAGACACCCCAGAAGAATAATATTTAAGATTGACTAATGTCAAAATATATTTTAATTATTAAGAAATTAATTAAATAAATCAATAAATAAATAAATTGTATGTGCCATGTAGAGACCAGGCTCTCTCTCTCTCTCTCATAGTTGGCCAACACATGGAACCACCCCATATCCCATCGATCTCTGTATAGCTAAGTGTTCTTCCAGCTAGCTTTTAAGACCATATCTCATAGAAAAAGTGGGTGGTTTTACTCTCTCTCTTTCTCTCTCTCTCTTCTTTTCTTTTTCTCTCTCTCTCTCTCTCTCTCTCTCCCATCTTAGTCCATGGATACAGCTCACTGGCCTCCTCAGGTAAATTAAAGGAAAGCTTTAATTTTGGTTTATTTTTCTTCCAAATCATGTTTTCTAGTTTATTAGTGTGCATGAAATCATCTTCTGTATTTTAATTCAAACCAATAAATAAGTTTTATTATTTTTATTTATTGTAATTTTCTTGTTTGGTTTTTAGCTTCAAAAGTTTCCACTTTATTAATTTTTTCTTGCCAAAAGAGATGATGTTGTTGCTCAGCTCAACCCCCCCACTAATATTATCTGAAATTTTGTTATTGTTGCTGTTGATGTCTTTCAAAGAGAGATCTTTCATCTTGAAAGTTGAAAGTACTTCTAGTATCACTTTTCTCTTTCTCTTTTTCTTTTATCTTAATTTTTTTTTTCTTCTAGCTATCTTCTCTCTTGATAAATATATATATATTATTTTTCCAAATCTTCTGAATAAAGCACACCCAGAAAAAGGAGTTGAGATTTTTGTTATTAGTTGCTGTAGTTGTAACCCCTCAAAGTGTAATAAAGCAGCTATAGCTTCCTTTGTTTTCTTTTCTCTTGTTTGTTTCCCTTTTGATCAAATCTTTATATATAATTCCGATGATTATTATGATCAGTATAGTGATGGCTTTTTCCTCTAACTTTTTTCTTTTTTATTATTCTTTTCTAATTTTCAGGGTATTGGAGTGGTTAAACCCATGGAAGGTCCAAACAACAACAACTCCAATAGTAATGATAGTAATAAGAATATGCTAGAGAGAAGAACAAGGCCTCAAAAGGATCAAGCTGTGAACTGTCCAAGGTGCAATTCAACAAACACCAAATTCTGCTACTACAACAATTACAGCCTCACTCAACCAAGATACTTTTGCAAAACTTGTCGAAGGTATTGGACTGAAGGTGGATCTTTGAGAAATGTTCCAGTGGGTGGAGGCTCACGGAAGAACAAGAGATCATCATCATCATCATCTTCTTCAACATCATCACCTTCTTCTTTACCAATATCTTTATCATCAAAAAAAGTTGCCCATGATCATCACAATGATCATCATTTGCCATTACCATTTAGTTTCCCTAATACTAGCAGTACTCATCAACAAAACCCCAAAATAATCCACCAAGGCCAAGATCTCAACCTTGCTTTCCCTCCATCGTCCGATCATCACCATCATCATCACCATCAGGATTATCATGATCATAACACGTTCTCGAGATTTGTCCAAGTTCCGTACACTACTAGTGATCATGATCCTAACAAGATCAACCACGTGAACCAAAACCCTATCACAGCTGCTTCAACTCCTACTACAACAACTAGTTCAGTACAACTCTCGGCTATGGAGCTTCTGAAGACTGGTATGGCTTCGAGGGGGTTAATGAGCTCGTTCATGGCCATGCCACCAGCTAATAATACTACTACGAGTAGTACAATGTTCCCAAGTAGTAGTAATGGGTTTTCTTTGGGAGGGCATGAGTTCAAACCTAATAACAGTTCTTCATCTCTTAGTTTTGATCTGGATCATGGGTACGGTCATGACCATCAAAGCGGGTACGGGTCGGGTCTCGAACAACAACAACATCATCATGTGGTGCAACAAGAAATCAACGGTGCTAGGCTTTTGTTTCCAAACAATGATCATGATCATGATCAGGATCATGATATGAAGCAGGTTTCAACTACTAGTACAACAACTACTACTACGACTACTACTCATCATGCTAGAGGGCAAGGAGATCATAATTCTAATACTCATGGCTATTGGAACGGAATGTTAGGTGGTGGATCTTGGTAAATATTTACTAGAGAAATGATGAAAACGACAACGTTTGGCTTTCATATATATATGATCAATCACTTTGGTGGTAACTACTCTACTGGTAACTGCTTGCTTTGAATCTTCTCATCTTGACCATCACCAAAAAGAAAAAGAGAAAAAAAAAAAAAAACTAACAACTTATTAGGATACATGGGTTCTTGTACTTTCTTTTTATTATTATCATTACCTAAATATCTTCGTTTGCCCTTTTGTATTTGTTTTTAGTTCTTAATCAATGTGTATGTTTTTGAAGCTTTATTTTTAGGTCAGCTTCAAGGGTGTGGTACTATAAGTTTCAAATTCTATGATAGGCAATAGTACTATACTACTGCTTTTTTTTTTTTAATTTAATTATTTATTTACTATAACATTGCATTCGTGTATACCAAATAATTATGTTCATTTTGTTTGATATTCACTAGCTAGGTTATAATAATTAATTTAAAACAAGGGTTAACTAAATCATATTAGCTTGATCTCTTCTATTAATCTTTTTCTATACTGGGAGATCTGTGTGGCTGGCTTCATTATTATTAATGGAGATTAAAATTATGTTGAGATTTGTTTCGTAATTATTAGTCATCGCTTAGAACATTTTTTTTTCTTTTGTAAAAGTAGAATTGGAATAATGAATGATGGCTTTCAATGCTTTTACAACAAAAGTTTGCTCTTTCTTTCTTTCTTTTCTTTCTTTCTTTCTTTTTAGTTGCTTACAGGTCAGAAGTGTCGGGTCTTTTCAGCACCGTTTTGGTCTTTCAGATTCTTCCACCCATTAAAGCTACCTTTCATCAAGTCACCAAAAACAAATAGCTTATTAGCATGTAAAGAAGACTAGGTATGACCCATTATTTAACTCTTTCTAATTAATTACACAATAATAATACTTCCTTTTCTTTTCTTCTTGACTTCACTTTTTTCTAATTCACTTTCCCAAACACCAAAAGAAAAAGAGATAGAAAAAGCTAGCTACTACAACATAATATTTCACCATACCCTTTTGGCTAATTAATTATACTTCCCATAATATTGTTAAATCTCTTCTCTTTGGGTTTGGGTTTGGGTTTGGGTTTGGTTTGGTTTGGTTTTATATGACAAAATTCATTCAATAATGATTATTTTTTACCATCTCCATATTCAGCTCCATTATATTCTCTTCTTTCGTAATATTTAAAAGATAAAAAAAAAAAGGCTCTATATAGCTTAGCTAAAACACTTGAGTGGCATTCCTTTATTTTCTTTTTTGTCTTTGTAATGGGACCCAAACAAACATTCTCCTCGAAAACCATGCTAGATTATATTATTTTTTTATGAATATATATATATTAATTTATCTAAAGTTGTTTCGCACTAGCTAGGGTTCTTCATCATCTTCCAATAGGGATCAGTTCATTTGGTTGTTATTATAGGAGTTAGCCTATCCACTTTTGATCTTTCTCTTCTTCTCATTATTTTCTTTGCCCATACTATTTGTTAATGATTCATTATATATATATTTTTTATAATATGTCAAAATTGTCAATGATGCGAATTATGACGCTGGAAAATTGGAACTTTATACATATATTTAATGCTAGGCACTATTTGAATTATTATTTCTTTGGGATGCTTGGAATTGAAATCAAGGCAATATATATCTGTTAATTGTCAAAATAAATTTACCTCATTTCTATAAAAACACCATATATAGCTATACTATAAAATATAGTATAGCTTGCTTTGATATACACGTATATATATATACTTATTTCCCCAAGATCCTACAATTATATTATATGCTTCCAATCATAACATTCATTAGGCATTCATTAATTATAATATTTTATCTGTTTTTTTGAGTTTAGAGGGCTAAGCTATAACGAATTAATTCGAGGGTGAAAAAAGGAAAAAGAAAATCTATATATGAAGATACGTGGAGTTAAGTAATGCATAATTTCTGATTTCGTGATGATTTACATTAATTTAAAATTATTGTTACAAAAGTTTAGACATAATTAAGAGAAGAACATTAAGTCATGATAGGGCATTGGAATACTCTTGAAAATAGTGTATTCATTATTATCTATATAGAATGATGATATATATATAGCTATAGCCTATATATATATATTTAATTTAGGGTTTTACATCATTAGTCGTCATGGGAAAATAAATATATACAATAATTTAACAGAAATGCCCATATCTTATTATCCTAGCTAGATAAACAATTTCTGAAGTAATCCACATATATATATATATATATGTTGTGTTCTATATTCTTCTTAATATATTAAAGATGAACTTGTAAGATTTTATAATTTTACATAAGAATATTCATGTGCAGAATCATCACTACGTTCATAAGTTGAATTTGATGATACAGATCTCTTCGATCGAATTGAGTAGAAATTAAACTCGTAGATTAACTTTTTTTAACCAATTTATTTTCCGCTATCTTAAACACCAATCATATCTTTTTCTTTTCCAGAGAATAATATGGATAGATATCGTAATTATTACATTGCGATCAATAATTTTTAGTTTTTCTTCTGTGCAGACCAACTTAATTATTAAGGATAGCTTCGAGTTATCTTATACGAATTATGATATGTTATTTTCAATAATAATAATAATAATAATAATAATAACAACAATAATAATAATACTGTTGGTGGCTTAGAGACTATCTCATGCATCACAAGAGCTATAATTAATATTTAGCTAAAAAATGCTAAAACTAATACATATCCACTATTCTTTAGTTACATCTAGCCACATATGTATTTTACATATGTATTTTTTGTTTTTATGAATAAAATTTATAATATTTAAATAATGTAGAAAAAAAATAGAGAAATTGTTGTGTGATGTAATGTAAAATGTTGAGCTAAAATAAAAAATAAAAGTGGGATTTTTGTGATGCATTTTAAAGAATAGAATAGAAGAATTGGTGTGAGGGCTCTACCTATAGCTAGCCTGTCCATTTAGGTTTTCACTTTTTTTTTTTAATATTGGTCATGTTTTGTTACTCCTGGTTGAGAATCTCTCTTCGATTTTAATAATGTGAATTTTTCTTTTAAAAAAAAAGGAGGGAAAACAATATATTTTTTAAAAAAATAACATTCAAAATTATCGTTGATCAAAGTATGATATAAATTCAAAATCAAAATAATATGCGATTTTAAAGAATTATAATACTCCATACTATTTCGAAAATTGTCGTGTCTTCAAGATAAACTTCCACAAATTCGATGCAAATATTACAATTGGTATACTTTGTAATGATATTACCTACTTCAATATTATTATTACTATTATTTTATGCGAGGAAGTCGAACTTTACTATACCATAATATCAAATTAATTATATCATGAGTACATATAATTGATTTTGGTAAAAAAAAAAAAAAGTAGTTAACTTTTATTGCTGCTCTAATTTTTTTAAATCTCCCCTCCCTTCTAACTAATTATAAATTAATGTTTATCACGTCTAAAGTCATTTCTCTCTTTTTCGTTTTATTGCTTTCAATGAGGATTGGTCTGGAAGTATTAGGGGATTATTAGAAAACATAGTGGAAAAAATATATTATTCCTGTAATTCGGTTTTCTTATTTTACAAAGTGACAAAAGGCTTGCTCATATAGCAAGAGAAAAAATAAAACAACTCCCTAAAACAGAATAATAACCTACTAACTAATTTAATGTAGCTAAATACTCGCCCTCGAGATCAAGTGTACAAGTTTTGACACCCATCTTGGAGAGTAGGTTACGAAAATACGGTAGGAAAAATAAAGTTCTAGTTAGAACGTTAGCCAAGTTGTTGATAGAGTTGACATGTATCGTTTTGAGCATTCACTTTGAACGTTTTCACAGGCATGTGAGAATCGATGTCGACATGTTTAATGCTCATGGAAGACAAGATATTCATAAATGTGTATTGCAGCCTTATTATCACAAAATAGCAAAGCAGGAGTGAAGAATAAAAGAGCCCCCCCTGGTGTGGCTTTGAGATATTGAAGGATGCGAAAGGCAGCATTGAGATGTGGTTGGCTTGGGTCAGCAAGGAATTGGCTAAGATGATTGACGGCATAACTTATGTCAGACCGAGTAATATTAAGATATATCAACTTACCTATCAAACTTCTATAAGCAGTAGGATCAGTTACTGGGTCCCTGGAGTCCTTGCTGAATTTGACATTGGGTTCCATAGGAGTTGAAGCTACTTTGGATCCTAGATATCTTATGTTAGACAACAATTGAATAGTAAAAGGTCTTTGGGATATTGAAATGTCATTTTTGTTTCGGCCAATCTCAATACCTAAGAAAAAATGAATTGGACCAAGGTCCTTTAATTTTGAATTGTTTGACACAACATCTTCGTTATTACTTGTTATGGCTATATCATCAACGTAAATGAGAAGGGCTAAGAAGACACCTAATATTTTTCTTGTGAAGAAGGTATGGTTCGAATGTGATTGTTTGAAGTCATGTTGGATGAGTGTTTGACTGAGTTTGGCATACCATTGTTGCAATGCTTGTTTGAGTCCATAAAGACTCTTTTTAAGCTTGCAAACGACTTTTGGTGGTAACTCCACCTGAGTGGAGTATCCTTGTGGAAGCTTCATGTATATGATTTCATCTAGGCTGCCACGAAGAAAGACATTATTTATGTCCATTTGATGCACAATCCAATTATTAGTAGCTACAAGGGAAAACATTAGTTTAAAAGTAGTAAGCTTAATTAGCAACATGATCATAAGTATCAAAGTAATAAATTCCTAGTATTTGAGTATATATATCCTTTGGCAACTAATCGAGCTTTGTACCGATTGATGGTGCCATTGGGGTTATACTTGATTTTCTACATCCATTTGTTGCCCACTGCATGAGCACCATCTGATAAGGATGTCCCAAGTTTGATTATCCTCTAAGGCTTGTAATTCTTGTTTCATGGTTGTTTTCCATGCAGATAGTTGAGAGGCTTGGGAGTAAGTAGAATGTTTGGGACTGGTGGTTGCTAATATGGTAACTCAAAATAAAGTTGTACATTTACAATATGAGAGATAATTTGCTATATGGGATGAGCAGTAGAGGATGCAGTAGTGGTATAAGTACAAATATAGTCTTGTAAGTGGGTGGGTTTTGTGACTGGTCGACCTGCTTTGGTAAATGTGGTTCTAGTTGTAGAAGGGGATAGCTGAATTGGTGAATTTTGTATGTCAGAAGTGTGATAAGTATGTTGTCCTGCAGTAGAAACATATTTAGGTAACATACACTACTACAGAAACACATTTTTAGGACACTCACATAAATGCGAGTCCTAAAAAAAACTCCTAGATCTTTAGGACTCGCGGAGCGAGTCCTAAAAACTATGTGTGTCCTAAAAGTTTAAGTTTTTTTTTAAACAAACACCTCCTGGACTTTTTAGGACTCGCATCGCATTGCGAGTCCTAAAAACTTATGTGTATCATAAAATTTTAAATTTTAAAAAATTTCGAATTCCCTCCAATTTTTTTTAACAAAAGTTTTATTATTATATATTAAAAAAAAAAGAAAAAAATCACACAGCCCACATTTCACTCTCTCTCTCTCCCAAAGTTCCCTCTCTCTCTCCCTCTCTCCCGAAGTGCCACCGCCGAACGCCGTCGTCCCACCTCTGGCCACCGCCACGCGCCAGACCAATGGAAGCGCCGTCCCCCAAAACCCCCGACCCCCGAAGCTGGCGACCTCACGCGCGGCCTAAGGCCCTCAACGGGGCACTTGAAGTTCGGTCATTCATAGGTTTCTTCCAAACTTTCCGAGCATATTCTGGCCACCTCGAGCCACCATGAGCTAAACCACCACCACCACCATACTCCTTGCTTCTTGGGCTTTAAAACCCAATAGTTTGTTTTCCGAACCACCACATTTTAATGGTGGTGCCGCCACCGTCGCCGGAGCCCCTCCGCCGGATTCAAAACCCACAAATTAATTTTTTAAAAATAAAAATTTTCAGGACTCGCATTGTTTTTAGGAATCTCAACGCGAGTTCTAAAAAACCCCAGTTTTTTAAGGTTCTCAAATAGAGGACTCGCAATGCGAGTCCTAAAAAGCCTTTTTTGTAGTAGTGATAATAGAGGAAAGCATATACTCAATCAAATATGACTGAGTAACACCTTGTAGAGGTGAGATATTTTCGTGGAATTGTACATCACGAAAATCAAAAAAATTTATTGGATTGAAGGTCAAGTAAAGTATATGCCTTCATGCCTTTTGAATATCCAATAAACACATAAGCTCTTGAACGATGTGTGAATTTATGCCTTTGACCAACTAAGATTGAAGCATGTGCTAAAACAACCATAAGTCTTTAAGTGGTCATTATTATGCAACTTTTTATGTAAGAGCTCAAAAGGAGTCTTATTATTTAGCACCTTAGAAGGGAGGCAATTTATCAAATATACTATTGTTTTTACCAAAAAAAAACTCTAATAAATTAATGGAAGAGTTGATTGAAAAGAGAGTTGTAATGCCCTACTACCTTAGAGTTGTTACCATGTGATTTATAAATGTGCCATTAGCTAGCTAATCGAGGTTTTAGGTTGAAAAATGTGATTAAATTGAAATAAAATTCATTTGACAACATTGATTATAAATGATTTTGACATTAATTAAAATTATAAAAGTTATACATTGGGATCCCAAAATACTTTTTCAAAAATGTATTACAACTCAAAAGTGTAGATACAGTCGACCTAAGCGTCAAAATCAACTGTTATAACACATCCAGCAAAACCAACCCCGGCTGTAGTAGCCAGGTAGGTCGAACATGTACACGCTGCTCCACGCTCTCCAACTCATGGTTGGTTGACATTTCCCTTGCCCTTACCTGCACCATAGAGCACCCGTGAGACGAAGCCCAGCAATAAAACACAACGCATATCACAAATCAATCGAATAATATACAAAACAGACAACAAATTAAACATATAGTGGCCTATGCTGACCCAGGTGATTTACTAGGCACTGGGTTCATGGTCTTCACCAAGCGGGTGGATACAACACCCTTAGAGGGTCTCGCCCTAGCGGCTTGCACTCATCGTGCTTAACGCCGATCTCGACCTCTGCTGTCCTTGGCCGTCGCCGTTCCCGGCCTTCGTCGTCCTCGACCTTCGTCGTTCATTCACAACCATACACATATGGTATAAAAAATCATAAACATTCATATAAACATTAAACAGAGATAACCAGGCCATGCCCTGCTCTACGGGCACCAACAGTTTTCTTACCTTTGGTCTGAGTGTAAGAAGATAGGCAGGCAAGCACGACTTTCGAGAATGGTCCTCTCCCGAGCCCTAGCAGTAACCTAGTCACAACCCACAAATAATATTCTCATTACTATTTGATTCAATAATTGAACCCCGGAACCAATCCCGTGCCCTCGGGACCTCCAATTTCCCCACACGGGGTGGTGAAATCGTCCCCCGAGTCCCTGGGCCTATGCCCTAAAAATACAAAATTAAGGGCCTTAAAAATGGCCTAGCTCCGTGGCACAGCCATATAGGCGTCGCGACATGCAGCTAGGGCCCCATGCCCTGGATCATCCCAGCGCCGCGGCTCAGAATAACAGAGTCATGGTGCTCTTACACGAACCCAGAAAAACTGGGATTTTCCACCATTTTTCCCCGAGCTAAAACTCCCAAATCTCATCCTAAGCATGCACCAAGGTCCCAAATAAGTCTAAAACCCTAAACAACACGTCATAAGCAGTATAAACACCTAAAGAACCAAACCCAATCTCTAACCCCAAATCAAAAACCAACCCTTGGTTTAAAACTCTGCTGAAACTTAAACCACTGCAATAATCATCATAAAACAGCATTAGCTTACCTTAGATGAAGAATCACACCCCTGTGTTGCTGTTAGTCAATTCCTAACTTTAATCTCCTTTAATTTTCTTCCTATAAATTCAGCAAAACCCCAAGGCTCCAAGAGATGGAGAGAGAAACGAGAGAGAGAGAGAGAGAGAGAGAAGATAATAGGTTGAGATGAGTGTTTCTTGATTTCTGGTTCATTCTACTGAACCCCCAAGGCCTAAGCTGAGTTTATCCCATAGTAAAAAAGAGAAAAATACCCCCAACTTATCCTCATCCTTTCTAACATCACCAAGGGCAAAGTTGTCTTTTGCCACATTCTCGCTAATTCCTCGAATAGTCCTATAAACTCCCTTTTAGTCCCGACATACTTAAACAATCACTAAATCGCTACCCTGTTATCTAGTAATCCCGAACACACACTACATTCCCATAATACCCCTAGGCTCACCCCGAGCCAGGTACTCGGCCCCGTTGTGACTATTTTGTTATTCCACTCATTAGGGTCGCCCCGGACCACACATCTCAAATATATCACCACAATCTCGTGGTATCAAACATAACATACTTATAATTTACATTTATGCCCTCAACATGCCAAAATTACAAATACGCCCTTATTAACCAAATTGGGCCCACATGCATATTTAATTCACCTAACACATGAATTTCTAATCACATAATCATTTAATCCACATAATAACACAATTAAATCAATTACTGCCCTCCCAACACGCTAATCAAGGCACTAAGCCTTATTAGCAAATTTGGGACGCTACAAGAGTATTCTTGCAACACTCAAAATGTGTTGGTATTTCCTTTCCACAACAGAATTTTATTGAGGAGTATCTACACAAGAATGGTAATGAAGTATTCCTTTACTAGCATAAAAAGAAGTGAGGTTAAGCTCTTTAGCATTGTCAAACCTAATTGCCTTAATGTTAGTAGCATATTGAGTATTAATAAAAGTATAAAATTGTGGAATAATGCTATTGACATCCGATTTAGATTTAAGTGAGAAAATCCAAGTAAATCTTGTACAATCATCAACTATAGTTAAAAAAAATTATATCCTTCAATGCTAATTTGATGAAACGGTCCCCAAATATCAAGATATATTAAATCATCAAAAGGACTGAAAAATTGTTATGAGAAATAAAAGGTTATTTCTTTTGCTTAGCTTAATGATAGATGTGACAATGCTTAAGATAAGGAATTGAATCTAAAAAATGTAGGTTTTTATTGATTTGTTTAGTAATTGATATAGAAGGATTCCCTAGCTGTGAATGCCACAGGATAGTATCACACAAAGCATTGCAAGATACAATGTTTAAAGAACCTGACTGAAAAACGAGGTCTGGATGAAGGTAGTATAGATTGGCAATCCGCTTAGCAGTCCCAATCCTCAAATTCTGCTGCTGTAGAATGCAAGATTCATACTTGAATGTTAGTGTTATTGGAGTATTTTTTATAAGTGAGGTAACAAATATCAAATTAAATTTGAATTGAGGGACATATAATACATTATAAAAAGTAATATGATATTTATTCTCACAGTTCCTACTCTCTGAACGTTAACAAATGTACTGTTTGGAAGAATGACATGGTTAGCAATTATCTTATCATGAAAATTTTGAAAATAGTTATGTTAAAGAAAATATGGTGTGTTGCACCACTATCAAGGATCCAAGAATGTGATGATAATGGTGCTTTGTTACCAGAAAAATTGTATGCAGTTGGTTGAACATTGGAGGCGGCTGGTTGATAAATGAGTTTTAGGCTCATTTATCTATGGGTTTTTTTAGGAAAAATATTAGGTGTTTGTTTTGTTTTGTTCTATTTTAGGTTTGTTTTTGTATGTTTTTCAGGTGTCGAAGGACTTATGTGACTTAGGTGTGGAAACATGGTGAAAACATAGACAAAATGACAAAAAGTGGTGGAAAATGTGTTTCAGAGTACTTCCTGCGACCGCAGGAAGTGTGTCTTGCGGCCGCAACTTTAGAGGAGTTTTGCATTTCTAGAGCATTCCTGAGACCACAGGATGTGTCTGAAAAAGAGAAAAACGCAGATTTTTAATTAAGGGCGTTTTAGTCATTTCATGTTTAACAAAACACTAATTAGGTTTAAATGACGATAAAGGAGAGGGAAGGAGGCACTTTTTGATATCTGGACTGAGAGAGGAGGCTAAGGAGGCTTTGGATTGATCATCTAGAGTTCTTTTCTTTTCTTTTTAATTTTAGTTTATGTTAATTTCATGTTTATGGATTTCGTAATGATAAACATGAACTAAATTTCTGTTTAGGATTTCTAATTGACTCTCTTGAAACTCTATTATGATTTAATGCATTTAACTATTTATTCTTCATCTAAAATCTATTCAATTTGTGTTTATTGTTTATGTAATTGATTGATCACCTTTTACATATGAATTATGAATTTGAATCAAAATCGGAAAAGTGAGATTTGAATATGCTAAAATTGAATAGACATAGATTTCAATTTAGAACGAGAGTATCAAATTGGTTTATGTGATTTATGGCTGGATTCATTGCTTCCTATTGTTTGAATTGACCATAGAAATATAGAGAATTCACATTAGGTCGAGTTTTCTATTTCTTCATTCGAATAGTTAACACTTTTGTATGCATATCGTTTCAGTGAGAAGAATTTCAGTAACAATTAAATTAAAGAATAATAGAGTGGATAGTAGAGAAGATTAGGATTCCTAATTATTTTACAGTGAATTTAATCTTGTGTTTTTGTTATTATTTGATTTCTGCAGTTTTTATTTATTTCTATTTTCTTGTTTTAAAAATTCACAAATCTAGATTTCATTAGTCAAATAGAAACTAAAAATTAATTATTTGGTAATTGATAAATCAGTCTCTGTGGGAACGATATCGATCTTACCGGAATAAACTACAAAAGCGATTACGTATACTTGCGTAGCTTAATTTTCGCAACACTGGTAGAGTTGTATCCTCAATGGGAGCGTCTTGGTTGAGTTGCTGGCTAAGTAGAGAAATTAGCTGCTGAGTGAAGATTGTTTGATTGAGACCAGAATCAGAATTGGAATCAAATGCTTGCAAAGATTTGGGTTGCGAATTTGTGTGAGAATCATTCGGTTTTCGGTTGTCTCTACTGATAGATGAATTATTAGTGGACTTGCGAGTTGCTATACTTGGGAGGAACCCCGTGAAGGAAAAAACATGTGTCCTCCAAATGCCCTAGTTTTTGACAGTGAGAGCATGTTGGTCACATCATTTTGGTTCTGGAAGTAGGAAGAGTGGTAACATCTGTAACACTAAAACTGGAAGAAGAGCCAAGTTTACATTGGCGTTCCTCTTGGACAATCATTGAGTAAACTTTGGACAGAGATGGGAAGGGATCAATCAACAAAACTTGAGCTCTAGCAGAATTAAATGATTCATTGAGACTAGTAAGCCTTAACTTTTTGATGCCCATTGTCGTACTCGGCCTTGCCGTTCTCGGCCTTCGCCATTCCCGGCCCTCGCTGTTTCTGGCACTTGTCGTCCATTCACATATATGCACACATAGCATAATTAAAAAAATACCTAAACACGTATAAACATAATCAATGGAGGCTACGCCCTGCAACACAATCATATAGGGTCGTGCCCTGCAACACAAACTATAGGGCCTCGCCCTGCTCTATGGGTACAACAATTTTCTTACCTGTGTCCCAAGATTTCCAAGCATCGATGTCCCGAGCACAGTCCCCTGGTCCGAGCCTCGCTTAAAACCTAGTCACAACATACCAACAACATCCATCCATCAAGTTCTAATCCATTAAATAACTTTGGGTCATAATTCTAGTCTCCGGGACCTTGAATTCTATCAATCCGGGTGATAAAATCCATCCCGCGCCTTAACTTTTGGATGCCCCTTGTCGGACTCAGCCTTGCTGTTCTCGGCCTTTGCAATTCCCAGCCCTCGTCGTTCCCGGCCCTCGCCGTTCTCGGCCTTCGTCGTTCCCGACACTTGTTGTTCATTCACATATATGCACACATAGCATAATTAAGCAAATACTTAAACACGTATAAACATAATCAATGGGGGCTATGCCCTACAACACAATCATATAGGGTCATGCCCTATGTTGACGCGGTTCTTCGACAACAGGTAATTAAGAGAAAGAGAGGAAGGGATTAGTGCTGAATGTAGAACCGTAACAGATATAAGATCTTAGTGAATGAAATAGATGACTCAAGACACGTTTTTAAGTGGTTCAAAGGTTAAAATCCTTCTACTCCACTAGCCAATATTATTGATATATTCTGGGTATTTGGTTACAAAGTATATCTCTCCAGAGACTATTTTTTCCAACCCTTATCAACTCCCAGGGTCTCCATATTTATAGGAGAAGGCACCTGGAAGTTGGTAAGGAGGTCATCCCGTGACCTTCTTATTTGTCATATCAACTCTGTGACATTCATGATTAATTCCTAAACCTGACACATAAGTATGGTCAAATCGATAGGTAAGGAGATAATGGGCCGCACGGCCCAACCCAGCCGTGGGTGTCTGAACACGCACGTTCCTGCAGCGTGTCCGAGAATTCAGGGAGATATCGGACATGTGATGTCAGATATATGCACGTTTATCTTGCGTGTGTTGACTTTACAAGGGGTCATAGCCTCCATATCTAGCTCGTACCACGAGCTGTGCATCTGACCCGACCTTCGGCATTCCGATTCCTTGCTCCAGTCTTGGGAGTCTTGGCGAGTCCTTGAGGATTCCTCGAGCTAAAGGGGGGTACGACCTCAAGACAGGAGCTCCAACTTGGGGGATGCTTATGGATTAACCATGATTAGTCCGAAGCTCGGCCTGCTAATCAGCCCGTGGGAAAAACAGGGCGTACATCTGCCCCCCAAGCTCCTGCTCGTGGTATATGACGTCGTATATAAGACCATATCAGGGGCTTTTAGACTTCCCCACAACTCTTCGCATTCCACTCTTTATGCAGGCGCCTGATACGTGGCACACCGTGGGTGGTGACGGTACGTCTTACGAGAACCGCATTTAATGGCCTAGCCTATGCCCGGCCGTCGTTTCGTATTTCGAGTGGAAGGCCTCGGATCCCTCATCAGGGCCATCTAAGAGCCTTCTACACGTGATCCTTCACGCATATAAAAAAGGGGTGGCCACCCTACGCACGGGCCACCCTTTCATTGGAAAATTTTCAAACCTCTTTTCCTCTGAGCCAGTTTATCTTTCATTCCTCGCAGGGTGTCGTCGCCCTTCACCGGAGCATCATCAGGGCCAGAACTCAGCTCGATGACATGAGAACCGAGCACCAGGCCACCCTTCAGGAGGTTAAGGCGACTAAGGATGCCCTGGCGACCTCGAAGATCGAGTTGGAGAAGACCCAGGTCGACTTGGAGAAGACCCGCTTGAAGGTCCAGGAGCTCGAGACCTCACTTGCCACCTCACAGGCAGACCTCGAGGCGGCGAAGACTGAGGTCCAGGCCGCCCTGGAAGCCGAACGGGCCACATCGGAGCAGTCCCTGCAGGACCTGTTCTATCACTGCTGGGCTTTCAACCCGGAGGCTGACTTCTCCTTCATGTCACCGAGCCTTTGGGCGAACTTGGTGGTGAAGTTTCAAGCTTGCCTTGAGAAAGAGGCGCCGCCCTCGGACACTGGGGAGGCCTCTGGCGCGGCGGAGCAGGGTGAAACAGCGACCTCCAAAGGGCCAACTGACGAGGCCTAGGGCGCTTTTTCTTTCTGCCTTTGAGTATTTTTAAGTTCCTTTTTTTTTGTATGTAACCTTTGCATGAGGTGTTTTCACCTCGAGACAATTTGCCTTACACCTTTAACTCATATTTTTGGCTACAATATATATATCTTTTTGATAAACTTAGTTCGCGTTAACCGCTATTTATATCTCGAGCTTTTTGAAAAGAACAGTGAGCGATAAATAGATTTACATCAACGTTATGACCCAGTTAAAACCAGAAACTTATTTAGAAAACTTAGTTCGTGTTAACTTTTATCCATATCTCAAGCTCTTTAAGAAGAACAGCGAAAAATGGATTTATATTAACTTCTAAGTTTTGTGACCCGGTTAAAACCAGGAGCTTATTTAGAAAACTTAGTTTGTGTTAACTTTTATCCGTATCTTGAGCTCTTTAAGAAGAACAATGAAAAATGGATTTATATTAACTTCTAAGTTTTGTGACCCGGTTAAAACCAGGAGCTTATTTAGAAAACTTAGTTCGTGTTAACTTTATCCATATCTCAAGCTCTTTAAGAAGAACAAGGAGAAATAGATTTAAATCAACTTCTAAGTTTTATGACCCGGTTAAAACCAGGAGCTTATTTAGAAAACTTAGTTCGTGTTAACTTTATCCATATCTCAAGCTCTTTAAGAAGAACAAGGAGAAATAGATTTAAATCAACTTCTAAGTTTTATGACCCGGCTAAAACCAGGATAGGACTTAGTTAGCGTTAACCCTTATCCATAGATAAGGATCAACATCTAAGTCGTTAAGGAGACCTGGTTATATCCAGGTACCATATGCCCCCCAAGTAACTGGGAAAGGGTCTTTCGTGGTTACTTTAAGATTACAATTGCAAATATGCGTAAAAAGCTGATTTTTATTAATACATAGAAAGTGGCTTTCCAGGCCTTACAAGTGGATCATTGATAATATTTCTTTAAGTGGATGGCGTTCCAAGTCCGTGGGACGGTCCCTCCATCAAGTCGAGATAACTTATAAGTTCCCTCCTTGATGACTTCGATGACCTGGTAGGGTCCTTCCCAGTTCGGTCCCAAGACTCCATCTTTGGGATCTTCTCCGGCCATGAAAACTCTCCTTAGGACCAAGTCGCCAACGCTAAAGGCGCATTTTCTGACCTTGGTGTTAAAGTAGCGAGTGATCTTCTGCTGATAATGGGCGAGCTGGAGTTGCGAATCCTCTCACCTTTCATCAACTAGGTCTAGGGAATGGCATAGGAGCTCATGGTTCCGACCTTGGTCGTAGGACTGGACTCTATGTGACAGAACCTTAACTTCCACGGGGAGGGCTGCTTCACTCCCGAAGGTTAGGGAGAAAGGAGTATGACCCGTAGGAGTCCGATGCGAGGTCCGGTATGCCCATAGGACCTGGGGGAGTTGTTCCGGCCAGACTCCCTTTGCTTCATCTAATCTTTTCTTGAGGCTCGCCTTTAGAGTCTTGTTGACAGCCTCGACCTGGCCGTTCGCCTGAGGATAGGCCACGAAAGAGAAGCTTTTCACAATTCCGTGCCTTTCACAAAACTCGGTGAAGAGGTCGTTGTCGAACTGAGTGCCGTTATCGGAGACGATCTTCTTGGGCAGGCCGAATCGACAGATGATGCTTTTAACCACGAAGTCAAGCACCTTTTTAGACGTGATTGTTGCCAACGGCTCTGCCTCGGCCCACTTAGTGAAGTAGTCGATGGCGACCACGGCGTAACGGACCCCGCCCTTTCCAGTGGGCAGGGCGCCCACTAAGTCTATTCCCCAAACGGAAAACGGCCAAGGAGCCGAGATCATTTTTAGCTTGACTGGAGGAGCTCGGGTAATCGAAGCCAATCGCTGGCATTTGTCGCAGTTCTTTACGTATGAAATTGAGTCTTTGGACAGAGTCGGCCAATAATAACCTTGCCTGAGAACCTTTAAGGCCAAGCTTTGCCCCCCAGTGTGGTCTCCGCAGAATCCTTCGTGAATTTCCTGCAGGATGGCCTTCGCTTCACTTGGAAGAACGCACCGGAGGAGAGGTAAGGAGTGCCCACGTCGGTACAACACTCCATCGACTATCGTATATCTCGGAGCTTGATATAGGACTCGTCGCGCGTCGTTACGTCCCTCAGGCAGCTTGCCCTCGACGAGATATTCAAGAATGGGGGTTATCCAGGTTGGCCTGGCGTCGATCATCTCAACCTCTGCCCTATATCCTTCTATACTTGGTTTTTCCAAGAATTCTATTGGCACCAATCCCAAGGTTTCGGTCTCTCCCGAGGTGGCGAGCTTGGCAAGAGCATCTGCATTGGTGTTCTATTCTCGAGGTATCTGTTCGATCGATCCTCGCCCAAATGCGGACAGCTCGGCTTTTACCTTCGCCAGATAGGCGGCCATCTTGGGTCCTCGTGCCTGATATTCGCCCAAGACCTGGTTAACCACGAGATGGGAGTCACTAAAGCACTGGACGGAGCTCGCCCTTAACTCTTTGGCTATCCTTAGGCCGGCCAGCAAAGCTTCGTATTCCGCCTCGTTGTTGGAGGCCTTGAACCCGAACCTTAGCGCCGAGTGGAACCTATGTCCCTCGGGGGATATCAGAATGATTCCGGCCCCGGAGCCGTTTTCCTTGGATGAACCATCTACAAAGATCTTCCACAATGATTGGGGCGAGATGAGCTGAGATGAGTCCTCCGCTGGATTCTCCTGGAATCCTGTGCATTCTGCCACAAAGTCGGCCAAGGCCTGACTTTTTATGGCAGTTCACGGAGTATAGAAAATCTCGAACTGACTGAGTTCGACCGCCCATTTTAACAAACGTCCCGATGCTTCAGGCTTTTGCAAAACCTGCCTTAGAGGTTGATCGGTCATGACGTGTACCGAGTGAGATTGGAAGTAGGGCCTGAGCTTTCGCGAGGCCGTGATTAGGCAGAACGCCAATTTTTCCATCAGCGGGTATCGTGATTCTGCCCCGAGGAGTCTCTTGCTGATGTAATAGACTGGCTTCTGGACTTGGTCCTCTTCTCGTACTAGTACGGCGTTGGCCGCGTCCTCAGTGACGGCCAGGTAGAGGAAAAGAGGCTCTCCTGCCTTGGGCTTGGATAGCACGGGCGGTTCAGCCAGATGTGCCTTCAGGTCGAGGAATGCGCTTTCGCATTCTACTGTCCATTCAAACTTCTTGTTTCCCCGAAGCAGGTTGTAGAAGGGCAAACACTTATCGGTTGACTTGGAAATAAATCGGTTCAGTGCGGCCACTCTCCCTGTCAAGCCCTGGACATCTTTCCGCGACCTAGGTGAAGGAAGCTCAAGCAGTGACCTGAACTTTTCGGGGTTTGCTTCGATTCCTCGGGTATTAACTATGAACCCCAGGAATTTCCCGGATGCGACACCAAAAGTGAATTTATGGGGATTGAGCCTCATGCCATATTCTCGTAGTATTTTAAAACATTCGTCCAGGTCGGAAACATGGTTGTCGGCAGTCTTTGACTTGACGAGCATGTCATCAACATACACTTCCATGTTCTTTCCGACCTGGTCCGCGAAAATTTTGTTTACTAGCCTTTGGTTGGTAGCTCCGGCGTTCTTCAGACCGAACGGCATGACCTTGTAGCAATAGACGTTAGTCGGGGTCATGAAGCTGGTGTGTTCCTGGTCCGCCGGATTCATCGCGATCTGATTGTAGCCTGAGTATGCGTCCATAAAGGACATGAGCTCGTGCCCCTCCGTGGCATCCACGAACTGATCGATCCTTGGCAGTGGAAAACAATCCTTGGGGCAGGCTTTATTCAGATCGGAGAAGTCAATGCAGGTCTGCCATTTCCCGTTGGGCTTTGGAACTAGCACGGGGTTGGCGACCCAAATCGGAAATTTGGCTTCACGGATAAAGCCACATTTTTTGAGTCTGGACACTTCTTCTTCTAGGGCTTCAGCTCGGGTTATTCCTAGACGTCTTTGTTTCTGAGACTTGGCAGAAACACTTTTATCCAGGTGGAGCGTGTGCATGATGACACTCGGGCTGATCCCTACCATGTCCTCGTGCGACCATGCGAATACATCTAAATTAGCCCGGAGAAACGTAATCAGTTCCGTCTTCCTCTTGCTACAGAGGTTTTTCCCGAGCTTGACCATCCGTGATGGATTTTGTGGATCAAGGTTCACCTCCTCGAGCTCCTCAATAGCCTGGAGCTCGGACCTGTCTTCGCCTATTCAGGGGTCAATGTCCTCACTAAGGGCGACACTTTCCCCCTTGGCGTTTTGAGGTTTTTCAATCTCAGGATTCCTCTTCACTCAGAATGGCCATAGCTAGCTGCCCGGGTTTAGATTTTCCCTTCATGGAGATGCTGTAGCATTCCCTGGCAACGAGCTGATCGCCCTTGGTGGTGCAGATTCCTGTTGAAGTAGGGAATTTCATGGCGAGGTGTCGAATGGAAGTGATAACCTCGAAAGCTATGAGCGTAGGTCGGCCCAAAATGGCGTTGTAGGGCGCGGAGCAGTCAATGACCACGAACTCGAGTAGTTTAGAGACTGTCCGAGACTCTTCTCCTAGGGTGATCACCAGCTCGATCGTCCCTATCGCTGCCGATCCTTCTCTCGAAAAGCCATACATCATCATGGAAGTCGCCTTTAGCTCGGCGACGGTCAATCCCATCTTTTCTAAGGTGGATCGGAATAGGAGACTCACTGAGCTTCCATTGTCTACCAACACCCTTCTTACTTTTCGGTTGGCGAGCTGGACTGCTACAACCAAGGGATCATTGTGAGGGAACTGGACATGGCCTGCATCTTCCTCCGTAAAAGTGATCGGTTGCTTCTCTAACCGTTGCTGTTTTGACTGACGCTGCTCCGGGACGAACTCCACTCCGTTGTGAGCTTTTAGTTCATTCACGTATCTCTTATGGGCGCCTCTGCTCATGCCAGCCATGTGCGGGCCTCCAGAGATGGTGGATATCTCTCCTCCGACCACGGGAGGAGGGACGTCTTGATCTATCCGAGTCCCGGGCTGACTGGCTGGGGCGTCTGGAGCAGGCCGACTCGCTGGGACCCTGTTCCGTGAGTATTGAGACAAGGGGCCTGCTCGGATGAGAGTCTCTTTCTCATCTTTGAGATGCCTGCAATCGTCGGTATTGTGTCCGACGTCGTTATGAAAACGGCAGAATTTGGAAGTGTCTCTCTTTCCCTTGTGGTGTTTCAATGGTTCCGGCCTCTTCCAGGGGACCCGAGTAGAGTTGGCCAGGAAGATACTTTCCCTGGACTGGGTGAGTTCGGTATATGTCGTGAACACGGGCTTGAACTTGTCTACAGACTTATTCTTCTTTTGGCCGTGTTGATTGTTTTCACCATTCCCCTTTCTTTTGCTTCTGTCGGGCTGGTTATTCTGTGTGACATCTAGGGTCACTACCACGACCTCCGTCCCCACTCCAGCGGGCTGCTCGGGAACCTGGCTGGTTCCCGCGGCTGAGGCTTCGACTTTTTCCAAATTTATCCATTCTTGCTATTAAGGAATTCGTTGACCGAGCTGACTCCCTTCTTTTGTATATCCTTCTAGAGATCTCCTCCAACAAGGATTCCGGTTCTCATGGCCATGAGCTTGGAGCTTTCATCCGCATCCCTAGCTCGGGCAGCGAAGTTCATGAATCTGCTCAGGTAGGCCTTCAGTGTCTCTCCGGGCTGCTGTCTCACATTGGCTAGGGAGTCGGCCTGAACACGGGCGGCCTGGGAGGCAAGGAATGCCCTTTTGAAGTCAGCTGAGAAGGTCTTCCACGAGTTGATCGATTGTCTTTTACTTTGCTTGAACCACTGTCTGGCAGGTCCGATCAGTGTGGAGGGGAAGATCAAGCATCTCAGCTCTGGGCCAATATTATGGGCCATCATTAGGGAGTTGAACATCCCTAAATGATCCGACGGATCTCCGTCCTCGTTGAACTTCGACAAGTGAGGCATACGGAAGCCAGATGGGTATGTCATCGCTGCTATGTTGGGGGCGAAGAGTTCCATCTCGTCTCCCGAATCATATTCGCCTTTTTCTTTTTCTGATAGGAGCTTCCTCATCAGTTCCTCCATCTGAGTTAGGCGCTCGAGGGTTTGGTCCTGAGATCCTTGGTTATTCCGGGGCTGCTTAACAGCTCCGGATCCATTGTACATATTAGGTGGGTTATTGCCCCTCCTATCTTGAGATAGGTTGTTTGGGACATTCCCTCTGTTACGTACTTCGGATCGCCCCCCCCCCCCCCCCCCCCCGAGCGAGCCTGACTACCATCTCTAGCTCGACCCTCTCTGTGAGAGTTGAGGTGATCCCGAAGGTCGCCTCCCTGGGTGGTCTGTTGACTTTGTGCCGAACTTAATCGCTGACGCAGGTCTCTTCCAGAGAGATCACTCCGGTGACTGCCGGTCCAATGACTCCGGCTGGATAGGCTTGGAGTCTGCCTTTGGTGGCGAGGACCTGAGCTTTCTTCCGGCGCCCTGCTACGCCGGGAAGGTCCCGCTGATGGTGGGTTTCTCCTACTACTCCCATAAGCTGGGATGTCTCGGACGGGCCGAGGAGGAGACGGATATCTGATCGGAGATGGAGGATGCCTGACTGGAGAAGCGATCCCGGTTTCGTCTGGACGGATCAAAATTGGTGGGGGCCTTTCGGCCCTGCCAACTTGCTGGTGCCGCACCGGGCGATCTGGACGGGGCGCAGGACGGTCTTCGAGGACGGGCTGACGTCGCGGGCCCTCCCCGGATCTCCTTCGGGAATTTCCTCGAGCTCTCCTGGACGTCCTCGAGGATGGTTGAGAGCTAGGAGTCGACGTCCTAACCGAACGGCTGTACTGCCATTGTCCGGTCCCAGGCATTTCCCCGAAGTTTGCGTCTCGATGGTGCGATGAAGGGGTGGAGTTGGCTGCTGGAAGTCTATCCAAACGGCTATGCCTGGACCGATTACCCCGGCGAGACTTAGGAGCCTCACCTTGCCTCTCTCCAACGTTAACGTTGGTTGTGAGAGGGGGTAGTCGAGCCAGGATATCCTGGATTTGCTAACTAGCTGTTGCTAACTGGCTCCTCAGCTGAGCGTTCTCCATCTCCACCACAGTATAATAACACGGGTTCGGATTAGGTGGCCGGGGCGCCGAACTACCAGTATCGTCTTGGCCCGCCGGCTGCTTTCCTGGCCGCTGCTGGACTTCAGGAATTTGTTCATCAGGGATGGCGGTATGCTGAGCCTCTTGCCCATCATGTTTTTCTATCTCGTTGCCATGCCTGGATCGAGTAGTCACCACAGTTGGATGTTTGCAGCAGCACTAATCGAACTTGCTCTCAATGAAAGCACCAAACTGTTGACGCGGTTCTTCGGCAACAGGTAATTAAGAGAAAGAGAGGAAGGGATTAGTGCTGAATGTAGAACCGTAACAGATATAAGATCTTAGTGAATGAAATAGATGACTCAAGACACGTTTTTAAGTGGTTCAAAGGTTAAAATCCTTCTACTCCACTAGCCAATATTATTGATATATTCTGGGTATTTGGTTACAAAGTATATCTCTCCAGAGACTATTTTTTCCAACCCTTATCAACTCCCAGGGTCTCCATATTTATAGGAGAAGGCACCTGGAAGTTGGTAAGGAGGTCATCCCGTGACCTTCTTATTTGTCATATCAACTCTGTGACATTCATGATTAATTCCTAAACCTGACACATAAGTATGGTCAAATCGATAGGTAAGGAGATAATGGGCCGCACGGCCCAACCCAGCCGTGGGTGTCTGAACACGCACGTTCCTGCAGCGTGTCCGAGAATTCATGGAGATACCGGACACGTGATGTCAGTTATATGCACGTTTATCTTGTGTGTGTTGACTTTACAAGGGGTCATAGCCTCCATATCTAGCTCGTACCACGAGCTGTGCATCTGACCCATCCTTCGGCCTTCCGATTCCTTGCTCCAGTCTTGGCGAGTCCTTGAGGATTCCTCGAGGTAAAGGGGGGTACGACCTCAAGACAGGAGCTCCGACCTGGGGGATGCTTATGGATTAACCATGATTAGTCTGAAGCTCATCTTGCTAATCAGCCCGTGGGAAAAACAGGGCGTACTCCCTACAACACAAACTATAGGGCCTCGCCCTGCTCTATGGGTACAACAATTTTCTTACCTGTGTCCCGAGCTTTCCAAGCACCGATGTCCCGAGCACAGTCCCCTAGTTTGAGCCTCGCTTAAAACCTAGTCACAACGTACCAACAACATCCATCCGTCAAGTTCTAATCCATTAAATAACTTTGGGTCATAATTCTAGTCTATGGGACCTTGAATTCTATTAATCCGGGTTATAAAATACATCCTGAGCCTTAACTTTTGGATTCTTGAGCCTAAAACCTCCTTGAAGCCCAAAAACACACTAAGTGTCGCGGCCCCATGAACCCATGTCGTGGCCCGCCTCAACCAGAACTCCAACCCCCAAAATAGGGCATGCGCGCCGCGACCCAAGCCATGGTGTGTCGCGGCCCGCCCTTCTTCTTGGCCACCAAAATGTTCTAGAGGGTCGCGGCTCAGCAAGAAAAATGTCGCGGCCCGACCCTTCGAACCCAGAAAAATCCTCCATTTTCTCCACCAAATCCAAGCCAATTTACCCCAAAATCAACCCAACATTTCAAGTAAATCATCACAGAAGTTCTACTATAATCTCAGCAGCAAAACCTAACAAGAATTAACCCCAAACCTCATCTAAAACTCAAGAGTGATTCTCCACCTACCTCACATGCATAACTTTGAAACACCAGCAGAAAACTCAACATAATCCAGTTAATTAAGTGCTAAAATCCTTATCTCAACTGATAGCTTTGCCCTTGAACTAATCCTCAATCACAACCAACTTCAATCCATTAAGAACTAAGCTTGCCAATTCTTTAACTCATCAAAATCTTCAAACTCAAGAGAGAGAGGGAGAAGAACCGAAGGAGAGAAAGAGAGAGATGTTTGGATCGGTTCCTTAGTTTCTGAGTGGTTCCTTGGTTTTGTTTTACTAGACTTAAGTCTCTAAGGTTACCTCAAAGGCTTGAGGTACCAAAAATGTCCCTGAAGGCAAAATGGTAAATTTCCCCGATATTCCCTCCTAAACGTTCTAACTTCAAATATATCTCCAAATATTTATTTCCATAACCCGATAACCCAATAAAACATCTAATGCTCAGAATACTCCTCGACTCGCCCCGAGTCGGGTATTCGACCCCGTTGTGACTTTCTAGCTAAACCGCTCCCTAAAACTGTCTCGGATCGTGCAACACAGATATATCACAATATTCACAATTATTACATTTATGCCCTCAACGGGCTAAAATTAAAAACATGACCCTAACGACCAAACGGGGCCCACAGTCATATTTAATTCACCTAGACATGCATCTCTAATCACATGCTCATCAATTTCACACATTAACATAATAAATCACTTATTGCCCTCCAGGCATGCTAATCAAGGCCCTAAGCCTTATTAGCAAATTTGGGACACTATAGTTATGGTTCATTAAGTACAAGAAACATTCAATCACCTCATGAAAGAAACTATCTTTCGAGTTTAAGTGGTAGTTCTAAGTAGCGAAGGAAGTTCGCGTTGAAGCTGATTCGTTGGCCAACATCAAACAACAGCTCGGTGAATCCCCGAAGGCATATCTAAATTGGTTTACCAATGCAGTAGCACGAGTGAGGGATGTTAATGATAGCTCCACGCTCATGGCTATGAGGACAGGGATCACAGGTAGGAGGTAATTTATGGAAAGAACTCCAGCGGAAAGGAGTTAAGAGTGTAGATGAATTCCTTACTCGAGCTCAGGAATGAATAAATCTAGAGGAGGCACAGTCTGTTGTTGCAGGAACCAGCCAGACCCTTGTTCAGCCCGCTGCAGCGGTAACAGATGAAACAGCTACAACTTAGCTTGCTACCTAGAATAACCAGGCAGGGAGTAATAAGTGGAAATGGACTGGTGAGGGCGATCAAAATGACACTAAAAAGAATAAGCCTGGTGAAAAGTACAAGTCCATCTACACCGCCTATACCGACCTAATAGATACACGAGAGCGTATCTTCTTGGCAAACTCTAATCGCCTTCCATGGAAGAAAGTGAAGCCCCTGAGGCACTAGAGGGCGGAGAGAGACCCAACCAAATTCTATTGATATCATAACGACATCACCCACAACTTTGATAATTGTCATCATGTAAAAGATGAGATCAAGACTCTCATCCAAGCTAGATCGTTAGCCTAATATGCCCAAAATAGAGTAGCTCCCAATCAGCCAGCGGGGAAAAATATTCAACCAGCTCAGGAAAACCTGGTCAATCAACCCCAAGCTCAACCAGATCATGGATTCAGATCACCTTTCCTCCAATAGAAGGGAGGGAGATAGCCTTTATTGCCAGAGGACCTCATTTGGTGGGCACGAGTAATGGAGCCCAGAAGAGGTACATACGAGAGCTGAAACCCCACATGGTACTGAGTTTGTTTTGGAGCAAAGGCTATCAATACAATAGTGGTTGGAGAAACAACCAATCATTATCACGGAAGAAGACATTAGCCACGTCCAGTTCCCGCATAATGATTTGCTGGAGATAACCATTCAGCTCGCCAATCAAATAGCACAGAGAATACTAATTGATAATGGGAGATTTGTAAACGTGCTATTCAGGTCCACCCTAGAAAAGAAAGGGCTATCTGTAGCTGATCTTAAGGCAACCTCGATGACCCTATATCAAGTTTCGGGAGAGGGAACAACATCCATAAGGACAATTGGGCTTGTAGTGATACTAGGAGATGATATGCGAGTTCTTACTAAAATGCTCGAGCTCGTTGTAATCGATTTCCCGGCTGCATACAACGCAATTTTGGGATGACCTGTGCTGATGACTTTTGAAGCTATCACCTCAATCCGAAATTTAGCGATGAAGTTCCCCTCGACCTCAGGTATATATACTATAAGAGGAGATCAACTCGCGACCATAGAATGCTATAGCACTGCTATGAAGGGAAAATCACAACCCAGGCAGCAAGCGATTGTCATCATTGAAGGGAATGAGGAGCCTCAAGTAATGGAAATTTCCCATGGGGCGGAATAATCTCAAGAAGAAAATAACGAGGTTTCCCAACATGATGTCATTTATCCGAGATTAGGTGGAGACAAGTCTGAGCTCCAAGGATTGGAAGAGCTCGAGGAAATCAATATCGACCCAGAGGAACCTTCAAGGGTTGTAAAGATTGGAAATAATCTTGGAGTTGAAAGGAAGAAGGATTTGGTCGAGTTTTTGAGAAATAACTTGGACGTCTTTGCTTGGTCACATGAAGATATGGTGAGAATCAATCCAAATGTTATGATGTATACTTTGAATCTGGACAGGAATGTGCCTGCAAAAGTACAGAAACTGAGGCTTTTGGGGAAGGAACGATTAGAAACTTTAGAAGAAGAATGAGGTTCTTACTTAAGTGTGGGTTCATAAGAAAAGAAAAATATCTGACCTGGATTGCTAACCCTGTCTTGGTCCCAAAGGCCAATGGAAAGTGGAGAACTTGTATTGACTTCTCCGACCTCAATAAGGTCTGTCCTAAGGATTGTTTTCAACTACCTAGAATTGATCAGTTGGTAGACGCGACAGCCAGTCATGAGCTCATGTCTTTTATGGACGCATATTCTGGATATAACCAGATCGCGATGAACCCTGTAGACCAAGATCACACCAGCTTCATGACTGAGCATAATGTATACTGCTACAAGGTTATGCCATTCGGACTGAAGAATGTTGGTGCAACGTACCAACTGCTGGTCAACAAAATGTCCGTTGACCAGATCGGGAAAAACATGGAACTGTACGTCGATGATATGATTGTTAAATCAAAGGCTGTCAGTAACCATGTATCCGACTTGGATGAATGTTTTGGTGTGCTAAGGAAATATGACATGAAGCTAAATCCCCAGAAGTGCACCTTTGGAGTTTCCTCGGGAAATTTTTTGGGCTTCATAGTCAACACAAGGGGGATAGAGGCGAACCGAGAGAATATCAAGTCATTACTAGAAATCCCTTCACCTAGGTCACGTAAAGAAGTACATAGTTTAACTGGAAATGTGGCGACCCTAAACCGCTTCGTTTCTAAATCCACTGACAAGTGTCTCCCATTCTACAACTTGCTCATGGGAAACAAAAAGTTTGAGTAGGCCAAAGAATGTGAGAAGGCGTTTCAGAATTTGAAAAATCACATGGCTGAACCCTCCAAATTATCAAAACCAGCAGTTGGGGAATGTTTGTTCTTATACCTAGCTGTGACAGAAAATGCGGTCAGCATTGTATTAGTTCGAGAAGAAAATCGAGCATAGAAACCGGTGTACTACGTGAGTAAAAGGCTTTTGGGAGTTGAATCAAGATACCCTTTAATAGAAAAACTCGCGTTCTGCTTGATCTTGGCCTCGAGAAAACTCAAGCCGTATTTCTAATCCCACACTGTCCACGTCTTAACCGATCAACCTTTATGGTAGGTCTTGCAAAAACCTGAAGCATCGGGACGCTTGCTTAAGTGGGCCATCGAACTCAGTTAGTTCAAGATATTTTATAAGCCACTAATAGCAATCAAGAATCAAGCGCTCGCTAATTTTGTGACAGAATGCACAGGTTTCCAGGACGAACCAATAAGGAAACCAGTGCAAGACTTGTGGAAACTCTTCGTTGATGGATCATCTAACGAGAACAGATCCAAAGCTGGGATAATTCCACATAACTCTAAGATTCGATTTTGAAGCATCCAACAATGAAGCAGATAACTAGGCTCTATTGGCAGGAGTACGAGTGGCAAAAGAACTGAAAGCAAAGGCAATTCAATGTTACATTGATTCCCAACTCGTGGTGATGAATTGTATATGAAATATAGTGTTCGTGTAAGCACGAGATCGAACCCAAACGAGTTGTCTAAAATAAAAAAGAAAACTATCTTAAATCAAAATTAATAAATCTAACTTAGCTCCAAAGATTGATGAAATTTTTGTATAACGAAAATAAAATAAAAGATAATAATAAAGAAATTTAAGACAATGGATAAAAATAAATTAATAGTAGAGATCAAGACGGTAAAAGAAAATTATTAAGGCATTAGAATCCACAAAAAATAAGTTCAATAATATTTATGAGTACATTGATTCCCAAGTTTTATTAATAGTAGAAATTAATCACTATCACTTATTCAAATTAGATATTCTATTTAAGCACAAATTATTATAGAATTGTAGGATTTATCTTCACTTTTAAAAGTATAATTTCAAAGTATTTAATGTAAATCAATCTAATGAAATAACAAATAAATCAATGAATATTATTTATAAGGCAAAACATAATATTTTTGTTCTAAGCTTTTTATGTGCATAATTTAATGACACAGCTTAATCAATGAATATTATGATTTTGCACTAATGAAGAACAAAGTGTAAATATGTTCTAACAATAAAAAATACAAGATATTTGAGATGAAAGAAAATATGTGAAGAAGAAAATCCATAAACTTTATTGCACAAAATGGGAAATCAACACACATCATAAATACTATCTAGTTACATATTGTTTCATCATCACCTTAATAATCTTAAAAAGATTAGAAACTCATAACTAGAATAGCAATTACAAACTAAAAAATTACAAACATAAATAGGAAAATTTGGAGGAGGAACCCCCAAAATTTTCCTCTAAAAACTCATAGAAAAAATGACCAAAAAGAAGAAGAAGATTAAGAGAATGCAGTGGTCTTGAAAATGGGGTAAGTGTGTAGTGTAAAATCCCTCTCCTCAAATATGCCCTCCTTAATGGTCTTGAAAATTCTCTATTTATAGCCAAAATTAGAGTATTAAAATAATCAAATATAATATGAAAAATAGGGGTAAATTTTAGATGTAATGATGATTTTGGGGTAATATTTGTGGAAAAGTTTGGGTAAAAAGTTGGCATTTTTGGCAAAGGGGACAAGGGAACATATATGCTTTTGTTAGGCTCAAAAAATGAGAAAAGGTAGCTTTGTGGTGGCTGTTGGCAAATGGGCTAGGCAGGGGGCTTTGGGAGGCTGGGCCAGGCATAGAGAGGCCCATGGCTAAAGGTGCTTGGAGGTAGGCGGGCTGGAGCATGGTTGGGCTTGTGGGCTGCTGTTGGAGTTGGCTGGGGCGTGGGCCTTCAGGCGGGCCCTGGGGCTGGAGGTAGAGGCAGACGGGCCCAAGGAAGAGCTGGCTGGGCCGAGTGGAGGCAGGGAGTGGGCTTCGGCGTTGGGCCTGTGGGGGCTGGCTGGTGTAGGGACAGCTGAAAAAATGCCACTTTTCTTTGTGTTTTTTCACAAAAATGCCACTTTTTTCATCATTTTCCTTGTTTTTCAAGAGCAAATAAAATACAACAAATTCCCTATAAAACAAACATAAATTAAATTAAAACTAAATATTTTTAATAATAACTTATACAATAAAAGTTTCATGAAAATATTAATTAAAACTTAATTTACCTAACATTTAAGCTCAAAAGTTCAACTTCTTACTTCTAATCTTAACACTACTGTAATGACCTAACTTATTCTGGACTTTAGACCATTAATAACTACTATATATAGATACTAATCTTAAGGAAACATACATGTGAAACATTCATAACTTAATAAAAAAAACTGTAAGGCAAAGGTTGAAATACATAAATATTCGGTTAGGATATGGGATCCCATTGTTTGAAAATAAAACATAACTTAAATCTTAAAATTCATTACAAAACAAAGAGCGGAAAATATATAGAAACATCATAAAATGACTAAAAGCAACTTCATACTCGAATCGTTCACGCAGTCCACCGAATCCATTCTCCCTCAATACACAATCCCAAGCTGCCAAGAATCTTACCGCCACCATAACTATTTTCCTGCACATATAAAACAAAGGAATGAGCCTAATACCCAGCAAGTAAAATCTACTAAAAGCATGCAACATAAACATAAACATAAACTATAAACATATAAACATTCACTATAATCATATATCATAATTCTAACCCATGTACATGGTATCTATTGGGGTTTGCTAACTAAGCAACTATAAGCCTCAAAATACAATGAGGTTTGCTAGCTAAGCAACTATAAGCCCCAAAAACATAAAAGTGTTAGGGTTTGCTATTTAAGCAACTATAAGCCCCAAAACATACATATATCATAACATATAAAAACATACCACAACATAATCATATAAGCATATAATAACTATCTTATTTTCCTTACCAAATACCAGGATGTGAGAACAAGGACGGGATTTTGGAACACTCCTAAAAACCATTAATGAGAAGGTGAGTATTTCTAAAAGAAAATAGATGAAAAAGAATGAACTAAACCACTGAGAAGATACTTACCGACAAGAAACCTCAAGTTCAAAGAACTTAGATGCCTAACCAAAAATGGAAAATATTGAGTTAAGATTCGAGTAGAGAAAAACTATAAAAACTAATGAAATATACAAAAATGAACTAGGAATAGGAATACCTTTGAATGCACTATAATCGAACAACACCTTTATAGAAAAACACACTATTAACCTTGCTTCCCAAGTGTTTAACACTCTAAAGTAAACCTAGCAGCTTGAAGGCTCTGAACTCAGCTTGAAGAATGAAAGAAATGGTTGGGTACTAGGTCCTATTTATAGAGTTCAAGAATGAAAAGATCTTCTTTTAGCTTGAATAAAATAATGACTTTTAATTGTAAAATATTTGAATATTCGTTCAGCAGAGGCTTAAGACTTGGTAAAAATATTATGAGGCTTATCAAGAGGTTATGGGTTGAATTGAGCTCGGTTTCAAAATTATTCAAAAATAATTCCCTAGAGCCGATATATCGCCCATGCTAGGCGATATATCGTCTGGGCTTGTATTCTCGAGGCTCTTCGAAGTGTTCATGAGAAGTTCACGTGTTTTCGTATTCCCCGAGTGGCGATATATCGGCATACGCTGAAATATTATACACGTAATTGCACTTTTTCAGCCTAATTTGAATTGAGTAAACAGCTTTGACTGAGTCCTATAACGATTTCAAAGCTACTGGCAGACTCTGGGGTTTTCAAATATTACTCTTAATAAACTATTCCTCAAAAACACTTAATTTCTCAATAAACACGCACACGACAAGTGTCATTTCTCTTATTGGGTCTATCTAAACCTTATAGTATAATAAATATCATCTTCATAATCAGTTATATTAATCAAACCTTATGTTATAATTAATATTCTTAAACTATAGGTTAAACCTATAAAATCTACAAGTGTTGCTACGAGTGTTCAACTAAGTCCCGGTTTGAACCAAAATCCACAGTAATAAACATACTACAACTATTACTAGCTATTACTACTACTACTACTACTATCTAATTAGCTAAGTAAAGTTCTTGGACTCTACAACTACTAACTTCAAATAATTAAACTACAACATATTATAATAAAATAACTATAAAAGTACACAAAAATATATAAAATCAAAATAAACCCAATAAATTCAAAATTACTTTAAAACTTAATAAATCAATTAAAAACATAAGAATTAAGCAACAATTAGCACATAAAAAGTGGTAAAATAACTTTATTTTGTAGAGTTATCATGTGGTTAATCAGATATTGGGGGAGTATCATGCTCGAGGTATCAAAATGGAGGCTTATCTAGCTAAGGTTAAAGATGAGTTGTCTGAGTTTGAGTTCCGTTCCATTAAGCAGGTACCTCGTGAGCAGAACACTAATGATGACGCTCTAGCTCGACTCACCACCACCAAGGAAGCAGACACATTAAATGTGGTTCCTGTAGAGTTCTTGGAACAACCACGTATCGAGTAGGAGTCAGTGCAAGTCAGAGTAATTTGCATAGAATTGTCCTGGATGACTCCTATTGTCAATTACCTCACGACCGGTAAACTACCAGAAGATCAAAATGCAAGAAAATTATTGTATCATGTCCCACGGTATGTTATGGTTGAGGGAATTCTCTACTAACGAGGGCATTCGCTACCCCTCATGCGATGTGTTTTGCCCAAGGAAGCAGAGACTATCCTACGTGAGATACATGAAGGATTATGTGGAGACCATGCTGGGGGGGGGGGGGGGGGGGCTCGCTCTAAAGATATTGAGGCATGGCTATTTTTGGCCTGCGCCTAAAAAAGGACTCGTCCTCATACGTTCAAAAGTGTTATAAGTGCCAACGCTCTGCGGCAGTTGCTTAAGCAGCACCCATGGAGCTAACTATGATTTCATTGCCTTGGCCATTCCCAGTATGGGGGATCGATCTGTTTTGTTCAGTACTTGTTGGAAAAAGGAGGACTTCGCTATGTAGTTGTAGTTATCGACTACTTTACAAAGTGGGTCGAGGTCGAGCCTCTGGCAACCATAACCTCAGAGAGAGTCTTTGATTTCATCGTAAAGAACATCATATGTTGTTTTGGGCTCCCAAAGAAGATTGTGTCTAACAACGGAACCCAGTTCGATGGTGATATTTTCATAAACTTTTGTGAGAAGTATGACATAACCAAGAGTTTTTCTTCAGTATCGTATCCGCAAGCTAATGGGTAGGTCGAGCCTGTAAACAAAACCCTAAAGGCGAGCTTAAAGAAACTATGAGACGAAGCTAAGATATTATGGCTCGAGTAGCTCCCGCAAGTACTTTGGGTCTACAGGACCCACATCGCATCTCCACGGGGCACACTCCCTTCTCTTTAACCTTTGGAAGTGAGGTCATGCTCCCAATTGAGGCACTAATGACGTCACATTGGGAGAAAACCTTTGATCAGGATCGAATCCATGACTTGCTCAATGCATTTTTGGACCTGATCGTGGAAAAATTGGAGGAGTCACAATTACAGCTCGACCATTATCAACCGAGGATCACTCGCTACTTTAACTCGAAATTCAAAGGACGAAGACTCGAACTGGGTGATTAGTGCTCAAAGGGTATTTTCGGCGAACAAAGATCCTAAAGATGGTGTATTGGGACCAAACTGGGAAGGACCCTTCCAGATCGTAGAAATCTTACGTGAAGGAACCTTCAAACTAACTCGGTCAAGTGGAGAATTGGTCCCCCGGACCTAGAACTCTTTACATCTCAAAAAATACTATCATTAATTGGACGATTTTGTTAGTTTTTAATGTTTTTAGAATTTTTCTGTGTAAGGATTATTTATTAAAGTCGTTCTATTTTAATAACACAAGATTTCTACATAATTTAAACGTGGAATCAATATTTTATCTTAATCACAAGCTCATTTTTTAAAAGCGATCTAGAATATTCATAAATTCTAATCACTTAGGGGGCATATAATCCTTGAAAAGTCTTTAAAGTATTCAACAAATTTAGAGAAAAGTTGTGCAACTTAGAATTTGGAAAATTGATTATTCTACGACTTTTTAAAGCTTGATTTTTCAAAAAAATTCCAAATATGAACTAAGTTAAGAAAATTCAAAATAAAACAAAACCTAGAAATCAACTAGGAAAACTCCTCGATATAACCAGGTCTGAGGCCTGATTCCTAACAGGTATAACACTATTAGGCGAGCAAACTCCTAGATTTAACCAGGTTTGAGGCCTGATTCCTAACATGTATAACATTGTTAGGCGAGCAAACTCTTGGATATAACCAGGTCATCGACCAGAATTAACTAGTTGATCCATCAGGCGTTTATCTCGATCTAAAGATAACCCCTATGATTCCAAATTTACAAGGACTTAAAGTTTATAAACATGGCAAGATAATAGGTCAAGGGGAACAAAAATAGATTAGAAATTAATGAACATGTACTAACATAAGTATATGAATAGCTCGAGGAGAAATAACCTCGAATTTCCCGAAGGCGATTGTCTCAGCTTTTGAAAGCTTAAATACAATGGGTTCAAAGAACGCAAAATAAAACATAAATATATATATATAAGGGATGAGGACGCCCTAAACATACCTGAGTTCCAGCAACTTGCCCTTGTGATGTTACATCATCATTGCCCACTTAAGCAACTCGAGAAGCCTCCACGGTCTCGGAGGGCTGTTGCGAGAGTCCGCTCTGGAACTTTGCGAGGTAACACCCCCATAGCTCCGCGTCTAGAAATGAGAAATCTCCTTTCTGGTTGTATGCCCAACATCGATATAGCCTCTCCTCCAGGGCGTTCGTTGCCTAAGCAACATCCTGCTGCGCCTTCTCGGCATCCTGCTTAGCTCTCTCTTCGACCTTAGACAATTTCTTTTTTAGCACGTCAACTTCCTCAAGTTTCTTGTTGAGGCTGTCGACCTCGACCTGTAGCTGGTCTCAACGCTAGCTCACTATGATGACCTGTCCCTTGGTGATTTGCTCGTTGTCTTGGAATGCCACCAGAGCAGCCCTGACATCATCCCGTTGAGCTCGGATTTAGGCGATGCTGCGAAAGAAAGAAAAATACATAGTAGGATTAACTCGCGAAAAAAAGGGATGTAACGAGAAATGGGATAACTTACAGTCAGATTCATTCCCCAGGCCGACTCCAGGACGTTCTCCGGGGAATTCTCATTTATGGTCCTCAGGCCCTTGACATTCACTTGGTTAGTGTGACCCACCAGATGATTCGCCATCTTGTGGAGGGGAGCACGAAGTGCTTCCAGGATCCTTGCAACCTTGAGCGGCAAGAGTGAGAGTTGTGTGGTTGGGAGCTGGGCAGATGGGGCTTCGCCCTGAATAACTTGAGGAATCAGAGCCGGTTCGCGAGGACGAGGATTAGGAACTTCATGAATGGTAACTGCAGTTACCTGAGTTGGCGGTTGCTTTTGTTGCTACTATTTTTGGGTGGAGCTGGCACATTTATCCTTTGCAGGGGATCCAGTGGAAGCTCTGGCTCTGGATGTGGTTTTCTTTGATATTCTTGCCTTCTTGACTATGGGTCCAGTTCCAGGCTCACCAGCTTTGAAGGTGCTCTTCAGGTCCATATCTTCCTACGCAAAAGGGCAAGTAGAAGAGTCTGATCCAAGAAATGATTAGTCAGGATAACACAAAAGAATAGAACAAGAACCCTACCCTTCGAGAGAGAGGAGAAAACTACTATGATCAGCTCTGGATTATGAACCGGGCTGGGTAAAACCTCTAACTCTTGGATTATCGGAGGAGGGGATACTCTAGTATTATTACATTTTGAGACCTACAGGGTTCAGGCTCATTGTCTAGACTAAACTTGTGCTCGGTCTGCCTAATACCCGAGGTAAAGATACCATGGCACAGGGAATGCCATGACAAAAGGTTTGTACTGTATTCTTAAAAAATAGTGGACCTAAAGTGAAGGGTATATTATCTACCACTATGGTACATTTGGGGTAGCTATGATCATGGCATACAACCAATTGCTCGACGCAATGGAGAAGGGTCACGTTCAGGTCTAGATCTACTGGATGTCAGCTCATGAGCTACCTCAGGTTGAATCGGACTAGCCTAAACCTAGTAACAGCTTGATTCATTTCTCTATATGGATTACCTTGGCCGGAGGTGCCGTCTGCTGCCCTCGATTCAGCTCGACCTTGCCCCGTGTCTTGTCTATCCTTGAGAACCCTTCTTTTGCGCACCAACAGTGCGACCTCCTCTTCTTCATCAACCTTCTCAACGACTAGGAGGAGCTCCTGAGGAGGAGGGAACTCAGGAAGGGGGCCTCGGGACCTGATGGTCGGCGTACGATCCTTGCGGATCAGCTTGCAAGCCACCATGGTGGCATCCTTCACCACCACCTAGAACTCTTTTTCTTTGGTAAGAGCATAGGCCAGAGTCTCATATTGACCTCCAAGGGTCTCTGAACACTCCGTTCTCTTATATATACATGCACAAGATAACAACTCAATCAGAATATGCTTAAACTTGGTTAAGAAAGAGTTCGAGTACAAAGTTCAAGAAGCTAAGAAACTTACGAGGATTACTGAAATATCGATGGGAGCAGTTCTTGAACTCGTTTGACATAAAGAATTGATCCTTGTAGTCATTCGGGTGGCGGGGGAGGTCGATGATGGAGGTTGTGCTGGGGAATCTGTTGAGATAGTAGAAGCCATCACCTCGTCCCTTTGACTCTGGATTGGCCTTGAGGCAAAATAAATACATAATATCGGCGGGGGTGGGGACGTCCCACTCGTTCTTCAAAAATAAATAATTCAACCCCACCAGGAGTCGATACGAGTTCGGGGGAGCTGGAACGGTGCCAGTTCCATGTAGTTTAAAAAATCTATGAAATATTAGTCCAGGGGAAGAAAGGCACCTGCCTTCAGGTGTTCATCATTCCAAGCCCCAAAGTCATCCCGGAGCGAGGCGCAGCTCCGCTTTCCCTCCAACAGAGGGTGGGCAACAAGACCCTCAGAGCCTAACTCGATCCTGTGACTTAGTAAAATTTTGTTCACCTTGCCCTTAGTCTTTATCTAGGATTCGATATGAACGGCCTCGAAGAAGGCGTTGGGGTCAACCATGATCTCCCTATCCACCACTGGGTCGAAGTAGGGAATAGGGGTCTCATATGAAATTTTCTTACCTTTATTCTTATTTTGGGGAGAAGAGCTCTCCACTAACTTCTTCTGGTTGACCATAATTTGGTTCGCCTGGCGACAAAGTGACTTGTTAGAGGTGACCTAGGATACAACCTTACTACGATGATAAAAGTGAGGCAACCTAGAGTTTTGGATTCAATTTATTCGACCTAAGATATATACAAGCTAATATTTCCCCTAGGGCCAATGCGTGTGCTCACGCGCGGTCAGTGACCATGCACTGTAACCTCAGAAAACCCCTGATACTTCAGGATTCGTGTGCCAGACCTAATACCTTTTTGGAAAGCAGTTTAATGCAAAACCACTCGAGAAATCGTGACCCTTAAGCTGCCTAAAACTAAACCTAGAAAACCCTTAAATCTTCATATTCACATATTCAGACGTTTCTCTTGCAAACCCAGAAAACCCAAAAAATCACCTAATTTTTTGTGCATTATTTCTAATTGGATCTAGTGTTATTGTTTTCAGCCTAACAAAAACCCACACTAAACTCAAACATAACCAAAGTAAGAAAATATACTAGAAAATTTAATAAAACTTATTGAAAAATAAGAAAATGAAATGTAAACCAGGTATAAGAGTACTTACAATTTAGTTTCTCGATCGACGAAATGATAGCAGAATCGAAGATAATAACCTTAAAGCTTCTGGAAAACAAGGGAATGCAGAAGAGCTTTGAATATTTTGAGAATAAAAAGGAGAGGAAATTTTTTGAATGCAAAGTTGGTAAGGTTCAGGTTTGGCTCCTATTTATACGTAAACTTCAGGAACCGATCTAGGCCGCACGATTAGATCAGTTTGAGATCCAAGGGCCTGGATTAAATAAACCAAGCGACGACAAAAAGTTTACAAGAAAACTGTCATAGTACTCGAAACCCGAACATGCGCCTATTGCAGACTGACACGTGTCCCGTGCTCGAGTGAGTGGGTAGGCACGTTTTCTCATAATAGAAGCCAAAAAGCCCCTATTGTGCGTGTCAGAAGCGACATTATGCACGAGGAGCTTGGGGGGAAATGTAGTACCCCAAAATATGAGCTGAATTACTCAACACAAGGTATAGTTGGCAGATAAGCGTATGAAGAAAGCATACAGATAGAGCACCCTGCTAACTCTGGATGCGCGATAGCAACTTAGTTTGAGATGCGCGACATCCAGATCACCTTCGGGCAACTTTGAACGTGACTTGTGCAAGTTCATATTAGATCTTTGACACCCAGCTCGAAGGAGGTGTTCAACTTGTGGAAGCCTGGTCATGATGCACAGAGAAGGATCCCAAAAGACTCAAAAATTCCTTATACGCTCATTAATGCTAAGATATTATTATGTATTTATTACTCGATATTGTGGGCATAAAACCAATAGGCAATAATGCATTTATGTAAATGAGATGTTACCCAAAAATGTATGTTACCGTATTTATGCACGGTTACCCAAAACCTTCCAGGCAGAATTCCCTATAAATACAGGGGAAAATATTCAAAAAATGGGATCGACATTTTGTATACTAAAACTCTGGTGAAATTGTCACAAACACTTTCATGGTGAGAACAAAACAGATTAATAAGAGTAACTCGTGGACTAGATGAATTTTAACCACTGAACCGCGTAAAAAGTGTCTGAGTGCTCTTGATATTTTTCATTTGTCCAATTATGACTATTTTATATTAAATGTATTTTGTAATTAATTACATTCATAGGGTTATTAATAAACTAGTAATTAATTTAGAATTAAATGATTAGTTTTAATAAACGCAAATATTCTAAAATAGTAAGTGGGAGAAGGTGAACATTTCAATGTGACTTATGGTCTCCACTATTAGTACAACACCGTGAAATATGAATAAGGCATCGAGGCGGGTTTGTTTTCATCCCCCTAAGGAAGTTTTTTTATACATATTAATACAAAGGTTGGCTTCTTACGAAGATAGGAAAGAGTAATGTATTTTAGGCTTGACCAACCCTAAGGCAACACTCTCTAAGTTAAGTCATGAATTCCGAAATAATGGGTTACACTTACAAAAATGCAATTAAGCTTTTGCATTGGATAATTATATCTTGACCAAACTAGTGGTACTTTGTTTTTAAAAGAGAAAATAATAGTTATTTTAAGTTTTAAATA
This sequence comes from Humulus lupulus, assembly GCF_963169125.1. NCBI lineage: Eukaryota > Viridiplantae > Streptophyta > Magnoliopsida > Rosales > Cannabaceae > Humulus > Humulus lupulus. The sequence continues at coordinate 11,863,705 of NC_084797.1, read as the reverse complement.
ATAAAGATAAGATCGTCTTATAAGCTATCTGAATTTAACTTGACTAACCTTAAGGCGACACTTTATTTGTTGGGTAGTTTTATCGCGGAATAGTAAATGCTAAGTTTATGTATTTTAATTGTTGCATTCATGCATCATATTTACTTTCAAAATAATTGATATTTTTCAAATAATAATATTATTGTATTTTATTTCTTTCAATAACGTCGAACGGTGGCAATCCAATTACTGATTTACTTTCACTTGAAAAATTAATGGTGATAATTTTATAAAATGGAAATTGAATCTAAATTTAATGTTAATCTGTGAGAACCATAAATTATTCCTAACTAAGGAATGTTTAAAAGAGCCCGTTGCCAATGCCCCCAAAGAATATTCGGGACAAATATGATGCATGGGTTCAATTCAATAATAAGGCTAAGTGTTACATGCTTGTGAGCATGAATGATGCTCTGAGAACAAAGCATGAACCCATCGAAACTGCTTTTGAGATAATGGAATCTATGCAGGCCACTAGGACCTACATGACTACTAAGTTGAAGAAGGGTGTTTCTGTGCATGAACATGTCTTGAGCATGATCAACGTGATGCATGAAGCAGAAATACATGGGGCCGTCATTGATGAGCGTACACAAGTAAGCATGATACTATGAAATACTGGTCCAGGGGAAGAAAGGCACCTGCCTTCAGGTGTTCATCATTTCAAGCCCCAAAGTCATCCCGGAGCGAGGTGCAGCTCCGCTCTCCCTCCAATAGAGGGCGGGCAACAAGACCCTCAGAGCCTAACTCGATCCTGTGACTCAGTAAAATTTTGTTCACCTTGCCCTTAGTCTTTATCCAGGATTCGATATGAACAGCCTCGAAGAAGGCATTGGGGTCAACCACAATCTCCCTATCCACCACTGGGTCGAAGTAGGGAATAGGGGTCTCATATGCAATTTTCTTACCTTTATTCTTATTTTGGGGAGAAGAGCTCTCCACTAACTTCTTCTGGTTGACCATAATTTGGTTCGCCTGGCGACAAAGTGACTTGTTGGAGGTGACCTAGGATACAACCTTACTACGATGATAAAAGTGAAGCAACTTAGAGTTTTGGATTCGATCTATTCGACCTAAGATATATACAAGCTAAGATTTCCCCTAGCGCCAATGCGTGTGCTCACGCGCGGTCAGTGACCATGCACTGTAACCTCAGAAAACCCCTGATACTTCAGGATTCGCGTGCCAGACCTAATACCTTTTTGGAAAGCGGTTTAATGCAAAACCACTCGAGAAATCGTGACCCTTAAGCTGCCTAAAACTAAACCTAAAAAACCCTTAAATCTTCATATTCACATATTCAGACGTTTCTCTTGCAAACCCAGAAAACCCAAAAAATCACCTAATTTTTTGTGCATTATTTCTAATTGGATCTAGTGCTATTGTTTTCAGCTTAACAAAAACCCACACTAAACTCAAACATAACCAAAGTAAGAAAATATACTAGAAAATTTAATAAAACTTATTGAAAAATAAGAAAAGGAAATGTAAACCAGGTATAAGAGTACTTACAATTTAGTTTCTCGATCGAGGAAATGATAGCAGAATCGGAGATAATAACCTTAAAGCTTCTGGAAAACAAGGGAATGCAGAAGAGCTCTGAATATTTTGAGAATAAAAAGGAGAGGAAATTTTTTGAATGCAAAGTTGGTAAGGTTCAGGTTTGGCTCCTATTTATACGTAAACTTCAGGAACCGATCTAGGCAGCACGATTAGATCAGTTTGAGATCCAAGGGCCTGGATTAAATAAACCAAGCGGCGACAAAAAGTTGACAAGACAACTGTCATAGTACTCGAAACCCGAACATGCGCCTATTGCAGACCGACACATATCCCGTGCTCGAGTGAGTGGGTAGGCACGTTTTCTCATAATAGAAGCCAAAAAGCCCCTATTGTGCGTGTCAGAAGCGACATCATGCACGAGCAGGAGCTTGGGGGGAAATGTAGTACCCCAAAATATGAGCTGAATTACTCAACACAAGGTACAGTTGGCAGACAAGCATATGAAGAAAGCATACAGATAGAGCATCTTGCTAACTCCAGATAGAGCACCTTGCTAACTCTGGATGCGCGATAGTAACTTAGTTTGAGATGCGCGACCTCCAGATCGCCTTCGGGCAACTTTGAACGTGACTTGTGCCAGTTCATATTAGATCTTTGACACCCAGCTCGAAGGAGGTGTTCAGCTTGCGGAAGCTGGTCATGATGCACAGAGAAGGATCCCGAAAGACTAAAAAATTCCTTATACGCTCATTAATGCTAAGATATTATTATGTATTTATTACTCTATATTGTGGGCATAAAATCAATAGGCATTAATGCATTTATGTAAATGAGATGTTACCCAAAAATGTATGTTACCGTATTTATGCATGGTTACCCAAACCCTTCTAGGCAGAATTCCCTATAAATACATGGGAAAATTGTATATTCTAAAACTCTGGTGAAATTGTCACAAACACTTTCATGGTGAGAACAAAACAAATTAATAAGAGTGACTCGTGGACTAGGTGAATTTTAACCACTGAACTGCGTAAAAAGTGTTTGAGTGCTCTTGATATTTTTCATTTGTCCAATTATGGTTTAGCAAAAGCCTAACTCTCTATTTTCAGATTCCTTAATTCATTGTTGGCGAAAAACCGTGTCAACAATTAGCATGTCTGATAAGGATAGAGTCACAAATTTTACATATGTTTAACCATACTAATAACATGTTAGTATCGATAGCATCCCTCCTCCGAGGAAGAGGCACACTGCCGGGTACCACGTGCTATGGCTACGTCTGAGATGGAATGATAGCTAACGAAAAAGTGACGAACTTAGGTCCGACTTAGCCAATACCACTGAACGAATAACTTGGGTCCTCGAAGAGGGCCAAAGTCACGATTGCATTGCATTTAGCATGTACGATAGGAATAGAGTCATGAATTTTACATATGTTTAACTATACTAATAGACCATGACATTACTAAGCTAGTTTTCTGCTAGTTTTGTTAATGATGGGAAATAAATTATTTTTTCTTTATATGAAATTGGTATTTTTCCAAAGAGAAATTATAGGAAATGACCCAAAATAAAGCCATCAAGAAGCTAATGTTCCCATTTTTTAAATTGTAGATAAATGATCCTTTTACATTGTTGATTACCTAAATTTCTATTTTTTATAATTTATTTATTTATTTAGGACTGTATGACTTTAATATAGTGGTATATGTATATTAGTTTTGTTTAATTAGTTTTTATTTTAAAGTTATATTGATTTTTTAAGTTTTTTATAGGTTGTTGGTATATTATTTTCCAATTAGTGTATATGTTTTTTGTTGTATGGTATATAATTTTTTTTTTATGATATTTAATTTCTATTTTATTATACATAGTGGCAGTATATAATTTTGTATTATGGTATATACATTTTAATGGTAGTATATAACTTTGTTAGCATAGTATATACACTTTTAAGTAATAATTTTGTAAGTTTTGATTATATATTATTTTTCAACTCAGTATATATATTTTGTGGTATGGTATATCATTCAACAACCCATAAAAAACGAAAAATAAATCAAAATAACTTTAAAATAAAAACTAATTAAACAAAACTAATATACATATACCATAATATTAAAATATTTAGAATAAAATAGTAATTTGTTAAATGGTGTATTTGGTAATATGTGATATTAAATAGATAATTAGACTATTTTACTACAAAATTAAAAACATGGATTTTTACTCACTTTCACACAACATTAATGACCATTTTGCAACATGTCATTTTTCTTCGGCCCAACAAACAAGTATCGAAGTAGGTAGGCCCCGACATTTATTTAAACTATATGAAAAAGTTAAAAGCTTTTCGTACGACGTGGGACTTCTGACATGCATGTGCATTTTCAATGTTTAATCACACATGTACTTGTTCTCTTAATCATTTACGAAAGTCTGCCTCACAAAATTGGTTAATGCATGGAGTGAGCATATTGTTTATATTCATTTCTTTGGTTTATTATATATTTTTTGGACGAGATGATTGCAATCTATAGACTCTTCATCATGTTTTTCCATACGTAAATATTGGAGAATACTATATATAATAAGCCGTCATGGAGGATAAAGTATCACCTTAGTTTATATTAGTATATGAAATTTACTAGATAAACTTATATTATGCTATAAGCCTACTGCATAAATGAATTTATATGTGGACAATCCATTAATGCTTTGTATGATAATATTTTAATTCTGATATTAAGAAAATCACTTGCCCAATATGCGTTGAAATCCTAGGCCAACTTGTCTCCATTAGCAGCTGGATAGTCTTGAAGCCGAAAATGGGTGGGGTTAATGACTTTTGGAAAAATAAGTAAAAAACAATACCAGTACATACCATAACTTTGCCTACTCCCACTCTATTAAACCCTAATTGTATACCTAAAACGAGATAACTTTTTAACTTAGAAATCATAACACTACATAGTTTTAGTCACAATAAATTTTGTGACTAAAAAAATTGTTTTATGTGTGTCATTACTAAAAAGTATGTGGTTATTAGTTACAAAATTCATAATTTATTATTACTAAATGTATTTTTAGTCACAACAAACTTGATCACTAAAAATAATATGTTGCCACTAAAACTAAATTAGTAACAACTTGTGATTAAATATGACTTTTTAGTCACAAATAATTTTTTATTGTGACTAAAAATGGCATTTAGTCACACAAAATATATGTTGTGACTAAAAAATTGTCACATATATTTATTTGTCGTGACATACTAACTTCACAACTTTATTAACTATGCAAGGTCTAATCTGCCCACACCCCTACACCCTGATATAATCTCAATGAGCGATTCTCCAATGGTGATGGTTGTTGGGAATGGTTTAAGAGTTTTTCCTCATTGAAAAAAGAGGAATTTAAATTAAAAAAAAAAAAAAAAGTAATGATCAAAACCCTCATACGAATCTGTACAGTACAAGCCCTTCTAGAGGTCCGTAACGTGTCATCCTTTGTTGAAAATTAACCATAGGTTACTCTAACATAATGTCTTTTTCACCATAATTTTCTTAGACCTGTGCGCATGAAATAAGGGACAACACTTAAAGTGGAAAAGTAAGACTTCAAGGACAAAAAGCATTACCCAAAGCCAACCTCTTCCATGCAACGTCTAATCATACTATCCCATAAATCGTAATTGCAATTTTTTTAAACCAGGATTTAAGGGATATGGATTTCCAAAATCTAATAAAGCATGATAGGGTTTTGAACTGATGTTTTTAAATTATGAATATATTGACAAATTCTAATTGATTGTATTCCACCATTTTGGTTGGCCCATGAGATATCTCAATCCAAAAACAGTGCATTTCATTAGAAGTGTCGCTAACACGTGACCTTTACGAGTAAGAGATTACATGGTGAAAGAAACCATGCATTCCAATGCATATGTGACCTCAATCTACTTATTAATTCTTTTAGAAATATTTATAAATTGATAATGTTCCCACCTTTAAGTTACATAAATTTGTATCACAAGCAACTTAAGTTTTTATAGGTTTGCAATTATAACTTGTTTACCGAGTTTTTCGGAAACGAATACAAACAAAATAATAAAAAGATAAGAACTGTAGAAGTGCGGAAATATAAATAAACAAACAGGTTTTTTACGTGGTTCAGGCGTTAACGAGCTTTAGTCCACGAGTCGATGTTATTATACTTGTAGTGGATTACAGTGAAATGGCTGGTGTATAAGACCCTCACAAACTCACAATGTTTCTCTCGGGTTCTCTTGAAGAAGATGAAGCTAGAGAGATTTCAGCAGAGTTCTTGCTATGTAATCTTTTTGGCCGTCCCCTCTATCGTAAAATGAGGGGGTCTTTATAGCTAGGGTTTTGGATTAGGGTTTCACTCTGCCCCCCTGAGCCTTAATTACACCAGCCATAAATAGGGGATACAATTACCGTAGTTGCCTGGCTACCAGACTCTATGTGGGTATATTTACATGAAAGTATGGGGAATGCACAAAGGCAGCTGTCTTTTCCAGGCTGTCAGCGGAACAGTAGACGAAGTGGTACCTTTAGGCGTGCTGGGATGTGTGCGGCCTCGACCTGTCAGGCGTGTCAAGCGGGATCCTATGTCAGGTGGAGATCATTCCAACTATGCCTCCTCCATGACTCGGTCGCTTGGTCTTCTTTCGTGCGAGGCACGGGACTGTATCCGCGAAGGTAGCCTGAAGAGCTTCTCCTGGAAGAACCTTCCCCGAAGGATATCCCTTTGGGAGTCCGGGAGAATTGACGAGCTTCCGTGACCTTCGGTTGCTTGAAAGAGTAAGCTTGACACTAAACGGGAGAGGCGAAGCCTTTCTGTCCATCCACGAGCTCTGGTCACTTTTCGTGAAAGACTTTGATAATTCTGCTTCCCCGAGGCTATCCATCTAAACGCTATCCGGAAATCTGGATAACATAACTGTAATTTTAAAAAATTAAGATTCTGAAATGAAAATTTGAATTTAGTAACTAAAAATATGTTTATAAAAATATAATTAGTTTAATGACTATAAACTATTTTTTAATTTTAAAATACTAAATATGTGAAAATGAAAAAAACATAATTTTATTGTTTCCTATTTCCTTCGTAAAATCTAAATCTAAATTCTGATTACCAATCATGTATTTTGACTAAATCTAAATTCTGATTACCAATCATGTATTTTGACGCTCCCACTTATTTTAAAAATCTTGGAGCCAAATTGGATATCAATCACACACTTAAGCATTGTTAAAAAGAATTGTACACTAAAATCACTCAAAACTTGTATCTACACGGTCGTGCAATATCTTCTGATGAGTTCACCACTCCAATCCATTCGATCAGGTTCGACAGCCCTAATGCATCCTACAATGATCGAAATTCAACTCCTCGAAGTGGAAGCAGCCGTCGACTCACCCCTGGAAGTGGCAGTGGCCGACGTTCTACCCGCGCTCAATGCGAAGCCGGCGTCTCCGTTCCGCCGCGGCTGGTGCCTGCACCAACTGCGTGGTGCAATAGTCCCTTTATTCTAGGGGGAGACGACTACTTTGTTTGGCCACCGATACCATCGTCGAAGTTCATCAGACTTGTCTCGAGTTGGCTACTATGATGTATGCACTAGTTGACGCGACACACGCATGTAGTGACAAACTAAGAGATATTACACGTAACATGGACGACATGGAGATTCCTGTCCCAGACATCGTGCACATTGACTGAGTTTTTGGTATTATATGCATATATTAAGGATTCGGAATGAGAAGAATGACGGTGGTTTCGTTTGAGTTTTTGGTATAACCACTTGTACATTGTATGAAACCATTATATATTTTACTGTTTCAAGCCATCCTTGGCTTTAATTTTGTTTGTCTTCGTTTTGTTGTCCTGTGTAGTGTGTGCTATAGTGTCCATGGGGGATGTTATTTTGAATATGTGTCTGTACTAATCTATTTAGTTTAATGAACTATGCTTTGACGCAAAATTGATTTCTTTTTCCATACACATCTTCAAAATCTACAAAATTTTTTAATATGCCATGCACATATGGCTACATAATATTCAATAAAGCAAGATAATAATGCTGCAATGTTGAATGCAAGCTGAACCAGTTAGTCTTAACAAGATAATACTTCATATATCCCATATTAAAGTAGTATCAAATACTCAAAACATAGACATTTATATTCAAAATACCACTACAGATGGTAGATATCATAAGATAAAGGAATGGCTACATAATATTCAAAATGCAAGCATAAAAACAAATACAACGCAAGGCAGTGCAACATATTATTTGTTTTCTCCATCATTTTTCACCGTAGCATCTCTGTCTCTGTTTGATTCATCTTTGGTGGGATCATCGTTCTTGATGTCGGTGTGATGACTAGAGTCTTCGCCGCCGATTTTGCTTGTGCCCGATGTTTCACCGGTGTCTCCAGCAAGATCCACCTCCTTCTCGGCTGAGTCACCTCTCCATCTGTGAAAAACGTGTGCTTGTTGATGACACACCCACACCCACACTCAGTGAAAGTGTGTTTGAGGGGGGTTAAATGTCCCACCATGGTAGCCGTTGAATGCAGCAACTTCTTGCACAAAGAAACGATATGGAACAATAATACGTTGGATTAAAATCTTATTTTATGATCATGTATAATGAATAATGCTATTATGAGGTTAGATACAAAATTAAGTGATTAATTATATTATAAGTAGATATCATATGCTATTAAAGTGTTATGAATTTAATGTATAGAAATAGTAAAGTGAATTTTTAATTTTACAATCAACAAAATTGAAAATTATTAATTATAAATTAAGGTTGTAGTCACCTATGTAGCAGTAGAACAAGAGAGAGGAAAAGTTGAGAAAAGAGCTCTGAAGTAATGCAATGACTGGCTTACATTCAACAGAGACAAATGTTTTTATATAGCTACAGAGTTTATTACAAGACAGAATATAATTCTGTTATAACAGATTTAGTTAGTAACAGAAAACTAACTAATCCTATTTTATTAACAAGCTATTAGTTATCATCCCCCCTCAAGCGAAAAGGGGAAGTCACCACTTTGAGTTTGTCTTTAAGATAGTGAAACTGATCGATGGGAAGAAACTTTGTGAAGATGTCTGCAACCTGATCAGATGTTGGGACATAACGCACTGCCAATTCATTGTTGAGTAGCTGATCACGGACAAAATGCTGGTCAATTTCAATGTGTTTGCAGCGAGCATGAAAAATAGGATTGGCTGATAACGAGGCTGCACCTTGATTATCCACCCAGATGACAGGAACATCTGCTAATTGGACTTGTAAATTAGTGAGAAGAGATCGGAGCCACTTGATTTCGGCTGCTGTGTTGGCTAAGGTACGAAATTCAGATTCTGTGGAGGATCTTGCTACCACTTGCTGCTTCTTTGCAGACCAAGAGATGAGATTGGAGCCTAAGAAAACTGCATGCCCCCCTGTGGATCTTTTGTCATCAATACAACTTGCCCAGTCAGCATCTGAGTATGCTGCCAAAGACATTCGAAGAACAGGTCGAATGAGAAGACCATCAGATATGGTGCCTTTCAAATATCTGAGTAGGCGCTTACAAACTTCCCAATGAACATGCGTAGGAGCATGAATAAACTGAGAGAGTTTATTAATAATAAAGGCAACATCAGGTCTATTTAGAGTTAGATACTGAAGAGCTCCTAATGTACTTCTGTAAAGAGTTGTGTCTTCAAATGGAGAGCCTTCCATGAGAGAAAGTTTGTGAGAACTCGAAGTAGGCCTAGAACAACTCTTAGCTCCTTCTAAATGAGCTTTAACCAAAAGATCTGTGATATATTTTGACTGAGACATATAAAGACCTTCTGGGCTGCGGTGAATCTCAACGCCGACGAAGTAGTGAACTTGTCCCAAATCTTTTAGAGAAAATGCAGTGTTGAGATCATTAACCAGCTTCTGAATAAGCTTAGTATTAGGCCCTGTGAAAAGTATATCATCCACATATACTAAAAGAATGATTAAGTCAGGTCCAGTACCATAGATAAAAAAGGGAGGTGTCAGCCTTGGATGCAGCAAATCCCCAGTGAAAAAGAGTGGATTTGAGCTTGTCATTCCATGCCTGAGGAGCCTGCTTAAGGCCATATAATGCCTTATGTAATTTGCAAACATGATTAGGTTTGCTAGGATCTTGAAAGCCGTGATGTTGACACATGTACACTGTCTCATTGAGAGTACCATTGAGAAAGGCATTTGCAACATCAAGCTGTCGAATTTCCCATTGAGATGAGACAGCTAATGTTAAAACAAGCCTGACCGTAACTGGTTTGATAACTAGACTGAAAGTGTCTTCAAAGTCAATGCCCGGTTTCTGAAGATAGCCTTTAGCTACTAATATGGATTTTAGCCTGTCAAGAGTACCATCAGCAGTAAGTTTCACTCTATGCACCCACTTATTGCCAATAAGATGCATCTGAGGCTCATAAGGAACTAATGTCCAAGTGCCTATTGAAAGAAGGGCATTATACTCTTTTTCCATTGAAGCAAACCAGCCTGGATGTTGAAGAGTAGCTTTGAGTGATTTGGGTTCAGTTGGCAATAATGATTCTGGTAAAGGATGCTTAGTAGCCATATATGCTTTGGGTTTATAAATGCCTTTTTGAGATCTTGTAACCATAGAGTGTGTCCTTAAAGGAACTGGTCTGACAGAAGTGTATTCAGGGGCACCATTTGAACAATCTGACTCAGTCGGGGCATTAGGTGAAGATGCAGTAGGAGAAGGAGAAGTTGCAGGCACAGGATATGGCAATGATGAACCATCAGATGAGGAGGATGACTTAGGTAATGAAACTTCAGAGGCATCAGCAGCAGCAGGAGTCATTACATGCTCAGAAGGAGAGGACACAGGAAAGGCCGGTGAGGTAGTCGATGCAACAGGAGAAAACATGGGATTAGTTGCTGAAGCTACACCACTTGTAGAAAACTGAGCAGTAGGGAAAGAAGAAGAGGAGTCAGATTGTACCTATGGTGATGAAGTAACCCAAAGTGCTGGGTATACAGATTCATTGAACTTCACATGTCGAGCGATTAACATTCTTCCAGCCATATTTTCACAAAGATATCCTTTATGCTTGGGTGAATAACCAAGAAAAATGCACTCTTCAGATTTGAACTCGAGCTTGTGATGGTTATATGGCCTAAGATGAGGAAAACAAGCACAACCAAAGGACTTCAAGGTGCTGTAGTCAGGAGCCTGTTGAAAGAGACATTCATACGGGCTAAGATGATGAAGAACAGGCGTAGGCATTCTATTGATAGAGTAAGTTGCACACTGAAATGCATGCCACCAGTAAGACATGTCAAGACCAGATTGAGCAAGAAGAGTTAAGCCTGTTTCAGTGATATGCCGATGCTTCCTTTCCACTCTCCCATTTTGTTCGTGAGTGTGAGGACAAGAGTGTTGAAACTGTATGCCCTGATCTTTTAGAAACTTGTCAAAAATTCTGTATTCACCCCCACCATAAGCTTGAACTCGCTTTATAGGCAAGTTAAATTGTTTCTCAACCAAGGCTTTGAATTGAATAAACAATTCAAAAGGTTGTGACTTAACAGTCATAGGAAAAACCCAAGAAAACCTGCTGAAATCATCAATAAACACAATGTAGTATTTGTAGTTATCTTTGGAAACAACATGTGACGGCCCCCATACATCAGTGTGAACAAGTTCTAAAGGTTGGTTAGCACGAGTTTGAGACAATGAGAAAGGTAATTTGTGACTTTTACCTCTTTGACATGCAGAACAAAAGTGCAGATTTTTAAGGGAATGAGGAATATGGGCTTGAGTCAATATTCTGGTGAGAATGGCAGGCGCAGGATGGCCAAGTTTGCAATGCCATAGATTAATATCAGTAGATAGGACTGAGTTATAGACAATAGCAGGTGAACTTGTAGAATAGGGAGATATCAAGTCTTTATTCATATTTGTAGAATTACATGAAAGTGGGGTACATTTGTGATTACAAGAATGAACTGTACAATTATTTGAAACTAAAAAAGCAGTAGACTCGGCTAGATGACATTGAATTGAAGTGTTTGACAGACTCGAACCATCATCCCCAAGGAGGTAAAGGCCATCATTAAGTTTCCCTTTGATTAGAACAGCTCCTGTTTGCTTGTCCTTGACAAAACAGCAAGATTTATGAAATTCAAGAAAGACATCATTATCATTGGTGAGTTTAGAAACACTAACCAAATTTTTAGTGATAGATGGAACTTTCAAGACAGAATTTAAATGCAAGGGAGAAGAGGTTTTGGAAGGAATTAAAGCTTTACCAATATGAGAAATGACAAGCTTCTTACCATCACCAACCGCCACAGTTTCTTGTCCACCATAAGGCACAACACTCTCAAGAGGGGCTTCATTATAGGCAATATGGTTTGTGGCGCTAGTATCTACATACCAACCTTGATCATCACCAAAATCAGAAACCATTTGAGCTATGTAGGCAGACGGGTCATAGTCAAGAAAGTGCTCAGCAAGATTGGCTTGAGGTTGAGGTTGGCCAGATGCAGATTTAGGGGTGATCCAGTTCTTATCAAACCGATAATGACACACTGGAGCAGTGTGTCCATATCGCAGACACACTTGACACAATGGTCTATTTGGATTGTACGAACGGGTATACTGAAAGTGTTGAGAAGTAGGATGGCCACGGGAAAATGATCTTGAAGAAGGCTCATGTGTAGTGCCTCTGCCAACACCAGTAAACGATCGAAAACCACCATTTCTTGAGCCAAAAGTGAGATTAGCAGCCATCTTTTGGAAAGATCCATCATAGTAGTGTGTCTCTCAAGCCGAGTTTCATGAGACATGAGTAATGCTTGAACTTCTTCAAGAGAAAGATTGTCACTCCGAGATGTAATGCCAGAGACAACAGGATCAAATTTGGACCCAAGACCATTCAAGAGGTGGAGAATTAGATCAAAATCAGAGATAGGATGTCCAGCTATGGCCAATGAATCACAGAGAGCTTTAAGTCTATCAACATAGTCAGATATGGATTGAGTACCTTTATGAACATTCGACAACTGACTTTTGAGCTAGAGTAGTCGAGCCTTCGATTGACTGGAGAATTTCTGCTCCAAGGCTTTCCAGACCGAATTGGAACTAGTGTAGCTGGCCACCGTGCCAAGAATACTCTCGGTCATAGAGGACCTAATCCAAGAAAGGAGAAGTTGATCTTTCTTGTGCCACTGAGAGAATGCAGGATTAGGATCACCATTGATGAGATACTGTGGTGGTGAAAGATCAGTAAGTAGAATTTCATCCAAATCATGGCCAATCACTGTTGGAAGAACTTGAGATTTCCAGGCAAGAAAATTTGTGCGATCTAACTTGATAGTTAGAGAAGAAGTGAGTGAATGAGAAAAAGGATTCCAAGCTTGAATCGCAGGAACATTTGGAAGAACACCAGGATCGGAGATGCCCGCTGGGGACGAGTGGTCACCAGAGGAAGCCATTGACACAGGTCAGGGGCTGTGATACCATGTAGCAGTAGAACAAGAGAGAGGAAAAGTTGAGAAAAAGAGCTCTGGAGTAATGCAATGACTTGCTTACATTCAACAAAGACAAATGTTTTTATATAGCTACAGAGTTTATTACAAGACAGAATATAATTCTGTTATAACAGATTTAGTTAGTAACAGAAAACTAACTAATCCTATTTTATTAACAAGCTATTGGTTATTAACCTATATATATGTATCATTTTATTCTATCCACAATCTCATTTACTGAGAAGAAAAGTGAGACTCTTATCTCATAGAGATACATATTATATAGGAAGATTTAAACTTTATGTGTAATCTCCAATAATAGTTTCAGGTTAGTGCTTCCACTCTCATGTTCATCTTATTCTTACTTTTAGTAACATAATTAGGATTTAGGATTATGTATTGAAATATTGATATTTATGCATGTTGTTTGGGTGTTTTATAATTCATAACAAGTAGTATGAGAGCTACTTTTGCTAAATTAATTAAAGATTTGATAATTTTATTCATAGAAATTTAGAGATTTTCTAAAATTAGGATTTGGATCTTTATTAATACTGCTGGATTTTTTAATCTTAAATTAACGCAATTCAGATGTTTCTTTTCTTTAGATATATCTGTATAAATATATATATATATTTTTTGGGTTATATTGTCCGGATATATATATATATATATATATTTCTGGGTATATTGGTTTCGACGGTGACTTTTTGGTATCTCTTTATGTGATATCTTAATGGTTTTTCTGTTTTCTGCCGTATACCTTTTGACTGCCGCAATATAATGGTTCAATATTCTAAATTTTACCTTTATCATATAAAATGAAATTTGAAATATTTGTTGGCTTTTTGTTATGTACATTATATGTTTTGTGGATTCCAATTTTTGGTTTGTTAAAGTTTTGTTTTATATAATCATGGCTTCAACTTTTCCTTTTGTTTATATATACACATGATTCGTGTATATGTATATATATATATATATATTCTTATAAAATTTATTTAGATACTTTTGTACAAATTTTTAATTTAGTTTATATTTAATTGAAAGATAAAATATTAATTTCTTTAGGAACAATTAAATTTAAAATTTGGTTTTGGGAATTTTCTTAAGGATGTCTAATATTTTAAATAGGTTAATTGAAATAACAAGTCACCAAAGTGACATTTTTTGTGTAGATTAAATTATTTAAAATATCAAGATACTTGTGTGTTTGTAATTTATGCATATATTAACTGACCCAAAAGTAAGTGAATATTTCGTTGAATTTCATACACACCTGTGGTGATAAATGTGTGACAATTATAAGGTATTTTGTGTGAGCAATATGTTAGTCCAAAGATTGACTTATTGTTTGACATAATTTATTGTCAATGTTTGATTGCTATAACAAGAGTATCACTTACAGTTAATATTATTGTCCAAATATTTAATATTAATGTTGTGCTTGGTATCTTGAGATGGGATTAACCAATTTTTGAATTTATTGTTTGATTATGCATATTGATGTGAGCTTGTTTTGTTTGTTTTGTTCTATATTCAGCTAGTTCATCTTCTGCTGCCTCAATATCTGCTAATATTAATTCTATTCCTATGCTTAATTGGACCAATTTCAAGGATTGGAAAATTAACTTACTTATAATTTGGAGATGTATGGATTTAGACCATGCATTAAGGGGTGAACAACCTACACCTCTCACTAGGGAAGCACCCGTGATGAGAAAATGATTTTTGAGAGATCACATGAATTTAATGATTATGAAACACAGCATCCCAGAAGCTTTTTGCGGCACAGAATCCGAAGGGATTACTAAAGCCAAGAATTTCCTTGAACAAATTGAGGAACGTTTTGCTAAAAACAATAAGGTTGAAATGACAACACTGCTGGGAATAGTACCCTTAAAACAATTGTAGTTGACAAATATTTTAAATGAAATAAATAATTGAATTGAATTATTATACACTACAAGAAATTCGACATTTACCTACCAATTTTATTTGTGGGTAAAAATGGTATATTGGTAGGTAAATCCATTTACCTACCAATTTTGACTAATAACATATTGGTAGGTAATAGTTAGTCGAGAAATGTATTATTACCTACGATTAGTATATTGGTAGGTAAAAATCATGTGGACCCCACAAAAAATGAGTCAACATCATTAATCTAGTGTTTGACGTGGCATCATACGTGGCAAGTTACGTGGCACTTCATGTGGCACATGACATAGAAATTATGTATCAAGAAAGATGGCATGGCAAATGACGTGTCTTCCACCGTGGCAGGTGATGTGGCAGATGATGTGGCACGTGACACTAGCTTATTGGGTCACGTGGCAGCGTATTAGATTTGGACATTTACCTACACTTAAATATGTGTAGGCAATAATTTAATTTATTGGTAGGTATTATAGATAGCAGTAGCTTATTGGGCCACGTGGCAGTGTATTAGGTTCTGACATTTACCTACACTTAAATATGTGTAGGCAATAATATAATTTATTGGTAGGTAGTATTGAATTATTATTTTGGAAAATATTTAAAATTAATTATTTATAGATGATAAATTAATTTAATTAATTAAAAAACATACAACTTTTATAAAATAAAATAAACATACATTATAAAATGTTCAAACAAATAAACATAAAAGATAAAATGTCCATAATAATTTATCTTTAAAGTTTTGAATTAAAAACATAAAAAAAAAAACTACGAATCATCTTGTTCCTCTAGAATTGAAGGGACAGGGAGAATTTCCCACATTTGCATCAGAACATTGATCTGACAAAGGCGATGGCATCATATTGTTTTTCCTTAGTATTTCTATAGCAATACTTAGTTGGTCATTTGTATAATCAAGTCGGTTGTTTGCTTCATCAAGGCGTTGGGCTAGCTCATCATATGTTGGCTTGTTTGACTCAGTTGGATTGCGTTGGGAAGTATAAGTTGTACTTGAAAAAGATCGACCCCAACCTTTCAAGTGTGCAGAAGAGTGTCCAAGAATACGATCCATAATGTCTTTATCAGACATTTCTTCTAGAGTGTGTTGAGCTCTTAACGCCATCATTTTATCCTATATACTCATTTTATTTTCAAAGTAATAATGATAATTATAAATAAGTTACAAAATTAAAAATTAAAATTTATACTTACATATATTTTTGCTAAATCTGGTCCAATCCATATTCCCTTTTTCTCATCATAATGTTTTAGACGCCAAGTCTCGATTTGGCCAGTGGAAGATGTTAATACCATTCCCCTTACAATGTGATTTCACAGTGTTGAAACAAATCCATTTCTAGACTCTTACTTTCTCTTTGAACGATTAGCATTATTCTTCAATAAACTTTCCTAAAAAAGAGAATAAGAAAAGTTATTAACACAAATAAAATTAATTTCAAGAAAATAAATAATTACCTTAAATTCGTTGGAAAACCAATGATCACACAACATCTCCCAGTCTTATTGGCTATCATCCTTCAAATCAGGATGTCGTTTCCTCTTTGTCATTTGAACATCTTCTTCTCCTCCAATTTCTTTGAAATATCCATGTAACTTGTACTTGAAATTCTTCCAAGCTTTCCCATTTGATCATCAATGCATTTTATAGTGGTCTCATCATGCAAGTCAATATCAAATGAATCCTACAATTATATAAAATAAAATTAATAAATTTTTTATATTAGTTTAATTTATAACTGAATTTTTTTTAATATAAAACCTACCACAAGAAGATATCGTAATGGAGCTCTCACATCCTCGGGGACGAATCTCCAATCTTTGTAATGAAATGTGCCATGGTTGCGAACAATAAATCGAATCTCGTTATTAAATTTCTCAACATTTCCACAATAGGCTGACGACACTCAGCTTCAAATACAACAGGTAACTTCCAACTTTTAGTTGCCTTAGCATCACTAGCAGTTTTGTATCCACGAGTAGGCCCACATGTTTTGCTACTACTAGGACCACTTGATTCTATAAAAAAAAATGTAAGTTTAAATTCATCCTAATTTTAAAACAATAAAATGTCAAATGTATGAGACATACTAGATGATGTTTGAGATACATTATGTTCAGTGACAGAGTCAACAGCAGAGGCTTCTTGTTGACTCTGAACAATAGGGGGAATGCTACTTTCAGGTGGATCACCCTGAGTAGTAGAGCGGGTGGTGGGGGCATTTGGTC
Source organism: Humulus lupulus (assembly GCF_963169125.1). Taxonomy (NCBI): domain Eukaryota; kingdom Viridiplantae; phylum Streptophyta; class Magnoliopsida; order Rosales; family Cannabaceae; genus Humulus; species Humulus lupulus. The sequence goes on along the minus strand of NC_084797.1, from coordinate 11,846,400 downwards.
GAGGTGGTAGAACATGAATAGTAGAGCGAGTGATATAGACATCTAGTTGTTGACTAGCCTGCTGAGTATGAATGGTGGAGCGAGTAGTGCGAGCAAGTTGTTGCATGGCAGTATTAGACTCGAGCATGGGCAATGGAACGAGTTGTACGACGTCCAGGTGCCATGATAACTAATAATTTTATAAAATAAAAAAATATTAGAATACATATATAGATACTACATGTATAGAACGCATAGAATACATGTAAAATAAAAAATGATAACTAACAATTTTTTTTTAAGATTTCGTGTCATCATCAAATTGTTCTTCTAAATAATTTTCTACCTCACTATCACTAGAACATATCACTTCCCCATTAAAGAAGATATCTCCATCATCAAATCTTTGTTAAGTTCAATAAATTCTACTTCATCTACTTCCGCGCCAATATTCGTTTGAACAAATTCGCTTGAAAGACTTAAATGTGCAACATCTCTATGCACTAAGGACGAACTTTCAATCAAATCCTCTATAATGACCCAAATTTCCTAAAAGGTTTAGGACTTTGATTAGGAGGCAGGGACGACCATAATTGATTTATTATGTCATTAAATGATTATATGCATGATTATGTGAATTATATTATTATATGATGATAAATGCATGCATATGGGGTCTACTTTTCATTATAAGGGCATTTTGGTAATTTGGCCTGTTGATGGCATATTTGTATATTTTCATGCATGTTGGTGAATTATGAATAAGACCACATTATAATGTGGATTTGTTCGAGCCATTCGGCATGAGACGATCTTTGAAGGCAAGTTAGCGGTTTGGGGTTAATTTCGAGGCTCAGGGTGAGTCCCGGGGCAATTTGATGATTAGTACATCTCTGGGAATTAAAGGGTAATGGGATATGATGTATTAGCATTTGAGAATATTGTGAGTAACAGGAATTGGAGGACGTTAATTATGATTAGCGGGATAAGTGGGAAATGACATTTTTGCCCTTGGGGGCTGTTAAGAAAAAGAGATAGGCTTGGGGGCATTTAGGTCATTTGACCTTAGGATATGTTTAAAATTAGTAAGTTGTAGAAGAAAGAGACCAAAACAGAGCTTCTTCTTCTTCTCCTCCTAATCATTTCCTTCTCATTTTTCCTTTGATTGAGGCAGTGAGAGATTGGCCTAGACCGAGCAACGTTCCAGAGGTGAGAAGTTTTCTAGGATTGGCAGGATATTATCGGCGGTTTGTTGAGGGGTTCTCCAGGATAGCTACACCGTTGACAGAATTGACAAAAAAGAAGACAAAGTATGTTTGGACAGACAGATGTGAGAACAGTTTCAAAGAATTGAAGCGGTGATTGATCTCTGCGCCAGTGTTGAGTTTGCCGACAGATAATGAGAAATTCGTGGTTTACTTTGATGCTTCTAGACAGGGTTTGGGGTGTGTTCTGATGCAAGCTGGTAAGGTGATAGCCTATGCATCGAGACAGTTAAAGGAGTATGAGCAGAGATATCCCACTCATGATCTGGAATTGGCAGCGGTGGTATTCACACTTAAGATTTGGAGACATTATTTGTATGGTGAGAAGTGTGAGATATACACCGACCATAAAAGTCTGAAGTATTTCTTTACTTAGAAGGATCTGAATATCCGCCAGAGAAGGTGGTTGGAGTTGGTTAAGGATTATGACTACGATATCCTATACTATCCAGGGAAGGCTAATGTAGTGGCTGATGCATTGAGTCGGAAAGGCACAAGACAGTTGTTCAGTTCGAGACAGATATCTGATAAACAAGCTGAGGAGATTACTAGAGCGGGAATTGAATTAGTGGTTGGCCGGTTAGCCAACATCACTCTTTAGTCTACAGTTCTTGAGAGGAACAAGGAGGCGCAGGGGAAGGATTCCCAATTGAGAGGTCATAGGGAGAACGTCTTAGTCGGAGTGGCTAAGGACTTTTCTATTTCAAAGATGGGGTTACTGAAGTACAAGGGTCGGATTTGTGTTCCGATGGATTCTGATATCCGGCGGGAGATTCTAAATGAATCGGATACCACTCCCTACTCTTTACATCTAGGTACAATGAAGATGTACCAAGATTTGAGAGCTTTATATTGGTGGTCGGGCATGAAGAAGGATGTGGTGGATTATGTGGCCAAGTGTTTAACGTGTCAGCAGGTCAAGGCTGAACATCAGAGGCCAGCAGGGTTGTTGCAGCCTCTAGGGATTCCAGAGTGGAAGTGGGAGGACATTACCATGGACTTCGTAGTTGGTTTGCCAAAGACCGTGGGTCAGCATGACTCGGTGTGGGTGATTGTGGATAGATATACCAAGTCCGCCCACTTTTTACCTATCAGGACGACTTATACTGTGGAGCAGTATGCTTAATTATATGTGAAGGAAATTGTTCGACTTCATGGAGCTCCGAGGTCGATAGTGTCAGACAGGGACCCTACTTTCACCTCCAAGTTTTGGGAGAGCCTGCAGAAGGCTATGGGCACGCGGTTGCGGTTTAGTACTACTTATCATCCTCAAGCAGATGGACAGTCTGAGAGGACGATTCAAATATTGGAAGACATGTTGCGAGCCTGTGTGTTAGACTTTGGGGGATCTTGGAGTAAATATCTCCCTTTGATTGAGTTCTCGTATAATAACAGTTATCAGGCGATTATCGGAGTGGCTCCGTATGACATGTTGTATAGGAGAAAGTGTAGATCACCTATCCATTGGGACGAGTCGGGTGAAAGGAGTTATTTGGGTCCGGAGATGGTTCAGAGGACCAATGAGGCGATTGAGAATATTAGAATGCGAATGCTAGCCTCCCAGAGTCGCCATAAGAGTTATTCAGACCTGGAACGCAGGAGTGTGGAATTTCAGGTTGGTGACCATGTATTCCTTAGAGTTTCACCATTGAGAGGAGTGAAACGGTTTGGTGTTCGAGGCAAGCTGAGCCCTAGATTTGTTGGTCCCTTTGAGATTCTGGATCGGGTTGGGGAGGTAGCTTACATGTTGGCGATGCCTCCAACCTTATCGGGGGTTCATAATGTTTTTCATGTATCCATGCTCCGAAAGTATGTATCAGATTCGACACACGTATTGAGTTATGAGAGTTTGGAGCTGGACCCAGATTTGTCCTATGAGGAGAAGCCGGTTCAATTTCTTGACCGGAAAGATAAAGTTTTGCAGAGCAAGACCATCGCCTTGGTGAAAGTGTTGTGGAGGAACAGCAAAGTTGAGGAGGCGACATGGGAACTTGAATCAGATATGCGGGAGCGGTATCCCGAGTTGTTCAAGTAATTTCGAGGACGAAATCTCTGTAAGGAGGGGACAGTTGTAGCGACCCAAATTTTCTAATAAGGCTTGGGACCTTGATTAGCGTGCCTGGAGGGCAATAATTATTATATTGTATTAATATATGTGAATTTAATGAATATATGATTAGAGTGCATGTTTAGGCGATTAAATATGCATGTGGGCCCTATTTGGTTGTCAGGGACATATTTGTAATTTTAGCCCGTTGAGGGCATAAATGTGATATATGTGATATAATGGTGATATATTTGTAATGTACGTTCCGAGACGGTCCTAAGGAGCTGTTTAGTTAGAAAGTCACAATGGGGTCAAATACCCAGCTCGGGAGGAGCCTAGGGTTATTTTGGGAAAATAATAACTTGAGTGTGGGAGTTATTGAGGAATGGTTAGTGGCACTTTGGTAACTTGGGTAACCATAGGTAACTCTTGAGGATAGTTGTATAAAGTGGGAAAGTGGTATTATTGCAAGAGATTAAGGAAAAGTCTAGGATGCCCTTAAGGATTAGCTAGAAACCAAGTTAGAAAGGAGGGCAATTGGGTCATTTGGCCTTAGGAGGGGATTAACTTGGCTGAGAGGGGTTAGTCATGTTACTTACACTTAGGCTATTCGGGAACTTTCTGCTGGAAGTATAGAGAGAACCAAGAAGCAAAAGGGAAGGGGAGGAAGGGCTAGTTTCTTGAGATCAAGGAAGGAGTTCAGGGCTGAGTTTGGGGCAACTGGAGTCAAGCTTAGGCCAAGATTGGTCCAGAGGTAAAGCATCATCTCTGAATCGTAGTTTCTTGCAAGTTTTTTTTTAGAGATTGGGTTGAATACTAAAAGTTGGGTTTTGGCTTAGTAATTGTGAAATTCAGCTTGAGAATCAAAGGGAGTCAAGCTTGGAATTGGATTTGGTGGTGGCTCAAGGTCGAATCCCTGTTTAAGGCAAGAATTTCGTGCACCCTTGAAGTTGATTGCTGGTGTGGTTTAAGATTTCTGAAGGGTGGTTTAAGTTTTGTAAGTTCTAGTTTAAGTTTTATAAAGTTTTAAAACAATTTATGAATCATGGGTTTGAATGTGTGTCGAGGCTTGTTGTTGATATTTCTGAGTTGTTAGATGGTCTATATGGGGTTTTGGATTGAATTTGAGACTTAGGTGTGCTTTGGGAGTGTTTTGGCTCGGGGAAAATGTTGGGAAAAACCCAGATTTCTGGGTTCGCGTATGGGCGCCGCGGCCTTATTCTTCCGTGCCGCGGCACTAGGAGGCATCAGGGGAAGGGAACCTCTCTGGGCGCCGCGGCCCCTAAGGGTTAGTGTCGCGGCGCTAGGCCATTTTTGGACAGGGGAAAATTTCAGTTTTTAGGCTTTTGCCCAGGGGGCTCAGGGGATGCTTCCGCCACCTTGTGTGGGGATCTGGGAGGTCTCGAGAGCTCGGGATTGGTTCCGGAAGATGTTTATGAATTGGTAAGTAATGAGAGTGTTATGTATATGTTGTGACTAGGTTTTCAGCGAGGCTTGGGTTAGAGGACCGTGCTTGAGGGTTCAATGCTCAAGAAGCTCGGGACACAAGTAAGAAAGTTGTTGTACCCATAGAGCAGGGCGAGGCCCCATAGTTGTGTTGCAGGACACAGCCCTATATGATTATGTGTTGGGTGTAGCCCATTGATTATGTTAGTATATGCTTAAGTTATGTTTAATTATGTTGTGTGTGCATATATGTGAATGATCGGCAAGAGCCGGGAACGGTGAAGGCCGGGTACGGCAAGGGCCGGGAACGGCGAAGGTCGAGAACGGCAAGGGGCCGAGAGTAGCGTTTAGCACGCGGAGTGCGAGTTGCCAGGGTAGAACCCTAAAGGATACCTGGGATATCCTTACGGTATAGACCGCAACCCAGGGCCTAGTAAAGTGCCTGGGACGACATGGCCGTATGTGTTTAGCCTGTTGACGAATTTGTTAAATGCTGAGTGGTTCATATGCATATGTTATCTATTTATGTGGAGTTTTCTTGCTGGGCTTCGGCTCACGGGTGCTCTGTGGTGCAGGTAAGGGCAAGGAGAAAGTCAACCGACCATGAGTATGGAGAACGTGAGGCGACGCATACATGTCTGGTCTACCTGGCTGCCACGGCCAGAGGTATTTTTGGAAGATGCTTGTAATGAACACTATTTTGTCGTATAGTCGACTTTAAATATATTTTGAGTTGTAGATATTTATAAACAGTGTTTTGGGATCCCAAGTGTTAAGCGTTTTATGATTTTCAGTAAATGGAATTATTTTCAACTTTTATGACTCTGTATATGGTTTAATTACATGTTTGTTTTAAAACCTCGACTAGTGAGTTAAAAGCACATTTTAAACTCACTTAGTAACGACTCTAAGATAGTAGGGCATTACATAAACCATGCTTCATGTCAAGAAAATAAAAAACTTGTTGTGCTTGAGTTGCCAGAATGAATGGTCGTCGGGAAACCAATTTGTGGACGTGTTAATGAATGTCAAATTATGATCCACAAAAATAGAGTTTCCTTTAGGATTGGAATTATACCACTTGCAACGAAATCAAAACACTTTCCGATAAAAAAGGAATGACAATTGTAAAATCTCAAGCAAAACCCCATAATACATAATAATATCGTTGTCATGGTCCCCTTTAGTGCAAACTCCAGAACATTGTGTACGAAGATTATCATCATGATCCTTGCACCGAAATCGAACACCATTTACAATACAACTATGATAACTAATGTATCGTTCTAATGGACCTTGAGATAGAGAATATAAATCATCATTTGCGAGAGAAGATTGTTGGACTCGCAGTTTAGATATCTACATGAAGAAAGAAACATATTACTTAGATATTTCTTAAATGGGGAAACAATTCTAATGATAATCCCATATATACATTTGTCTTAAACAAAGAAGAGAATTCTTCCATATGGGCAGTAAGAATTTGTTCGCTTGAAAGGCCTCTTTCTTCCAACAATGTTTTATGCTCACTACATAAATCAAATTGATATGAATTAGTAAGTGAAATATAAATGTATATTGTTGGAGTAGTAAAGAAGATTATTACTTATTCAAGATAGTCTTGAATAACATCAACACAATTATTCAATATGTACCATTAAACAATTTTACTGAAAAAATCCAACAACTTGACAGATGATGCGCCTATTGGACGAACATTGGAATTGAAAATGTCAAATTGATGACTTGTAGAAGGAAAATCCCAATTACGCTCAGAACGTGTGAATCTCGTCTCTATGTTAGAAATATATCTTGACAAGAAAGTTACAGCTTCATCTATAACAAAGGCTTCTGCAAAGGAACCATCAGGTTGTGGCATGTTTCTGGTATACTTTTTGTACAATCCCATATGACGTTCAGTCCCGAACATCCACTGTGAAGCAACTGAGACACCTAACAACACTTGATCTGGTAGGTGCACACAAAGATGAACCATTATGGTAAAAAATGGAGGGAATATTTTCTCCAATTTAAACAAGATAATAACAATTCCATCATTCAATTTAGTTCAGTTATATCATCAACTTGAATAGTTTTTGCACAAACCTTTTGAAAGAATTAACATAGCTTAATCAAAGCTGTTCGAATTTCCTTCATCCTGCATCCAAATCATCAGTTGGTTCACCATCCTCAACATCGACTAGCACTTCATCTTGTACGCCCTCTATTTCCTCACCATGGTGGTACCATCTAGTATAAGTACTAAGAAAACCATGAGTGAGCAAGTGCAACTTGATCACATTCATAGATTATGATTGTTTATTCATGCATCGTCGGCACGGTCATAACACCATCCCAATAGAGTTTATGGACTCACTTGTGTTATCCCCAAAAATTGGAGATCGATGACGTGGCAATAGAGGTGACAAGTGGCAGTACATAGTCCGTAAAAGACACATTAAGTAGTCAATAAATACATTGACTCCTCAGAGTTGTGATAAAGTGACCCGGTAGACTGATGAAGAGTTTGGACTGCTTGAGAGATGTCATAATCAAGCCAAATGCACCCGAGGAGAATACTTGGCCTAAGGTGTGCTCGGCTCGGACCCTAGTCCGAGGAGCCCAAGTGCTTGGCTCGGACCCTAGTCCGAGGAGCTCAAGTGCTTGGTTCGGACCCTAGTCCGAGGAGCCAAAGTGTTTGGCTCGGACCCTAGTCCGAGGAGAAGCCCATGCATGGGTGGCAAGTGATTAGCTCGGACCATAGTCCGAGGAGTGCCCCAGGTGATTGGCTCGGGCCCTAGTCCGAGAAATGCCCAAAGAGATGGGCTCGGACACTAGTCTGAGGAGAGGCCAAGTGATGTGCTCGGACCTTGGTCCGAGGAAGGCATCCCAAGAGGTCCGGTCGGACCATGATCCGAGGAGAAGCCCATGCATGTGTGCTCGGACCTTGGTCCGAGGAGAGCCAAGGAAAGTGTGGCTCGGACCATGATCCGAGGAGAGCCATGCATGCATAACCTTGAGCCAAGGAGAGCCTAGAGGAGTATGTCCGACCAGCACTTGTATGTATCCAACATGCATGTGTTCAACCAGGAGACTACGTCAAATTCCCAGAAACGACTTCAACAAGAATCGGTCTAGGCACCGCGGGAATCTCTCATTCCTCGCTCAAATTGAGGAATCTGTTGTATTTTGAATATTTCTTGTAATTTAAATAGAATATGAGTAATAAAATATCCCGATCCTAGGGGATATCAGTTTAGGATCCCAAGCCTATAAATAGAGGGTTGATGGGATCATAAAAGGATTTTTTTTTGGCAATTTGAGATTTGGTCTGAGTTCTAAAGAGAGAGAAAATGCGTTTTCCTTGAGAGAGAACCCTTTTTGTATTCCTGAACATTTACACTGAAGAAACTCAATTGGCACTGATTCATCTGATCTTGAGTGTAGATAAAGTAATAAAATCTCTAACTGGATTAGGCTATTACCGACTGAACGGGGCTGAACCACTATAAAATCTTGTGTGTTATTTACTTTTCTTGATTAAACTGTCTGTGTCGTTTAAATTTTCTTGAAGGTTTGTCGTTATTGACGTTCTCACGTCGTTGGCTAAAAACACAGTCAACAACTTGCAACACTTATAAATTCGTTTATACCAGCAGCATATTCTGGTGATAACTTATCAAGTATGTTTATCCAACTTCGAACTATAACAAATCTAACTCTGCTGGTATTTTGACACCCCGCCTAATAACATTAACTATAAAAAACTTACTAAATTTGAATTTTATGAAACATATTATGTAATTGACACAAATTTATAATTTGCATTTTATGAAATAAATTATAAAATTATATTACCAAATGCGATTTTCTTAAACTAATTTAATTTTCATCATAGAATAAATCATTTTACTTAAATTTTATCATAAAGTTTCTTTATTTTATTGATTCAAATTTTATCATAAAATCAATTTTTTAAATTACTTTATGATTTACATTTCATAAAACAAATTATAAAATTTTACTACTACACGGGAAACAATTTCTAAATTTTATTAATAAAATCCCTTTATTTAAAATTTACCCTTATGCACACTATTTTTTAATTAAATCAATTCATAAAATCCCTTTATTTTATTTATTTATTTTATTTGGAATTTTTAACCATGAATGCTTTTAAAAATTTAAAAAAAAATTGTTTTTGGGTCATAAACTATTAATTTCAATAACATTTTAAAAAATTACCATTTTGAAGTTACATTTTAAAATCAAATGAGTTGATCATTGAGAAAAAATTAAAAATTATAAAACATTAATGATTTATTTGATTACTTCATAAAGACTTTTTTTAACAGAAAAAAAAATGAGTACATTAAGTTTATCACTTGTTGGAAAAAAATTTCCATAACTAAACTTTTTTATCTTTCCAACTAATTTTTTACCAAAATATTTTTTATATGTTGCCAAACAATATTCATTGATAAGATAAACTTGAGGAACATGAGACAATTAAAGATAAACTTACTAAATATTCAATAATAAACTTAAGATAATATACAAACTTTTGTACAATCTGAATATTTATACTTGTCATTTTTCAAAACTTAATAATATATTATATTATTATAGTAAATTAATACAAATAAAATATCACCACTTTGATCATCACAAAGATTTCATAAATTTATATAATATGAATTATTATGGCATTTACATGACTTGGTATACGAGCATATATATATATATATGGGCACAAAATGCACACATAATCACCAAACATAACAATCATAATCATTTTTAAACATCATAGGCTAAAAAAAATTAAAACAAGACACATCCAAAAAAAATATAAATCAAGACATATCCAATATATATATATATATAAAACAGATCCAAAACAAATATAAAACAAGAGACAGATCCAAAACATGAGACATATGCCATAAAAGCTTCAGAATCTTGGATTATAAAACAGATGCAGATTTTGAACATAGCAAACAAGGCAGATAGATTTCCAATTTAATTCCCAATTTTTTTTTATAAGAATAGAAAAACTAGCAAAATAAATAACTAATTACCTAAAAAATTCCTAACTGAATAGACAAAGATACAAAATTTATACAATTATAAATAAATGTTCAAAATTTTATTCAGAAACATTAACCCAGATTTATATACACAAAGTACAGTAAAAAGCATTTCTCATCAAAATAAGAAAGCATAGGGGAACTCTCTGAGCATAAACAAAATTCCAACACAAATAACAGTTCAAAGACTAAGAACAATTACAAAAATGAAGCAAAATATAACAATGAAAACATAAACCAAATTACAACAATGACACATAACTGAAAAACTCTAAACAAAATCATAGCTAAATAACAGTGAAACAACTCAGACCTGAAACACAATAATCATCAAAACTGAATTTTCTCAAAGCATAATAATGAAAACATAAACCAGATTACAACAATGACACATAATTGAAAAACTCCAAACAAAATCACAACTGTAATCATAACATTCACAAAGCCTCAGAACAACAACAACAAAGCCTCACAACAACAATAACAAAGCCTTAGAAATATGAATCATCATTAATCTTTCAGATCAGTGGGGATTTAATAAAAAAAATCATAGATTTATACCTCAAAGCTACCAAGCCAATTTGTCCGAAACTCAAAGCCACCAAAAACCAAACTTCCAAAAAATTTACAGCCACCAATCCAACATAAAAGCCACCAGAAAAATCTCAAAGCCAGGCCAATCCACCCCAAAATAATCACAACCTCCAAAGAAACAAAAACCAAAACTTAAACAAAATATTAAAGACATTAATATCAGCAATCACAACAAAATATACACAGATCTGAAATAAAAAATTACCCAAAAAAAACTGAACAACAATGAGTGAGGCATAGAGATGGAGGCAGCTAAGAACTCAAGAAGAATGGCAGCGGCCCAGAAGTGAACAACAATGGTACGAAGGATGATGGTGGCGGCTCAGAAATTCGAAGAAAATTGGCAGCGGCTCTGGGATTCAGAGGAAGATGGTGGCAGCTCAGAAATACGAAGAAAAATAGCACTGCCTTAGAGATTGAAGCAATCGTACACCACAGAAACTGGTCCGAAATGGGAGAGCTATTGTGAGGGAGCCCGAAAAAGAGAGTTATCTGGGGAGAAGGGGTCCGAAAATGGGAGTAACCTATTGAGAGAGAATCGGAAATGGGGAAGATGAGAGTAGAGTGGGGGATGTTAAATTGAAAAACAATACTATGAGCATTATCAGTAAATCAGATTCAAAACAACATTACATGCTCATACAACAATCCAGAAACGCATTTTATTTAGAGCATTGAATTGAATATACATAGATGAAACATACCTGACATTGAGTCTCCAATGTTCATCCTTGAATCTCTCACGATCTACACAAAACAATATTAGAAAAGCAATGCAAGAGAGATCTTATGGAGAGCAACCCTTACCAAACCATATGCCACTGTCTGTTTCCCAACAACATATATGTTCAATATATATGTCTCATATGCTTTCTTACCCTAAGGGGTATATTGGGCCTATTGGGCTTATATTATCAGATATGGTGGACTATAATTTAATGGGCCAACCTATAGTCTTTAACGTGCTACCATGTGCCTCAATTGCAATTAGATTAATATTAACTATCCCATTATAGTCTTTAACTATTCGTAGGCACTCTAGAAAATGACTGTGATAATGGAATTATGTTTGTAATTATATTAGTCCATATAAAATTCTAACATTCTCCCACTTGGACAATATAATCAAACCACCATAATGTTGTCCATCACAAAAGACAGTCTAATAAATCATATATAACATCATATCAATAGGATACATATATTATTTATGATTCGGTCTTGAAGACATTAAAAAAAAAACAATAACAATCATTAAACCAAACATGCATGTGGTACATTAATTTGAGACTATGCGCATTCATCTCCTTTTGTACCTGTCACTTCGGTGAACAATAGTATATACTTATATAAACATATATACGTAACAGCAACAATAAGAAGTGACTTCAATTATCATTATGCATGTTCATAACAAAACACAAGCTATAAGCAATCCATACAAAATACTAGCATGTTTGATACATAATAACAAAACTCCCACTAAGCTCAACAAGCTAGGCTCCTAACAATCCCATTCAAGCAACATGCTCCAGAAATACATATATGGGTAAGCCTTTCGTTAGTGGGTCTGCCAACATGCTAGTGGTAGGCGTGTACTCAATAGAAATGAGGGACTCAGCGACTTTCTCTTTAACAAAATAGTACTTTATATCAATATGCTTTGAGCGAGAAGTACTCCTAGTGTTATTAGAGAAAGCTACTGCTGCGGAGTTGTCACAATACAATTTCAGCGGCCTCGAAATAGAGTCTACAACATTCAAAGCTGAAATGAAATTCCCCAGCCATATTGCTTGACAAGTAGCCTCATATCACGCCATATATTCTGCCTCCATCGTAGAAGAAGCTGTGAGTGTCTGCTTGACACTTTTCCATGAAACAGCTCCTCCAGCCATCATATAAATGTAGCTTGAAGTGGACTTTTTATCATCCACGCATCCTGCATAATCAGCGTCACTGAACCCAACTATATCAAGAGTGTCAGCTCGCCGATAAGTCAACATATGATCATTTGTACCCTGAAGATACCTCATGACTTTCTTAGCCGCTTTCCAATGGCTAAGACCAGGATCACTCAAATATCTACCCAACACGCCAACAACAAAAGAAATATCAGGGTGTGTGCATACTTGAGCATACATCAAGCTACCAACCAATGACGCATAAGGAATGACTTTCATTTCATCTCTCTCTTTATCATTTTGTGGATATTGGGCCTTTGAGAACTTATCACCCTTCACTATCGGTGCCTTCCCAGGAGAACATGCATGCATATTGAATCTTTTCAAGATCCGATCAATGTAAGTCTTCTGAGACAAACGAAGAATACTATTAGCCCTATCTCGAAGAATCTGAATCCCAAGCACATAGGAAGCCTCACCAAGATCCTTCATATCAAAATGGCTAAACAAAAGTTGTTTTGTCTCAGACAACAGATCAGAATTATTAGATGCAAGCAGGATGTCGTCGACATACAATACTAAAAAAAATGAAACTGCTCCCACTGACCTTCATGTACATACATTGATCTACAACATTCTCCTTGAAGCCATTTGCAGTGACAATCATATCGAACTTGAGATACCACTGCCTTGATGCTTGTTTAAGCCCATAGATAGACTTTTTGAGCTTGCAAACCATGCGTTCTTTGCCAGACTTCTCAAAACCAATAGGCTGAGTCATGTAAACATCTTCAAATAAATCTCCATTCAAGAAGGCAGTCCTCACATCCATTTGATTGAGTTCTAGATCAAAATGAGCAACTATAGCCATAATGATTCGCAACGAATCTTTGGTGGAAACAGGTGAAAATGTTTCTTTGAAATCAATACCTTCTCTCTGGCTATAGCCCTTAGCCACAAGCCTAGCCTTATACCTTTCCACTTGCCCATTGGAGTCACGTTTGATCTTATACACCCATTTGCATCCAATGGGTCTGCAACCTTTTGGTAATTCAACCAACTCCCAAACTTCATTTTGTGACATAGAATTGAACTCATCTTTCATTGCATCCATCCACAACACAGATTGAGGACTATTCATAGCTTCTTGATAGGTAACTGGCTCAAAAGTGTCTCCGACATCAAACTCATGTTCCTGTAAATAGACAAGGTAGTCATTAGGAATAGCAGACCTGCGGGTTCTCTGTGATCTTCTCATCATAGCTTCATCATCCCCAATATCAAGATTTTCACCTTGGTCTTGATTTTGAGGTTCATCATGAGTTTCTACCGGAATCTGTTCAATCACAGGGTCATCAATAGGAGCGGAAGCGGAAGCAACAGGTACAGGGACATAAACACGTTCTTCCCTGAATACAATTTCTCTTGACCCTTGACTTGAACCAAATTCTTCTTCAAAATAGACAGCTCTATCTGATTCTATCACTCTGGTGGTGTGAGAAGGACAATAGAACCTGGAACCCCTCGATCCAATAGTGTAACCTACAAAGTAGCCACTAATAGTTTTCGGATCAAGTTTCTTAGATTGTGGGTTATAGGGCCTTACTTCAGCTTTACATCCCCAAACATGAAAATGACGCAAACTCGGTTTCTTACCTGACCACAACTCATATGGTGTCTTTAGGACAGACTTACTAGGTACTTGATTCAAGATATAACCAGCAGTTCTTAATGCCTCACCCCATAAAAACTCTGGCAAGCTAGAATGAATCAACATACAGCGCACCATGTCAAGAAGTGTGCGATTTCTCCTTTCAGCGATTCCATTCTGTTGGGGCGTCCCTGGCATTGTATATCTTGCATCAATACCACATTCCTGCAAGTATTTGGCAAAAGGCCCGGGGTTCCTTCCAGTTTCATCATAACGTCCATAATACTCTCCACCTCTATCAGAGTTGACAGTTTTAATCTTCTTTCCCTTTTGAAGCTCAACATTCGTCTTGAAAATCTTAAAAGCATCCAAAGATTTAGATTTTTCACGAATGAGCTCAACATGACCATACCGGGAAAAATCATCAATGAAGGTGATAAAGTATCTATAACCACCCATAGCAGGTGGAACAAAAGGCCCACAAATATCAGTATGAATAGTCTCCAATACATCTGTGCACCTGTCTGACTTGCTCTTTCTAACCTTGGCAGTCAACTTTCCTTTTATACAATCAACACAGGCAGTGAAATCAGAGAAATCAAGATCCTGAAGTACGCCATCCTTCACCAATCTCTCCATTCTATCTCTAGAAATATGGCCTAAACGTTTATGCCAAAGCATAGAAGATTTCAAATCTGATCTTGCACGTTTTGACCCAACAATAGCATTAAGAGAAGAAGAACAAGAAGAAGTAGAAGTAACAAGAACAACATCATGTAAATCAAGCTTATATAAGTTTCCACATAAAGTTCCATTTCCAACCAACATAGAGTCACGATACAAAGTTAGTTTTCCAGTTTCAAAATGAAGACTATAACCTAGTCTATCCAAAATAGATACAGAAATCAAGTTCCTCCTAATAGAGGGTAAATAAGCAACATCATGCAACTCCAAAAAATGCCCAGTATTTAGCTGCAGTCTAACAGTCCCAAAAATTAAACTCTGACTTTTGTATCGTCTCCCATGTATACATGCTCCTCCAACCTACTCAGTCTTCTTCGGTTTGTCACTGCCTGCAAGGAATTTGTAACATGAATTGTAGCTCCAGTATCTAACCACCAAGTGTTTGAGGGCACATCAATAATATTGGACTCTAAACAAACCATGGAGATACTTCTTGTCCTACCTTTTCTCATGTCCTTCTCTTCCTTGGCAAGAATAGCAGACATCTCCCCAACAGTCCATTGCTCCTTCTGAGCATTGTAGCTTGATCTGATTGAATCAAACTGAGATGGAATGTTCTCCATCACCAACCACACCATGTAATCCTCACCAAGGTCCATATCCATGGCCTTAAGTTTATGATAGTGGCCCATGAGCTTGTCAATGTGAGCCCTAATGTCACTTGAACCATCGTAAACAGTGTGATGCAGCATGTTCAGATGTTCATTCTTCTCATTCTTTGAGAATTTCTTATACTTTTCCTTAATGGCAGCAAGAAAATCCTTTGCATTTTCAGACTTGGGAATACTATCACGAATGGATTCGTCCATGTGATATCTCATAAGCATCAAGCAACAACGATTGGAGTGTTCCCAGTCCTCATAAGATTTCTTAACCTTCTCAGTAGCATCATTAGCAGGCTTAGATGGTTCATCAATTCTCAAGGCCAAGTCCATTTTCATGAAGGTCAAGTTCATCGTGATATTTTCAATCCACTGCTTGTGGTTGGTTGCATTCAGCGTCAAGACGGCAGGAGATCTAGGAATGCTTACAGCTGAATGAGAAACAAGAGCAATAACTATTAAATACATGTTATGATAAAACATGTCATTTGTGCTCTTTTCTCATCAATATATGATCGCAAAATAACCAATGATCATTATGTATGCTAGAGTTCTTAGACAAACATACAAAATAGAACTCATACACAGGTAAGAACAATCTATTAAACATTATAATCAAAAACATTAATTTACTATCGAAAGGATAGATAAATTGTGATTGATGACGTTTAATAAATTTTCTTCACCATATTAAGCATCCTTACCAAGCAATTATTATCGATAGGATAATTAATTACTTATATAGATTTTAATGTAATTTTGGAGGAAAAAACACAAAATTTAAATGTTCCTCTTTACTAAAAAATTCACATGCTTATTCTTACGACAGGCAAGAAAATAAACAATAATTGTTGACAATATATATAATTAGATTTATGCCACAAAAGATTAAATACAAATACAATTATGAATAAAATTCATGGATTAATCTTGTGCATAAACATATATAAAATAGGGTATTAAAAGTTGAGTGAAATAGTGAAAAAATGGTCCAAAATGGACCTCCCACGTGTCCCCACGCCCCAAAAAAAAATCTGTGTGTTATTTTTTTTTTTTATATAAATAACCATAAAAACGACATGTAGTTTTTTGAAAAACGACTTGTAGTTTTATGAAAACGACTTGTAGTTTTATGAAAACGACATGTAGTTTTTCTGTGAAACGACAAAATTTTTTTTATCCAAAAACGGCATGTTGTTTTTCTGAAAACGACAGGACCAATAGGCTAAAAACGATGTGTCGTTTTTTTTAATACCTATGAAACGACATGTCATTTTTGCCTGACAGAGGCAAAACGACGTGTCGTTTTTGTTGTCCCTGCCCTTGAAAATCAGATCTACGGGTCTGGTTTCGACCCGATTTCGATCCGGCTGGTTCTTGGCCATTTTAGGCCGATTTCAAGCGCTTTTTGTGGGGGTTTTCATCCATTCGTCACCCATCACCCCATCTCTTCCTATAACTCATTTATTCCCAACAAAAGATGAAAAAACCCATAAATCTGAAATGGGTTTCTCCATTGTTAAGCTTTAAAAAAAAGCTTGATATTTTCATAAATAAAATGCCAAAAAACAAGTTGAAAACCAGTATTCATTATCAAATCTAATTTCCCCATTAACATAGAATGATTTCGAAATTTATTGTGAAAAATTAGATTTTGAAAAATTGGGTATATATCAAAATTTCAAGCCCTAAAATCAAATAACCTAGCTCATGATACCAATTGTTAAATTGAAAAACAATACTATGAGCATTATCAGTAAATCAGATTCAAAACAACATTGCATGCTCATACAACAATCCAGGAACGCATTTTATTTAGAGCATTGAATTGAATATACATAGATGAAACATACCTGACATTGAGTCTCCAATGTTCATCCTTGAATCTCTCACGATCTATACAAAACAATATTAGAAAAGCAATGCAAGAGAGATCTTATGGAGAGCAACCCTTACCAAACCATATGCCACTGTCTGTTTCCCAACAACATATATGTTCAATATATATGTCTCATATGCCTTCTCACCCTAAGGGGTATATTGGGCCTATTGGGCTTATATTATCAGATATGGTGGACTATGATTTAATGGGTCAACCTATAGTCTTTAGGGTGCTACCATGTGCCTCAATTGCAATTAGATTTATATTAACCATCCCATTATGGTCTTTAACTATTCGTAGGCACTCTAGAAAATGATTGTGATAATGGAATTATGTTTGTAATTATATTAGTCCATATAAAATTCTAACAGGGGAGGCGGCTCATGAGAGTAAGATAGGTTAGTGATGTTAGGGTTATTATAGTTAGGTTTATATAAATATATATTAATTTAACAATAATTAAATTAAAATTAATTTTTATTAAAAATTTATATAATTTTTTTACATATAATGTTAGTGCCACGTGTCACTTAGTAATACTTCCCTTGTATTACTCACTGGACATGTCACTACATTTCTCACATGTCAGCTGCCACGTATTTTATTATTATTATTATGCAAAAACGGATGGAAAAATAAGCGGGAATCAGCAAAATATTTCCCTCTAAACATAATCGTAGGTAAATCTTTTACCTACGAATACTAATGGTAGGTAATAATAAAATTTATAGCCCTATCCTTTTTATTGGAGAATCCCCTACCAATAGTCACTACGAAAATATAATCGTAGGTAAAAGAATTCTTTAGCTACCAATAAATATATGTAGGTAAAAAATTGGTAGGTAAAAGTTGAATTTCTTGTAGTGTATATACAAACTATGTCCGATATTATGTTGATAATATTATATAAATATCATAAAATTCCAAAGTTCATCTATATGGTCTTAATCTCATATTGGTATAAGAGGATCAAGATTGA
The DNA here is from genome assembly GCF_963169125.1 of Humulus lupulus. Classification (NCBI taxonomy): domain Eukaryota; kingdom Viridiplantae; phylum Streptophyta; class Magnoliopsida; order Rosales; family Cannabaceae; genus Humulus; species Humulus lupulus. The sequence goes on along the minus strand of NC_084797.1, from coordinate 11,828,223 downwards.
GATAATGAACTTGAAACAGTTCGCAGTAAAATAAAGTTATAGAATCTTTAGATTAATTACAACTAGTACTGTTCACTAGCATTATGAATACAAGTGACCTAGATCCGGGTCACTAGTGTAGTAGGACACTTTAGTGAAGTGTAGCATCTCAGAATTTTACTTAGCTAGATAGTAGTTTGTAGTATTTTAGTTTTAGTGGTTATAGGTTCATGCCGGGATTTAGTTGGAAACTCATAGAAACAGTTATAGAGATTTTATAAGTTTAACCTATAGTTTAGAAATATTAATTATAACATAAGGTTTGATTAATATATCTGGTCCTAGAAATATTATTTATTATAACCTAAGGTTTAGATAGAATAATTAAGAGCGTGACACTTGTCACAAGTATGTTTATTGATGATTTAAGCATTTTAGATGAATAAATTAATAAAAGATAGATCTAGAAGCTCGAGAATCTTCCAGCAGCTGTTAGGATTACGTCTTTCTCAGTCAAAGTTGTTTTAACAAACATCAAGTGTGCTGAAATTATGCAAAAAAGTGTTTAAAATATCAGCGTATGCCGATATATCGTAGTTATGGGGGCCGATATGTCGCCAACGGAAGATACGGAAAACACATCGACTTCGCACGAACGAAACCACGAAAGCTCGGGACATAGGTAGGGGCGATATATCACCTAGGGTGGGCGATATATCGGCTCCTGGAGCCATTTTTGAAACTTTGTGGATTTAAATTAGAAACAACCCTCAACCACTTGGACTTGCTCTTGAACGTTTTTGACCGAGTTCTGGGCATCTGTTGAACCAAAAATTCAAATATATTCAATTTATATTCATTTATTTATTCATTTTAAAAGGGGTTAGTTTCACTCCTTAAACTCTATAAATAAGACCTAGTACTCAACCATTTCATTCATCATTCAAGAATTTTTCAGAAGCTCCAAGCTGCTAAGTTTGTTCTAGAGAGAAAACACTAGGGTTTGGGATTTAAAAGATTTTCAATCTAAGCTTTATAAACACTTGGGAAGTAAGATAGAGTGTTATTACGGTATTGAGGTGTAGATCAAAGTTCTAGTCCATTCAAGGTATTCTTATCCTCAGATTTAGTTCATCCTAGTTCTTTTATTTTCTTTCAAATCCTAACTTAATTTTATGGCTTCTTGGTTAGGTGTTTAAGTTCTTGAAACTTAAGGATCTTCGGTAAGTTTCTATGTTGATGGTTTAGATCTCCTTTTCATCTCCATTTCTTAAGAAACTCATGATTCTTACTGTTGATTTTAAGAGTTTTCCAATCTCGTTCTTGTCTACAATATCCCGATTTTTGGTAAGGAAAATAGGTTGGATTATATGTGTTCTGATATATTTATATGCTATGATATGTTATGTGCTATGATATATGTATGAATATGTTTTTAGTCGCTTGGGGCTTATAGTTGCTTAGATAGCAAACCCCAAGATTTTTATCATTATCGTGGTTTAGAGTTATGATTTACCCTACCCTGATTAGTAGATTGAGGACCTAGATGAGTTATGATATACTATTTTGTGATCTAACCTACCTTGATTAGTATACTGAGGACCTAGATGGTTTTATCACATGCTACGGTAATGAGTTAATGATTGGTAATATTGTAGTCCTATATGATACATGTTTTTACGTCATATGTTTTGTAGTATATGTCTTATGATATAGTCTTATGATGTATGATATATGTTTTTAGTAGATTTTCCTTGCTGGGCATTAGGCTCATTCCTTTTATTTTAGATGGTGCAGGAAAATAAACTTGGAAGGTGGGATGGATTCGTGGCAGCTTGGCATGTGTATTGGGAGAGGACTGACTGAATGGACTGCTAGAAGATCGAGGATGACGTTGTTTCAAGTCTTTTAATTTATGTTCTTATGTATTTCCACACTTAGTTTTTAAACAATTAACTAAAGGTTATGTTTATGTTTTTATATAAATAATAATGGGATCCCATACCATATTTTGTATTCCGTACCGTATTTTGGATTTTTAATAAAGTTCTATTGTATTCCAAAATAGTAGTTATGTTTAGTAGTTTTTAATGGTTCAAGGTCTAGAATTAGTCGGAGCATTACATGAAGGTACTTTATATATAGTAATATATAGAACTGGACCATATGTGATTTGTTAACACTTGCTTAAACATTATTTCATAGTATTAATCAAACACATCAAACAATGATCATACACATGATGATCTTAATCCTGAGGTTACTATGAACTCCTATATATGTCATCTGATCCTTTGATTCATGCGTTAAGGTTTGTCAGAATGATTAGGCTGAGAACAGTTGTTTTGGAGACTCAATGATATATATGGCCGTGAACATACTTTAATAGATATGAAATCTATACCTTCTTATAGACTGAATAATGGTTCCCTATTTGGTTGACTTTTAGGACTGAAAATGTTATGAGCACTCACGTCGCAAACTTGTTGTGACACAACCTTCACTAGTAAAGTCAATGGTACACTAGGAACTAGAAATAGTTAAAAGGGTAAAACGGTAATTTTATTCCCTTTTAATTATGAACCATTAATAGAGGATTAACGTTGTATGTAATGATTATATCAATGGTCACTTCATTCTTTAATAAAGTACTTTGTAAATATATGTTTATAATTATCAAGAGTTCAATCTCATATTTATAATCATGAGATTAATAAATATAATTATTTAGAAGGGTGGCTCTATCAACACAATATCAATGTAAGAGTTGATACAAGGGTAAAACTGTAATTTAGAAATTTTAGAAGAATTTTATTATTCGAGTCAAATATTGTTGACACAGTTTTTCGCCAACAGTGTATTAAGAAATAATAAGGCAGATTAGTGCTTACTAGTAAATCGTAATGAATAATAATATGAATTCACTCAAGAACACAGAACTTCTATATGGTTCAGTGGTTAAAATCTGCATAGTCCACGAGTCAATATTATTGTTGTTCTTCTCTCTATTTTGGCAGAGTTTTGGTATTACAGAATAATGGTCCCCTTTCCTGTCCAATGTTCCCAGTATTTATAAGGGAATTTCATGAACAGGTTTGGGTAACCACGTGAGTCAATCACGCATTTACATAATGATTACATTTACTACAAATAATATCCATTTATATTGGGATATAATTTGATAATACAACAAATAGATTCCCGCTATCTCGGGTAATTAATATGACAGCCTAGTCATAAATAAATGTATAAAGGGATCCCGAGTCTCTGGAGATCTGTGGGTATGCAATATACTAGAATTATCACGAGTTGGATATCTCCTCCAAGCTCGTGCTTCGACAGCTATTAAAATTATGAGATCGCGCTTCACAGCCATTGCATCCTTAGTTCGGGATAAACTCAGGACGCCTTACACCACGTATGACCACTATGAATCTCGAGTTGTCCACGTGGATAAAAGCAGATATCATTCTCGACTATTTCTCTGTATATTTATCTGCCAGTTGTACCCGAGTTGAGTGCATGGACTCGTGCTAAAATCATGGTACAAAAAATATACAATTATATGATAATTGAGGTTGAATAATTAATTTGAAATTAATTATTAAATTTTGAAAATATATTTATTTATTTAAATGTTCAATTTTTGAAAAATATATATAATAATAAATAAATTAATTTTCAAAATTAATTTTTTTATTTGAGTGGGAGAAAATTAAAATGGTAAGTCAAAATAGTTTTGATTTATTAATATTTAAAAGAATGATGATAATGATGATCATTTATTTGAATTTTGAATTTAAAATTTAAATTTGAATTATGGTTGTGATATTTTCCTTAAAAAGATGATACCATATTTTATGGAAGATATTTATTTAAATAAATAAAGGAAAATAGGAAAAATGTAAAATTCCATTAATGAGAATAGATAGTGCTACATGCATGACACAGTCCAAGGACTGTGCCATGCATGCGTGTGGTATTGATAAAATATCAATATTATTTTTTTTCATATTTTTATTTATTTAATTAATAATTTGAAAATAGATTTTTCAAAATTTGGCAAGTTAGATATTACCTAAATATATTCCTCTCATCATTATATTATTATTATTATTATTGTTATGAATAATGGTGTAATATACAACCTATATATATGTGATAATAAGATAAAAACAATAGGTGATTCAGAAAATTGTAAGACCAGAAATTCTTCATCAATCTTTCTCAAGCTATAATCCAAGTATTCATGTGTTGAGATAAACTTGTGATTTCTAAATTACAAACATTTGTTCTCTATGTGCCCACCCACATCTTGAGGTGTAGAGAACACTCTGGAAGATCGCGATCTAAGTACTCAAAGCGTTGGATAGGAAGATTGTTATCTATACGAAAAGACTCAATGACACTTGATAGACTTCAAGAGGTAAATATTTATGTCCTTAAATATTTGTATACGTGTGCATGTAACATATAGTTGTGAGTATATATATATATACACATATGTATGTGTGTATATCCATGTATATATACATGTATGGGCGTGTATATATATATTGCATGATTAATAATATTGTATATTAATGGTTCCTGCATGTATTCTTGAACGTATAAACTATTTATATGAGCGGTGGGAAAAAGTTTTGATGTTAATCAACGGGCCCACCGTGCAATATCCCTGCGCAGTCTGGATGTTTTTCCAACAATTGGTATCAAGAGCCGTCATTAATCCCTGCATATTGTTAATTACTGTGTGTGATTATGTGCATTTTTATATTATATGTGATATATATATATTTGAATGGATGGATGTTTATATTGATGATGATAGATTCTTAAGGGTTCTTTATAATGGTGCTTTTAGGTTTAGGAATTGTTCATAGTATTTCTAGATGAAAATGTAAGCCATTTTTGGGGCATAGGAATTTTATAATTTTATTTTTCGAAATGTAAATTATAAAATTGTTGTAATATATAAATTAGGGTTTAACCCTAGTTCCTCTGTGAATCACCGGCCGTGGTGGTCGAGCAAGCTACATATGTACACGCTGCCACTGAAGCTCTCCAACTTATGGTTGGTCTAGCTTTCCTTTTCCCTTACCTGCACCACATAGCACCCGTAAGCCAAGTCTTATCAAGAGAACTTAAACATGCTCATAAGCAGCTAATAACATATTACAAAATCATAATCAGCATGCCTAGCTATAATAACCCTACTCATGCATGCATTCAATCCAAATAAGTGACTATTAAGTCACACCGGGGGTCGTTGCTCTATACAAGTGACTATAGAGTCACCCCGGGGCCCATCACCCTAGGATAAGTGATTGTAGAGTCACCCAGGGGCCGATTTCCTTATCCTCTATATAACTAGCCTTAGGACTGGCCAAGCGTACCTAGCGCGTTATTTTCCAAACGACTATAAGGTCGGCCAAGCGTATACCACGCTCCTAGATAGGCCTAACCATATCGCCCTGCGCTCAGTGCGCTGTTGCTGTCCTTGACTTATAAGTCAAGCCTTTCAGTCAGCGCTCAGTGCGCTACTGTCGCTCTTGACTTACAAGTCAAGTTTTCCAATAAGATAATACAGATTAGCATACATCATATATCACAAGTATGCACAACATAGTTAATATGTCTAATAAAACAGTCCAAGCATGGTCATAACAATGTTCAATAACCAGGTCAAGCCTTATTCTCATAAATCACGTATTGGGTGCAATTTTCTTACCTCTGGTCTAGGCACTGAATAAATAAAAATGACCATCGAGCGCGATCCTCTTCCGAGCCCTAGCGGTACCCTAGTCACAATCATAATAAATGATATCCATCAATATTGAATAAATAAAGGCTTTCGGACCGGGTCCTAGCCTCCGGGACCTCGAATTCTACTCAACTGGGCTGTAGAATCCTTCCCGAGCCCATAGGTTTGAGTCCCCGCAACTCGAAGCCTCACTTGGCCAACTTTCCCAACTAGTGCTGCAGTGCACCCTTGAAGGGCCACAACGCGCCTCAAGTCAGAGAGCCCCCCAAGCTATCTCCCTGGAAACACGCCGCAGCGCCAAAACAATTCAGAGAACCACCCTAGCCTCTGAGTTCATGCTGGTCGCAGCGCTCCAAGAACAGCGTCGTAGCACAACCCCATGAACCCAATTTTCCAACAATTTCCCCTGAGCCAAATCTCTCCAAATTCATCCCAAAGTTGTACCAAAGTCTCAATTAAACCTAGGACTCTCAATAACACATTATAGACAACATATAAAACCCATAAACCAAACCAAAACCTCACCACAACTCAAAATTCAATCATTGAGTTCCAAAACTCAAGAACACTTAAAGCCAACCAAACAAATCACAACAAACACATAGGTTAAACCTTACCTCAGTTGTGTAATTCGACCCCTAAGCTGCTCCTAATCCAATCTCAGCTCCAAGTCTTCAATTCCAAGCTAAGCTCCTCCAAAAATTCAAAGGATTCAAACAACTAAGGGAGAGAGAGAAATGTGAGGGAGAAGGAGAGCTGAGTGTTTGTGTTGATTTTTGCTTAGTTTCTGAAAGTCACTAGTAGACTAGGCTATTCCCAAGAGCCAAAATGACCAAAATGTCCCTGCTTATTCCTTTGCTTAGTTCTATAATACCCTCAAGGGCAAAATGGTCATTTTTCCACCATTTCCCGCTAATCTCAATTAACACCTCAAAATGTCCCAACTTAGCACCAAATAACTTCCCATTACTCGATAAATTCCGGTAATGTACTATATTATCAAAATACCCCTAGGCTCACCCCGAGTCGAGTATTGGACCCTATTGTGACTAAGCCGCTAACTTGCTCATTAGGATCGCCTCGTGCTGAATAACTCAAATATATCTACATAATAATGTGGTCGCAATCACAAACACACATATATTTACAACTATACCCTCAACGGGTCAAAATTACGAAAATGTCATTCTAATAAGAAATGAGCACACATACATATTTAATACACTTAAACATGCAAACATAGTCACATCATAATATAACTCACGTAATTCACATAATCATGCATCTAACCACATAAACACATAATAATCTAATTATTGCCCTCATGGCCTTAATTCTAAGTCTAATTAGGGAATTTGGGACTTTATCACTATGGTGGCTACTGTTGGTGTTTTTAATGATCCAGCGTGACTTAATATGGGGTTATCTATATATTATACTTTTTTTTTAGTAAATACCACTTGGGGTCCCCAAGCTTTACTACTTGTATCACTTAGGTCCCCATCTTTTTTTTTTTTTTTTTTGTAGCAATTAGATCTCATAACTTTATATTTTGGCTCACATAAGTCCCAAATATTAAATTTCATTAAATAAAACCTAATTTATAAGGGTAAACTGAGATTTTTAACCAAAAAAAATGTAGCACCCATTTGTTTTTTCTTTTTAACCAAATTAATTAATTAATTATTGCCAAATATATTATTTTGGTAAATTGACATAAATATTCTTATCAAATATTAAAAATTTATTTTCTATCATTCCTCTAAAATATTTAATATCAATTATATATTAATTAGTTTATTATTTTTAATAAAAAAAATTACATACTTTAAATTTTAGAAGCATTAAATTTATTAAGGGTGTTTCTATCTATAACATCATTTTTTTCTCACTACACACATTTTTTATTTAAAGTGGAGAGATTTTTTAACAATTTATGAGGAGTTTAAATAGAAATGTGTGTAGTGAAAAAAAAAATGATGTTATATATATCAACACCCTTAATAAATTTCATGCTTCTAAAATTTAAAATATCTAAAAAAATTTATTATTTGTTAATATTTCAAGAGAATATTTAAGCCAATTATCAAAATAATATAGTTGGTAATTGTACGCCTTGATTTTCCCACGGACTGATTAGCAAGCCGAGCTGCAGACTAATCATGATTATCTCATGGACTCCCCTAAGACCGGAGCTTCTGTCGATTAGCTCGAGGAAGCCCCAAGGGCTCGCCTCCATTGTCCAAGACCGGAGCGGGCCCCCTGAGGCAGAAGGTCGAGTCCAGTATGCAGCTCGCGGTACGAGCTGGATATGGAGCTATGACCCTTTGAGAGGTCAACACACGTAGGGTAAACGTGCATATATCTGGCATCACGTGTCTGATATCCCCCTGACTTCTCGGACACGCAGCAGGAACGTGCGTATTCAGACACCCACGACTGGGTTGGGCCGTGCGGCCCATTACCTCCTTACCTATCGATTTGACCACACTTATGTGTCAGGTTTAGGAATTAATCATGAATGTCACAGAATTGATACGACAAGTAAGAAGGTCACGGGATGACCTTCTTACCAACTTCCAGGTGCCTTCTCCTATAAATATGGAGACCCTGGGAGTTGATAGGGGTTGGAAAAATAATCTCTTGTAAGAAATACTCTGTAATCAAATACTCAGTATAGATCAATAATATTTACTAGTGGAGTAGAAAGATTTTAACCTTCGAACCACTTAAAAAACGTGTCTTGAGTCATCTCTTTCATCCACTAAGATCATATATCTATTTCGGTTCATCTTTAGCACTAATCCCTTTCTCTCATTCTCTTAATTATCTGTTGGCGAAGAACCGCGTCAACAATAATAATTCGAATTATTGTGTTTGTAGCACTTAAGTACTTAAGTTATTTTTTTGGCAGCGAAAATACCTTCCGTCCATGTTTTGGTGGAGTTTAGTGCATCTGTTTGTTTCGTCGTTTAGTCCGCCACCATGACATGAAATTTACTTACAACTTTGATACTTTCGCCACAAATATCTCTTAAATTGGGTACTTTCGCCACAAATATCCCTTTAATATGTATTTTTGCAGCAAATATGTATTTAATTTGGCACTTTCACCTACATGTTACAATCGAACTTAACGATTATAATTGACAATTATATTAAACTGTACCAAAACATCAACGTAAAATATTTCGCAGCTAAAAAATAACTAAGATACTCAAGGGCTACAAACCTTATAAATTGTTTCTTTCACCTCTAATATCTCGTATTATTTGCCTACCTTTTCTTCTTGTGTAGTCATAAACCCTAGTTTTGGAGTCTATTTCAAAATAAAAGGTTTGGGTACAGGAGTTATGGTCATCTCTCTCTCTCCGGTGTTTCTTCCCAACCTTTCCCAAAAATTGCAAAAGAAGAAAGCATTGAGCACAAAATGAACAAAGCATGTACTCCTACCAATAGTACACTACAGAACCAACATTCTTATTCATAAATTCTTAATAAAGTTAATGAACCTGGTCTCAATTAAAACTTTAAATAAGCCGAACCTGAATCAGAACCCTTTCGATCCCATGGATCAAAACAATGGGTCGGGTCATAGAATCAGAACTAGTGAGTCGAGCGAGATCCACAGTCCACTCGCCGGAATCTTGTCATTCGAGGTGGATATGAGCGAGATCCACAGCAGAATCAACCTCTAAGTATTTATATAAGTATCCCATGTACGCAAAATCAATTGTCGTTTTGCTATAATAATCAATTGCAAGTGAAATTGTGTCCGTGTCCAGTGCTCCAGTTTGAACATGGTCAGCTCAAATGTCTACTCACTCAGTGGAACTCAGTACTCACTCACCACCACAACTTCTAAGACATGGTTCCAGTACCACTCACTCTCAGTCTCACAGCCTCACCACCCTTTCCTGTCGAAGACCCGGCCTAACCCACCAGCCCATCTCCATTTCCAAGACATTTGACAAACCGGTAAATTCGAGTTCTTATGCTTCCGTTCTTGACTCCTGTAAATGCCCATATTTGGGAAAGCAGCTTCATTCTCACTCTGTTAAAACTGGATTTACTGGGCACGAGTTTGTGGAAACTAAGCTGCTCCAGATGTATGGGAGATGCGGTTGTTTGGAGCACGCATACATCTTGTTCGACAAAATGTCCCAAAGAAACTTGTATGCTTGGACTGCCCTTTTAGGCGTCCATGTTGATTTGGGATTCTTCAGAGAAGCTCTTTCACTCTTTTTAGAATTGCAATTAGAGGAGATGGGGTTTGATTTTTTTGTGTTTCCAGTTCTGTTCAAGATTAGTATCGGACTTGGGTTTTTGGAACTGGGAAGACAACTACACGGGATTGTAGTGAAGTCTGAGTTTGTTGATAACATTTATGTTGGTAATGCATTGATAGATATGTATGGAAAGTGTGGAAGCTTAGATGATGCAAAAAAAGTTTTAGCAACTATGCCCGAAAAGGATTGTGTTTCATGGAATTCTGTTGTCACGGCTTGTGCTGCCAATGGGATGGTCTATGAGGCTTTGAACTTATTGGATAGAATGCCTTCAGATAAGTTAAAGCCTAATCTTGTTACTTGGAGCGCAGTTCTTGGAGGCTTCTCTCAGAATGGCTATGATAATGACGTCATAGAGCTGCTGTTTAGAATGCAAGCAGAAGGATTTGAACCAAATGCAAGAACCTTGGCCAGTGTCCTTCCAGCCTGCGCTAGATTACAGTGGCTTAGTCTCGGCAAAGAAATCCATGGCTATATTACAAGAAATGGATTTATGTCGAACCCTTATCTTGTTAATGGATTGGTTGATTTGTATAGAAAGTGTGGTGATATGAGAAGCGCTTTGGAGATGTTTTTGAACTTCTCAATGAAAAGTAGCGTCTCTTTTAATACAATGATTGCTGGGTATTGTGAGAATGGTGATATTTCGAATGCCAGGAAGTTATTTGATAATATGGAATTGATGGGTGTTGAAAAGGATGTAACTTCGTGGAACTCTATTATTTCAGGGTATGTCAGTAACTCCTTGTTTGATGAAGCTTTGTGTCTGTTTCGAGAATCCCTACAAGAAGGGATAGAACCTGATTCTTTTACCCTAGGCAGCGTTCTTACAACTTGTGCTGATATTACATCTTTGAGACGAGGGAAAGAGATACATTCTCATGCCCTTATCAGGGGTTTGCAGTCAAACACTTTTGTGGGTGGCGCTCTTATAGAAATGTATTGTAGATGCCAAGAACTACCGGCTGCACAGAGGGCTTTTGATGAAGTAAGGGAGAGGGATACTACTACATGGAACACTTTGATATCTGGCTATTCTCGCTGCAATCAAATAGAAAAAATCCCAATATTTCTTCAAATGATGAAGGAAGATGGCTTGAAGCCAAATTTATACACCTGGAATGGTATAATTGTTGGCCATGTAGAAAATAATCACCTTGATTTAGCCATGAAATTGTTCTCTGAGATGCAAGCTTCAAATTTGAAGCCTGACATATACACGGTTGGTATTATTTTATCAGCTTGTTCGAGGTTGGCAACGATTAAGCGAGGTAAGCAAGTTCACGCACATTCTATCAGATGTGGGTACGACTCAGATGTTTACATAGGAGCAGCACTTGTGGACATGTATGCAAAATGTGGAAGCCTAAAGCATGCATTTTTGGCTTATAACAGAATCTCAAATCCTAATCTGATATCCCACAATGCCATGCTTACTGCTTATGCCATGCATGGACATGGGGAGAAAGGAATCGCCTTATTTCGCAGAGTGTTAGAAGATGGATTTAGACCAGACTCTGTGACTTTCCTATCGGTTCTGTCTTCATGTGTCCATGTTGGGTCCATTGAGATAGGTTACGAGTTCTTCGATTTGATGGGTTATTTCAATGTTAAACCGACACTTAAACACTATACATGCATTGTAGATCTTCTAAGTCGAGCATGTAAAGTAAATGAAGCTTATGAATTTACTCAGAGACTGCCAATGGAGCCTGATTCGGTTTTATGGAGTGCTTTGCTTGGAGGCTGTGTTCTCTGCGGTAATGTTGAGTTTGGAAAAGTTGCAGCACAGAGGCTAATAGAGTTGGAGCCAGATAATACTGGGAACTATGTTTTGTTAGCTAACTTATATGCCTATACAGGGAGGTGGCATGATCTGGCTAAAATGAGACAGTTAATGAAGGATAGAGGAATGCAAAAGAGCCCGGGATGTAGTTGGATTGAAGATAGGGAAGAAACTCATGTTTTTCTTGCTAGTGATAAATCTCACAACAGAGCAAAAGAGATATATGCTACTTTGGAAAATTTGCATTTGCACATGAAACAGGATTTTACAACTAGTTTGTGATTACATCAAACAAAATATAAATAAAACATACTATTGTGTGATATTATATGCTTACAATGTCTACAAATCCATTATTGCTTCAATTATAAGGCATTTTGAAAACTTAAATATAAACAGTCAAACAAAATAGGACTATTCAGAAAACAAAGAGAAAAAGTTGGAGAAATTCAGTACAGGCCTAAGGACAAATGTGCAGAAACTTTCAACGGCTAAACTAAACTAACAATACAAAAAAAGGTGAATTTTAGTGACAACTTTTTAGTCATAATATAAATTGTGTGTGACTAAATATAACTTTTAGTAACAATAAAAAATTACTTGTGACTAAAACATCATACTTAATCACAAGTTGTCACTAATGTAGTTTTAGTTACAACCTAATATTTTTAGTGATAAAGTTTGTTGTAACTAAAAATACATCTAATGACAACAAATTGTAATTTTTGTGACTAATACCTTTAAGCATGGACTTTTTAGTGATGACATAAGTAAAATAATTTTTTTTAGTTACAAATTTTTTGTTTTTAGTCACAAAATTTATTGTGACTAAAACTAAGATTTTTTGTAGTATAATATTATAATTAAGATCAAATGTGAAATTATCAGAGCAACATGGCTACTCCAGTAACAACCAAACTTGCATCCATTATTGGTTCTGGAGGCTCTTCTGGCCTTTAATTGTTGCAATAAGAAACTAAAACCATCACGATATAAATATATATTTATATAAACAGAAGTAAAAACACGATATTTTCATCTAGTTTTTCTGTTATAAGCTCTGCCCGTAACATGCTTCAAAGTCCTGATCAAAGATGAAAAACACAGAAGATTTAAATTTGGAAAATTTACAAAAATACTTGAGATTTAAAAAAAAAAATACCAAAAATACGTAGTTTGGTAAAAATTACAAAAATACGGAGGGACATAACCATAATTATGGAGCTTTTTTTTTTATAAACAAAGTTTACAAATTTATAATAATACATTTTTTTGTAACCAAAGTTTATAAATTTATAATTAAAATATACAAGTGTGTAATTATATGTTACGATTTGCAAACAACATGTACAGACTAAATAGAAAATTGTAACAAGCGATTACAGAACTGTTACAAACTATTATTCGTATTTTTGTAAATTTTGTAAAACTCTGTATTATTCAATTTTTTTTGAAATTTACAGTGCTATGTATAATTTTTCCATTAAATTCACCATCATATATTTTTATACTATATGCTGCAATGAATAACAGAATAATATGCATTGTACCACACGACATTATTTGATTCTCATTCTTGTGAAGGGTAATCAACTTAGGAAATCGGGTACTATGCTAGGCAAATAGCTAAGGTGCAAATAGACTTTGTGACATGTATGTGTTGTGATTATGGTTTTTCTCTCTCTCTCTCTCTATATATATATAATATATAACATGATTATGATATTTAATTTAATTAAAGTGAATTTTGAGCTAACCAAATAGGGTTTTCTAAGTTTTTTTGTTTTCTTCCATTTTAGGAAATACTCAGTTACTGAGATTGGTGGATACTGGTTTAATTGGTAATAGATGTATTTTTTGTTTAGTCCTACCCTTAGTTAATTTATGTTTAGTAATGTTCAAGATGACATGAATGTATAACTTGAAGTGGATTACAGATTTGTTGTGGTCTCTAGGATATGATTACAAGTTATGTTTACTTTTTCTTTTCTTTTTTTAAGAAAATTTTAGAAATGATTAACTTAGATCAAGTTCGTTATAGGTTGGAGAAGCTCAAAGAGTTCATACATATCTCACTAAGAGATGATCCAAAAAGGCTATCTAAGCCATTGACAAGTAATATAAATTCAGATTAAAAGCGAAATCAGAATCCCCACGCATAATTGAACTAGTGAGTTCACCTTTCTTATAAGACACTTTGGTAAGATCAGTGACACAATGATTAAAATCCAAATAGATCTGAGGACAAGGGTAAAGATCAAATACAATATTTATGACAAAATCCAAGTAATCGTCAACTAACAAAGGATGACAATAAGCACCATTATTCAAACTATCTAAGAAAATAAGCAATAACAAAACAAGACTAAAAAATACATATAACTATCCATTATCCAACACCATGATGCCCAGCTTGAGCCCACCGAAGAAGCCCACACTCACAATTCCCACATTCGACAAATAGCAAGAAGAAAGTTACCCACCCAGCTGAACACCACAGCCACTAGCAGCAAGCCTCTAGCACCGAAGAAACAAGGAGCAATGGCGGAGCCAACAACCGAGCCCAACCAACTAGTGAAGCCCTCGCCCCACCCACTGTGCCATAGATGCAAGATAGAGCCACTAGGAGAGAAAGCCACCATCTAAATCGAGCACGGAGAAAACACACCACACCATGGGGATGCCAACCCCCGACATGCTACATAGATGGATCCTTTCGGCCAAAGCACTACCAACGCGCTGGTAGAGTTCTGGCCGAAAAGAAGCAAAGATTGAGTTAGGGTTTCTAAGAGAAGGGGAAGAGAAATATTGGGAAAAAATTAAGCGAATTTCCTTATGAATCAGATTAGTGAGAATAAAAAATAATAGCAGAAATAACACACACACACAAAAACATCTAAATCTGCTGCAATTCTTTTACTGAAATTGAGAAACAAAAATACACAGTGTTTACAACACTTCTCACAACTCACACCCCAATTGTTGACCGGGTTTTTGGCCAACGACGTGTAGACGTCAAAACGACAAAAAACCTTCAAGAGAAAAATACGACATAGACAATTTTTATAGTGGTTCAGCCCCAAAGTGTTGGTAATAGCCTAGTCCACTTAGAGTTATGATTATGAATCTACACTCAAGATCATATGAACCTGAGTCAACTGAGTTTCTTCAGTGCAGATTAAAAGAATACAATATTTCTCTCATGATACAAATATTCTCTCTCTGGAAAATTAGAATCCGAATCCCTTTAATGATGCCATGAGCTTTGTATTTATAGGCTCAGGATCGTACAAATGAAGTCCCCCATAATCGGGATATTTTGTTATTCTCACTATATTTAATTAATAGTAATATCTAAAATACAACAATATGCGATTCTTTGGGATAAAATGAGAGATTCCCGCGCTGGTATGACCGATTCTAGCTGAAGCTGTTACTGGGATCTTTTGCGTAGCACTGTTCTGCTTGGTCGGTCCACATCACACCCAGAAGGAAAACTGGAGGGCCAAAACACTTCACTGGTCGGCCACATCCTCACTGGTCGGCCAAACACATGTCCGGTCGGCCAAACACTTGACTAGTTGGACAAGCACCTAACCGGTCGGACAAGCACCTGATTGGTCGGTCATGCACATGACTGGTCGATCATGACACTTGACTGGTCGATCAAGCTCATGACTGGTCGGTCATGACACTTGACTGGTCAGTCAAAAATCTTCACCGGTCTACCGGATCACTCCTAAGCCAGATCACCCAGCCATTCCTTGCCATTTGTCACTTCTATTGCCACGTCATCATTTTCAAATTTTGGGGATAACATTTTCCCCCAAGTTTATTATATGATATTCTCACATAATAAACTTTTTTCTCCACTACTGACGACACAACAATAAAAAATCTAACTGTACACTTTCCCGCCTATGCAACAAACCACGACGCCATAGCAGACCATGATCACTGTAATTAACTGCTCCAGTCGTGGGGGAGAAAATATACCCAAGGGAATTCCAAGAGTCTAAGAATAAGTGACAATTTCCACTTTTTCCCTTTAAATAGACCCATAAGTGCTCATAATCTCATAAGCAAAAAGAAGACTAAACAGTTCCCCATCTTCCTCATCTTTTTTTTTTCTCTTGGCCGTGTACCCCAAAAGCTCTCTTCTTGCTGAAAGCTTCAAGGATTTCAAGAAAAAGCTCAAATTTCTTCAAGATATATTTGGGTAAGTCCTTCTTCTTCATCTCCACTTATGTTTTTTTTTTTTCAAAGCTTAAGAAAAAATGTGTAGGCCGAAACCCCCATAAGAAATTCTCCCTTGAATTTGTGCATGAATCTTTGGTATATAATGTGTATTGTGGCTGTTTTGATGTTATATAGGCTATGGGTAGATCAATTTTATCTTCAATTTCTTGAAAATTTGAAGAAAAATTAAGTTTTTATCCCAAATTGCATATTTAGGTCCATGGGTATTTGATGATAGATAGGATCCCTAGAACTTTTTGAAACCTTTCAAATTTCCTATTTTGATCTTGTTGTTGTGGATTTTTAGTGAGGAAAAATGTTTGTGCTCTTTGGGATTTAAGCTTTTTCGGAATGGGTTTAGGGAGAAATGTTCTCATGGCCGATCGGCCATGGCTTTTTTTTTTCTTGCCTGAATGTTCAAAAATGCTTATGGCTGCTCGGATACAAAGGGATTTGTTTTGAATTTTATACCCATCGATCGGTCACCAAGCAAGAGCCACTTGGACCAACACCCCATCCGATCGAGTGCATACGTCTACTCCTCGGATGCGCGCTGGCTGGTCGAACACGCCTGCCTCCGCTCGGACCAACCCGTGACTGCCCCTCGGAACCCCAGCGCAGCCCCTCGGATGCTTGCTTGATGCGACTCCTCGGGTGCATCATCATCCGCTCGGCCAATAGGCCTATCTCCTCGGACGCGTGCCATTGACAACTTCGGCATCCTCTACTCGGACGCACGCACACACCATCCGATCGGCCCCTACGCACGCCCGCTCAGAACTCCACTATAGACTCGGAATTGAACTCTTGAATTCATAGAACGTATTTTCAAAACCATAAATACGTTATCCATTGTTATAACCATTACAATCAGCCAATCCTCTATCGATGACTTACTAACGAGCTGGGTGCAAATTACCGTTTTACCCCTCATCAGTATTTTATCCTTAACTCCCATTAAGTTCCTTATAAATGATATTTCCGTGAACTTAATCACAGAAATGAGATCTCAATCATTTAACCTTTTGAATAAAGCAATTAAGGAAATCATCTTTTCACTTCTCATACAGAAGTTATAGATTTCGTATCTATGAATAATACTCCCACTCAATTACACTAATAAATCTCCAAGATGTAAGTATGGGCTAGACCGTAGGGTAAGCTGGTAACGAATAAGTCAAAAGATTTAAATAATATAATTAGCAGAATATTATCACTCAGAATTAAGATCGACTTAACATATGGCCAACGTTGTGACATTGATTAGATTTGATAACAACGATGCTTATTTATCAATCAATAATCAATATCGTTCCTAGTCCGATGTAACTAAATACATCCAATCTTATCTACTTGGTCGATGCCTTGGACAAGACATCACACCCTGAATGTGTAAGTAGATCATATCGTAGATTGCCTAATCAGTGAAAATCCAATGCACTGATCTAATCTTAGGACTCGTTCTTTTGAACATATAATTACAACTATAATCCACTGTGACCTAGTCACTATAATTGTAACTATCCATATATTCGGGATTTTATAAATGTTTGTATTATTTCAATAATCATGTAATAAAACAAGCAAGCAACACGGTTTTCAAACTAAATGATTTCTACTACTTTTATTGATAATATGAAATCGTGCTACATGTCCGACATGGTTTTATAAGGGCATAAAACCCAACAAACTCCCACTTTCCCTTTTAAAAGAAATGGGACATGTTTCTCAAAACCATGCATTCTACATGCTTCACAATTATGTTTTCTGCTTATATCTTTGTAAAGGGATATGAAAGAGTGCCTTACAATGCTATCTTCATCACCTTCACTTCACACCTTTGCCACACATCCTCGATAATGTGGTACTTTCTCTCTATATGCTTTGCTCTTTTGTAGCTTCGAGGTTCTTTCGAATTCGCTATTGCCTCATTACTATCACTAGACAAAATGAGTGGTTTATCCATTTCTGGAATAACACCGAGATCCGTATAGAACTTCCTTAGCCAAACTATTTCCTTAGCCGCCATAGACACAGCTATGTACTCAGCCTCCAAAGTGGATTCTAAAATGGCAGATAGCTTAACGCTTCTCCAAATCATAGCTCCACCCCCAAGAGTAAACACATTTTTCAGAAGTAGACTTCTTGTCTTCAACATCAGTCTAAAATCTGAATATGTGTAGCCTAACAGGTATAAAGATCCACCTAGAAAGACTAACATATAGTCTCTAGTCCATCAAAGATACCGACTTCCATCTATTGTTTATTTCCAAGGTTTTACTGACACTTGCTCACCACTCCTACTGCATAGAAGATCTTCGATCACAACACACAACATAGCATGCATTAGACTTCTAATTTCAAATGCATAAGGAATTCATTACATCTTTTCTTTCTCTTGAGGAGTCTGTGGAGACTGCTGCTTAGAAAAATAAATTCCATGTCAAGACACTAAACATCCTTTC
Source organism: Humulus lupulus (assembly GCF_963169125.1). Taxonomy (NCBI): domain Eukaryota; kingdom Viridiplantae; phylum Streptophyta; class Magnoliopsida; order Rosales; family Cannabaceae; genus Humulus; species Humulus lupulus. The sequence goes on along the minus strand of NC_084797.1, from coordinate 11,809,701 downwards.
TCGGAATTTGTTACAGAGTAATGACCAAGCACCTCACTAAAGTAGGTCGCTTGAGTTAGAGCTAAAGTTCGGTTATTTATTTCCCTGATGTTTTGGATACCAAGAACACGACTTGCTACAACGAAATCTGGAATTTCGTTTCTAGCCAGTTCTTTATGTATGATAATTTCTTGACATTGTTTCCAATGAATAAGATATCATCTACATAAAGGATTCAAAACACCACAATGTCTTTTTCCTTAAGTTGTCAAACACAAGGGTCAACTACATTTTGTTCAAAAACTCAGGTCTTAATGTTTCCATTTAACCTTAAGTTCCAGGAGCGCGAAGCTTGTTTAAGTCCATAGATTGACTTACTTAGCTTGCCGAATTTCTTGTCCAACTACTTTAAATCCTTCTGATTGATGCATGTTAATTGTCTCATCAAGATAGCCATTAAAAATGCTTCTTTGATGTCCATTTGCCTTATCTCTTAATCAAGAGTTGTGGCTATGGATAAGAGTATACTAAATGAATTTTAACATGGCTACCCGAGAAATTTTTTTCTCTAAGTCAAATTTCTCTCTCTGCCACGAGTCAAGCCTTTAATATCTCGACCTTTCTATCAACTCCTCTCTTCTTCTTATAGATCCTCTTGCACCCCATGGGCCTAAAGTCCAATGGCACATCTACAAGATCTCAGACAAATTAAGAGTACTTAGACTTTATTACCTGGTACTTGGCTTCGAGTCAAAAATCCCTTTCAGACTTACCCATTACCTATTTAAAGGCCAACGAATCATTGTTACTTGTGTCCCCAACCAAATTGTGGGTTTCACTATCCATATCATAGGTGCCGGGTTCCGAGAAATCCTCCCACTATGACGAGGCATCGTAACTTTCTGACTTGGATTAGTGGTTTCTAAATGTACCTTGTTTTCATCGACTTGTGTCGGTAAGGATGGAACAATAGTTTATCATTTTTCCATCTAATACTATTTTTCTATGAGACTTGAAATTCATTATGAAGTCGTTATCCAGAAAAGTAGCATTTGTAGAGCCAAACACTTTCTTGTCTACTGGACTATGAAACAGACCACCCTGAGTACCTTTAGAATAGCCATCAAACCAGCAAACCCTCAGCTCATTATTCTAGCTTTCTACCTTTTTCCTCATGTAAAAAGCATGACACCACCAAATTCCATAATGACGTAAACCATGTTAACGACCATTTCATAATTCTAGTGGTGTCTTGGAGACAACTTTTGAGACGGCACAACATTTAAAAAAAAATATCACATGCGGTCTAGGTAGTATGTCTCCAGAACAGATCTGGGTAAGAAGTTGGTAGAGTTTAATAGCTTATCATAGAACACACATTTTCATAAACGTGCGATTCACACCGCTCATCAACACTATTCTGTTGCGAAGTCCTTGGTGCTTGTTTTAGACAAATCCTCAAGTTCAATTAAATGATCTTGGTTCTGATTATCCAAATATCCTCCACCCCTATCAAATCGCAAGATCTTTAACGTTTTATCTAATTTGGTTTTAAAGCCATAGTAATGAATTCTTTAAACTTCTTAACAAATTCGCAGAATTCCTATGCTTTAGGTACTTACATGAGTCTCTAGAGCAATCGTCGATGAAGGTGACGAATTACTCATAACCACCCCTCGCTTGAACATTCATATGTCCCCAGACATTTGAACATACTAGCCCTAGTGGTTCTTTGGCCTTTTCTACTATCACAGAGAATGGACGCTTTGTCATTCTGCCCTCGAGACTAGATTCACAAATAGGTAGATCACCCTAGGTGAGTTCCCTCAAAGGCCCAGCCTTTGTTAGTCTTTGAATCCTATCATAACAAATATGACTAAAGCGAAAATGCCAAAGGTACGTCATTTCTAACGTTATTGACTTTTTGTCGTTTAATAGTCCTAGAATTAGCTGTCTTAAACAACTCATTATTTATAACATCCGGTTCGTTTAGTTGCAATAGGTATAGCCTATTTTTCATACATCCACCCCACAATTCACATCCATTTAAAGAAATAGGATTTTATTACCTGTGAAAGTAACTACAAATTGTTGTTGATGTAATAAGAAAAACTTAAATTAAAATTTCCATTGAAAATCGAAATAAAATAAACATTGTCTTAAAACAATATATTTATTTCCAAAATTCATTCAAGCTTATCCTTTTGCCTTGTTTGATACGAACAACCCTTGATGGATACCAAGCCGTGGCTTTTTATCCTTCATGGCTTTCCCAATGCTAAAAGTGTAAAAAGGTATATGCATGTGTTAGTAGATTGTGATTCAGCGATCCAAAACCGAAGTATCATCCTCTAAAATCACATGCATCCAAGAAAAATTTAATTATTTTGGGTTCCATATGCCTTGAGTTCCAGGCAATCTTGTTCCAATTCTCAGTCTCCTTGCAGTTGGAAACACTCCCTTTTTTGTGTACTTATAATCAGGCCTTGCTCCAAGATGCTTTGCAGCATTTGGTGCCTTGCCAGTTAACTTCTTGTTCTTTTTGTATGAATTTCTTCCTCTCTTGCTCTTCGAAGAAGAAGCTCAAAGTAGCTTCTCCTTGAGCTTGTTTAGTAGTATTAGTATTCTTTCATTTGCTCGAACTACCATCAACAATCCTCTTTGAAGGATTTGGTGATCGTTGCACGGGAAAAATAGGAATATCTTTGATTATCACGAACTCGATGTTGTCTAAAATCAACACCATATTGATGTTGGACAAACATTTCGTGAGGTTCTCACCATAGAGTAACATTTTAGAGATCAGAGATAGTATGAGGTGGGAAGCCTAGAGATTCTATTATCAACTAAGTAGAAATCAACACATTGCTTGACAAACATTTATTCATTAAATATTTTAGAAATAGCATAACATACAAAATGTTTTGAGATAAGCAAAATACTGAAACACTTATCTTCTATTTCTTAGGTACTTTAGCTAGCCATGAACCCATGTGTCCCGGTAGGCGAGAGTCACAAATATTCACGTAGTTAAATAGAGAAGCATCTCAATTAATAAAACGTCATAGACTTTTATTAACTACCTATTCCATCCGATCAAAGTAACGAAAACTCATGTGTCCCGGTAGGCGAGAGTCACAAATATTTCTTACTTTATGAGTTTGACCCACGGTTTCGATTATTATAGACTTAATTCCTATAGTCACCGTAGGGATGAGTCTATAGAAGGTCCATCTATAACCATCTATCCTAAGAAATTTAACCATGTTAAGAAGTCCAGTGAACACCTTCCGTAGGGAGACGAAATCAAAGCGCCATGAGGCCCCATTGAACTCTAACCTTGTTAAATCAACGGTGGAGATCGCATTGAAATTTTTAAAACTCATTATTAAATATTTTAGTATTTTATTCTTTTTGAAAAAAAATATCAACTTAGGTTTTCCAAATTATCAAAATAATCAATAAACCAAGTAAGGTTCACTAAATTATAAAAATAATCAACAAATCATAGTTTATAATTTTTCCATTAATTCTAAAATTATCATTGAAAATTAATCCAAAAAATAGAATTAATATGTTTCTAATCAATTATTAGGTCCAACTAAAAAGAATAACCTAATACAATTAAGTCCAACTTAGGTAAATGGGCCTTAACAATTCGAGCTTGCATGGAGGAGAGCTGAGTTCAATATGTCGGACCCACTACTAAGGCTCCCTAACTTCCACACAAAGCCCAAAAAGACAGGAATTTGAACCTTTGTTTTATTAATTATTATTCAATTGATTAGGCCCAATCTAGTAATGCAAAGCAAATGGGCATTCACAAATGGAACCACCCACAAGAGAGGAATTTGAACTTTACATGTTCAATTGGGCCCAAATAAAACCTAACATTTTATGAAAGTTTTATTTGAGTTTTCCCACATTTTTTAAACGCAAAAATTGGGCCATCATTATACTTATATTTAAAGCCCAAATGCAAAAAATAACTTAATAATGATGTTTGGTATGTTAATAATTGGATGGGCCTAACATGTTATTCTATAAGCATGTATTATTAAATTATGCAAATATACCACAACAATATACTATTTTGTAAAATACTATAATTAATTAACATAGAATTCATCGGACAAAATTCAATATAATTAATTAAACAAGTTACAAAATATTAAATTAATTAAAATAGAATTTATCAAACAAAATTCAATTTCAAATAATTAATTTAACCAAGGTTGTTAAGTTGTTAGGAATGATAAGATATTTTATTTTTAAATATTTTAACAAATTTTAAAATATCAAAATATATTTTAACCAAATTTAAAATATCTAATATTATCTGATAACTAATTATAAATATTTTAAACAATAAAAATATCTTGAATAATCAGATAACTAATTTTAATTTTTATTTATAACAAAAATAAAAAAAAATCTTAAAATATCATGATTATCAGATAACAAATTCAAAATATTTTAAAAAGAAAAAATATGTATAAAATTATTAGATAATCAATTTTAAATATTTTAAACATTTTAAACCTAACTGCACAAAATATACAATTTTTTTTTTTTTTTTTTGCGAAAAATTGCCACGCGCGGGTTCCGGCACCATGCGTGCCCAGCACACACTGCAAAAATCAGTCCAAAAATTAAAAAAAAAAAAAAAATCTGTACAATTTTTAAATCCAAAACAACCAAATTATTGCTAAATTTACATAAGAAAACATAACACATACACCAATAATATGTACCATCCAATTAACACCTAACATATCAATCAATTTCATACATGTTCATTCATGAAAATAAACTAGCAACCTATGGCTCTGAGGCCAATTGTAGGAAAAACTCATTGTAGGATCTTTATTTATTTTTATGCAATTTACATATTATCACACAAACATGCAAATTCCTAGAACATGCTCCTATAAAATTGATACAAATACAGAGTAAAGTAAAAACTTACATTACGCAGCGGAACTGGAACAACTCCATCCTTCAATCTCTCTAACCCTTGATTCCTTTCTGTAGCAGAGTATTATCAAGAGATTGAACAAGATCAGCAACACAGTCTTCCTCACCAAGCCTTTGATCAACCTGAGAACTAGTGTGGGCTGGTTCTCAACACATGAGATAGAGATCTAGAAAAGAAGAAGAGATTGTGGCTAAGAAAGGATTAGAGTGTCTAGGTTTTCACTTACCCAAATCAACTGAGACTGACTTGCTTTTGAAAACCCTAGATATCATATTCCTTATATAGGCAACTTAATGAGATTTATTTAAATTTAAATTAATTAAAAATAATAAACAAAAATAAAAGCCTTGGGCTGCCATAAATGGACTTGGGCCCAATCTCTTTGTTTTGAATTTAAATCCCAACTGGGCCTAAATTCAAAACATTTTATTTATTTATTTTTAATTAATTAATTAAATCCTTATTCAAATTAACTAATTATAATTTGAAACTTGATTTAATATTATTTATTTATATTGATACCAATTTATCAATATTAATAAATTTACCCAAAGATTCTCTTTTATTCTCTAAATTTCATATCTCTGTAAATTTTCCAAAATTGACCTAGTCAACTTTAAAAATCCTAATTGATAATTAAATCAATTAATTGAGACATTCTAGATGATTTACTCAAAGGTGATGCAGGGACCATGGATCCATGAAATCAAGCTCCAACAAGTTACCGTGAATTTATTTACGAATAATTTCACTACCTTATTAATTCCTCGTAACTCCACTATAGACTCGGAATTGAACTCTTGAATTCATAGAACGTATTTTCAAAACCATAAATACGTTATCCATTGTTATAACCATTACAATCAGCCAATCCTCTATCGATGACTTACTAACGAGCTGGGTGCAAATTACCGTTTTACCCCTCATCAGTATTTTATCCTTAACTCCCATTAAGTTCCTTATAAATGATATTTCCGTGAACTTAATCACAGAAATGAGATCTCAATCATTTAACCTTTTGAATAAAGCAATTAAGGAAATCATCTTTTCACTTCTCATACAGAAGTTATAGATTTCGTATCTATGAATAATACTCCCACTCAATTACACTAATAAATCTCCAAGATGTAAGTATGGGCTAGACCGTAGGGTAAGCTGGTAACGAATAAGTCAAAAGATTTAAATAATATAATTAGCAGAATATTATCACTCAGAATTAAGATCGACTTAACATATGGCCAACGTTGTGACATTGATTAGATTTGATAACAACGATGCTTATTTATCAATCAATAATCAATATCGTTCCTAGTCCGATGTAACTAAATACATCCAATCTTATCTACTTGGTCGATGCCTTGGACAAGACATCACACCCTGAATGTGTAAGTAGATCATATCGTAGATTGCCTAATCAGTGAAAATCCAATGCACTGATCTAATCTTAGGACTCGTTCTTTTGAACATATAATTACAACTATAATCCACTGTGACCTAGTCACTATAATTGTAACTATCCATATATTCGGGATTTTATAAATGTTTGTATTATTTCAATAATCATGTAATAAAACAAGCAAGCAACACGGTTTTCAAACTAAATGATTTCTACTACTTTTATTGATAATATGAAATCGTGCTACATGTCCGACATGGTTTTATAAGGGCATAAAACCCAACAGTGTTCCATTCCTTTTATTTTAACTAAGAAAGGACAATGTTATTTCTTTAACAAGAAAAAAAGACTCTCAAGAGATAGTATAAGTCAAGTATATTTTTCATATTATGATATTAAATCTACCTATTTGATTACTACCTAATTGTATAAATATACTTAAAGACTTTATCAACCTTCCCATACCATTTTTTTTGGAGATTGTTTCAAACCATATAATCTCTACAACAAATTTGATATACAATGACTCCCTACAATGTCTTACACCATTGGTGTAAGACATTAAAACTTATCAGAGATTTTAAATGTCTGATGGTGGGAGACATTGAAAGTTTTTATTAATGGCTACAATTGGAAGACATTAAAAATGGTGGAAGATGTTGAAAATATGGTGGACACGCGGCACGTCTCCCAGTGGGAGACGTTGGATGTATAAAGAGGACATCCAATGTCTCCTACTGGGAGACGTGCCACGTGTCCCACATCTCCCAGTGGGAGATGTTGGATGTCCCACGTATATTTATAAACCCTTGCCTTCTTCTTCCTCATTCACATCAGTCGATTACAGAGGCAAAAGATACGAAGGGGGCTGCATTTTTTAGGGTTTTAAGGTAAGTTTTTATCAATTTTCATGAATTTTAGTTAATTATTTTGAAAAAAAAATCATAGGTTTATCATTAAGATGAGTAATATACATGATTTTATGTTAGTTTTACATTTTTATGCGTTTATTTCAATACATTGTAGGATTTATTAGTTTTTTCATGGTAGGTTTCTATAGATTTAGGATTTCTTAGTTTTTTTTAATTTAACCCATCACATTGTATAGATTTCATTAGTGTATATATGTTCATGATTTTTTTTTTCATTTTTTTCATTATTTATTTCGAAATTTAGATATATTTGTATATATATTTAAACTATTTTTTTAAATTCTAACTATTTTGTTATATATATAGTTATGTTAAAATAAATTTATTAAATAATTCTAAAAATATAAATATATGAAAAGTTTTATGTTTGTTCATTATTGAGTTTTTAGGTTATGAAATTTTTTATTAATTTTTTGTTTAGGTTAATTATTGGCTCATTGGAGTTTTATTTATTTATTTAACAATCATTTACTTATTAGATATTTAGTGATATTTTTTTAGTAATGTTTAATATATTAATTGATTTAATTTCGTAGGTTGTGATTTTGTTGATGATATTTTAGAGAGTATTTTGCATCAAAATTTCTATATCAATCACACATTTGGGGTAATTAAGTTTCTAAAATTACAATAATAAGTTATATATTGCTAGATATTTAGTGATATTTTATTTATTATTTATTATTTTAATTTTATTGGTTTGTGGATTTAATAACGAATTCGATTACTACGTGAAGTAATTTTGCTAGCTTTTGGATTATTAATTGCAAGAGATACATATATATTCTCTTACTTCTACTTTTAATATTATTAAACAAATGTTAGAGGAGTTTGAATATCTTAAATATTCATCCATAGTGAAGTAGGTTTTGAGATGAAAATTGTGTGCTGCGGTGATAACGGAAGGTTGAGAATTTGTGTGTTTTAGTGAAGTATGTTCTGAGAAATTTGGTTGTGTGCTGCGGAGCTATAAGGAAGAAACTTATTGTATGTTGTTTGAATTGTTTGTTTTTCTATTCACATGCAGATGTTTAGGTCACTATTATAGGGGAAATGCTGCCCGATTTTATCTAGGATAATAACAATTAGTTTTATATAGATATCCAACTTTATCACGTGCTTATTAAATGTCATTTCTTTTCTTTTTCATAGACATATGAGAATATATGGATAAGCAGTGGATGTTAGCGAATAGGTTATCTGCGGAATATAGGAACGGGGTCGATTTGTTCTTAAGGTTTTTGAAACCATATATATAAATGTAATCAAATAATTAATTAATATATTTCACTTTATATTTTTTGCAGCTAACAAGTATGCCATATACAGAGACACAAATTGATGAGTTGCGACGAGAATGGACGACATATATATTATCGATAATCCAAAGTTACCAGCCTCGTTATTAGGTTTTCTTATTTTTTACCTCTTTCTTCATACATGTACAATGCAATATTTGTTAATTTTGAATATGTCTAACAAATATTGTGTTTCTTATATATGTCTAACCAATTTTTTTTTCTTGCTTATTTTTATTTTATTAATTATGTCAATTTCAATTTAAATTAATATTGATTTCAATTTAATTAATTATTAAATTAATATTAAAATAATTTCAACTTAATTTATTATTAAATTAAATTTAAAATAATTTCAACTTAATTTATTATTAAATTAAATTTAAAATAATTTCAATTTAATTAATTATTAAATCAAATTAAAATAATTTCAATTTAATTAATTATTAAATAAAATTAAAATAATATTAATTATATATTTTTTTAAATCTGGGAGACTTTCAATGTCTCACATTGGGAGAGGTGGGAGACTTCCCACGTCTCCCAGTGGGAGAGGTTGAAAGTCAACGTTTGACTTTCAACCTCTCCCAATGGGAGACGTGAGACATATACCTACAATGACTCCGCCTACAGCGTCTCTCTAATTGGGAGACATTGTAAACTTTCAATGTCTCCCAAATAAAGTCATAAAACCCCTATTTTGTTGTAGTGAATGATTTGATAAGCCTACACGCTTTATATTCATTTTCTTGAAGAACAAAACCCTATGGTTGTTCCATATAGACCTCCTCAGAATATTTTTAAATAAATTTAAGTTGTTTAGAATACAATATAGTATATTTTAAATGTAAAATAAGAATATAATTTTAGTATATTAAATTTAGATAAAGTTTAAAATTTAGTTACTTTTTGGTCAACACAATATAAAAAAGAAACTAAAAGATTGCTTTTTATTCTGCTCATCTTCTCTAGCGATGGACAAAAAACATATGCTTCTCATATATCAAAATGATTACATTGAAGAGTAGGTCGCGATGATACCACTTTTGAGCCCAATCAACTAACAGTGTAGCCAGAAAATATTTTTGAAATTAAAGATAAGAGAAAATGTAAGAAATTAATAAAAAAAAAATATAGTGGAGAGAAAGAGAGGGGCCCCGTACCATAAAAAAATAAAAATAAAATAAAATAAAAGTTTTAAAAAGCGGTATAAAAAACAGTGGAAAAAGTAATTAATTGGTAACTTATTAACATTTTATGTAACCAAAATGTTACTTTTTTAAACCTAGAAAAACAGGAAAATTGGAATTTTGGAAAAGTTTCAAATTCAGGTATATTACTTTTCGAATCCGGTATTTTTTGATGACATGGCAAGGTATTTTTGTAAATAAAATTTTGTAGGTGATTTTTGTAATTATTTTATATTATAGTTATATAAATGTAAAGATCCCAAAAAATAAAAATTTACAGCCTTTACTGTTTTTTATAATTTAATTACAAAAATCACTTACTAAATTTTATTTACAAAAAATATTAAAACTAAAAATTTCCGTTATCTACACATTTTTTATATAGAAGAGATATATTAATGGGTGGATATATCATCACCTTCGAAAATTATATATGTTATTTTGAAATATGAAAGATTAAAAGATTATTTATGAGTATTATTTCTAAACAATAATTTAAGTGTGTTATTTGACTAACTCAAATTATGATTATTATTTTTCTAGATTCGTAAGTATTGTCATCCAAAATATATTTTTTTAAACTAATAAATTTTTTCTGTCAAACATGGTGGTGAAGACTGAAGAAAGAGTACTTAATTTATTTCAAAATGCATTAATCCTGACATTTTATTTATTACATGGTACATACTGCCACACTATGTAACATTATTTAATAAAGATTCAAAACTAGTAATAAATACCAAGACTTATTATCACCCTCAAACTGCATCGATCCCTTCCATCATATAACTTTATATTAAATAATAATTAATAATGGCTAAAATGAAATTAATGGAAACGAAATTGGTGAATACTAGATTGAACATCAATCTCATCATGACCATTGGCTTGCAAGTAGTGCTTGTAGGTGGCTCCACCATACGCCGGTGGGTGAGTGTCATCGTCGACGAACTCCGGCGCTGGCTTTACAAATGCATCCAACGATGGCCCGTGAAGTGTAGCCACAGATATTCTCTTTACTTTGTTGTTGTCTACCACCACTCTATGCACATGACTCTTGTACTTTCCATTTGTCAGAATCTGTATGTATAGTACGTACAAATGCACAAGTTAATAATATAATATCATCTATTTTGGTATATTGAATTTTGAGTACTTAATAATATTAATTAGCTAGTTTTAACTCTGGACTTGCCACTAATCATGTATTTTACCAAACCAGTACAGTATTTATGCTTATTCTTTCATTTATGTTGTCATGATAACCCTTTTAGAATTTTATTTGACTTACATAATAATTAAGTAGAGCTGATCATGTATGTTTTATTTGAATCTATTCTTCAAGTACGTACATTGGTTTTTTTTAAATATTAAAATATATATAGGATAATTTGGCTTCACTTTAAGCCCTATCAGTGGGGCTCTCAGTGTTTTTCGACCCGTGAACAGTTTTCGGCACGATTTTTTTATGGTCGTATATATTGTAGCTATATAGAGCATCCTGCAAATTTTCAGAAAATTCTGAATAGTTTACAGTACCGAAAATTAGGTTCAAACATGTTGTTTTCCACACGCATAAAAAAATTAGTCACGCGTGCAACATGTTTGAACCTAGTTTTCGGTACTGTAAACTATTCGGAATTTTTTGAAAATTTGCAAAATGCTCTAAATAGACAATATACACGGTCATAAAAAAAATTCGCGCCAAAAACTATTCACGGGTCGAGAACACTGAGAGTCTCACTGGTAAAACTCTTATTAGAGAATTTCCATATATATATATAGGGGGCTTCTCGAGTCCCTCACTTAGTATTGAAGGATTTAGTCATTCAATGTGTTTGGATCGTCCGATGTGTATACTTTTTGAGTTTAATGACTAGATTTTAATTAAAGGCTGGTGGTACAAAAAGACAAAAATACCCTAATATTTTACTCTTTAACTAGCTACCATTTCTTTACACCTATTCATGAGTTCTTCATATTTTTTAAATAATTTCCTCATCAGCTAAGCCACCAAATATGGTGTGCATTTTAACTCTTATATCTCACTATGCATTTCAGCTGAACTAAAAAGAGTGCATTAATTATTATTTTTACAATCATTATCTCTCCAAATATTATCACTATTCTCTGTTTCCAATAAAAAAAACACAAGCAAAGTGCTATAGTACTAGTATTATTTTCTTTAAATATTGTCACACATAATTAGACGTCGATTATGAAGTCATCCAATACTAAAAGAGAAAGGACTTCAAAAAAAAAACCAAAGCATTGAAACTTAATTGAAAAAAAAAATTATACAAACTTACACCAAAATATATGTTCTCGTTATGTTGTACTTTAATTTTCTCACTTAACAAACCCTCAAAAGTCACTTAGCATAATGAAACTTCTTATGTAGCTAATACCTATACTAATATGCTCAATATTCATGCAAAATAAAAAGTCCATGCAAAAATTAACTACTAAATGGTAATGTAGTGTATCATTCAGTAATCCCTACATTTAAAAAGTTATTATTAATATTAAAAACTTTCCACCACATTTTATTCATTTCATATATCGCATTAAAAAAATAAAAAAGTTTCAGTTTTTGTTACGTTATTTTATTATACATTTATGTAAGTCAATTATAATAGTTATTTAGCTGCAGTCAAATATTTACGTGTCCACAATCGTAAATAAGTCACAATTCCTATCTAAATTTACTATAAAACCCTCAACTATACAGTTTATTGGACCTAAAATTACGCTTCTACCCCTCATTTATTTAAGCTGCGTCAGCTCAAAAAACACAGTCGGTTGACACAACCGGCTACACCAAGTAAAAAGTTAAAAAGTCAACATTTTAACACCAATCCAATATTGACACTTGGCAAAAATCTGGGCCCCACATGAAGGACTAAGTCATGTGAGGGACGCTAGAATTCTCCATATAGGAATATATATATAACTAATAAATGCTAACAAATAATTAATGTATAGTATATATTTCCTTAAAAAGAAGAGATCTAATGTGCACAACAACAAAAGAGGTTGCATATTGTTATTAGTGCAATTTAGTATTAGGTCTCAAACATTTGAATTTAATAAGTATTATGCAATATCGTTAACCATGTCGCCCCACGTGTTGTTGGACTTGGACATGAGAAATAACAATACTCTAAAAAATTAGAAATGTATGTATGCATGTATGTGGATAGCAAGTAGGTAAGTACCTCAAGATGATCTCCAATATTGATCAAAATAGCATTAGAAGGCATATAATTTACGTTGATCCACTTTCCGGTGTGGGATAGAATCTGAAGACCTCCATTAACATCTTGAGTGAGGGAGACAAAGAAGCCTGGGTCAGTGTGCTCAGGAATACCCACACCACTTTTGGATTCGAAGTTTGGTGGATAAAGATTAATGGAAGACACATCAAAGCCTGACTCCAACTTCAACGCCTTCTCTATGAACAACTCTTCCAATCCCAGTGTTTTCGATAATGCTTTTCCTAGCCCATGTACCACTTCTCTCATTCTTCTGTAATAATCTCCCATAGCCTCACTGTAATAAAAAAAAATCACAAATAATAATAATAAAAAAATAGTTTGTAATTAAATATATATAAATTAATATAGAGTAAAAAGCCCTCACTGTTATTAATTACTCTACTAAATATGGATTCCAATCTAGCTATATTTGATTAAAATTATTATTTCTTGATTTGAAATTGTTAAAATATATATGACAATTTTTTTATAGGGCTTCACTTTAAGCCCTACTGGTAGGTTTTTAGTGTTTCTCGACTCGTGAACAGTTTTCGACGCGATTTTTTTTATGACCGTGAATATTGTAGCTATTTAGAGCATTCTGTAAATTTTCAGAAAATTTCGACTAGTTTACAGTACCGAAAACTAGGTTCAAACATATTGTTTTCTACGCGCATAAAAAAAATTAGTCACGCATGCAACAACATTTTTGAACCTAGTTTTCGGTACTGTAAATTATTCGGAATTTTATGAAAATTTGCAGGATGCTCTAAATAGCTACAATATACACGGTCAAAAAAAAAATCGTGCCGAAAACTGTTCACAGGTTGTTAACACTGAGAGCCCTACCGGTAGAACTTAAAGTGAACCTATAAGAAAATTCTCATATATATATATATATATAATTCGTTTTCTTCTACAAACAAAATGAAAGATTTTTAGTATATATATATATAAATATATATATATATATTACCTGAAAGTGGTTGGTTTATGAGGGCAATGGTAGTGGGGATGAGTAGCCATCTTGAGATATTCCCTGTTCTCACCAAGCGACGAACGGTGGCCCCATCGGATCCTATCTGTGGAACTCTTTCTGTCATATTGCCTTCGGTTTTCTAACTCCATTGGATCAAAGAAATCAGATACTCCTTTGAAAACACTCTTCAAAACGCTTTCGGGAACACCATGATTCACCAGCTGCATGCATGCACCTCACATTTATATACATTTACCAATATATGATGATGATGATGTGAATTTTTTTTTTACATTGTATGAAGTATAATAATATAGGGATATTTGTGGTTAAAGTACTAAAATTATTACTTTTTTTATACTTAAGTACCAAAATTTTTTTTTACACTTAAAGTACAAAAACGTTACTTTTTCTTGCATTTTGGTAACAACCATAAAGTCTAACTTTTGACCCGTTAATAGACATATGTCAGTTAAAGGTTGGTCCACGTTTCAGTACGTTCACCACAAAAAAAAACAAAATTTTGGTATTTAACCTAAGTAAACACAAAGTTTATGTATTATTTAGTTGTAAATAAATACAAAATTTGGATATTTTAGTCGCATTTCTCTTATTTATTTTTAGGCTATTTAGGATTTTCACCCCCCGAACTATTACTACTACCGTATCGTGCCCCCTAATTTTTTCAGGCCGTTAAAAATTCTCCCCGAAGTATTCACAGTGATGTAAAGTAGGACTTCCATTAACTTTCAACACATGTGGCTAACAGAATGCTGACGTGGCTCTTTACTCGATGATGTGTACTTGGCCACGTCAGCGCCACATGTGTAATTTTAAATTAAAAAATCTATTATCTTATTAAAAATTAATAAATTAAATAATAAAAAATAGAATTAATAAATTAAACCATATAAAAAAAATAAAAACCAGATTTAAAAACAATTAAATTAAATAGAATTCAGTTTTTTTTTTTTTTTTCTCATTATTTTTCTCTTCATGAACCTAGATCCCTTACAAATGGCACCAAGCCCATTCTCACCAACAATTTTCCTTCCAATCACACCCTTACTTCTCCCCACGAGCTTCTTCAACACCTCTACACACAAACCAGGTTTGAAGTCATCTCCCAAGCTTTCCTTCATTTGTGGAAAATCTGAAACTCCATTGGAACCGCAGAGGTTGGTTGAGTCGAGGTCGGGGGTGGCAATGCTAGGTTGAAGATGAGATCGGAGACATCTGAATCTGGTGGGAACTGAACGGCTGGGTCGAGGTCAGTGATGGCTGGGTCATTAACGGGGACTGGTTGGGTCGAGGTCATTGACGGTGATGGAGCTCCTTGAGTGAGGATGAGGGTTGGCGATGGAGATGAGGCAAAGGCCAGATCTAGGAATTTTTTTTTTTTTTTTTTGCTATTTTGTTCATGGGAAAATGAATGAAAGTGAAAGAAAGCAAACCTGTTGTGATTTGTGATTTTGGTGTTATCGATTTCTCTAATTGGGACTTTGATTATGTGATGTTAAGAAGATCTAATTATATTTAAGTAATTGTTTATAATTTTAGTTTTATTTGAGTTTACTTTTTAATATAATTTAGTTTTAGTTATAAATGTGAAAATTAGATTTTAATTTTTCAAGTATTTTTTAAAATCTGGTTTTACTTTTTTTAATATATAAAATATGGTTTAATTTAATAATTTTATTTTTTAATATTTAATTCATTAATTTTTAATAAGATAATAGATTTTTAAAATTTTAAATTATTTTTAATTTAAAATTACACACGTGGCGCTGACGTGACCAAGACACATTAGCAAGTAAAGAGCTACGTCAACATTCTGTTAGCCACATGTGTTAAAAGTTAACGGAAGTCCTTCTTTACATTACTATGAATATTTCGGGGGGAATTTTTAACGGCCTGAAAAAATTAGGGGGCACGATACGGTAGTGGTAATAGTTTGGGAGGTAAAAATCCTAAATAGCCTTGTTTTTAAGAAGACAAAAATATGTTCAGGATTTAATATTAATTTTTTATTTAATAATTTATTTTTTATTTTAATTAAGCTAGATTTTAAATATATTTTTTCATTTTAAAAAAATTAATTATTTTTTATATTTTAAAATAGATTTTAATTGTGATATGAAACTAAATGATTCTATAAAAAACTATTTTTACATAAAAAAAATTATATAATCATGTTTTGAACCCTTAATTTATACTACAATCACCACTATTGGATTTATTTTTATTCTAGGTTTTCCATTTTTTAGATCCTATATAGTAATTTTAAAATTAAAATATAGTTTAAAATATATAAAAAAAACATATGTTAATTGATTTTAAAATTAAAATATAGTTTTAAATATATAAAAAAAAATTATATGTTAATTGATTTTAAAATTAAAAATATATTAGAAATCTATTTTAATTAAAAATAAAATAAAATCCTAAAACTTACTTTTGTCTTCTAAGAAACAAATAAGAGAAATTTGCGTCTAAAGTATTTAAACTTTGTGTATACTTACAGATAAATATCAAAACTTTGTTCATTTTGATCGTGAAACTACCAAAATATGGACCAACTTTTAGCTAATACGTGACTATTAACTGATCAAAAGTCAAACTTACCAATTAGTACCAAAATGTAAGAAAAAAAATATATTATTTTGGTACTTTCACCGCAAAAAAAAAATAGTACTTGAGTGTAAAAAAAATGAAAATTTTAGTATTTTAACCGTAAATATTCTATATATATATATATATATATACATATATACATAAAAGTAATGGTATACTTACATAAAAGAAGCCATAGTTCTGGCAGGCGATAGTAAGATAATGGAGGGCTTTGGCTTGTTGATTAGGATCAGTAGAAAAGTGCATGAAGTAGTCGATGGTGGGAATTTCATCACAAACACTTTCTGCGCTAATATTATTGGAATTGAGTACTGTCGTACCTTGAAGAAAGACATTATTATTATTAGCCATTTTAGAGAGGGAGAGAAAGAGAGAAATTATTATTATAGGAAGTTGCTTTGTACGTAGCTACTTTTTCAAGCAAAGGATTAACTGATAGATGCCCTCTCTCAGCCATAAATTTATACAAATAAAAGTCGGGACCTTACTAGGTAGAATTAATTGAATACTATAATACTGCATCGATCTAAAATAAGTCCTTTTAAGAAAAATAATTAAAAAATAAAAAATGTGAAATCTGATGCGAAATTCTACTATTATGTTATGTACGGTGGTGGTGTTGGATACTATTGGACTCTTTATTAAATATATTTTTTAATAAAAACGAGGTAGTTGAATATATGGTCTGGTATTCGTATTCTCGTTTAAAACATTTGTAACATTCAAACGAATAGTCACATAAATCTATTTTAGAAGAGTATGGTAATATGCACTAGTAATGTCCAACACCGTAAGAATGTGGTATATTGTTATTGATGTAATCTAGTATCAGTTTTTTACGGAGTATCGCTAACTAATCACAAAATGTCATCTTATGATTTTGGACACTTTAATGTATCAAATAATAACACTACTTTTAAAACCCTTTGACCTCTATAAAAATTGTTTAGTTTAATAAAAAAAAGCTCCCATTCTCAAGACTTTTTATTATTGCTTTCTAGTCTCTTAAAATTCTAACAGGCTTATTTCACATAAAGTGAATTTTAAAAAAATGATAGTTGTTTCATATATTTCATTTTAACCAATAAAAAATTTGTTTCATCGTCTCAAAAGTACTACAAATTAATTGCTTTACGCTACTATAATTGTACCATGTTGTTAGCCCCACATCAGGCTACGCGTGCGCATCAGGCAGACGCACGCTCGCGCATGGGCGTAGGTCTTGGTGAATGGAAACACCACAGGCCAAATTCATAATCCTTGGGTGGAGTATGGTCGAAAAGGTTCCTAGAGGGGTCTAGGATACGAGGTTAAAAGGGCTTGGAGATTCTAGTTTGAGAAGGTTTCCAAAAATGGAAATATGTCTCTCAAGCAAAAATCATATAAGTTCCTGCCAGGGGGTTAAATCTCCATAATCCTTCTTAGGGAAGGTGACCCTAGTGGCCCAGGGAGGGTCTTCGGCCATGGCCTAGGGATGGTGTCTAGGCCATGTTAAGGTGTGGCTAAGCTTAAGAAAAGGTGGGAATCAAGTGTTGGATGGTTGGCGCCATGTTAGGATGTGCGCGCACATAGGTGCGGGCGCTTGCTGGGTGGCGCGCGCCAGTACATCCACGTGGTGGCTGATGATGGTACCTTGTGAACAGATGTGATCAGGTGGTTACAAGACGGTTACTCGGGATTATCAAGAGGATCCACGTGGAGTGTCTTGATCCTTTGTAGGAAGAATCCAACGGTGCTTGTCCCAGATGCTTGGCTGAGCAACAGGTGTCTGTCTAAGGGGCATGTGGCTTGCCTGATGGACATGTTGCAAGCTGATTGGTCCAGCTATCACCGAGGCGGTTGGGGTTGTCAACCGATGCCTCTGTTGGCATATAATTTATGTAGCCTAGGCGCCTGAGGCATCAGAGTGTGATGTCCGGTGTGGCGTGTTGCCCCCTTGGCACACCCACATGGGTCCATTTTGTAAGTGAGCATGCCTTGGTGCTTGATCATTAGTCAATTCTTGCACCAAGCAACCTCATGGGGTAGGCTAGTAGCAATTTTGTAATTATGCATGTCTCCCAGACAAAAATCATATATGTTACTGGGAAGACCTTGTATCCCTAGAAGGCTCCTTAGGGGGAGGTGAACTGGTGACTTAGGGGAGCACCATGGCCACCAACAAATAGGGGCCAAAGATGTGTACTCCCTTGTCCTATTAATGCTATATATTAATAAAACGATGTTTATCCATACTTGCCCTGGTATGCTTCCTTATTGCCTATGTGTTACTTGTTTGTCGTCTTCGTTGGGCCATCGCGTGCCACTTTCCTTGTTGTGTGCTTTGTGTTGTGTGGACATTCCAAGGAATGACTTGCTTTGTGCTTGCTCATACTTCGTTATTGCCCGTTGCATGTCCAAGATGTGTTTGTGGCTAATCACTGAGTTTGTTTGCCTGCAGGTGTGTGTTGTAGGCTGACTTGCTAGCTTGGAGTGTCCGCAAGTGCCGCACATTCCATCTACTTGGAGTACCCAAATAGTCGGCCCGTGACAGTTGGTATCAGAGCCAAGTTAGAGAAATCTTGGCAGAACACACAAATGGTGAGCAACACTCAGAGGATCGAAGTGCTCGAGAAGCGCGTGGGGGAACTAGATGGCCTGGACGAGAGGGTCAGGGATCTTTCCTCTACAAGTCGTAACTTTGGATCATCAGATGTAAGCAATCGCATAGCTGCGCTAGAGAAGGAAAACGATGTTCTGCTATCCAGAATAATTGCGTTGGAGCAAAGAAACACTCCAACAAGTACTTCTGTTACCCCTCAGTCGGAAGAGCGCATTGCAGCGGTGGAGCGCATGTTGAAGGAATAACAAGTCTCCATAAATGACACCACAAAAGACTGTAGGGAGTCAGTTGGCGTGCTCAGAGAAGAAATGATTAAACAAACTGCAAAGGTGAACCTAACCATGCGAGCGGTTGGGAATGCACCTGCAACAGGGCCGATAGGTATGGAATATAGCCGAGTTAAAGTGCCTAAGTCGAGGCCCTATAACGGGGCTAGAGATGCAAAGGACTCAGAAAATTTTCTCTTCGATATGGAACACTACTTTAGAGTCGTGCGGGCCGATTCTGAAGAAGGAAAGGTCGCCATGGCTACCATGTACTTGTCTGGGGATGACAAGGTGTGGTGGAGGACAAAGTATGACGACATTGAGAGTGGTAGATGCACCATCACATCATGGGGAGACCTGAAGAGAGAACTGAAGGCACAATTTCTGCCAAAAAATGTCGCCTACATGGCTCGACGCCAGTTGAGAGAGCTTAAACAAGTCGGGACAGTCCGAGAATATGTGAAGAAGTTTTCGGGACTGATGCTCGATATAAAGGACATGTCCAAAGTAGACAGGCTCTTCTGCTTCCTCGAGGGATTAAAACCGTGGGCCAAACAAGAACTTCAGAGACAGCATGTTTCTGACCTGGCCACCGCTCAAGCTGTTGTTGAACGCTTGACAGACTACACTCCGAAGAGCAGCCTGCCAAAGAGGGCTACCCCTCCAACCAGCTCAAGTAGCACTGGGAGTAAGAAGTTTGGGAAGTCATGGCAGGGAAAGAGTTAGGGAGAGAAGAGGACAGCAGAGTCCAGTTCTTCCAGTGGTACAGATGCTGCTCCAGGGAAGAAGTCACTGGCTTGTTGGCTCTGCAAAGGACCACCTAAGTCGGTAGTTTTCCCTTACAGGGGCAAGTTGAATGCCCTTTTTGGTCAAGAAGAACAGCGCGAAGGAGAAGAGGAGGATGAAGAGTACGCGCACATGGGCGTTGTCCGCCTGTTGAGTGCTCTCAAGAAGCATGGCGAAAAAGGGAAGAAGACCCTGGGGAAGGGGCTAATGTTCGTGGATGCCACCATCAATGACAAGCCGACCAAAAGCGTGATGATTGATACTGGCGCCACCCACAACTTCATCTCAGAACTAAAAGCCAAGCGACTAGGACTAAAATTGGAGAAAGATGCAGGCCGCATGAAAGCAGTCAACTCAAAGGCCTTGGCCACAACTAGAGTGGCTAAGGGCATAAAAGTTAAGATCGACACGTGGGAGGGGCGAACTGACTTAGTGGTGGTCCATATGGACGACTTTGATGCTGTTTTGGGAATGGAATTCCTAACCGAGAAAGGTGCCATCCCTATTCCTGCTAGTGGGAGTTTTCTCATAATGGGAGAGACTCCTTCAATGGTGCCTGCAAAGGTGATACCACCCCCTGGTGTGAAGCTTCTATCAGCTTTACAGTTTAAGAATGGTGTGAAGAAATAGGAGCCCACTTATGTAGCGGTACCCACCGTGTTCGAAGAAACAGTGGAAGAGATTGTTCCCCTTGAAATTACGAGGGTCTTGAAGATGTATGGGGACGTGATGCCAAAAAAACTCCCCAAAGCCTTGCCGCCAAGAAGGGGGATTGATCACTAGATAGAGCTAGTTCCGAGAGTGAAACCTCCAACGAAAGCGCCTTACAGAATGGCACCCCCTAAGCTAGAAGAGTTGAGAAAACAACTAAAGGAGTTATTGGAGGTAGGCTTCATCAGACCGTCAAAGGCGCCATTTGGCGCACTTGTGCTATTCCAGAAGAAACACGATGGGAGCTTGAGACTATGCATCAATTATAGGGCTCTCAACAAGGTGATAGTTTGCAACACCTACCCCATCCCTCTGATCGCTGATTTGTTCGACCAGCTAAGTGGAGCCAAGTATTTCACAAAGTTGGACCTAAGATCGGGATATTATCAAGTGAAGATCACAGATGGGGATGAACCAAAGACAGCGTACGTTACTCGATATGGAGCATTTGAGTTTCTAGTAATGTCATTTGGGTTGACGAATGGACCCGCCACTTTCTGCACACTGATGAACCAAGTATTCCACGAGTACCTAGATAAGTTCGTGGGGGTGTACTTGGATGATATCGTGAAGAAGCTCACGCAGAAGATTGAAGATCTACAAGCTACTTCATCGAGAATGTCGAAGAATTGAGTGAGGGAGAGTGTGGCGTGCTGCCCCTTTGGCACACCCACATGGATCCATTTTGTAAGTGAGCATGCCTTGGTGTTTGATCATTAGTCAAGTCTTGCACCAGCCAACCTCATGGGGTAGGGTAATGGAAATTTTGTAATTATGCATATGTCTCCCAAACAAAAATCATATATGTTATTAGGAAGACCTTGTATCCCTAGAAGGCTCCTTAAGGGGAGGTGACCTGGTGACTTAGGGAAGCACCATGACCACTAGCAGATAGGGGCCAAAGTTGTTTACTCCCTTGCCCTATCAAGGCTATATATTAATAAAACGATGTTTATCCATACTTGCCCTTGTATGCTTCCTTATTGCCTATGTGTTACTTGTTTGTCATCTTCATTGGGCCATCGCGTGCCACTTGCCTTGTAGTGTGTTGTGTGTTGTGTGGACGTTCTAAGGAATGACTTGCTTTGTGCTTGCTCATACTTCGTTATTGCCCGTTGCATGTTCGAGATGTGTTTATGGCTAACCATTGAGTTTGTTTGCCCGCAGGTGTGTGTTGTACGCTGACTTGCTAGCTTGGAGTGTTCGCAAGTGTCGCACGTTTCGTCTACTTGGAGTACCCAAATAGTCGGCCCGTGACATCCGATGAATGAACACTTGTATCTTTGTATTGTGATTAATATACAAAGTTGGGAGGGGACTCCCATAAACTTTGTGTACCTTTACTAATGCTTGTGCTATTGTATTTACTTGATACACGAGTGTGTACGGTATTTGCTCAGTCTTACTGTTTGTGTGTGCGAAAGAGTGTGTTATTGGTTGACTAAGTTGGGTGACTTAGGCCATCACAGGCAAAAAAATGTGTAGTGTAGTTTTGACCCTGTGACAACTGGTATCAAAGCCTAGGTTTCGTGTTGTGAATTAGAAGCAATGGTTACTATGGCAGAATTGAGAGAAAGGGTGGAAAGGCTCGAGGATTGGCGCTTTAGTGGATGATAACAGTGTCAGTTTGTTCATTCTTGGTGAAAAACATATTGAGCAATTGGTCGTCCTTGGAAATGTTGTCACGAACTTGCAGATGGATGATGCTACCGAAAATATCGGTGTGATCGGTCAGGCCATGACCGAGATGGAGAGGGATCTGTCTGGGAAGATCAAGGCGTTGTCTAAGGACGTCTTAGCCATGTCACGTTCTATGAAAGACCGAGCCATGGCGCTGGATGCAGATATGCCTTTGTTGAAAAGGGCGATGGCTAATCAAGGGACGAATTCTGAGTCTTCTGGGGGTTCCTCTATGATCAAGGTGTCAGAACCAAAAAAATTCAATGGAAGTTGTGATTCAAAAGAATTGGAAAATTTCCTTTGGGATGTCGAACAATATTTCAAGGCCGCAAGGATCCCTAATTCTGAAAGAGTTTTGATCATTAGCATGTATCTTCAGGGTGACGCCAAGTTATGGTGGCGTACCAGAATGGAAGATGATGCCAACGCAGGCCATCCCAAGATCGAGACATGGGATGTCTTGAAAAAGGAATTGAAAGATCAGTTCCTTCCCTGAAACACGACATGGGTTGCCAGGGAGTCTCGCAAGAAGCTAAAGCGCACAGGTACAATGCGAGATTATGTGAAGGAATTTAGTTCCTTACTGCTGGATATCAAAAATATGTCTGAGGAGGACAAATTTTTCAATTTTCCATCAGGACTTCAGCCTTGGGCATAGGCTGAATTGAGAAGGCAGGCGGTGACAGATCTACCCACGTCCATCGTTGTTGCCAAAAAACTGGTAGATTACAAGTATACAGCCCATACTTCGCAGGGGAATACTAGCAAGAAGTCGAATGGTAGCAAGAAGAACAACAACAAGCCTTTGGGTTCAAAGGGAGGACAGAGGAATAAGGGGAGAAGGAAGGAGGGTTGGGCAGGGAACGAACAAAAGGGTTCCTCCAACACCTCTAACAACCACGGCAAGGTAAAAAGTGAGGGATGCTTTATTTGCCATGGCCCTCATTTGGCACGGGAATGTCAATTCAAAGGAAAGGTGAATGTAATGGTTTCCCAGGAAAGGGAAGCCGCGAACCAGGAGGGACCATCCCGTATGAACCCTTTATAGTTGCTAAATGCCCTGCCAACATGAACGATGACCCAATTTAAAGGATTGTTGTACGTCAAGGATTTTGTGAATGGGAAGGAAGTAAGAGCCATGGTGGACTTTGGTGCCACGAATAACTTTGTGGCACACCATGAGGCAGAGAGACTGGGTCTCAACGTTGTTCAAAGTACTACAAAATTAAAGGCTGTGAATTCAAAGGCGAAGCCGATACAAGGTGCGGCTGGCATCAAATTGAAGGTTGGCTCGTGGGAGGCAGAGTGCAACCTTATGGTGGTGCCTCTGGATGATTTTTATTTAATCCTTGGTATATGTTGATGGTGAGAACTCGTTAACCAAGTTAAGTTAGAAAAATAGAAATGTAGAGATTATCAAATGAAAAACTTCAAAGATATAATTGGAGACTCAAAGAACAGTTGCAGAAAGAAAATTGTGAAATGAACTTGTCTTTCATATGGTGTAGTTCTACAGTGTTTTTTCCAACCCCCTTCCATGTGGAAGTGTGGTTCCTTTTATAGTGGGCTCTAACGGCCCCTGATACATTGTGGTCCAAGGGACCAGATGGTACGCAAGTACACTATCAGGAGAGTGGTCTCAGGGGTAGTGGTGTTGGAAGAGTGGTGGTTTGCTCTAGTATGTGTCAGGGATCTGCAAAAGTATTCCTGTCTTGGTACCATATTATGCCTCCACTACTTCTTGGGCACAAATCTCATAAGCATGTTGATGGAATCCTGACCATGTACCATTCTTGTACTACCACTACCTGTCTAGCATGGACACCGTATCATCCGTATTCTAACTCTTCTTGCTCCATGGTCACCACGTGGACACCCCTAAGGATGAGGCTGGTGTGTAAGAGGAGGCCACCACGAGGACCACGGCATGACTATTGCTCGTGGCGTCTTGGGAGCCGCGAGAGGCTTGTCTCCTAGTGGTGTCGCAGGGCGCACACAGGTGCGCGAGGAACGCAAGGTGCCTAGGGTGCGCGGGACGTCTGGGTTCTTTACCGGTGTCCGAGGTAGAGTGGTCATTTGGGGCAGGGTTGATTTGAGCACTAATTTGAGGGATCAAATGGACTTCAAACATGGTTGCTTTGGACCTTCCAGGGACCTTAGACATGAGATGTGGGTTCTTTACCGGTGTTGAATTTTCAGTATCCACACTTGCCCCCCAGTCTATGAGAGAGTCTTCAGGCTCTCTTGTAGACTTTTCTCTTTGATTCTTATAAATAGGCCTTCATGCCTAGCCTATTGTTTACACCTTACTTCCTTAGCTTAGTGGTTTTGAGATTCCTTCTTCTTTCAAGAGGTGAGGGATTCAATCCCCCACTATCTCATTTTTGTCATTGTTTCCTCCTTTTATATATATATATATATATTTGAGCTAATTTTTGATATGTTTATGTCCCTTCATATATTTATATGCTAAGACATCTTTTCTGTTTATTTTTGCAGACGCGTACTTTTGACCACTTGCCTCTATTTGACCGTGACGGTGCTTTTGGCCCTCGACCTCCTTTTGACCACGTCAGTGCCCAATTTTACTTGCTTGAGGTATACTTTCTTTCTCCCTTATGTTTATTGGGTCCAAATTAGCACCACTCGGGATGGGGTACTTTGGCCTGAGCTCGTCATGAGTTAGCCTTGATACATGCCCCTTTATTCATACTCCGTAGTGGGTCATTTAGAGCGTTTGTGCCTAGAGGTTTTGAGCCCATTCCTTTATGTTTTGTAGAAATCCTCCCATTTATACGTGAACCCTTTTTGCTTTCGAGAAGAGGTCTCATGGCAAGTGAAGGTCCATTCGACATTCCTCCGGGGGTCGAGTTTGTTGACTTGTCTTCAGACTCAGAGTCCCCTAAGGAAAATCCTTACCGTGACCATGACACTTTAAGGCAGGCCTGTATTCGTCATCTCGAGCACATGGCTTAAATTAGGCGTAAAATTTGGGTGGTAGAGAGCGAAATTGACTCGGTGTTGAGGGGAGACGGAGTACCTTTCCCTCCTGACCTTAGTGACCATGTAACGCCTTAGGGCAACCCTTTTAGATTTGCAGGTGGAGTTGGAGTTTATGGAGGGACATCTCCCGCCTGAGCCTCCTAGCTCGTTCTTTCCTGATGATTGTCATGGGGCCGTCCCATCTTCTCTTCAGCCCTTATTTTCGATCTTCCCTAGTTTAGCGCTTCTGCAGCCGGTGCCCTAGTGGAAGACTCTTGCCAGGAAGAAAAAATGGAGGGTAAAGTGTTTTGTCTCCTCCTTACCTTTTTCTTTTGGTTTTGCAGATATGCCGAAGAAAGGACAACGACAGGTGTCTGCTGATGACCGGGACGATGCCCCCCTATTGGCATCCATCCTAGTGTGCCACGTGTCTGAAAATAGTAGAGCACTACCGTGTTCCTCTGGAGTACGCATTATACATCCCTTCAGACAAGTGTCGGGCTGACTACCCTAATACTGGCTACGTGGCCATTAGCGAGCATATTCTGAAGGCGGGTGGTACAATCCCATTACACCCGTTCTTCGTCACGGTTATCAACTATTTTGACCTTGCTCCACTTCAGCTGGCACCCAACAGTTGGCTGACCTTGAGTTGCCTCTTCATCACATTTATGGAACTCGTCTGGCGTGCTCCTACGGCCCAAGAGGTGCATTTCCTGTAAAATCTCATGCCCTCTCCCAAATCCAAGGGCTTTTATTTCCTGCAAAAAGCCAATACTGCAGTCCCCTTGATAGATGGCGCCGTGTCCAACCCGGGGTCCTAAAAGCAAGACTTCTTCTTTGTGCAGGGCCCCCTTTCTGTTCGTGAGCACTTTCGTTCTACTCCCAGTAAGTACTTCGAGACACCTTTTCTTTTCTTTTCTTTTTGAAACTTATTGTTTTATAACTTATGTTTGTGTCGGCGATGGTTTGAATCGTGTAGAGCAGTTCGCCATACCTGTAGTTGTTGGGTCGGAGGCGGACGCTATGAACACATTCCTCAGTGTTGACCGCGCCGTGAGAAAGGATACATACCTCTTCACTGTTGAAAAACTCAACCTTCACAAGCTATCCCCGGTTTTAGATCCTGGGTTGCTATGGACTCTTCTCGGGTCAAAGAAGACGAAGGATGCCTCAGCTGAGCCTCGCCCGGGTGAAGGTGAGGCCGAGTGTGTGTCGAAGGGAGTCTCCCTTGGACACGGGCAACCTCACCAGCTATCTTCGTCCCCCGGGGAATGCCCTCCCTTTTCCCCATTCGACCCTGACATGGTTTCCCAATCCCAGGGTCAACAGGCCATGCCGAGGCATTTTGTTTGCCCCGATCCTGTGGACTTTGACGCTTTTCCTCAGGCTCCCCTCGACCCCGGTCCATTGGGGGCTTACTTTCCTGATCTTCCTGCACCCCCTCCTGATCTACCTGAGGCTCATTTTTCCGATCTTCCTGCGCCCCTTCCTATTTCGGCGAGCGGGTCATCTGTCCTTACCCAGCCAGGTACCCTTGGCTCGGAAGGGGCGCCCTGGGTGGGCCGCATGGCGACCTCTTACAGGCAGCGGTATGTCCAAATCGCCTCAGGCCTCCCCGAAGCTGATTGGAGTGGTCTTGGGAGTTTCACTATGTCGGATCTTGGGGAGACTCTTACGCGCTTTACTACCTGGGTGAGTTTAGGCATCTTATGTCGGCCTTATATCTTTTTATTCCCCTTTTTTTTGTTACTTATCATTGTTGTTTTTATTTTTCTTGTACAGGCCTATACCGTGGCTCAGCGGTTTTCTGACTCGACTCAAAATCTTTCCACGTCGAATGCCAAGAAGGACCGTCTTGCGGTTCGGGTCCAGGAGCTCAAGGGGGAGCTTGCTGAAACTAGGTCCAAGCTAGAAAAGGCCTTGGCGAAAATTTCTGCCTTATCAAAAAAGAAGAAGAGGGTGATTGCCAAGGCCACGATGTTGCAAGAAAAGGTCACCAGCCTAGAGGCCGAACTCCAGGGTGCCAAGGCTACCGCGGCTACATCACAGGAGAGGGTCGCTTCCTTAGAGGGCAAACTTGAGGGTGCTAAGGCTGATGCAGTTGCGTCACAGGAGAGGGTCACTTCCTTAGAGGCGGATAGGGCAGCTATTGAGTATAGGTCCATAGAGCGCGTCCTTTACGGTGTATGGAGGCAGGATCCAAACTTCAATTTCTCCTCCTTTGGCGAGCACGTCGTTGCCCGAGTGGCTGGGTGGAACGCCCGTAGCAGGAGGCCTTGAGATCGTCACTTCATAATTTTTGCCAGTTAGTCCGCTGTGGATGTATGCTCGCTCGAGCCTTATTGTGCTTGTAATAATTTTTTTTTTTAAATCTTGTCATGTTACCAAAAATCTTTTTTATATATACATATGCGGTTATTTATCTCTTATTCCTCTGTGTTTGAGGTCTTTTTGAGCCCGTATGATGGGGTTTGGTAAGTTCCCCCTTTTTATTTATCAGGCTAGAGGTCCTTTGGAGCCCATGTGAAAGGGTTCAATGGGTCCTTTTTTGGTGCCTCTTGATTGTTCTTATAAGGATATATTGACCCCTTGGGTTCTAGCTATCCTTTTATATATCTTTGCGGGCGCTTATTATTTCTTTCGAGAAGCGTCCTTCTCGTCATTATTCACAGTACTATTTTTGCAAGGGTCTCTTTTAGGACCCTTTTGGCTAGACGGCTTGGTGGCCGCTCTAGGCTTATTTGCAGGTGCTCATTCTGGGGCTTCTCCCTTTGAGAGAGTATCTGCCTTTATTTGGAAGTTTGTTGTTGTTTTTTTTTTGTAAGACCTTTTGGCCTCCTTGATGTTCATAAGGGTAGCTAATCCTTGTGAACTTCAGGAGATGCCTTGCAAGGTCTCCTTCCTATTTGTTAGGGTTCA
The DNA here is from genome assembly GCF_963169125.1 of Humulus lupulus. Lineage (NCBI taxonomy): Eukaryota > Viridiplantae > Streptophyta > Magnoliopsida > Rosales > Cannabaceae > Humulus > Humulus lupulus. Next base: position 11,781,109 of record NC_084797.1, on the reverse strand, counting down.
CCACACATTTTTTTTAAGGAACTCATTTAAGGCCCTGATATAAGGGGTCCTTTTGGGTTCCTCCTGATAGAGGGTCCTTTTTAAGATCCTCCTGATACGAGGAATCCTTTTTAGGATCCTCCTTTTTAGGAGCCCTTTTTAGGATACGAGGAGTCCTTATAAGGAACTCGTTTAAGGCCCTGATATAAGGGGTCCTTTTGGGTTCCTCCTAATAGAGGGTCCTTTTTAGGATCCTCCTGATATGAGGAGTCCTTTTTAGGATCCTCCTGCTTGTTGTATGCATTGCCTCCTGTCCTACCCCCCCCCCCCAAGTGTCTGGTGAAATTTATTTCGGCAGGCACTTTGGTTGATGCTCGCATAGAGAAGAAAAATAACATGCGAAGTTGTGAACAGTTTCATTCATAGTAGGCAGGTTACAACGATATATATATATAAAGTTTACATCTACTTGGGAGGTAATCTAGGCAACCTATTTGATTCTTGTCTACTAAGGTAACATAACACGCAACAAACTAACCACAAAAACTGCTTGCATTGGATGTGGAAGTCTCACTGATAGTACTTCTTGAGGTGTTCCACATTCCATGCTCAAGGCACAACGGTGTCGTCCATGCGTGCCAGCTTATAGGTGTTTGGTGGTATGCACTGAGCGACCTGGTAAGGCCCTTCCCAGTTCGCCCCTAGTACCTCCGCCCCCAGGTCTCGCATGTTGGGGAGTACCTTCCTCAATACTAAGTCTCCTACCCTGAACTTTCTCTCTCGCACCCTTGAATTCTAATACCTCGCTGCCCGTTGCTGATATGTGGCCAGCCTTAGTTGTGCCCTTTCTCTCTTGGCTTCCAGCAGGTCCAAGTTCCCGACCAATGTTGTGATGTTAGCCTAGTCATCATATGCTTGCGTGCAGAAGGAGTTAACCTTCATTTCTACCGGAAGGACAGCCTCACAGCTGTAGGCCAAGGCAAAAGGTGTCTCCCCAGTGGTGGAACGAGGGGTGGTCTTGTAGGCCCAGAGCACATTTGGGAGTTCCTCGACCCAAGCCCCTTTCAACTTTTCCAACTTAGTTTTCAAGTTCCTTTTCAGGATCTTGTTGATGGCCTCTACTTGCCCATTGGCTTGGGGTGTATTACTGCGGAGAAACTCCTCCTGATTCCTTTTGCCTTGCAGTAGTCCTTGAATACCCCTCCTTCAAATTGCGTTCCATTGTCGGAGATGATCTTGTAAGGTACTCCGAACCTGCAAACAATATATTTGTTGACAAAGGTGGTTGTTGACCGCGTTTTTTGCCAACGACGTGTAGACGTCAAAACGACAAAAAAACCTTCAAGAGAAAAAATACGACAGAGACAATTTTTATAGTGGTTAAGCCTCAATGTGTTTGCAATAGCCTAGTCCACTTAGAGTTATGATTATGAATCTACACTCATGATCAGATGAACCTAAGTCAACTGAGTTTCTTCAGTGCTGATGAAAAGAATACAATATTTCTCTCAAGATACAAATACTCTCTCTGGAAAATTAGAATCTGAATCCTCTCTATGATGCCATGAGCCTTGTATTCATAAGCCCATGATCGTACATATGTAGTCACTAATAATCGGGATCCTTTTGTTATTCTTTCAATATTTAATTAATAATAATATCTAAAATACAACAATATGCAATTCTTTGGGGTAAAATGAGAGATTCCCGCGCCGGTATGACCGATTCTAGCTGATGCCATTACTAGGATCTTTTGCGTGGCACTGTTCTATTAAGTCAGTCCACACCACACCCAGAAGGAAAACTGAAAGGCTAAAACACTTCACTGGTCGACCAAGACAAGTAACTGATCGGCCAAACACATGTCTAGTCGGCCAAACACATGTCCGGTCGGACAAGCACCTAACCGATCGGACAAGCACATGACTGGTCAGACAAGCACATGACTGGTCGGTCAAGCACATGACTGGTCAGTCATGTCACTTGATTGGTCAATTAAAAATCTTCACCGGTCCACTGGATCACTCCCAAGCCAGATCACCCAGCCATTCCTTGCCATTTGTCACTTCTATTGCCACGTCATCGTTTTCAAATTTTGGGGATAACATTTGCCCCCCAAGTTTATTATACGATATACTCACATAATAAAAAAATTCTCCACTGCTGATGGCACAATAATAAAAAATCTAACTGTACATTTTCCCGCCTATGCAATAAACCACGACGCCACAACAGACCACGATCACTGTAATTAACTGCTCACAATCGTGGGGAGAAAATATACCCAAGGGAATTCCAAGAGTCTAAGAATAAGTGACAATTTCCACTTTTTCTCTTTAAATAGACCCACAAGTGTTCACAATCTTACAAGCAAAAAAGGAAGATCAAAAGGCTCACAAACTCCTCATTTTCTCTTTCGGTCGTGGCTTCTTAAAGCTCTCCATTTCTTGGCCAAAAAACTCCAAAACTCCAAGGAAGGCTCCAATTTTCTCCAAACAAACACAAGGGTTCTTCAAGAAATCAACACATTTGGATAAGTTCTTTTTCCTCATCTCCATTTATGTGTTTTTTTTTTCTCAAAGCTTAAGAAAAAATGTGTAGGCCGAAACCCCCATAAGAAATTTTCCCTTGAACTTGTGCATGAATCTTTGGTATATAAAGTGTATTGTGGCTGTTTTGATGTTATATAGGCTATGGGTAGATCAATTTTGTCTTCAATTTCTTGGAAATTTGAAGAAAAATTAACTTTCTATCCCAAATTGCATATTTAGGTCCTTGGGTATTTGATGATAGATAGGATCCCTAGAACTTTTGAAACCTTCCAAATCCCTCATTTTGATCTTGCTGTTGTGTATTTTGAGTGAGGAAAAGTGTTTGTGCTCTTTGGGATTTAAGCTTTTTCGGAATGGGTTTAGGGGAAAATGTTTTCATGTCGGAAATGCTTATGGCTGCTCAGACACAAAGGGATTTGTCTTGAATTTTATGCCCACCGATCGGTCACCAAGAAAGAGCCACTCGGACCAACACCCCATTCGATTGAGTGCCTAGGTCTGCTCCTCGGACGCGCGCTGGCTGGTCGGACTCGCCTGCCTCTGCTCGGACCAACCCGTGACTGCCCCTCAAAACCCCAGCGCAGCCCCTCGGATGCTTGCTTGATGTTGCTCCTCGGGTGCATCATCATCCGCTCAGCCAATGGGCCTATCTCCTCGGACGCGTGCCATCGACAACTTTGGCACCCTCTACTCGAACGCACGCACACACCATCCAATCGGTGCCTACGCATGCTCGCTCGGACACCATGCGAACACCATGCCGAGCTACCAACTCTACCACTCGAATGCATAGCTCGGACTCCATTCACCCGCCCGAATGTGCACACAGCCGATCGGATGGCACGCACATCCGCTCGGGCACCTTAAGCACAAAAGTTCTTTTTCCCTTATGCAGATTATACTTTTACCACTTAGATGAATTTTTCCTGAGTGGAAAAATAAATATTTTCCTGTTGAACTGATTGATTTATACTTGTATGGTTACTCACCTCCCCGTATTTATTTTTTTTAGATGAATCGCTTTGACTATAGGGGAGGTGATAACCATACAAATTCTGACACTTCCATTCCGCAATCGAGTGATAATCCTCAAAGCAGCGACTCTTCATTGAAGTCTCCTAGCAGTCGCACCCCCGAAGATCGCCTTCGCCGTCTTAAAAAGATCCTTCCCCGATCAGCCTTATATTTCCTCCACGAAGAATAGTTTCTCAATCAACAGGCTGAACATTTAGAAATGAGGGTGAAGAATCCAACAGACTTCCTCAGGACCAAGAACCTCAGGTGGCTCGCAGGGCCACACAGAAGGTAGTGGAACGTAGTGAAGTCCGAACCGTGGCTTCTTCAAGGCCGCCCTGCCAGACACAAAAACCCAGCAAGCCTCGAAGAAAAATCACTCAGAAATTTACTACTGAGATCCAGCGATTAGCCATTCAAAAACCAAGAAAAGAAGGAGAAGAAACACCCTCTTGGTTTACAGCCAAACCCTCCAAACTTAACCCCTGCATGTTCGACAAACACATTCAAGCCTCGGGCCTGAAAGGGGTTAACGTGATATGTCTGCACCCTCATCAGAGAGCCAACAAGCCTGGCGGACCATATTGTGTCTGGTCTAGGTATCACGTATTCGCAGGAGCTACCATCCTGCTGCATCCTTTCTTTCGATCAGTATCGGACTACTTCAACGTCTCTCCTTTCCAGATTGCTCCCAATGGGATTCAGACGTTGTCCGCTTTATACATCCTTTACTTCCTGTAAGGCTGGGATCCACCCACTCCTCATGAAGTGCATTATCTCTTCGACTTCAGGACTAACCCAAGCCACAAGAACACAGGTTTTTTCCACCTCTTCCACAGGCATGAAGGGGTCAAATACCTCCATGGTATCGCTCATAAGTAAAATCCCAGAAAATACTATACAGAGTATTTTCTTACTTCAAATATCAAAGCCAACAACTTAGCCTTTGGACATGCGGTTCCATTTCATCAGCCCTTGCCTACCAAGGAAATGTATTCCCGAGTAGAAGAATTGGCAAATATGTGCACCGAGGAGAAGAATGTAAAAGAGTTGGTTACCATGGATAATCTTCAGATGGTGGGGTTGTGACCAAGTAACCATAACATCCTAGTAGAAAGTACTACTAAGGAAGCGTATGCAATTGACCAGTCCAACGTTGACACCAAGGTAGTGACCGATCAGTTCTCTCCCGGACCGTCTCCCTACTCTCATAGACCAGGTGACCTTATCATTAGGGAACACCTACCAGAGGATCGACGTAGACGTGTCATTCCCACAAAACCTGGGAAAGGAAAGACCATTCAGCTTCATAAGGACTTCAGCTCATCATCTGATGAAGAGGATGACTTCCTTGATCAAATCCTAAACTCGGGCTAGTAGTCATAGGATGCTGTTTGATTTTAAATAACTTGGTTATACGGGATTTATAGAGTTGTCTGGTAGTAGTAAAGTATTTATCTACATATTGCTCTAATTTTTACTAACAAATCTTGTGTTTACTCTTTTGCAGATTCAGAGATGTTCAAGCAATTCAACACCACCCTTGCTCAAGAGAGGAAATATGGGGAAGGAAGTGGCTCAACTCCTCCAAACAAAGTCCCAAGGATAGCCCCGACCAGCCAGGGAAGACAATCCGAGCAGCCAATTACAATCCCGGAGCTAACCCCCTCATCGATTTCTCCCTCTGCGAGCCTAACCCCCACTCGCCTGACTGGCTTAAGTGAGCCCCTTCGCACTGCTGGTAACATTGGGAAGGAACTGCTCGACCAAACCCTTCATGATGCTTCAACGATTCAAAGCTTTGAATCCTTGCCTCGGGTTAGTGTTGAAGTTGTCTTGCAAAGAGGGCTCGCTCAACTGATAAATGCAAGTATTTTATCACAAGACAGTTTGTTATTAATCGTTTTTACTTGTAGTAACTTCTTGTTTTCCATGCAGTCACTTATTACTATCAGCCATGCTCAACATCGAGCAGTAGACTACAAGGAATTGATCAAGGTCTTAAATGATCAGCTAGTGGAAGTCCAGACCAAAGTAGAGACTTTAATCTCCTCGGAAAAGGATCTCAAATCCAAGGTTGAGCAGGCAGAGAAGACCGTTGCTGAGTGGGATGGGTCTCTTAGGGAGCTGGCCGACGAAAACCAGAAACAAACTCAAATCAACAAGACGTTGACTGATCAGCTGGAAAGACTAACTCGTGAGAACGAAAAGCTGAAGCGAGAGAAGGAAGCTGATCTTGCTCGCTACGAGGAGATTTGTTTCAACTGCTTTTACCAGGTATGGAAGTTGAACAAACCTCTCAACCTCAACTTTCTCATAGAGGAGGCCAAGGCAGAAGAGCTTGCTAAATGCGAGGCAAAGGCTGCTGAAGAGGCAGCTAATCCTGCTGGTACCACACCTTTTTCTCCCACACTATCGTTTCGACCGGAAGAAGCCACTGATGCTGAGGAAGGTGTTGATCAACTTGAGTGACATCCGACCAGGGAGCCTCATAGCCGACCAGTGAGCCTCCATCCGACCAGCTGACTCCTTACAAGACTAGTAGACATTTATTTTCTATTTTGCTACTGTACTTTTGCTCGTATGGCTGAGCTATTGGCATGAACACTTCATTTTTTTAGACTTAAGTCATTTAAAAGTTTTATTACATATATACCTTATATTTTCATATGAGTACTTAGTTTTCTAACTTAGAAATTCTAAACATTTCATAAGTTACTACTAAGCATGTTGTAACGACCCAAAATTACTAATAAGGCTTAAGGGCCTTGATTAGTGTGTCGGGAGGGCATAATTGGAGGTTAAGAGAATTAATGGCAAGAAAGTATGGATATGGTTACTGGATAAGCAGGTGGGCTCTATTTGGCTGGTAAGGGCTTAATCGTAATTTTGGCCCGTTAGGGCATAAATGTGAATGTGTGTGATGAATTGTTGAGACCACATTATTATGTGGATAGATATATAAATATATATGTGTGTGTACATGTGTGTGCATTTGTAACTATCGGCATGAGGCGATCCTAGGGAGCAAGTAGCAGGAAAGTCACAACGGGGCTTAATAGTTGACCTTGGATAAGTCAGGGGTGTTATAGGTATCGGGTAGTTATTTAGACTATCGGGTTATGAAAATAATATATGGAGATATATTTGAGGTTCGGAAGTCTAGGTGGGAATGTTGGGAAATTTTACCATTTTTCCCTCGGCGATGTTTCCGGCACCTCGAGGCTCGGGATTGATTTAACGGGATAAAGGATAGACTTGGTTAAGATAGAAGCTAGTGGAAAGGAAGATTAGACCGACTCTCATTATCTCTCCCTCTTCTCTCTCAAGGAAACTAGAAAAAACACAAGGAAAATAGAGGAAACTTGGAGGATTTGGGCTGGGATTTCTAAGGGTTTCAGTGGGGATCTAAAAGCTTAGCTTAAGGATTATCCAAGGAACATTTAATCAAAGTCAAGGTGAGAATCAAACTGTGTTTTTGAGGTTAGAAGCTCTGAGTTTTTCTGAGTAGTAAGATAATTATAATTTTGGTGTTTAAGGTTGAATTGAAGCTAGAAACTTGGGAACTAGCTGGGATTCTGCTTAGAGAAGGGGTTCAGCTGAAGAGGTAAACTTTAATTCATGATTTAGAAGCTTAAATTTGAGTTTTGTATGGTTGATTTTAGTGTTTTAAGTTCTTGAGTTTCAGAGATTGAAACATGGATTGCAATGGGTTTTGGGTTGGGTTTCCTATTGTATTATGCTGTTAAAGTTATCTTAAAAGTGTTGGGAGTGATTGATATTGTAATAGGGAGCTTTGGGATGATTTTGGGTAAGGTTTGGAGGTTAGAAATGGTGGAAATTCTGGGCTCGAAGGGAAGGGTCGCGGCTCTGTTCTAGAGCACTGCGGCCCTAGGATGAAGATGAGCCAGGAGGGCTCGGCCAAGGGTGAGCGCCGCGGCACCCAAGGCAAGGGTCGCGGTGCGTGTCTTCTTTTAGGGAGGGCCTTGGTTCTGTTTTAAGGGCAGGGCCGCGGCTAAGCTTTAGGGGTCGCAGCCCTTAGACGCATACTTGAACGTTCAAGGTTTTAAAGTATGAGGATCGAGCCTAGGGTGCTCGGGATCAATCTCACCACCGTGCTTGGTGGGATTCGATTTCCCAGAAGCTAGTTTTGTATACGAAAACCTATATTTGAATATTAATGGAATCCATTATCTTGGTTGTGACTAGGTGATAAGCTAGGGCTCAGGAAGTGGATCGTGCTCGGGGGTCATCCTTTCTAATTAAAGCACTTAGAATCAAGATAAGAAAACTGCACCTATGTAGGTGGATAGGTTGGGACTAAGTGTTCCCTATGTTTGTTTGTATTGCTATGTGAATATGTTGGGACTAAGAGTTCCCTAAAATTATATGGATGTCACAAGGTGGTATTATGCCACTGGGACATGTAATAAGCGGCCTAAGGGTGCCGAAATCAATATTTGCGCACATGGCGCGACTCGGACACTGGTATCCGAGGACAGCTTATTAATCACTGAGCTCGATTAAGCTGGCTGGAGTCAGTGGGTATGTCACTGGGCTTGGCCTAAGCGAGCCAAAGACAGTGAATTAAACAGAGGGTTCGGCCTACGGGCATTAACCCTAGTTATTGCTTGACATATGTTCTATTGATGATTATTGTGTATGACTTTATGAGTATCTGGAGTTGAATTATTGGCTATTGTCCAGTGTGCTGCCTTGAAAGTATTTTATGGTTTGCTGGTAACTGATTAATGCCTTGTAATTATTTGGATTATGCTATACGAGTTGTTTAGCTGCTAATACCGTTATGTTATGATGTTATGTTTTCTTGCTGGGCCTCGGCTCACGGGTGCTACGTGTTGCAGGTAATGCAAGTTGATCATGGGTTGGAGAGCTCTGGGGGCGAGGTGTACATTGTTAGCTGCTCGGCCACCACGGTCGGGGGATTATACAGGGACGGGAACCTAAACTGTGAATTTTGTCATTAGAGTGGCTTGGTTGTTTATTTGTTAACAAGAATTTTATATTTACGTTATTTAAACCTTGTTTTGGGATCCCATGTATTAAACATGTGTTTTAGTAAAACTTAATCGTTTATAACCAAAATCCTTTTTAACCTAACTTGTTATGTCATTAGTTACACATTTTGATTTAAATGACTTGGTTAGCAAGTCTTACACTATTTCAAACACACAGTGTAACGGTCTTGGTTATCCAGGGCGTTATAACTTGGTATCAGAGCGTCCTAGGTTTAAGGGTTCCTGGGGATAGGCTAGACATGTACACTCGCCGCTAAAGACAAGCTCGACTCAGGGTTCTATAATTGAATATATGAGATGGTATGTTTAAGTTTTTGATCGAAGTATGAATGTAATATGATGTATGACCATAGGGAGTATGAGAACTGATAGGGCCTGGCCCTTAACTATTATTGCCTAATGAGATGGAGGCGTGCTGATCAGCATTGCTGTTGTATATGAATGAGTATTTGAACAATGGTTTGTATATTGATTGCTTGTGGGTGATTGCCCAAGCTGAATTTATATGTTGTGCTTGTCTATTGATTTATAGGAAGCATGAGAATGTATGAATAAATATGGCAGCAATAAATTTGATAGCTAAGTGTGTAGAAATGTGAATTCATGTCTATTATGTTCTATGTGTGTATGAATATTTTGATTACTTGGACCGGGAAGTGGTTTGGTTTGGAGTGTGAACCTCGGAGTTGAGAAGTTTTGTCAGTAGTGGCGGATGAACTCAGGTTGTTTGCATTCAGGATGGCTAAGTAGACCTGGCATAGTAATACGGGAGGGTTGCAGATAATAATTGGGGTTGGAAACCTCTATCTACCCTGAAAGTCGCAGAGATGTCCGCTAGAATATGAGTAAATGGTGTTGGTTCAGTATAAGGGTACAGACAGATAAAGGATATTAAACAGAAGGCCTAAAAGGCGTTATCCTCTAGTTGAAGAGGAAAGTTTGGGTTTGTCTAGGAATTGTTTAGTGGATGGGTAAAGCTAGCTTCATTCTTGGTAATATAGAGGTGAGAGGTCATAACTAAGGGATTGCTCTAAGTACTTGAGGCATGAGGATGCTAGAAAATGCTATTCAGATTGAGTTACTGGCGTGATGGATTGGAAAGAGCTCCAATGGGGGTTTGTCAACAGAAGCTATAAGGACACAGTCTAAGCTACGGAAATTAGTTAATCTATGAGCTGGATTTGAAAGGATAAGACAATGACAATATGTGTTAATGAGTGTTAGGAGTTGGATACTTCACTTTGGAAGTTTATACAAGCGGTGGTAGCTGGGGACGATGACCCATGAAAAGGTTAAATTCTGGAAGGATTCAGGGTGATAGGGCCGCTTATTTGGTATGCACCTGAGGAAGAGGACGCCACCTGAGAGGATGTCAGGTGAGGACACGACTTCTATGTGTGTTAGGGTGGGTTTTCCCATGGTGAGGGAACGAAATACTGGAATGCCTCATTACACTTGAAGCTCGAGGCTGGTTCCTCGAAGATGGGTATTTAACTGGACAGTTTATGTTTTAGTCATGTAACGAGCTGGGAGAACTCAGCGTTGTGAATGCTCCGAGAGAGAGAGTTAAACATAAAGAGGTTGTCCCAAGGGTGCTATGCGAGAAGCTGGGGATAGTAGTATTTGTTGAGGGGGAACTAGAAGCTCCTGGCAGATGAATTGGGGTACAAGAAATCAGGAGGTTCGTAGTGAGAACAATAGAGTTCGTCATAAGGAAGCCTCAACATGAGTCAGAGTGAAAATGAATCTGTTAAGAGACAACCATGAATAGTAGGGGATATTATCTGGGGTATTTTAATTGGACTGAATGGAAACCGAGCTGACCAGTGGGAAATTTAGATGGGTATGTAAGGAAAGATTGGGGGTATTACAAGGTCGGATTATAGGTAGATTTGGTATCAGGAATGTTGTGGAAGACGGTACTGGATGACAGAAAGAATTACTAAAGCAATTGAAGAAATTTGATTTTGGAATAGACGGAGCATTATACTGCGGGGATAGCATCACTGGTTAAGAATGAAAAGTTTTTATGTTGGGTACAAGATGGGACAATGTCTCCAGGAGTTGACCTACGACCTATGTCTGTTCGGAAACTGGTATGCTCCTCATCGGGAGGATGCATAATAATCTGGTTATACCCCGAGTAAGCGTCCATAAAGGACAAAGTTTCATGACCAGAGGTTGCGTCCACTATCTGGTCTATTCTTGGCAAAGGAAAACAGTCCTTTGGACATGCTTTGTTCAGGTCGGTAAAGTCCACACAAGTCCTCCACTTTCCACTGGACTTGGGCACTAATACTGGATTTGAAACCCAGGCATGGTAATATGCCTCCCCTATAAACCCGTTTTCCTTTAGCCGCTCCACCTCCTCCTTGAGAGCCTTTGCTCGATCCTTGTCAAGCAACCTTCTCTTCTGCTGCACTGCTGGATAGCTTTCATCCACGTTGAGCACGTGAGTGATCACGGTTGGTGAGAAACCCACCATATCCTTGTGAGACTAGGCGAAGACATCTTGATTCCTCTGAAAAAATTCTACCAGCTGTGCTTTTACTTCTAATTTTAGCTTTTTTCCAATCTTGACCCCTCTGGTCGGGTCATTCTCATCTATTGGAACCTCCTCTAACTCTTCTGTAGGTCCCACCACACTATCAAAATCCCCAAAGCGAGGATCGAAGTCCATTCCCTCGCTTTGGGCAACGCCCTATTCGGTGACTTCATCACTAGATGGAGCTTGTTGTTCACTTAAGCCAAGAGTGCTTTCTTGGCCAAACTCTTCAAACATTCCTTCCTGATCGGCTACGACTGTAAAGCTTTGGTCGACATCCATCTCCTCTACCTCCTCTCTATCTGCACATACAATCATGTTGTTTTCTTTAGCCTCCTTTCATGCTTTAGCCACCGAGGCATTATAACATTCTCTAGCTTTTCTCTAGTCTCCTTAGACGCAACCTATGCCTGCACTGGTCGGGAACTTCATAGAAAGGTGCCATATAGAGACTGCCGCATGCAAGGTTGTGAGTAGTGGTCGACCAATAACCACATTATAGGCGGACGGGCAGTCGACTATCAAAAACTCTGTCATAACTGTCTCATGCTTGGGAGAATCCCCCGTTGTGACTGGTAACTTGATCGTTCCAGCCGGTGATAACCCTTCTCCAGTAAATCCATAAATGACTTGAGAGCATGGCTTCAAGTCATTGATAGATAGTTTCATCCTTTCAAAGGATGATTTGTAGATAATGTTCACAGAACTCCCCGTGTCGACCAGGCATCTCTTCACCTTCATATTTGCTATTTGGACTGTCACGACGAGAGGGTCATTATGAGGATATCTCACGTGTCGTGCATCATCTTCAGTGAAAGTGAGGGACTCACTTTCGTACCGTGGGTTCTTCAGAGGCCGCTCCTCTACAGTCATGACCTCAGACGTTGATGATGCATCCAATTCATGTCGGAGTGTTCGAGCATATCTCTCCCTTGCCTTGTTGCTATCCCCAGCCAGATGTGGACCTCCACATATGGTGTCTAGAGTGAAGTCCACAGGCTCGAGTTGCAAAGGTGGGGATCGCTGCCGCTTAAACCCAGGATTATTGTTACTTCCCTCTCCTTGGGTCTTTTTTGCTCGATATTTTTTCAATTTTCCCGACCGGAGGAGAAACTCTATCTCGTCCTTGAGATGATTGCATTCATTCATGTCGTGACCATAGTCTCCATGGAAACGACAGAACTTATTCAAATCTCTCTTACTCATCTCCTTCTTGATGGGTGGGGGTTTCTGGTAGGGGACCTTCTGATGACTTGCGAGATATATCTCCGCTCGGCTGGCCGAAAGAGTGGTGTAATTGGTGAACCGAGGTTCATACTTAGTTGGCTAGTCGTTTGGTCCCGACTTAGCCTTCTTTTCATTGTGGCGGTCAGACCCGTTATTTCCACGTTTCTTACCACCACTTTGATCATTTCCACCATTCTTGGGAGGATCATTCGATCCGCTCGGATTGTTCAGGCCTTTCTCTCCCTTCTCAATCGCGTCATCCAATTTCATATATTTATCTGCCCGGTCAAGAAATTGTTGTAACGTTGAAATTGGGTTGTGGTGAATAATGTCCCATAAAGGACTTCGATAGATTATGCCAGAAGAAATGGCCACCATCTTCCCCTCATCTCCAACTGCAGTTTCTCGGTTGGCTTCTCTCATGAACCTTTGTATGTAGTTCTTGAGAGATTCGTCTTTCCCTTGTTTAATATCCGCCAAGTGATTGGCGTAAACCGGAGGGGTCCGAGCAGCACTGAACTACCTGCAAAACTCTTTCCTAAAACTTTCCCAAGAAGTGATGGAGTTTGGCTTAAATTTCTAATACCACTCTTAGGCAGTATCAGATAATGTAGTGGGGAAAAATCTGCACCGATAGTCATCACTCACTCCGAGCAGCTCCATTTGGTCTTCGAATTTCCCCACATGCCTTATTGGATCTTCCTTTTCTGTATAAACTGGCAGTACCGGTGCTTTGTACTTCGCTAGTGGCTGGGCTGCTCTAATTCGAGCACAGAATGGGCTGCCACTCCTGTGGTCTACTGCATCGATTGCAGAAGGTCATTTCGACAGACCTTAAACTGTTGTTGTCAGAGCATCAAGCTGGGCTTGGATGCCTGAGGCCACTGCTTGGGACTCATTATCGGGACCGCCTGGTCGGGCGCTCCTATCCGACGCACCATCATCAAGTATTTCTACTTGACTGGTAGGTCGGTTCGGATCTCGCCCTTTGACCGGGACAGTCCTTCTCTTGTCAACAATGGCATCTCTTAGATCCTTTTGAGAGGTATGCCTTCCTAACCGATCGAACACCGTGCTTCGAGTTTTTTCGGAAGGCCTGCCGTGCGGGACATGCTCCTTGCCACTGCGCTGCTGGTTGGGATGCAGTGGTGGCCTTCTTGTCTGTGTTGGGCGGTTTTTTCCTCCTCGCTGGTTGTTCTCATTCTTCTCCTTCGACTGGTCAGTGTGATGACTATCAGCTTCATCACGACCATGCCCGTCTTTGAAGTGCGAAGTTTCTTTACCTCGAGGAGCTCTATTTTGCTCCTGCTCAGGTGGAGTTTTCTTACTGCCTGACTTGTGACTTTCAGATCTGGAAGTCTTTGATCGATGGCTTCTTGAGGGGGTTCTAGAGTTCCCCCTTTGGGTTGAGGCAGTGCCCCATCAGACCCCATCTTCTTCTCGGCCAGGTGGGTTACTACCGCTTCTATTTGGTCCTCGAGAATTGGGTCTGTCAGTGTTTTTTCAACCAGCTTCCGTGGTCCTTGCTCCTTGGGCCGCTGCTCCTCGTGCTGCAGCTTGGGCATGGGCCTGGGCCAGCTGCATAGCTGCCTCCAGAGCGAGTACAGCCTCGCGATGTCGCCTATCGGCCTCCTCCTGCCATCGCCTGATCTCTTCGCTCCTGGTGTCCATCTCCCATCTTTGCTGCTCAAATGCAGCCTTCTGTCTAGCCATTTCTTCAACGAACGACTCCTGTCGGGCGTTGAATTGTGCCATTTCCTTATGGAAAGCCCCCATGGCTTCCTGGAGTTGTTCAACCTCTGGAGTCACGTCCTTGAGCAGGACTCTAGGCTCAGTCTCATGGTCTTGAGGACCAGGACCTTCCGATCTAGCAGGCTCTAGAGAAACCTGGCTTCTTGGAGGCCGCATTGGTGTTCTTAGGCGCCATGATGCTACATTGATTGTCTGTCTTTCTCTTCAGAATCTCAATGAAAGCACCAAAATGTTGACCTCGTTTTTAGCCAACAACGTGTAGACGTCAAAACGACAAAAAAACCTTCAAGAGAGAAAATATGACAGAGACAATTTTTATAGTGGTTCAGCCCCAATGTGTTGGTAATAGCCTAGTCCACTTAGAGTTATGATTATGAATCTACACTCAAGATCAGATGAACCTGAGTCAACTGAGTTTCTTCAGTGCAGATGAAAAGAATACAATATTTCTCTCAAGATACAAATACTCTCTCTGGAAAATTAGAATCTGAATCCTCTCTATGATGCCATGAGTCTTGTATTCATAAGCCCAGGATCGTACATATGCAGTCCCTCATAATCAGGATCTTTATGTTATTCTTTCAATATTTAATTAATAATAATATCTAAAATACAACAATATGCGATTCTTTGGGATAAAATGAGAGATTTCCGCGCCGGTATGACCGATTCTAGCTGATGCCGTTACTGGGATCTTTTGCGTGGCACTGTTCTATTAAGTCGGTCCACACCACACCCAGAAGGAAAATTGAAAGGCCAAAACACTTCACTGGTCGGCCACATCCTCACTGGTCGGCCAAGACAAGTAACTGGTCGGCCAAACACATGTCTGGTCAGCCAAACACATGTCCGATCGGACAAGCACCTAACCGATCGGAAAAGCACCTGACTGGCCGGACAAGCACATGACTGTCGGACAAGCACATGACTGGTCGGTCATGACACTTGATTGGTCAGTCAAAAATCTTCACCGGTCCACTCGATCACTCCCAAGCCAGATCACCCAGACATTCCTTGACATTTGTCACTTCTATTGCCACATCATCGTTTTCAAATTTTGGGGATAACAGTGGTGATCTGCTTAGCCGTTATGTTGACTAAAGGCTCTGCTTCCACCCACTTAGTGAAATAGTCGACAGCTACCACCACATACTTAGCTCCTCCTCTTCTGGTTGGCAGTGCCCCTATCAAATCAATCCCCCAAACAGCAAAGGGCCACGGGCTGGTCATGCTCACCAGCTCATTTGGTGACTGTCGTGGGTAAGTCGCATGTCTCTGGCACTTGTCACTGTTATATTATTTCATATAATATAATGTTATATTAAATAATGTGACAAAATGTGATTTGTCACACCTTGTAACATACTATTGAGAGTCACAAAATTAGACACATGTGTGTGCCCAAATGTGACATATTTTGGAGTTACAAAATCAGTTACAAATTTGTAACTCCCAAATATTACCCAATAATGTGTATATTATATGTTACACATTTGATATTGGATTTCATAAAGCCATTATGAAATATGGTTGTTGGAGATATGATTTTAACCCTAATAATGTGTTTTGGGAGTTACAAAATCATTTGGGAAGGTTTGGAACCGTTTGGAAAAACAACACATTTTCAAGTGTTGAAAATGGGTTGTGGCCGCGGCCACTGAATGATGGTGGCCGCGGCTTGGGGGACAGAGAGCAGTGGCCGCGACCACTGATGTCCTTGGCCGCGGCCACAGGTGCATTTCAGGCCAAATTTTTAGTTTTTTCCAAATGTGTTGAACGGTTCTAAAAACTCAAATAACTCCCAAATCTCAATTTTAATTCCATATTAATCCAATTAAACATTGGTAACATCCATGGGGGCTGGTGGGATTTGAAATCCAAAGGGTATCTCAAACTCTATAAATAGGAGCCTAATGCTCACTTGTAAGACACACCATTTTTCATCCACAAAGCACTTGGCTAAAAAATACACCATAGAGGCTTGATAATTTCATAGAGCTATTTCCTAGAGAGATCCCTTAGTGCTTAGAGAATAGGGGGAAATAAGCTTTTGGACAAAGGTTTTGAACTTTGTTCAAGTTGGTGATCCCCACTACTCTACACTTTGGTTGAGTGTGAGTTTGTGTTTTCCATTGATATTTTCATTCAGTTGTTCTTCTTGTATTATTATTGTATTGAGTTTGTAATCCTCTTATTCTATTTCCATTTACATATTGGTATATTTTGTTTTAGAGTTTTAGTTCTAATAATTCTCTTCTTTCTCTCTTTTCTACATTTACTTGTATTGTTGGTCATTTAGTTGTAAACCTATTTATCTATCATCTTGTCCATTGTATTCTTTGCATAGAGTTGTATTTTTGGTTTTTCCACTTTTCCATTGAGCAATAAAATAATATTCTCTAACAGTCACACCTTCTCGCGAAGTCACTCGCGTCTTTCTCCATGGTAGGCCAATAATACCTCTGGCGGACGGCCTTTTTTGCCGTGGACTGCCCCCCAGCATGGTTTCCACATTCCCCTTCGTGTATCTCTTGTAAAAATTTTGAAGCCTCTCCCTTATCAACGCACCGCAGGAGTGGGGTAGAAAAGCCTCTCTTATACAAGATTCCATCTAATAGGGTGTACTGGGCGGCTCTGTAAACCAGTCTGCGGGCCTCTTTCTTATCCAAGGGTGAGGTCTCGTCATTTAAGTACCTCCTAATGGGTGCAAACCATGGCTCCTCAAAGCTCTTGGCCGTGTTGATCCTCTCTTCGGCTATGCTTGGCTTGGGGAGATATTCGACCAGTATAGACTCAAGCGTATCTTTGTCTCGTGTGGAGGCGAGTTTCGCGAGTGCATTGGCGTTCGCAATCTGCTCCCTGGGGATCTGTTCTATCGTGTATTTTTTGAACTGATTCAAATACTCCTTCACCTTGGTGAGGTATGCAGCTATTTTTGGACCTCTAGCTTGGTATTCCCCCTTCACCTGAAACACTACCAGCTATGAGTCACTAAAGACATGCAAGTGGGATACCTTTAACTTCTTAGCAAGCCACAGGCCGGCCAACAGCCCCTCATATTCTGCCTCATTATTGGAAGCCTTGAATCCAAATCTCAAGGCACAATACATCTTGTGCCCTTCAGGTCCCTTCATCACTATGCCAGCACCGGCTCCCCCTTCGTTAGACGCCACATCTACATGGAGGGTCCATTCTTCGGGGTGCCTTTCCTCTTCATGAGCTGGTTCATCCTCCTCTATTTCCCTCTCATCTTGGGGTTGGTAGGCAAACTCGACTATAAAGTCTGCAAGTACCTGCCTGTTGATTGAGGTCCTTGGGGTGTAAGTGATGTCGAACTGATTCAATTCAATCGACCATTTTAACAATCTTCCTGAAGTTTCTGGCTTGTGCAGGACTTGACACAGGGGGTGTTGGTGAGGACCTCAATTGCATGAGCATGAAAATAGGGTCTCAACTTTCGAGAAGCCACTATCAGGGCATATGCTAACTTCTCTATTGCCGGGTACCGAGTTTCTGCGTCTACCAATCGCTTACTCACATAGTAGACAGGTTGCTGGTGCTTCTTTTCTCCCTTGACCAAGGCAGCGCTTATGGCATGCTCTGATACAGCTAGATACAGGTACAACTTCTCCCATTTTTCTGGCTTGGCCAAAAAGGGTGGCTTTCCTAGGTGTTCCTTTAGCTTGGTGAAGGCATCCTGGCACTCATCATCCCAAGCGAAATTTTTGTTCCATTTTAAGATGATGAAGAAAGGTAGGCATTTGTCAGTAGACCGGGAGATGAACCTATTGAGGGCAGCCACTCTCCCCATCAAGCATTGCACCTCTTTTTTGCTTCGTGGTGGGCTCATTTCTAGCAAGGCCTTGATTTTTTCAGGATTAGCCTCGATACCTCAGGAATTTTCCTAACGAAACTCCGAAGGTGCATTTAAGTGGATTCAGCTTCATTCTATACCTTCAAAGGGTGTTGAACATCTCCATGAGGTCACTAGTGAGCTCCTCCGCTTTATTTGTCTTCACCAGAATATCTTCCACGTACACTTCCATGTTCCTTCCTATTTGATTTGCGAACATTTTGTTCACCAACCTCTGATAGGTGGCACCTGCGTTTTTTAAACCAAAGGGCATTACTTTATAGCAGTATAGACCTTTTTTCGTTATGAACGAAGTGTGCTCCTCGTCAGCAGGGTTCATGGGTATTTGGTTATACCTAGAATATGCGTCCATGAAGCTAAGTAGCTCGTGTCCCGCTGTGGTGTCTACCAACTGGTCTATCCTAGGAAGCGGAAAGCTATCCTTAGGGCAGGCCTTGTTGAGGCTGGTAAAATCCACACAAGTCCTCCATTTTCCGTTGGGCTTCGGGACTAGTACTGGATTTGACACCCATAGTGGGTAAAATGCCTCTCGAATGAACCCGTTCACCTTCAGCTTGTCAACCTCCTCTTTTAGGGCCGCATATCTCTCTGGGTCTAGTGCTCTCCTTTTCTGCCTCACCGGCCTTGCTTTCGGGTCGATGTTCAGATGGTGGCACATGACCGCTGGGTCTATTTCTACCATATCCTCGTGACTCTAGGCGAATACGTCGAGGTTGGCTTTTGAGAACTCTACTAGTTTCTCCTTCATGTCACCAGCAAGATTTTTTCCTACCTTCAACTTTCTCAACGGTTCATTCATGACCGTTACTTCCTCCAATTCCTCTACCGGTTCAGCTCTAGGCTCTTCTGTGACTCGTGGGTCCAACTCGCTTGGGTTCGCACCTTCATGCACAACCATTTCCATAGGTGTGTCGACTTTGTGGCTGTGCGGAAGGATGTTTTATAGCATTCCCTCGCTTCCTTCGGCTCTCCTTTCATGCATGTTATTCCCCCGGGAGTTGAGAATTTCATAGCTAAGTGGTATACAGAAGTTATCGCCTTCAATTCTCTTAGGGAAGGTCTCCCTAATACCGCGTTGAAGGCTGAGGCGCAATCTACCACAACAAAGTTTGCCATTATGGTGGTTTGTCTAGGCTGTTCTCCCATAGTGAGGGCTAACTCGATTGCCCCCAGGGGCTGTATCGAATCTCCCGTAAACCCATACAAAAAAGTGTTGCAAGGTTTTAGGTGTCGAAGGTTTAGTCCCATCTTCTCCAGCGCTAGGTGATATAAGATGTCCACAGAGCTTCCGTTATCCACCAAGACCTGATGCACCATCATGTTAGCAAGCTGGACAGTTAACACTAGGGGGTCATTGTGGGGAAAGTGTACACCCCAGGCGTCTTCTTCGATGAAGGTTATTGAGTCATTTTCACCCTTAAAACTCTTCAGGGGGCGTTGCTCCAGACTTAGGACGCGCGGTAGTGGACTTCGTCTAGCCTCCCTGGCATATCTATCTCGTCCCTTCCTTGATTTGCCCCCGAATCCTGGTCTTCCAAAGATGGTCTTGACCTCTCCCTGTACTTCTGGGACTACCTCTCGCGCCCGTGGCGAGGATGCTCCTTCTTCTAGCCTATGGTTCTCCTTGCGCACATATCTACCCAAATGTCCCCTGCAAATGAGCTCCTCAATTTCCACCTTCAAATGGTTTCATTCCGCGATAGTGTGGCCTATATCTTTGTGATATTGGCAATACTTGCTAGGGTCTTTTTTAGACCGGTCTTTTTTCATTGGTGGGGGCCTTCTGAAAGGGACCTGGTTTTCGTTTGTAATGAAAATATGCTCTCTCGCATGGGTAAGGTTAGTATAAAAGGTATAAGGGCCTTGCCTGCACTCATCAGAGCGTTGATGCTTCCGAGGTCGATCATCTCTTGTTCCCTCATAGACCCTCTCTTTCTTTGCATTGCTTTGGCTCTCCCGGATTGAGGGCTTCAGTGAATTCTGGTCTTTTCCGGCCTTGAGGCTTTCGTGACTATCTTCCACGCGAATATACTTTTGCGCCCGCTCGTAGAAATCATCCAAGTCTGTGACCTCCCTCTTGAGCATGTTATCCCATAACTTGCTTCCTGGTCGTACTCCAGCTGTGGTGGCCATTTTTAGCTCTCTGTGGGTCAAGCTCCCTACTTTATCTGCCTCCATATTGAACCTGTGAATGTAGCTCTTTAGACTCTCGTTTTCCCCTTGCTTCACATTGGCGAGGCTAGTGCCTGGCATCGTGTAGTCTCGCACGGCGTGTTGCTGCTGAAGGAATTCATCAGAAAACTATTGCCAAGATCTGATGGACCTCAGTCTAAGTCTTTTGAACCATTTGTACGCAGGTCCTTTCAAAGTGACAGCGAATCAATGACATCTGGCCCCGCTACTAATTCCCCTCAGCTTCATCAGGTCGTTAAATGCATCCAGATGATATTTTGGTTTTGTGCTTCCTTCATAGGGGGTCATATGGGGCTCCTTGAAGTTGGCTGGGAGCCGGATGGCTTGGATCTCCTTGATGAAGGGCGACTCATGATCGGACTCATCCTCAAAGGCTTGACCTCCGAAGGCAGTGATGATTTTGCTTCGTATGCTCCTCATTTTGGTGTCCAGGTCTTTCCTCCTCTTGCTTAGGGAGTCTCTTAGAGCGGATGGGTTAGGATCCCCCTTCCCTTTACCTTCTTGGAGCGCCATAGAGGGTGTGGTCCTTTTACTCACCCTCTTTTTGTTTAGTTCTTCTCGTAAATCTGAGGGTGTTCTCCTTGAGGTGACCTCGTCACCGTTACGAGGGGCAGCATTGGTCTTTGGCTCTGGATTCTGGGGCTGTTTTGGTGGTCCGAGACGTTTGCGCTGCTTCGTCCGGGGGGTGTTACTAGTGGAGAGTCGGGTCCTTCCATCATCTACTAGGACGGTGGTTTCTGTTAGGAAAAATAGATTGCCCCAATGGAAAAGGTAAGATAATATAACTCTATGCAATATATTACAAATAAATAATGATTGATTAAAAGGAGTGCTACAACTCTATAACTGAAAATACAAACAAACAAAGAAAGGAAGAGGAAGAAAGAGAAGGGTGAAAGATACAACTCTAAACAAAAGATTACAAGTAAAGGAAAGGTGTTTGAAACAAAAGAAAAGAAGATTACAACTCTAAACAAAAGTTACAAGTAAATAGAAAATGAAAATAAGAAGAAAAGCAATAGAGAAAAAATGAAAGAACAAAACAATAGTAAACTCTCACTTACACAACCTATGTATGTTTGACTAAACATGTTATAATACATTGTATCTATTTAAATGTATGATAAATGGAATATGTGATTGTCTGCTGAGATTAGTAGGCTCGGTTTATAAAACAAGGAATTATTGTGATATCTAGTTAGAGATCGACTTATTAGTCAAGGGCATATCTGACCCGAGGGGGCTCGGCTTATAAGTCGAGGGTCTCCGAAGCTCGACTTATAAGTCAAGGGTCTTAAAGCTTCGACTTATAAATCGAGGGTATGTAAGGCTTGACTTATAAGTCAAGGACTTGTAGGACTTGGCTTATGAGCTGAGATTGGCATTATGCACGTGGAGTAGGCCACCATGGCTGGGCCACCTTGGGAGTGCAATACGCATTTGACTGGCTCGGATGCCAAGCAAATGGAAAGAGAGTGCGACACGCACTTGACTGAATCGGCTGCCAAAAAAATTAAAAGAAAGTGCGACACGCACTTGTGCGACTCTATGGTTGCTGATTTGTATAATGTGTATGCCACATTCAGTTATTACTGTTTGACATATATATTACTCTGTGAATTGTTTAATATGTCTTCTTACTGAGTCTTTTGGCTCACGGGTGCTTTGTGGTGCAGATAAAGGTAAAGAGAAGCTCAACCATCCATGAGTCGAAGGGCGATAGCAGTGACATGTACATATGCAGTCTGCTCGACCACCACGCCCAAGATACTTAAGGAAGCTAGGGTTGAACCCAACTTTTGCCGCCTAGGTCAACTTATTATGTAACTTCGATGTTGTAACCAACTTTTAAACTTGTGTTTTTGGGATCCCATGTAAAGAACATGTTTTTTATTTAATGGAAAATGTTTATAACTTAATAAAAATCTTTAATACCTAAACCTTTAGTGGCTTAATCACATGTTTAGTCCAAATGACTTATTTAGTAAGTCCAATACTGATTTTAAACACACTTGGTAACGGACCCTAATTAGTAGGGCATTACAGCGGCGAAGGCCCTGGTGGCATCGCATCTCCGAGGAGTGATGATATGTGATGAAACAAGACCATGTTTCGTCGAAGCTATTGCTGGAAACCAAAGTAGGGATAAAGGAATTGAACTACAATCAGAGAAGCAGTTCAAATTTGGGATGAAGAAGGGAAATGAAGCCTATGTCGCGGCACTGATAGAGATCAAACCGGACCAGGTGGTGGAAGTACCCAATTCTGTGGCAGAAGTATTGGGAGAGTTTTCTGATCTGATGCCACCAGAGTTGCCTAGGGAGTTGCTGCCCAGGAGGGCAATCAAACACAAGATCGAGTTAGAACCAGGGACCAGGCCGTCGGCCAAGGCCCCTTACTGGATGGGTCCGGCAAAACTGGCCGAGATGAGGAAATAGTTGGATGACTTGCTTGATGCTGGGTTGATACAGCCATCCAAGGCCCCATACGGTGCCCCAGTTCTATTTCAGAAAAAGCAAGACGGATCACTAAGAATGTGTGTGGACTATAGGGCATTGAATAAGGTGATGGTGAAGAACAAATACCCGGTACCAAATGCTACAGATTTGTTTGACCGATTGTCCAAGGCCACATACTTTACCAAGCTAGACCTTAGGTCAGGGTACTGGCAAGTCAGGATCGCACCAGGGGACGAGTCTAAAACCACGTGTGTGACAAGGTACGACTCTTATGAGTTTTTGGTCACGCCTTTCAGCTTAACAAACATCCCTGCTACGTTTTGTAATCTGATGAATGATGTTCTATACGAGTTCTTTGATCATTTTGTGGTTGTTTATTTGGATGATATTGTTGTCTATAGTAATACTTTGGTTGACCATGTGAGACATCTGAGGCAGGTGTTCTCAAAACTAAGAGAGTTTAAGTTGTATGTGAAGAAGGAAAAATGTGAGTTTCGTCGCCAAGAAGTCAAGTTCTGGGACATTGGGTTAGCAAAGGAAAACTGAGAATGGACGGGGACAAGATCAGGGCCATAGTAGATTGGCCTGCTCCAAAGAAGGTGGCGGACCTTCGATCATTTTTGGGGCTGGAAAACTACTATCATAAGTTCATCAAAGGTTACTCCGAGAGAGTGAGTCCCCTGATCAATCTACTAAAAAAGGATAAGCAATGGTGTTGGTTCAAGGAATGCATAAAAGCTTTCGAGAAATTGAAGGTAGCACTGTCTTCAGAGCCTGTCCTAAGGCTTCCTGATTTTGAGTTGCCATTCGAGGTGCTAATTGATGCCTCTGATAGGGCATTGGGAAGAGTACTGGTGCAGGAGGGAAGCCCGATTGCATTTGAAAGCCAAAAGCTGAAAGATGCAGAGCAAAGGTATTCTGCCCATGACAAGGAGATGGCAGCAGTTGTGCACTGCCTGGATGTCTGGAGACATTATTTGCTAGGGACGAGATTCACGGTGGCTACAGACAATGTGGCCAACACCTATTTCATGTCTCAAAAGAAGTTGACCCCAAAACAAGCATGTTGGCAGGAGTATGTAGCCGAATTCTACTTTGTATAGGTTCACAAACCAGGAAGGCAGAACAAAGTCGCTGATGCTCTAGGCGAAAGGACGTGGAAGCTTACATTGCAGTGTTGTCTCAGGATGAGACAACCTTTCTTAGCCGGGTGAGGGAGCAATCCTTTCTCGATTCTGAGTATGCCAAACTGAAATCACAGATCACTAAGGGGGTGGTGCGCAGGTATTGGCTAGAGGATGGCTTGCTATATTCCAAGGGTAGCTGGTTGTTCGTTCCAAAAAGTGGGGATTTGAGAACTGAGTTGTTGTAGGAAACGCATGATCCACAATGGGCGGGTCACCCAGGTGTGGAAAGAATGATGGCTTTGCTGTCTGGGTCTTACAGTTGGCCTAGGATGGAAGAGGACATGGAGACATATGTCCGAATGTGTCTAGTCTGAACAGGACAAGACTGAAAAGAAAAGGGAGGCAGGCTTGCTACAGCCTTTGCCTATTCTGGAGTATCCATGGCAGAGCATTAGTATGGATGTCATTGTCAGTTTCCTGAACATAGGGGGAATGAGATCAATTCTGGTTGTCGTTGATCGTTTTTAGAAGTATGGTATATTCATTCCCGCACCACATGCATGTCCGGCAGAGGTGGTAGCTGGGTTGATTATGAAACATGTGGTGAAGTACTTTGGCATTCCGGCTAACATCATTAGTGATAGGGATTCTCGGTTTATAGGGCATTTTTGGATCACCTTGTTCAACATGTTGGGTTTGGATTTGAAGTTTTCTACTACAAATCACCCACAAACAGATGGTTAAACCAAGCGGATGAATCAGCTTCTGGAAAAGTATTTGAGGCACTATGTTACTGCGAACTAGAGGAACTGGGTGGAGTTGTTGAATGTGGCACAATACTGCTACAACATCCATCAGTCCTCAGCCACAGGGGTGAGTCCCGCAGAGCTGGTGTTTGGAAGACAACCATTGACGCCTTATGATGGACCCAAAACGGGTATGTTCAAAATATTTATATCGCAAGCGCACGAATCGTTCATATAGAATAGTGATCGTGTAAGCAAGGATGTCGAACCCAAAGGAGTTGTCTAAAATAAAAAAGAAAACTATTTTAAACCAAAATTAATAAATTCTAACCTAGCTCCAAAGATTGATGAGTTTTAATGTTATGAACATAAAATAAAAGATTGAAAATAAAACTATTTAAGAGAATAAACATAAACCAATAATGATTTGAAAATAAGTGTTAAAAGAAAGATTATTAAGATAATAGAATCCACAAAATATAAGTTCAATAATATTTATAAGTACATTGATTTCCAAGTTTTAGTAATAGTAGAAATTAATCAAACCATCACTTATTCAAATTAGATATTCTATTTAAGCACAAGTTTTTTTTTTTATAAAAATATAAGATTTATCTTCACTTTTAAATTTATATTTTCAAAGTATTTAATGTAAATCAATCTAATGAAATAACAAATAAATCAATGAATATTATTTATAAGGCAAAACATAATATTTTTGTTCTAAGCATTTGACGTACACAATTTAATGGACACCTTAATCAAAGAATATTATGATTTTGCACTAATGAATAACAAAGTAATTTCAAAGTATTTAATGTAAATCAATCTAATGAATAACAAATAAATCAATGAATATTATTTATAAGGCAAAACATAATACTTTTGTTCTAAGCATTTGATGTGCACAATTTAATGGCACACCTTAATCAAAGAAAATTATGATTTTGCACTAATGAAGAACAAAGTATAAATATGTGCTAACAATAAAAAATACATGATATTTAAGATGAAAGAAGATATTTGAAAAATAAAAATCCAGAAACTTTGTTGCACAAATGGGAAATCAACATACAAAATAAATACTATTTAGTTACATATTGTTTCATCATCACCTTAATAACATAAAAAATTAGAAACTCATAACTAAAATAGAAATTACAAATAAAAAAATTACAAACATAAATAGGAAAAATTGGAGGAAAAAACCCCCAATTTTTTCCTCTAAAAACTCATAAAAAAAATGCCCAAAAAGAAGAAAAAGATGAAGAGAATAGATTGGTCTTGAAAGTGTAGAACTTGTGTAGTGTAACCTCTCCTAAAATATGCACCCCTTAATGGTCTTGAAAATTCCCTATTTATAGCCAAAATGAGAGTATTAAAATAATTAATTAAATTAAGTAATTATTGCAAGTAGGGGTAAATTTTAGGGTGTCATGATGAATTTTTTAGTGAAAATGTGTAGATAAGTTGGGTAAAAAAATATTAATTTTGGAAAAAATGAGACAATGGAATATTGATGTTTTTGTTGGGTTCAAGGGAAAAGTGTTGGTGGCTTGTTGGGTGGCTGGTGGCAGGGAAGGAGGCTGGGCCGAGTGGCTTGGGATGGGCCGTTGGGCCGAAATGGGGCAGGCGGCCCATGGTGGAGCAGCTGCCTGGCTGGGAAGGAAGCCAGGCGGTGTGGGCCGAATCTAGGCGTGGGCTAGTGCTGGCAACTGGGAAGAGGCGGGCCCAGGCTGGGGAGCAGCAATGGCAGGCGAGCTGGGCCTTTGAAAAAATGCCCAAATCCTTTGCTTTTCTCTTCAAAAATGTCAAATTCTCCTCTCATCAAAACTTTATTTTCTTTTCTTTATTTTTCTACTTTAAACACCTTAAATGCAATAATTTTCCTACAAAATAAACATAAAATAAATCATAATAAAATATTTTCAACTATAAAATAAATCAAATTGCTTCTTTAAAAATATTAATTATAACTTAATTTATATTTAGCATTTAAGTTCAATAATACAACTTTTTTTTTACCTCAAGCTAAACAACAATAATTTAAATAATTAACTACAACATTTTACAACAAAATAACTATAAAAACACACAAAAATATATAAAATCAAAATAAAGCTAATAAATTCTAAATTACTTAAAAACTACATAAATTAATTAAAAACTCAAGAACTATGCAACAATTAGCACATAAAAAGTGGTCAAATAACTATATTTTGTAGAGTTATCACCTCATGAGGTGGCGAAACAAAAGTCCCAAGGGTCCTGTCCGGCAGCTTATCAGTTTGCAAGGGATAGAACTGAGATGCCGGAACAAGCACGAGACAATCTCGCTAAGGCTTCGAAAAGGATGAAGAAGTACGCTGACTAGGGTAAGCGAGATTTAGAGTTTTCTGTTGGGGATAAAGTGATGTTAAAGCTTACACCCCAAATTTGGAAGAAGGTGACAGACAAACGTTACCACAAAGGGCTGGTACGGAAGTATGGCAGACCTTTCGAAGTTGTAAAGAAAGTGGGAGCGGTGGCCTATAGACTGAAGTTGCTTGAAAGGTTTAAGGTGCACCCGAAGTTTCACGCGAGTTTTCTGAAGAAATTTCACGATGATGCTTCAGGTTCAAGGCAACAGACGGTACAGGCTCCTCCTACAGTAAGAAAACAATTCGAGAAAGAGGTCGAGAGGGTGCTCGATCATAGGGTACTTGGTGCCAGTAAGAAGAATCAAAGGACGGAATATCTGGTTCAGTGGAAGGGTGAAGAAGTAGCAAACGCTACATGGGAGAAAGCAGTGTCCTTATGGCAGCTTGAGGACCAGGTTAATGCATATCTCCAAGGCATCTCGACGAGGACATCGAGTTCATCTGGTGGGGGAGGTATGTTAGCCCCTCATCAGGCTACACTCGCGTAGGTGCGCGCATCAGGCAGACGCGCACGGCAGAAGGCGCGCGCGCATGCATGGGCGCAGGTCTTGGTGAACGGAAACACCATAAGCCAAATTAATAATCCTTGGGCGGGGTATGGTCGAAAATGTTCCTAGAGGGGTTTATGATATGAAATTAAAAAGGCTTGAAGATTCTAGTTTGGGAAGGTATCCAAAAATGGAAATATGTCTCCCAAGCAAAAATCATATAAGTTCCTGCCACGGGGTTAAATCTCCAGAATCCTCCTTAGGGAGGGTGACCCTAGTGGCTCAGGGAGGGTCTTTGGCCATGGACTAGGGATAGTGTCTAGGCTATGTTAAGGTGTGGCTAAGCTTAAGAAAAGGTGGGAATCCAGTGTTAGATGGTTAGCGCCATGTTGGGATGTGCTCGCGCACAGGTTCACGCGCGCGCGTCAGTGCATCCACGTGATGGCTAATGATGGTACCTTGTGAACAGATGTGATCATGTGGTTACAAGACGGTTACTAGGGATTATCAGGAGGATCCACGTGGAGTGTCTTGATCCTTTGAAGGAAGAATCCAACGGTGCTTGTCCTAGATGCTTAGCTGAGCAACAGATGTCTATCCAAGGGGCATGTGGCTTGCTTGATGGACGTATTGCAAGCTGGTTGATTCAGCTATCACCTAGGCGGTTGGCGTTGTCAACTGATGCCTCTGTTGGCATGTAATTTATGTAGCCTAGGTGTCTGAGGCATCAGAGTGTGATGTCCGGCGCATGAACACTTGTATCTTTGTATTGTGATTAATATACAAAGTTGGGAGAAGGCTCCCTTAAACTGTGTGTGCCTTTACTAGTGTTTTTGCTATTGTATTTACTTGATACACGAGCGTGTGCAATATTTGCTTGGTGTTACTGTTTGTGTGTGCGAAAGAGTGTGTTGTTGGCTGACTAAGTTGGGTGACTTAGGCCATCATAGGCGAAAAAATTCGTAGTGTAGTTTTGACCCTGTGACACATGCTAACATGTAGGGTTAATTAAGGGAATTCCATATTTGATGCATTATAACTAATTTCTACATATTAACATAAATATTTATACATAGCATTAATTAGCTAGATATAAACGAACAATCAAAACTCTAATTAAATTGGTAATTTATAAAATATTATGTTTTAATATTTATAATATAATTTCAATTTATATTTCTGCGAATAAAAATGAAATCTTCATTATTCTCTCTTCTACTCATCACCAATTGGTATTGAATTATTATGAAATCGTCCATGAATTATCTCAAATGTTGGATCAACATAATAATTTGGTCAAATCTTTTAGAATGGCAAGGGATCGACTCAAAGCACAACCAGAATCTACGTTTTGTTTACGACTCCTAAGTAGCAGAACAACAGATGGTCGTCAATACAATATGTCAACATCATCTAAAGTAGTTGGCTTAATAGTTGGTGATTTTAGTGAAGCGAACTTCGAACGTGACGTTATTGTAGAGCACTGAACTAAAGAAATTCAAAGAATCACAAATATGCATCCAAGTTTCATGTCTATGACGTGCCCATTAATACACCCATACGGTGAAGATAGATATAGACTTGGCCTACCTTTGAAAGATGTAATTGAAAGTCATTTCAAGAGGCAAAAGTTGACAATGAGGCAACATTACTGCTTTAGGTTGCAGCAAAGATTAAATGAGGGTCATACTCTTCTTCGATCTGGTAGACTACTGCAACAATATATAGTTGATTATTACATGGAAATTGAAGAAGAAAGATTTCGTTGGATACGAAATAACAAAAAAAAAACTCAGATCAAACCTTTTCTTTTGTTTAATGGACGCTTTTCATCGTAGTGATTCAGATTGCTCAAAAGTGGGGAAATCAATTATTTTTCCTTCTTCACACACTGGAGGACCACGATATAGAGTACGAAATTATTAAGATGCTATGGCAATTTGTAAATGGGCAGGATATTCTAATTTATTTCATACTTTCACTTGCAACCCAAAGTGGCTAGAAATAAATGGCATGATCCATTCAATAGGCCAAAAAGAGGATAACAATCAGATCGATATCATATGCAGAGTATTTCAGATAAAGTTATTCCAACTAATGCATGATCTGAAAAAAGAACAACCGTTTGGAAAGATAATCACATCTAAGTTTAATTTACATTTGTATCCACAACAAACTCAACTCAATTGTTTATGAAAAATGTTTTTAGCAACAACAATTTCACAATTCCCACCAAAATTTCTAAATTTTAAGTTTTTATCCATGTTGTCGCAGGTATATACACAATTGAGTTCCAAAAAAGAGGACTACATCATGCACACATACTACTTTTCTTGCATTCGAAATTGAAAAATCCTTCAGAATACCATATTGATAATATAATAAGTGCGGAAATCCTAGACTTAAATGTTGATCCTGATGGTTATAATCTTGTCAATAAATTTATGATTCATGGACCTTGTAGAAATCTTAATTCAAACTCTGCATGTATGACGCAAGATAGGTGGACAAAACATTTTCCAAAAAAATTCAATGATCAAATGACCATTGACACAGATGGCTTTCCAGTCTACAAAATGAGAAATACAAGTATTCATGTCAAAAAGAAAGGTGTCCTTTTAGATAATCAATATGCAATCCCTTATTACAAGAATTTGATTGTCAAATTTGATGCACACATTAATGTCGAGGTTTGAAATTACTCTAGATCAGTCAAATACCTTTTCAAATATGTTCATAAAGGGTCTGACAGAACTACTGCAACAATGGAATCTATTGACATTGCCAAAGAAATAGATGAGATAAAAACATATTTGGATTGCAGATATATCTCAGTGACTGAAGATTGCTAGAGAATATTCCAATTTGGCATACATTACAGAAAGCCAGCAGTCGAAAGATTACCATTCCATTTACCTGGAGAGCACACGGAAAAATTCGAAGAAAACAAATGCATGAAAATGTTGTTTGCATACCTAGAATAGAAAAAAACAAAGTTCACTCAATGGTTGGAGGAAAACAAGAATTATGATGATGCACGAGTGCTAACTTATTTGGATTTCCCTATAATTTGGATTTGCAATTCAAAGGAGAAAACATGGACTAGGAGAAAAAATGGCTTGCCAATTGGAAGAATTTACTTCGCACATCCTTTAAATGGAGAACCCTTCTATTTGAGAATGTTGCTAAATTTTGTCAAAGGAAGCACTTCTTATGAAAGTATTAGAACTGTAAATGGGGTGACATATCCTAATTTTAAAGGCGCATGCTATGCTTTGGGATTATTAGACGATGATAAAAAGTGGATAGATTGCTTAATTGAAGCTGCAATATGGGCAACTAGAAAGGAATTAAGACATCTTTTGGTCATGATACTCATTCCCTATCAGGTTTCTGATGCATCACAACTTTGGAAATCTAATTATATTGCATTGTCAGAAGACATAACTTCATTGCAAAGGAAGATATTTAGAATGGATGATCTTAAGTTAACTGAACAACAAGTTGAAGCATACACATTATTTGAGATTGAAAGTATCATGCTGAAGATGCGAAAAAGTTTGAAAGATATAAATGGAATGCCCCTGCCTTATCCATCTTTGATAAGAGACTCGGGTAATAGATTGGTCAATGAAGAGCTTGATTATGACTTAGATCAATTAAAGATATTGCATGAGAAATCATTTGTTACTCTAAATCCTAGGCAAAAATCAGCTTATGAAGCAATTGTACATTAAGTAGAGAATGAACAAGGCAATTTATTTTTTATCAATGAAAATGGTGGTACTGGTAAAACATTTTTATGGAATACAATTACTACAAAGCTCACATCACAATCAAAAATAATCTTGCATGTAGCAACTTCAGGCATAGCTGCTTTGTTATTGCCTAATGATAGGACAGCGCATTCATGATATCATATTTCCTTGAATGTTACATCAGAGTCGACTTGTGAAATTCAACAAGGCTCCCTACTAGCTAGACTTCTTGTGAAAACTTCTTTGATCATTTGGGATGAAGCACCTAAGGCAAATAAGTTCTGCTTTGAAGCTTTGGATAAGACCTTAAGAGATATTCTAAGAACAAGGTTTGAAAATAGTTCTAACAAACCTTTTGGAGGACTTACAATAGTATGTGGTGGTGATTTCCGACAAATATTACATGTAACGCCCTGGATAGCCAAGACCGCTACACTGTGTGTTTATAAAGATGCAGGACTTGCTAATCAAGTCATTTTGTTAAAACGTGATACTGAAGCCACTAATGAACTAGGGTTAAAAGGTTTTGCTCTCAAAAGTGTACATTCTATATAACAAAACATTTTATACATGGGATCCCAAAAAGGAACAGCGTTCGAAAGTTTGTTTAAAAAATTTCCAAAGTTTAAACAACCATTAGTCATTCTAAGGCAAAGCACACATTTATGGTCCCCTGTTCCTGTCTTCCCCTCAACCGTGGTGGCTGAGCAGCTGGTCATGTACATTCAGCTCACAGAGCTCTCCAAGTCAGGGTTGATCGAGTTTGCCCTTGCCTTTACCTGCACCACGTAGCACCCATGAGCCAAGGCCCACCAAGAAAACACAATATGCCTCACCAACAACAATAACAGATGAATAATCCTTTAAGCATGATCAAACACTCAATACTCATATTAATCACATAGCACGTATTCAGAATCGAAGATGCAACTAAGCATTAATAACAATCAAGTCACACGATAATCAGGGCTGACAACTTAGGCCGCACCCTCTGTTAACCCCACTGACTCCGGCCCGCTTAAACCGAGCTCAGTGCATAATAAGCTGTCCTCGGCTACCAGTGGCCGAGCCGCGCCCTGTGCGCTAGTGTAACATCGGGCACTCTTAGGTCATGGTTTACTGCTTCCATGGCATAATACCATCCTTTCAAAGCATACATATTAGGGAACCCTTAGTCCCATTACAAATACACAACCGAGTGCAGTTTTCTTTCCTTTAATTTCCACGTTCACTGACTACGAGCGACGTCTCACGAGCACGATCCGCTTCCCGTGCCCTAGCTTAACACCTAGTCACAACCAAGGTAATGGATTCCATTAATATTCAAATAAAAGTTTCTGGGTACAATGCTAGCTTCCAGGACATCGAATTCCACCAAACACGGTGGTGGAATCAATATCAACCATCCTAGGTTAGGTTCCCGCGCTTAAAATCCCCAAAAGATAAAAAAAAAAATGCACCTAAGGGTTGCGGCCCCCGAAACCTAGCCGCGGCCCGCCCCTGAAATAGAGGCTAAGCCTCTTTATAGACAGACACACGTCGCGGCCCTGCCCTGTGGTGCCGCGGTGCTCCCCCTCGGCATAACCTCCCTGGCTCCTTTGCTTCGAAGGGCCGCAGCCCAACCCTTCGTGCCCAGAAAATCTACCATTTCCAACATCCTAACCTTATTCAAAACCACCCCAAAGCACCCTAATTCCAACACCCATTGATCTCAAGACTTTTAACATGATTCTAGCAACATAATCCAACTGAGAACCTAGCTTAAAACTTATTAAAATCCCATTTTGATTTTTGAAACCCAGGAACTTAAGAACACAAAAAACCAGCAATGGAACACCAGAATTCAGCCATTAATTCATGGATTCAAGCTTACCTCCACAGCAGAATCACTTCTCTAAGCAAAATCCAAGCCAACTCCCAAGCCTTCCCACCTTAATTCAACCTTGGAATTAAGAACCTAGGAACCCTTAGATTCCAACCCATAAATCTTATAATCAACTACCAAAAACGAAATCCAATGCTTACCTTGGTTTATGGTCGAATTCCTTGGCTAAAACTGAGCTATTTCCCCAAAACTCCAGCCCAAATCAAAAAAGTTCTCAGCTGAGTTTATTA
The DNA here is from genome assembly GCF_963169125.1 of Humulus lupulus. Lineage (NCBI taxonomy): Eukaryota > Viridiplantae > Streptophyta > Magnoliopsida > Rosales > Cannabaceae > Humulus > Humulus lupulus. The sequence goes on along the minus strand of NC_084797.1, from coordinate 11,747,821 downwards.
GATTCTAATGATTTTCTTTGAAAAGAAGAAGAGAGAGATAAAATGGGTTGGTTTGTCTTTTTTGTTCTACTGGTTTCTATTCTACTTAATCAACCTTGATTAATTAAGTTAATCCCAGGGCTAGGGGTACCAGAACCATCCTCGAGGGCAAAATGGTAAAATTCCCCAGTATTCTCGCCTAAGCATCCTAACCTCAAATATATCTCCATATATTTATTTTCATAACCCAATAACCCAAATAATCATCTAATACTCGAATATCCCTTGACTTGCCCCAAGTCAAATATTAAGTTCCGTTGTGACTTCCCGCTAACTGGCTACCTAGGATCGCCTCAAATCGCACGCTGCAGATCTACCCACATAATAATGTGGTTCTCACAGATATAACATTTAACCACATTTACATTCATATAATCATACAAGCATGCTTATCATATAATTATGCATTAAATCAATAAATTCACACATAAACCAATTATGCCCTCCCAGCACACTAATCAAGGCCCTTAAGCCATATTAGTGATTTTGGGTCGTTACATTACCAGATATCCCAAAAAGGTACAAGAGCTGATATTGTTGATGCTTCTCTTAACTCATCATATTTGTGGCCATTTTTCAAATATATGAGCTCAACCAAAATATTAGGCTCTATAATGGAAGCCTGACTGGTTTTGAGGCTGCTAAAATAGCTTCTTTTGAAAAATGGATGTTGCAGATTGGAGATAGTTCATTATATGATGACATTGATAGACAATTAATTAAGCTTCCTTCTGATATCGCCATAAATCTATCTCAAGATCCATTGAAATCCATAGTTGAAGTTATCTACCCATCACTTTTACAAAAGTACAATGATCCTGCATATTTGACAGAAAGAGCAATACTGAAACCAAAAAATGAAATAGTCTATGAACTAAATGAAATGATTATGAATATTATACCAGGTGAAGGGAGAACATATTTTAGCTCAGACAATATATTCAAAGCAAGTGTAAAGACAAATGATGAAGTTCTTTTGTATTCAGCTGAATTTTTGCATGGTTTTAAATTTAATGACATCCTTAATCATGAGATGCGACTTAAGGAAGGTGCTCCTATAATGCTCCTTAGAAATCTAAATTAAACAGAAGGCCTATGCAATGTCACAAGATTGATTATCAGACATCTTGGTAAATGGTCCATTAGAGGCGACACCATTTCTAGAACAAATATTGGTTAAAATTTCACAATTCCAAAAATTATCATGTCTCCCAATCAATCAAGATGGCCATTCAAACTTAATAGACGACAACTTCCCTTGGCACCATGTTTTGTCGTGACAATCAACAAAAGCAAAGAACAGTCTCTTAAACATGTTGGCTTGTACCTCCCTAAGCAAGTATTCACTCACGGTCAATTATATGTTGTTGGGTCCCAAGTTATCACAAGAGAAGGATTGATCATACTAAATGTTGATGATGAGGTGGGAGACCCAACCTTAATAAAAAATATTGTTTACAAAGAAGTATTTCAAAATACTCACTCATCAAAAAATTATTTATTCTAGAAAATTATATAGTCTCCTTATTCATGTCCCCACTTCAAATTCTTACGTTATAAGATATAAATTGTATGGTTGTATAATTTATTAAAATAAACTCTCCATTCTTGCTGTTATACATAGTTCAATTCTATGTTCAGCAATTTATATTTATATAAATATCACTACTACAAAATATCATTTACGGGACACTTTTTTAGGACACACACATAAATGCAAGTCCTTAAAAATATTTATGAAGTTTTTAGGACACTCATTGAGAGTCCTAAAAAAATACATTTTAGGACTCGCAATGAGTGTCCTAAAAAAAATGCGAGCCCTAAAAAAATATGGGTTATAAAAATAAGTGTTTTACTTAATATTTTTAAGGACTTGTTTTGGGAGTCCTTAATACTCTTTTAGGACTCGCAATAAGAGTCCTAAAAGAATCTGCAAGTCCTAAAAAATCTGGGCTAAAAAAAAGTGTCTTACTTATTAATAAATTTAAGGTCTTTCTTTGGGAGTCCTTAATACTTTTTTTAGGACTCCCTTAATACTTTTTTTAGGACTCATGAGTCCTAAAAAAGTATTAAGGACTCCTTAAAACAGCCATATACATTTCGAAATATAGGGTTACATACTTAAAAACTATACAAATTGGGGGTTATGAGCAATCGATACAAACTATATAAGTCAACTTTGGCATGATTATTATACTATCTAATTAAGAAATCGATACAAATATAGATGTTTTTATGATTAATGGTAATATAATTGATAAAAGTGATCATGATGAGTATATGTATACATACATAAGTGTACATACATAAGTGTTGAGTTGTCTGTGTGTTGTAGATTATAATTATGTAATATTATTTTTTCAAATTAGAATATCAACTCTTGTCAGGGTGTTTGGTTTTTGAACCCTTGAAAATGGATCACGTTAGATAAGGAGAACAAAAAAGTTGACAAAATAAAGTTAAGAAGATTAGATTAGAGTGAAAAAACAAATCATATATATACATACATTACTATTATTTATCTGTAGTTTATGAACTTTATAGCACCTTGTTTGGTGGGTTATGAGCAAAAAAAGAAAAACATATGATTTGAGTTGAGGTATGAAAGAGGTTTGTAATTTTCTCTTCACAATCTTTGACTCTTGTTAATCTATTTGAAATTGAATCCCAATCTTTTTTTTTTCTTTCTTTCGTATTATGTGATTCACATGCGTAAACGTCTCTGATTAATGTCAGTGTATGTAAGCCATGTGAGATGTTTGGGATTTTTGGCTCATATAGTTAATGAAAGAATAGACTATTTTCTCTTGTTCAAAGTTAAAAAAACATGACCTGTGTAGGTAGGGGACTACATCCCAATCATATTTTATATGCATAAAAAGGGCTTTAAATCTCCTTATGCCAATTGGTGTGACAGTCATTAATAAATTAAATTATGGGGGGGAAGGGGTTTCTTGTATGAGGATTTCATTATAAAAATGTGTTTGGACAGCTTTAAATATTGGAATGCAAAACTCTCTATACTTTATAATAATAATAATAATAATCTTAAATTTTTGCAGGCTTGTTGTGGTGGTGGGGTCATCAAGATTAGGTCTTATATGTCTAACAAACTATATATTACTCAAGAAATTGACGAAGTTCGAGAAGAATGGACAATGTCATTTTTATAATTGATTAGAGTAAAATAAATGATGTTATAGCTAGCTAATTACAATACACTTATTCAGAAATTTTAAATTTTTCTTGCAAATTTTTTTTGCCATTTTTTTAGTATTTTCTTTTCAAATTTCTTTTAATACATTTTCGACACTCAAATTGATATATATTTTTAAATTAAAATAAAAATTGTAGCTGCATTTTTTTTTTAAAAAAATTACTTTTTAGGGCATGCAAAGCGAATCCTAAAAAATTAGTTAAAGACACTCAACGGGATTTTTTAGGACTAGCGTTGCGAGTCCTAAGAAATCACTTAAAGGCACTCAACTAGATTTTTTAGGACTAGCATTGCGAGTCCTAAAAACTTTCTTTTAGGACTCGTAAAGCGAGTCCTAAAAAATCACTTAAAGGCACTCAATCAGATTTTTTAGGACTCGAGGACTCGCAAAGCGAGTCCTAAAAAATCTTTTAAAGATACTCAACTAGACTTTTTAGGACTCAACCAGATTAAAGGCACTCAACCAAATTTTAGGACTCGCGTTGCGAGTCCTAAAAACATTTTTTTAGGACTCCCTTTGCAAGTCTTAAAAACGCGAGTCCTAAAAACTCTTTTAGGACTCGCAATGCTAGTCCTAAAAAAAAAAAATTTGTAGTAGTGTATATATTGAAGCTATATGTGTTTATATTATTGTAAATTACAATATCAACTTCATTGCACAAACATAGTAATAAAAAAAATATGAGTATCAACTCATTTCAATCTTATTCCTTACCTTATTTGTTTCACAACTCATCTAATCAAAATAATACTACATCTGATTTCTTTTTTTTTTTTTCTCAAATCGTGAATTACATTAAGTCCTTAATTTATTTACTAAATATAATATTCATTGTTAATCTAAAATGAATCAATAAACATACATATAAATGATTCACAAACATCAAAAGGTCATAGTTCATATTATGTTAAAATGTTAACAACTCCTTGAGTTATAAATTCTACACCAAAAAAATATAAAAAGCTTAAAAATTTTACCAAAAAAAAACTAAAATCTTATTTTCCAAAAAATAATTGTAATACTAATTATTATAAACAACGCGCGCGAAGCATGATTATATTGCCTAGTTTATAATATAATTTCAATATATATTTCTGCGAATAAAAATAAAAATGAAACCTTCATTATTCTCTCTCCTATGTCTTATATGACTTATTATGTGTCGACGACTTAGGACTTAGCTGTAAAACATAAGTCATGATATCCACCGTCAATTCTCCAATAGATATGGCCTATATGATATGATAATGTTATAACTATTACCACATATTATTATTTTACCGGTTTTACAATGTTTATGGGGACAAAATTATACTACTGTCATTAAAATAGATGGTTGATAAATAGCTATCACGTATTGCACATGTCTCACTTTATATATATATATATGGTCCTGGCTAATGGTCCCTTGTATAACTTCTCTGCTTTTGGTTCATCCTATATGAAAAATATGGAAAATGTGAGGGTATATTCAATAATTTATATTACTCGTCATCAAATTGTTTTGACTTATTATGAAATCCTTCATGAATTATCTCAAATGTTGTATCAACAAAATAATTTGGTCAAATCCTTTGGAATAGCAAGGGATAGATTCAAAGCACAACTAGAATTTACATTTCGTTTACGACTCCTTGTTATATTATTTCATATAATATAATATTAGATTAAATAATGTGACAAAATGTGATTTGTCACACAAATGTGATTTGTCACACCTTGTAACATATTCTTGAGAATCACAAAATTGGACACATGTGTGTGCTCAAATGTGACATATTTTGGAGTTACAAAATCAGTTACAAATTTGTAACTCCCAAATATTACCCAATAATGTGTATATTATATGTTACACATTTGAGATTGGATTTTATAAATCCATAATGAAATATGGTTGTTGGAGACATGTTTTTAACTTCCAATAGGTGTTTGGAGGTTACAAAATCATGTGGGAAAGGATTTGGGACGTTTTGGAACGATTTGGAAAATAACAATTTTTGTGCTGAAACTAGGCTGCGGTCGCGGCCACTGTCTTTCCCTGGTCGCGGCCTAGGGGACAGAGGCCAGTGGCCGAGGCCACTGATGATTCTGGCTGCAGCCAGTGAGGCTGACAGCCTATGTGAATTTTCAGCTTTTTCCAAATTGAACGGTTCTAACATCCCAAATAACTCTCAAATCTCTATTTTAATTCCATAAACATCCAATTAAACATTGGTAACAGCCATGGGAGTTGGTGGAATTTGAAATTCAAAGGGGTGTCTCAAACTCTATAAATAGGAGCCTAATGCTCACTTGTAAGACACACCATTTTCCATCCACAAAGCACTTGGCTGGAAAATACACCTTGAGGCTTGATTATTCCAGAAAGTATTTCCAAAAATCTGTGAGAGATCTCTTAGTGCTTGAGTTAGGGGGAAATAAGTTTTTGGACAAAGGTTTTCAACCTTGTTCAAGTTGGTGATCCCCAACCCTCTTCACTTAGGTTGTGTAAGTGAGAGTTTACTATTGTTTTGTTCTTGCATTTTCTTTATTTCTTTTCTTCTTATTTTCATTTTATATTTACTTGTAACTTTTGTTTAGAGTTGTATCTTTTACCATTCTCTTCTTCTCCTTCTTCATCTTCCTTTCTCTGTTTGTTTGTATTTTCAGTTATAGAGTTGTAACAATCTTTTTAATCAATCATTATTTATTTGTAATATTTTGCATAGAGTTGTATTAAATTACCTTTTCCATTGAGGCAATAACATTTATTTAAAGTAAAGCTTGTACTCTTGAAAGCTATCAATAAAATTAAAGTATTATTCTATGATAATTATTTATTTTGCTATGAGACATTTGTGTGAGACATGAACAAAGTTTCAAAATGAACTTGTTAAAATAATAGGTAAGTGTGTAGACCTATTATTTCATAATGTGATTATTTGTTTGAGAAATTCTCAGAGTACACTTGTGCTCACATTTTATTTTGTGAAATATATAAAAGAAAGCAACCAAGTGAAAGTTACTTTCAAATAAGTGTGACTTGCTTTAGCAAGTAAATGAATCAAGATAAACATTGAGGTTTTTATCTTGATCTATTGAGTGTTTATCATGAAGCTTAAGGACTCATGATGAACTTTGAGAATCATAGGTCTAGATTTATCTTGACGGATAAATGACTTATTAGAAATGAAGAGATTTCTATTTTAAAGTGATATTTTATTGTCACTATGTGAGAAATGTGGGGGTGATGCTCCAAAGTTAATCAATTTATTGTTAATTAATTGATTAATTTGGTCATTCTATCAAATAAGTGATTTGGAATTCCACATTCTAAATCACATTGGCTATATATGTATAGAATGAACAAATATATACATGTTTTGTGTCTAAAGTCATTGTTTGTATTTTGATTCAAGAAGGCATCAATTTAAAACATAAAGGAGAATTTTAGAAACAAAGAGGTTTCTAGAATTAATATTCAAGGAGAATGTGTTATCTTGGATATAAAACTATAAGATAGTGGGGGTGTTGACTATGGTCAAAATCACTATTTTAAAGGGGTAACTATTTTAATCAAACTATGGCTAACAACAAAGTTTGAATAAAATAATGAGAGTGTCTAAGTATGCATATATGAGAAAAGAAATGATTCAAATGGAATCATTTCTACATTTCAAGGGGTGGGACTTAGACTCCCTAAAGAGATTCACGGTTGATGGTAACCTATCTTAATACTAGTCACCAAACTAGTATTAGGTTCAATAGGTAATAACAAGTCAATCAAGTGAATAGTAGTAGTACTCAAATTTTGTCCCATCTGAGATATGAGTACTAGTGTGTTACCAAAATGAGGGTTAAAACCAAAAAGTTTTTTAATAGAACTTAGTCTTGAGAAGACAAGTATTTTAGGGTAACAATATACTGTAAGAGCTCTACCTATATAGACCTAGGGGTGGTGCCGCCCCTCATGAGAATTGGGAGTCATTCTCAAGAAAAGTCTATAAATGGAATGTGCACATGGCCATTAACGGTGCAAAAGCGAGACATTGAGGTCTCAAGTGAACATAGCAAAGGTGTGTATGTTATCACCGGTTTGTTATCAAGGGATAGTGGTTCAATGCTTCGGCAACCAAAATTTCAACAAACTTTGTGATAATTACACTAAGGTAAATTCAAGTCGAAAGATATTTTACTTTATGCACCAATGCAAAGGTTTCTATAGAGAGTGATTATTTAATCAAGTGGGGGAATATTATATTTTAATATAATGTTTGATTGATTAAATAAGTGTTACAAAAGTGATTATTTAATCTAGTGGGGGAATGTTATATTATTTCATATAATATAATATTAGATTAAATAATGTGACAAAATGTGATTTGTCACACATTGTAACATATTATTGAGATTCACAAAATTGGGCACATGTGTGTGCCCAAATGTGACATGTTTTGGAGTTACAAAATCAGTTACAAATTTGTAACTCCCAAATATTACCCAATAATGTGTATATTATATGTTACACATTTGAGATTGGATTTTATAAAGCCATAATGAAATATGGTTGTTGGAGACATGTTTTTAACTTCCAATAGGCGTTTGGAGGTTACAAAATCATGTGGGAAAGGATTTGGGACGTTTTGGAACGATTTGGAAAATAACAATTTTTGTGCTGAAACTAGGCTGTGGTCGCGGCCACTGTCTTTCCCTGGCCGCGGCCTAGGGTACAGAGGCCAGTGGCCGTGGCCACTGATGATTCTGGCTGCGGCCAGTGAGGCTGACAGCCTATGTGAATTTTCAGCTTTTTCCAAATTGAACGGTTCTAACATCCCAAATAACTCCCAAATCTCTATTTTAATTCCATAAACATCCAATTAAACATTGGTAACAGCCATAGGGGTTGGTGGAATTTGAAATTCAAAGGGGTGTCTCAAACTCTATAAATAGGAGCCTAATGCTCACTTGTAAGACACACCATTTTCCATCCACAAAGCACTTGGCTGGAAAATACACCTTGAGGCTTGATTATTCCAGAAAGTATTTCCAAAAATCTGTGAGAGATCCCTTAGTGCTTGAGTTAGGGGGAAATAAGCTTTTGGACAAAGGTTTTAAACCTTGTTCAAGTTGGTGATCCACAACCCTCTTCACTTAGGTTGTGTAAGTGAGAGTTTACTATTGTTTTGTTCTTGCATTTTCTCTATTTCTTTTCTTCTTATTTTCATTTTATATTTACTTGTAACTTTTTTTTAGAGTTGTAATCTTCTTTTCTTTTTCAAACACCTTTCCTTTACTTGTAATCTTTTGTTTAGAGTTGTATCTTTCACCATTCTCTTCTTCTCCTTCTTCCTCTTCCTTTCTTTGTTTGTTTGTATTTTCAGTTATAGAGTTGTAACACTCTTTTTAATCAATCATTATTTATTTGTAATATTTTGCATAGAGTTGTATTAAATTACCTTTTCCATTGAGGCAATAACATCTATTTTTCCTAACACTCATAAGTTGCAGGAAAACAGATGGTCGTCAATACAATATGCCAACATCATCTAAAGTAGCAGGCTTAATAGTTGGTGATTTCAGTGAAGCGAGCTTCGAACGTGACGTTAATGTAGAGAACTGAACTAAAGGAATTCAGAGAATCACAGATCTGCATCCAAGTTTCATGTCTATGTCGTGCCCATTAATACACCCTTATGGTGAAGATGGATATAGACTTGGCATACCTTTGAAAGATGTAACTGAAAGCTCTTTCAAGAGGCAACATTATTGCTTTAGGTTGCAGTAAAGATTAAATGAGGGTCATACTCTTCTTCGATCTGGTAGACTACTGCAACAATATATAGTTGATTCTTACATGGAAATTGAAGATGAAAGATTTCGTTGGATAGGAAATAACCAAAAAAAACTCAGATCAGACCTTGTCTCTAGTTTAATGGACGTTGTTCATCGTGGTGATTCAGATTGCTCAAAAGTGGGGAAATCAATTATTTTTCCTTTGTCACACACTGGGGGGGCACGATATAGAGTACAAAATTATCAAGATGTTATGACAATTTGTAAATGGGCAGGATATCCTGATTTATTTCTTACTTTCACTTCCAACCCAAAGTGGCCAGAAATAAATGACATGATCCATTTAATGGGCCAAAAAGATGATAACAATCGGGTTGATATCATATGTAAAGTATTTGAGATAAAGCTATTCCAAATAATGCACGATCTGAAAAAAGAACAACTGTTTGGAAAGATAATCGCATGTAAGTTTATTTCACATTTGTATCCACAACAAACTCAACTCAATTGTTTATGAAAAATGTTTTTAGCAACAACGATTTCACAATTCCCACCAAAATTCCTAAATTTTAAGTTTTTATTCATGTTGTCGCAGGTATATACACAATTGAGTTCCAAAAAAGAGGAATGCCTCATGCACACATACTACTTTTCTTGCATTCGACATTGAAAAATCATTCAGCAGACCATATTGATAATATAATAATCGCGGAAATCCTAGACTTAAATGTTGATCCTAATGGTTATAATGTTGTTAATAAATTTATGATTTATGGACCTTGTGGAAAACTCAATTCAAACTCTCCATGTATGATGCAAGACAGGTGGACAAAAAAATTTCCAAAAAAATTCAATGATTAAACGACCATCAACACAGATTGCTTTCCAGTCTACAAAAAGAGAAATATAGGTATTTATATCGAAAAGAAAGGTGTCCTTTTAGATAATAGATATGTAGTCCCTTATTGATGCACATATTAATGTCGAGGTTTGTAATTACTCTAGATCAGTCAAATACATTTTCAAATATGTTCATAAAGGGCCTGACAGAACTATTGCAACAATGGAATCTATTGACACTGCAAAAGAAATAGATGAGATAAAAATTAATTTGGATTGCAGATATATCTCAGCGACTGAAGCTTGCTGGAGAATATTCCAATTTGACATACATTACAGACAGCCAGCAGTTGAAAGATTACCATTCCATTTACCTGGAGAGCACATAGTAATATTCGAAGAAAACAAATGCGTTGAAAATGTTGTTTGCATACCTGGAATAGAAAATACAAAGTTCATTCAATGGTTGGAGGCAAACAAGAATTATGATGATGCATGAGAGCTAACTTTTTCGAATTTCCCTATAAGTTGAGTTTGCAATTCAAAGGAGAAAACATGTACTAGGAGAAAAAATGACTTGGCAATTGGAAGAATTTATTCGCACATCCTTCGACTGGAAAACACTTCTATTTGAGAATGTTGCTATATTTTGTCAAATGAAGCACTTCTTATGAAAGTATTAGAACAGTAAATGGGGTGACATATCCTAATTTTAAAGGCGCATGCTATGCTTTGGGATTGTTAGACGATGATAAAGAATGGATAGATTGCTTGACTGAAGCTACAATATGGGCAACTGGAAAGGAATTAAGACATCTTTTCGTCACGATACTCATTCACTGTCAGGTTTCTGATGCATCACATCTTTGGAAATCTAATTACATTGCATTGTCAGAAGACATAACTTCATTGCAAAGGAAGAGATTTAGAATTAATGGTCTTAAGTTAACTGAGCAACAAGTTGAAGCATACACATTGTTCAAAATTGAAAGTATCATGCTGAAGATGGGAAAAAGTTTGAAAGATATAGATGGAATGCCCCTGCCTAATCCATCTTTGATAGGAGACTCGGATAATAGATTGGTCAATGAAGAGCTTGATTATGACTGAGATCAATTAAAGATATTGCATGAGAAATCATTTGCTGCATAAAATCCTTGCCAAAAATCAGCTTATGAAGCAATAGTACATTAAGTAGAGAATGAACAAGGCAATTTATTTTTTATCAATGGACATGGTGGTATTGGTAAAACATTTTTATGGAATACAGTTACTACAAAGTTCACATCACAATAAAAATTAGTCTTGCCTGTAGCAACTTCAGGCATAGCTGCTTTGTTATTGCCTAATGGTAGGACGGCGCATTCACGATTTCATATTCCTTTGAATGTTACAGTAGAGCCGACTAGTGAAATTCGACAAGGCACCCTGCTAGCTAGACTTCTTGTGAAAACTTCTTTGATCATTTGGGATAAAGCACCTATGGCAAATAAGTTCTTCTTTGAAGCTTTGGATAAGACCTTAAGAGATATTTTAAGAACAAGGTTTGAAAATAGCTCTAACAAATCTTTTGGAGGACTTACAATAGTATGTGGTGGTGATTTCCGACAAATATTACCAGTTGTCCCAAAATGTACAAGAGTTGATATTGTTGATGCTTCTCTTAACTCATCATATTTGTGGCCATTTTTCAAATATATGAGCTCAACCAAAATATGAGGCTCTATAATGGAAGCCTACCTAGTTTTGAGGCTTCTAAAATAGCTTCGTTTGACAAATGGATGTTGCAGATTGGAGATGGTTCATTATATGATGACATTGATAGACAATTAATTAAGCTTCCTTCTGATATCGCCATAAATCCATCTCAAGATCCAATGAAATCCATAGTTGAAGTTATCTACCCATCACTTTTACAAAAGTACAACGATCGTGCATATTTGATAGAAAGAGCAATACTAACACCAAAATGAAATAGTCTATGAACTAAATGAGATACTCATGAATATTATACCAAGTGAAGGGAGAACATATTTTAGTTCAGACTACATTTGCAAAGCAAGTGTAGAGACAAATGATGAAGATCTTTTGTATCCAGTTGAATTTTTGCAAGGTTTGAAATTTAAGGTCTATGCAATGTCACAACATTGATTATTAGACATCTTGGTAAATGGTCCATTAGAGGCGACGCCATTTCTAGAACAAATATTGGTGAAAATGTCACAATTCCAAGAATTATCATATCTCCCAATCAATCAAGATGGTCATTCAAGCATAATAGACGACAACTTCCCTTGGCACCATGTTTTGCCATGACAATCAACAAAAGACAAGGGCAATCTCTTAAACATGTTGGTTTGTACCTCCCTAAGCAAGTATTCACCCACGGTCAATTATATGTTGTTGTGCCCCGACTTACCAAAGAGAAATATTGATCATACTAAATGCTGATGATGAGGTGGGAGACCCAACCTTAATAAAAAAATATTGTTTACAAAGAAGTATTTCAAAATACTCACTCATCAAAAGACTATTTATTCTAAAAAATGATATAGTCTCCTTATTCATGTCCTCACTTCAAATTCTTACTTTATAAAGTATAAATTTTACGGTTGTATAATTTATTAAAATAAATTATCCATTCTTGTTGTTGTACATAATTCAATTCTATCTTTAACAATTTATAAATATATATATTGAAGCTACATGTGTTTATATTATTGTAAATTACAATATCAACTTCATTACACAAACATAGTGGTAAAAAAAATATGAGTATTAACTAATTTCATTCTTATTTCTTACCTTATTTGTTTCACAACTCATCTAATCAAAATAATACTACATGTAATTTTTTTTTCCCAAATCGTGAATTACATTAAGTCTTTTATTTATTTACTAAATATAATATTCATTATTAGTCTAAAATGAATCAACAAATATATATATGATTCATAAGGTCATGATTCATATTATATTACTTATTTAGTGAAAATGTTAACAACTCCTTAAGTTATAAATTTTACACCAAAAAAATATAAAAAACTTAAAATTTTTACTAAAAATCCCAAAATCTTATTTTCCAAAAAATAATTATAATACTAATTATTATAAGCACCGTGCGATGTGCAGTTATATTACATAGTTTATAATATAATTTCAATTTATATTTCTACGAATAAAAATAAAAATGAAATCTTCATTATTCTATCTTATTAGTCTTATATGACTTATTATGCGTTGAAGACTTAGCTGTAAAATATAAGTCATGATATCCACTGTCAATTCTCCAATAGATATGGCTAACTTTTCTCATCACTATATGATATGATAATGATATAACTACTACCACGTATTATTATTTTACCGGTTTTACAATGTTTATGGGGACAAAATTATACTGCTGTCATTAAATGGATGGTTGATAAATAGCCATCACGTATTGCACGTGTCTCTCTTTATATATATATATATATATATACATATACATACCCTTGTATAATTTCTCCGGGCTTTCCCCCTTCATTACCTTTCGTAACTATTTCCCGCTCTTTCCGATAGGAAAGAGAGTAAAGGGAGACCTCTCTATAGTCTTCTCTATAGTCTTCTTTCTCTTTCCTTCTTCAAAAGGAGTTATGATTTTATTCCTAAGACTTATGCTAAGGCAATTTTTTAGTAACCAAATCTTGAGTTTGAAAAACTTCATGATGAAATACTCGAAGAGGCTTGAAAACTTCAATCGTTTAAAGCTACGATTTTAAACAACAGTAAGGTAATAAGTTACCTTTTATGAAAGGTAACAAGTAGCTCCATTGAACAATCTAGGGGACACTGTTTCAGACCCCGGATAGGAGTCCTTCTTTATTGACGCATACAAGTAAGCATGAACATGAATAGGAGCGGGCAATGGAATTGTATCACAATCGGAATATGTTGGAATAGGCGTAATAGCCCGTCTGCCAGCTATTGGAATAGGCCACCCGTCTTAGCCACCTTATTTTGAAGGAGCAAGTCTTCCGGTGACTAATCTCCCATCGCTAGCAAGTCCAACCGGATCTTCCTTCTTTCTCTGGTTTCAAAACCCTGTGAAGGTTATTCAATAATTTATAAGAGCATGGGTTACTCTACTCATCACCAATTAATTTTGAGAAGGAACCGCATGCTTCTTACCATGCACTACTTTCTTCTGGACATTTAGCACATTCTAACATAGTATCATGAGCTAAAGAAAACTCTAACGAGTAAACACGATCCGAATCCAAAATCAGTCAAAAAAGAGCCCTTGTGATTCGGTATTAATGATCCAAAAAGAGTCAATCACTTACGATCGAGCCGTCCAAGATTGGTGAGCAAAAATAGTCACCATCTTGAGGGCAAAATCGGTCCAAAAAGAGAGCGAAAAAGAGCCCTTGTGCTTCGGGGATAGTGAGCCAAAAAGAGTCAAAGACTTACGATCGAGTCGTCCAAAATTAGTGAGCAAAAATAGCCACCATCTTGAGGGATATTAGAGAAAATATCTCACATGGAAGTGTGGGTATATTCAACAATTTATAAGAGCATGAGCTACTCCACTCATTACCAATTGGTTTTGAGATAAAACCTTATGCTTCTTACCATACACCACATTCATTCTACTTCCGGACTTTTTCCCCATTCTAACAATTCTTCCACCCATTCTTTTCAACTCACCAAAAATAAATGGGAAATTTGAGAAACCATGCATGCATGTATAAGGAGACAAGGTGTGGTGGTCGAAAAAATATTTCGAACCAAAATGTCCCTTCTATAATTCCTCTTCACTCTATCCCATCCCCTATTCGAAAAAAATATATATAATCCATAGAAATCCACATCCTATTAACATATATAACAATTAACTTGCTTACCATTCTATTTTTAAGAAATTTATTAAGAAGGGATGAATAGACAACTTTTGAAGTCATTTTTTTAAAAAAAAAAATCAACGTTGTTCCCCATCCTTTATCATTTATTTATTTATTACATCCCAAATGTCTTACCTTTCCATCCAATTTCTCATCACTTATAAATGAGGTAAGCAATAAAAAGGAAAAGCAGATTGGTCATCAAGTACCTTAATATTAATATTTTTGTTCAACTTCATCTCTCTTCCCCTCCTATGTAGCCATATATAGGAGTCAATTGCACATGTGCTTTCTACATATCTAAATCTCCGAAGAAAAAAAACCTTAAAAACTCCAATAACAAGGCATATGTCGAGCAACATATCCAGTCAAATAAATATATCGTACAAAGTTTGTGCAAACTTTCATTCAAAATTTTAACCCAAAAAGAAACTTCATCCTGAATAAGGTATACTCGTATGATCTTAATTCATATTAATAAATCCCATCAAATAACAAGAATCCTAATTCATAAACAATACAACTTCTTCATTACATTAGTTTTAGAGAAACATGTATATTTCAATTACTTTGTAAAAAAATTGTATAAATGTCTGCTCACCCAGTGGAACTCACTATTAGTAAGTACTAGCTCATTACCATCACCACCACAACCACCACCACAGTATGGTTCCGGTACTAGTCACTCTCACAAGCTCACCGCCCTTTCCTTCAACCAACCCACCAACCCATCTCCATTTCCAAGTCATTTGACAAACCAGTCAATTCAAGTTCTTATGCTTCCGTTCTCGACTCCTGTAAATGCCCATATTTGGGGAAGCATCTTCCTGCTCTCTCAGTCAACTCGGGTATGCTGGGCACGAGTTTGTAGAAACTAAGCTGCTCCAGATGTATGGGAGATGTGATTGTTCGGAGCAGGCATACGTCGTGTCAGATAAAATACCCCAAAGAAACCTGAATGTTTGGACTGCCATTTTGGAGAATGGTTATGATGATGAAGCCATAGAGCTGCTGTTTAGAATGCAAACAGCTAAATTTGAACCAAATGCAAGAACTTTAGCGAGTGTCCTTCCAGCCTGCGCTAAACTACAACGACCTAGTCTCGGAAAAGAAATCCATGGCTATATTACAAGGCATGGATTTACGTCAAACCCTTTTCTTGTTAATGAATTGGCTGAGACGTACAGAAAGTGGATTGAGAAGCGTTTTGCAGATGTTTTTGAACTTCTCAATGAAAAGCAGTGCCTCTTTTGATTCAAAGGCAACATCTCAAAAGCCAGGGAATTGTGGTATTGGTAAAACATTTTTATGGAATACAATTACTACAAAGTTCACATCACAATAAAAATTAGTCTTGCCTGTAGCAACTTCAGGCATAGCTGCTTTGTTATTGCCTAATGGTAGGACAACGCATTCACGATTTCATATTCCTTTGAATGTTACAGCAGAGCCGACTAGTGAAATTAGCGAGGCACCCTACTAGCTAGACTTCTTGTGAAAACTTCTTTGATCATTTGGGATAAAGCACCTATGGCAAATAAGTTCTTCTTTGAAGCTTTGGATAAGACCTTAAGAGATATTTTAAGAACAAGGTTTGAAAATAGCTCTAACAAATCTTTTGGAGGACTTACAATAGTATGTGGTGGTGATTTCCGACAAATATTACCAGTTGTCCCAAAAGGTACAAGAGCTGATATTGTTGATGCTTCTCTTAACTCATCATATTTGTGGCCATTTTTCAAATATATGAGCTCAACCAAAATATGAGGCTCTATAATGGAAGCCTACCTAGTTTTGAGGCTTCTAAAATAGCTTCGTTTGACAAATGGATGTTGCAGATTGGAAATGGTTCATTATATGATGACATTGATAGACAATTAATAAAGCTTCCTTCTGATATCTGATATCGCCATAAATCCATCTCAAGATCCAATGAAATCCATAGTTGAAGTTATCTACCCATCACTTTTACAAAAGTACAACGATCGTGCATATTTGATAGAAAGAGCAATACTAACACCAAAATGAAATAGTCTATGAACTAAATGAGATAATCATGAATATTATACCAAGTGAAGGGAGAACATATTTTAGTTCAGACTATATTTGCAAAGCAAGTGTAGAGACAAATGATGAAGATCTTTTGTATCCAGTTGAATTTTTGCAAGGTTTGAAATTTAAGGTCTATGCAATGTCACAACATTGATTATCAGACATCTTGGTAAATGGTCCATTAGAGGCGACGCCATTTCTAGAACAAATATTGGTGAAAATGTCACAATTCCAAGAATTATCATATCTCCCAATCAATCAAGATGGTCATTCAAGCATAATAGACGACAACTTCCCTTGGCACCATGTTTTGCCATGACAATCAACAAAAGACAAGGGAATCTCTTAAACATGTTGGTTTGTATCTCCCTAAGCAAGTATTCACCCACGGTCAATTATATGTTGTTGTGCCCCGACTTACCAAAGAGAAATATTGATCATACTAAATGCTGATGATGAGGTGGAAGACCCAACCTTAATAAAAAATATTGTTTACAAAGAAGTATTTCAAAATACTCACTCATCAAAAGACTATTTATTCTAAAAAATGATATAGTCTCCTTATTCATGTCCTCACTTCAAATTCTTACTTTATAAGGTATAAATTTTACGGTTGTATAATTTATTAAAATAAATTCTCCATTCTTGTTGTTGTACATAATTCAATTCTATCTTTAGCAATTTATAAATATATATATTGAAGCTACATGTGTTTATATTATTGTAAATTACAATATCAACTTCATTACACAAACATAGTGGTAAAAAAAATATGAGTGTTAACTAATTTCATTCTTATTCCTTACCTTATTTGTTTCACAACTCATCTAATCAAAATAATACTACATGTAATTTTTTTTTCCCAAATCGTGAATTACATTAAGTCTTTTATTTATTTACTAAATATAATATTCATTATTAGTCTAAAATGAATCAACAAATATATATATGATTCATAAGGTCATGATTCATATTATATTACTTATTTAGTGAAAATGTTAACAACTCCTTAAGTTATAAATTTTACACCAAAAAAATATAAAAAACTTAAAATTTTTACTAAAAAACCCAAAATCTTATTTTCCAAAAAATAATTGTAATACTAATTATTATAAACACCGTGCGAGGCGTAGTTATATTACATAGTTTATAATATAATTTCAATTTATATTTCTACGAATAAAAACAAAAATGAAATCTTCATTATTCTATCTTATTAGTCTTATATGACTTATTATGTGTTGAAGACTTAGCTGTAAAATATAAGTCATGATATCCACTGTCAATTCTCCAATAGATATGGCTAACTTTTCTCATCACTATATGATATGATAATGATATAACTACTACCACATATTATTATTTTACCGGTTTTACAATGTTTATGGGGACAAAATTATACTGCTGTCATTAAATGGATGGTTGATAAATAGCCATCACGTATTGCACGTGTCTCTCTTTTTATATATATATATATATATATGTACATATATATACCCTTGTATAATTTCCTTGAGGTGGGAAGGTTATTCGATAATTTATAAGAGCATGAGTTACTCTACTCATCACTAATTAGTTTTGAGATGGAACCGCATGCTTCTTACCATGCACTACATTCTTCTAGACATTTAGCACATTCTAACATAGTATCATGAGCTAAAGAAAACTCTAACGAGTAAACACGATCCGAATCCAAAATCGGTCCAAAAAGATAGCCAAAAAGAGCCCTTGTGATTCGGTATTAGTGAGCCAAAAAGAGTCAATCACTTACGATCGAGCCGTCCAAGATTGGTGAGCAAAAATAGTCACCATCTTGAGGGCAAAATCGGTCCAAAAAGAGAGCGAAAAAGAACCCTTGTGCTTCGGGGATAGTGAGCCGAAAAGAGTCAAAGACTTACGATCGAGTCGTCCAAAATTGGTGAGCAAAAATAGCCACCATCTTGAGGGATATTAGAGAAAATATCTCACATGGAAAGTGTGGGTATATTCAACAATTTATAAGAGCATGAACTACTCCACTCATTACCAATTAATTTTGAGATAAAACCTCATGCTTCTTACCATACACCACATTCTACTTCCGGACTTTTTCCCCATTCTAACAATTCTTCCACCCATTCCTTTCAACTCACCAAAAATAAATGGGAAATTTGAGAAACCATGCATGCATGTATAAGGAGACAAGGTGTGGTGGTCGAAAAAATATTTCGAACCAAAATGTCCCTTCTATAATTCCTCTTCACTCTATCCCATCCCCTATTCGAAAAAAATATATATAATCCATAGAAATCCACATCCTATTAACATATATAACAATTAACTTGCTTACCATTCTATTTTTAAGAAATTTATTAAGAAGGGATGAATAGACAACTTTTGAAGTCATTTTTTAAAAAAAAAAAATCAACGTTGTTCCCCATCCTGTATCATTTATTTATTTATTACATCCCAAATGTCTTACCTTTCCATCCAATTTCTCATCACTTATAAATGAGGTAAGCAATAAAAAGGAAAAGCAGATTGGTCATCAAGTACCTTAATATTAATATTTTTGTTCAACTTCATCTCTCTTCCCCTCCTATGTAGCCATATATAGGAGTCAATTGCACATGTTGCTTTCTACATATCTAAATCTCCGAAGAAAAAAAACCTTAAAAACTCCAATAACAAGGCATATGGCGAGCAACATATCCAGTCAAATAAATATATCATACAAAGTTTGTGCAAACTTTCATTCAAAATTTTAACCCAAAAAGAAACTTCATCCTGAATAAGGTATACTCGTATGATCTTAATTCATATTAATAAATCCCATCAAATAACAAGAATCCTAATTCATAAACAATACAACTTCTTCATTACATTAGTTTTAGAGAAACATGTATATTTCAATTACTTTGTAAAAAAATTGTATAAATGTCTGCTCACCCAGTGGAACTCACTATTAGTAAGTACTAGCTCATTACCATCACCACCACAACCACCACCACAGTATGGTTCCGGTACTAGTCACTCTCACAAGCTCACCGCCCTTTCCTTTAACCAACCCACCAACCCATCTCCATTTCCAAGTCATTTGACAAACCAGTCAATTCAAGTTCTTATGCTTCCGTTCTCGACTCCTGTAAATGCCCATATTTGGGGAAGCATCTTCCTGCTCTCTCAGTCAACTCGGGTATGCTGGGCACGAGTTTGTAGAAACTAAGCTGCTCCAGATGTATGGGAGACGTGATTGTTCGGAGCAGGCATACGTCGTGTCAGATAAAATACCCCAAAGAAACCTGAATGTTTGGACTGCCATTTTGGAGAATGGTTATGATGATGAAGCCATAGAGCTGCTGTTTAGAATGCAAACAGCTAAATTTGAACCAAATGCAAGAACTTTAGCGAGTGTCCTTCCAGCCTGCGCTAAACTACAACGACCTAGTCTCGGAAAAGAAATCCATGGCTATATTACAAGGCATGGATTTATGTCAAACCCTTTTCTTGTTAATGAATTGGCTGAGACGTACAGAAAGTGGATTGAGAAGCGTTTTGCAGATGTTTTTGAACTTCTCAATGAAAAGCAGTGCCTCTTTTGATTCAAAGGCAACATCTCAAAAGCCAGGGAATTGTTTGACGCTATGGAATTGATGGGTGTTGAGAAGGACGTAAGTTCATGGAAGTCTATTGTTTCAGGTATGTCAATAACTCCATGTTCGATGAAGCTTTGTTCTGTTTCGAAGATTAATAAAATAAAGGATAGAACCCGATACTTATACCCTAGGCAGCATTCTAACAGCTTGTGCTGATATGACGTTTTTGAGATGTGGGAAAAAGATGCATTCTCATATCCTTATAAAGGGATTTGCAATCTTAAAACTTTCATGAGTGGCGCTGTTATAGAAATGTACTGTAGATGCCAAGAACTACTGGCTGGACTGAGGGCTTTTGATGAAGTAAGGTAAAGGGATACTACTACATGGAGCACTTAGATATCTGGCCTTTCTCGCTGCAATCAAATAGAAAAAATCTCAATATTTCTTCAAATAATGAGGGAAGATGGCTTTGAGCCCAATTTATACACCTGTGGAATGGTATAATTGCTGATCATGTGGAAATAATCATCTTGAGTTAACCACGGAATTGTTCTCTAAGATGCAGGCTTCAAACTTGAAGCCTGGTATGTATGCGATTGGTATTATTTTATCAGCTTGTTCAAGGTTAGCAATGAATAAGCAAGTTCACACACATTCTATCAGATGTGGGTAGACTCAGATGTTAACATACGAGCAGCACTTGTGGACATGTACCGTGTACACAAAATGCGGTAGCCTGAAGCATGCATCTTTGGCTCGTGAATCCTAATTTGGTATCCTACAATGCCATGCATGGACATGGGGAGAAAGGAATTTCCTTATTTTGCAGAGTGTTGGAAGATGGGTTTACACCAGACAATGTGACTTTCCTATCGGTTTTTTCTTCATGTGTTCATGTTGGATCCGTTGAGATAGGTTATGAGTTCATCGATTTGATGGGATATTCCAGTGTGAAACGCACACTTATACACTATATATGTATTGTAGATTGAGCATGTAAGCTAAATGAAGCTTATGCACTTACTCAAAGATGCCAATGAAACCTGATTTGGTTTTGTGGGGTGCTATGCTTGGAGGCAGTGTTCTCTTAGGTAATATTGAGTTGAAGGAAAATGCAGCACAAAGGCTAATAGAGTTGGAGCCAGATAATACTAAAATTATGTTCTGTTAGCCTAACTCATATGCCTATGCTGGAAGGTGGCATGATCTAGCCAAAATGAGACAGCTAATGAAAGATAAAGGAATGCAAAAGAGCCCATAATGTAGTTGGATTGAAGATAGTGATGAAACCCATGTATTTCTTGCTAGTGATAAATCTCACAACAGATCAAGAGTGATTTATGCTACTTTGGAAAATTTGCATTTGCACATAAAACAGGACTTTACAACTAGTTTGTGATTACATCAAACAAAATAAAAAGAAACATACTATTGTGTTGTCCTATATTTCTCACAGTTTCTACAAATCAACAATTGCCAAAATTAGCAGGCATTCTAAAATCTTAAATACTAACAATTAAAAAGAAAAAAGACTATTCAGTATTCAAAGAGAACAAGTTAAGGAAGGAATTCAGTACAGGTCTAAGGACTCGAGCACTCTCCGAGCTTGGATATGCAGTGCAGTCAATCTCTGATCTGGATCAAGTGTAGAGCCAAATTGACTAGCTGCCCATATCAAGGAGGCAGAGTTCTCCCCCAGAAGTCGCCTTATGTCTTCTTGTATGGATGCCAATGGAGGCCTTCCTCGTCCATTTACGTGCCCAATGAGTAGCAGCAAAAATTCTCCGCATTTCAACCTAAGAAAGCAGCGGTTGTTTATTGTCTACAGATAGATAGAATTAAGTGACCTAAACCTGAATCGGTTGTGCAGAAACTGTCGATGGCTAAACAAATTTCAAAATAAAGTAAAGAACAAATGTGGAATTATCAGACCCAAACATCTCCCAAACCTGCTGCCATCGTAACATTACCTTACTGTTAAAATGCAAGTAGACTGTTGTGGCACAAAGTAATTAGAATGATTTGGGGGCCTTCTGGCCTTTATGTTGCAACTAGAAACTATCACCAGCATGAGATATAACTTCTAAAAGAAAAGGGTAAGAAAAAAATAGAAGAAAAAACCTGAGATTTTCATCTGCTTGTTTGTCTCTTATTAGCTCTGCAACTTCCTCAATCCCGTTACATGCTTCAAAATCCTGATCAAATATAACATATATATGCATGTTACATATAGATCCACAAAAACTCACTCTTCAAATTTACCGTCATGTGTGTTTATACTATAACTGCTACAATGATGAACAACAGAATAATATGCACTGTACCATTTGATTGGCTGATGATTCCAGCATAATGGAGATCAAAGCATCTAAACACGCACCCTGTTCAAGCATTCCTCTCGTTGATAATATGGTCATCAATACCTACATCACACAAGATTTGTTATTGTTCTTTTTTCAGTGTGAAAACATCTCAAGTTAAAAGCTCAAATTCAAATAAAAAAAGAAGGTGAAACACAGACTAGAAACCTCAATTGCCTTGTATTGATGGGCTAACATAGTACTATCTTTATGGAGAAGACAGCAACCTTCCAAAACACGAAGAGCAAGTGAAACTTCAGAATCGGTAGAAGGACTGGTGATATTCATAGGTTCCACACCAAAAATATGGTCCCAAGTTGATACAATGTCATCTTCAGACTCTTTCAATGAATGTTGAAAGAGGACCGGAACCACTGTTCATTACATTGTAACGGATTGTATTCGAAATCAAATCAGCTACACCAACTTTGTTCTTCTTTGATCTTTCTATAAGAATTTATCCCAAAATTAAAGCCTTTTGCTTTGAATTCATGGAATTGTCGCTTAATTTTCTAAAGCACAAATTCCATTAATGAATCGAAAGCGCTATAAATTCTTTACAATAGAGTTAAAAATTAATCAAATTGGGATATGGAGCTACAAACCTTGAAGCTCGGGGATGGACTGAGTCTGAGAAAAAATATTTATGGTGAAATCGGACTCTGCCACAGATCGGAGGAACTTGAGAAGTCTTCTGAGACCGCGGACTCGGAGGAAAGAGAACTCGGCTCGCGCGTCCCTGAGACCGCTACGGAGAGCGAGAGTGACCTCCCTATGAACTCTCTGTTCGGTCAAGACATTCACGAGCTCTCCCACCTCCGTCGACGGTGGTTTAGCGTCCGGCTCCGTCGAACCCTTATCGGCTGATATTCCCTCACTCCACAGAGCCTTCTTCAGGTACATTCTCTCTCTACAGTTCTTAGATTTCTTTCTCTCTCTACAATTTTGTCTCTCTTGTTTTTTTGTTTATTCATGAAAATAATACTAAGCCACAATGTCGTTCGAATTAAAAAAACGACGATAGTTATGAAAGCGTATTAAATTATTATTTTTTAAATGGGCATTGGATAAAGAATGTATAAAGACACCTTATTAATTAATATAAAAAAACTAATTATTTTTAACACTTTTTTTTACATTCTTTAATTTATTATTTTGTTAATTTTAATTGTTATACCCAAAATTCGGCACTTCCACGTGGCAACTCGCAAATTGATAACGTGTCAAGACAGAGTATTATGACACAACAGTCACCACCAGCCGTCGTAAGGAGTGGCCCTTGCCCCTTTCCCAATACTCAAGAATAGACAAGACTCGCTAGAGTCGGCCTACTTCTCCCATTAGCAAAGCCAAATGATCCCTAGACGATTGCGCCAACATCAATCGTAAAAAGAAAAGAGTTATATCTGATCGCCCTATACAGACACACAAGTCAGACAAACACGCATCACAAGGAACTGCTAAAGTCGTCATCGGCCATAGCAAGTCGTCGAGGCCCCTCGCCACCTAAGCCTCCTTCCACACCAAAATGCGCCTTCAACCATTAAATGAACAGGATACGTCGGATTACCATTTTTGGTGAGACACAAACCTATCTCTAGCTAAGTGTACCAAGATTTAGCCTAATTAGGAGTCATTCCCATCTCCACGGCTATAAATTGTGCAAACTGAATTGTAGCAAGGAGAGATTGAATCATATCCGGAAAAAAAAAAGTAAGTAACTGATCATTTTCGGAGAGAGCTCCTACTTTCCATTACTGTAACTGGCTTAAGCACAAGATCAAACTCAGTTTGTTCTTGAGGGTTCAAAATTTGTAAATAATACTGACTAAAGTGGACGTGAGTCATCTTTTTTGGGTCGAATCACTATAAAATTTTGTCTCATTCATTTATTACTACATTTAGGGGTGGGCATTTTAATCATTTGGTCGATCAAACCGGCCAACCCAACCCGTATAATGGGCCGAAAAAGCTGAACTTGAGCAGCCCGAATTTTAATGGGTCATTGTTGCTGCAGGCCGCATTTGAATGGGTTGGCCACGGCCCAAATCTTTCCCAACCCAATTAACCCAACCCAGGCCGGCTCTATATACTATATTAAAAATATATATTTTATACATATATAATTTCTAAACCATAAAAGCTTAATAATAATATGTTACTATCTGAATTCTAGTTTTCTACTAATAACCCTAAAAAAACGTGTGTCGTTGCTTGCCTCTCTCTAGTCTCTCTTCTCTCTTCTCTAGTCCTCTGCCCTACATAACAGTCACTCTCTCTTACTCTCATCGGCGGCAGAGGCAGCTCTAGGCGAAGGGCTATTGGCACCAGGCGGTGGCATCTCTACTTCAGGAAGTCGACTCTCGGCACCAGGCGAAGGGCTCCAAGCTGTGCCACAGTGGCATCTGGGCTATAGGCGGTGGAAGTGCATCTCGGCTCCAAGCAGACAGTGGCATCTAGGCTACAGGCGATGGAAGTGCATCTCGGCTCCAAGCAGGCAGGCGGTACTATTATTGCTTACTGTCATCTCTCTCTCTCTCTCTCTCTCTCTATATATATATATATAGACACATATATTACTGCTATCGTCTTATATATATATATAAACATACACATATTACAGTGTCATTTATATAAATATATATTTATATATGCTTATTACTGATTTCTAAAAAAAAAAAATGCATATTATTGTCATTTATTTATATATATAGGGCACTTCTAGAGTCCCTCAGTTCCATTGGGAGGACTTAGTCCTTCACTAAATGTGAGTCGTTGGATGTGTGCATTTTTTGTGTTCAACGGCTGGATTTAATCTGAAGGCTTTGGGTGTGCAAAAATACTTAAATACCCCATATGCGTACCCATTAACCGGCTACTGTTTATCTTCGTGTTAACTGCATTTTTTTTTTTCAAAAAAACTTATGAAATCTGAATCAGTTTGTTTCCCTCCCCCGACTAACCGAACAAGGTTATTCTCCTCTCCAACTCTGATAAGGACTGTTCAGTGTCTCTGTTTGAAGAACAAGGGTTCACATTACTTAATAAACTTGAAAATGTACTCATGAATTCTTTCCCCCTGGACTTTACTTTGAGTTCCCACTCTAAAGAAAATGAGATACAAAGCCTTGGCCACCCGCTCCCCCGCAATGACGACCGAAAAGATCGAGGACTCTCACAGGCCTCGTTCCCTCCAACGGGTCGGTCGTCCCAGGAAAATGACCATCAAAAGTGATGCAAGCCCAGTGGAAAAGGGCGTACAGCCACAGAGTGTGGAAGGTGGTGAACTCCAAGGGCATCCTTCCACCACCCAACCACAGCGTAAGCGAGGTAAATACTTTATGTAGCAGTTGCCATTCCTCTTGCTAAAGAACATCTTTTTTTAAAAAAAAAAAAAGAAGAGGGTAGTCAATGCACGTTGGGTAAAAAAAAAATTCACATACTGACATTTCTGTTTTTTTGTTTGCTATAACAAAGGACGACCCCGAAAAAACCCCATCCCTGCGAGTTTTGTTCGTGCTGGACGGGAAAAGTCAAATGCAAAAATGGTCCCTTCCTCCTCTTCACACTCAAAGATATCGGACCCTGAGATTTACATGAGCAGGAGTACATTCCAGAAAGTGGCTTTTAGCATGTTGTTCAATCTCCAAACGGACATTGACGAGATAAAGAAGAGAAAGTTTTGCCATTGTTGCCAAGGGGCCAAAATGAAGAGTGTTGACTTATTCAGGGAAAACTTCTTACGTGGCTAATACATATACCAATATGCCCAATATTCATGCAAAATAAAAAGCCCATGCAAAAATTAACTACTAAATGGTAATGCGGTGTGTCATTCAATAATTAATACATTTAACAAAAATTATTATTTATATTAAAAATTTGCCACCACATATTCATTTCTCATACAGCATAAAAAAAATATATAACAACTTCAGTTTTTGTTACGTTATTTTATTATACATTTGTCTAAGTCAATTATAATAGTTACTTAGTACCAGTCAAATAGTTAAGTGTCCACAATCGTAAATAAGTCCCAACCATTACCTATATTTACTATAAAACCTCAAATGTACTATTTATTGGACCTAAAATTACGCTTCTACCCTCACTTATTTAAACAGTACCAACTAAAAAAACACAACCGGTTATACCAAGTCAAAATACTCAAAAGTCAACATTTTAATACCAATGTACATTTGACACTTGGCAAATTTCTGGGCCTCACATAAGGGACTTAGTCCTGTGAGGGACGCCAGAATTTCCCATATATATGCATATACATATTATTGTTTTTATATATATATATGTATGCATACACATAAGCATATAATAGTATATTATAATGAGATATATTTTGTTTTTTGTATTATTGTTATTTTTTTGGTATTATTGTTAATTTGTATTTTTGTATTTTATATTATTGCTATTTGCTAATTTATGCTATGTTTTTTTTACCTTAGGATAAAGATTGGCAATTTGGCACTGTCAAAGGAAATTGAGAATTACTGCTTGCTGAAATTATTTACTAAAATAAATTAATGCTGAAATAATAGAAAATTTTATGTATATTTGGCATATCATGAATATATTAGTTGAAGGGAAATCATGAAGTGATTCAAACAAGAGAATATATTTGGATGTTATACAAGGATATGAGTTTCTTTAAGGAGGTAAATATAATGACTTGTTAATATTGTTATTTCTTTAATGATTTTTATTTTCAATAAGTTGTGAAGTTTGGCTTTTGAATTGTAGACAACAAACTTAAGGAGAATGCAACAACAAAGGAGAACACCAAGACACTCATTGTCATTGTTATGTTGATTGATGGATTCAAGTTTTCATTTTGTTTAAATTTCTATGAACTATCTAATCTAGTTGCTAAAATGGATGACTCTAATAATTTTAGGACTTGTGTTTGAAATTTTGATAACTATAATATTTTGGTTTTAGTAGTAAAAAACTACTAAGACATGTTTTTTTAAATGGGTTATGACCCAACCCAACTCAACCCTTAATGTAATTAGTAAGGTTAGGTTATATATTAAAAAAGTTTTAAATGGGTTAGAATTCTCTAGGTCGATGTAATTGGGTTGGCTCATTCAAGCACCCTAAACCCGGTCAACCCAACCCATGTCCAGCCCTAACTGCATTTATTTCTCTTTTCTTTAGCTCATTGTTCATCATTAAGATCCGCTTTGAGGTATTACACACAAAAGAACTCTTCAATTATTGCTCAGTGCAATTTGACGAAAAAATTAGTCAACATTTTGGTGCTTGCATTGAGAGTGATTCTCAGAGTGAGATATTCTCACCTACCACCAAAGGTGGGCCACCCTCTTGCTGGTCATGGCACCTAGGCGTGGTCGAGCTAAAGAAAATGGTCATGCGACCCTACCAAATCCTCATCCTCCTCCAAAAGATGTTGAGGAGGACCCCCACAAGAACCTAGATGAAGGCAATGTTAGGGGAGAGTGAGATAACACCACTTTAAAATTTAGAATCTACACAAAAAAAAAATGATTTATAGAGACTAAAAAAGAATGGAGAAAGAACTTGCAAACCCAAGTAGATGAATGTCTTCTTCAACCTTGATGAAGCTTCAAAACTCTAGGCAAAACCACCACTTTGAGCAAACCTTTAGAACAAAGCAAAATCACAAAACCAAGACTTATACACGTTGCAAAACGTGTCCTAATACTCTAATTCCCAGCCACCATGGATGCTTAAGGCCTTATTTAAGAGGAAATGAGGATTGAGATTGAACAAGCCTTAAACTCACAAAGTTAAGCACTTTCTTCATGAGTTCTTGGAGAAAACTTAAGATTCTTGGAGCTAGAGAGAGATGGGGTAGAGAGAGATTGGACAGAATGATCAAGTCTCCCAAATACTCCATTTTGACCCTTATATAGTGTAGGCACCATCATTAGATTTAATTAATAGGATTAGACTTGTAAAACGCGTCATTTGAGCAATTTCTATAACTTTCACATGCTACAGTAGGCGACACGTCGCCTGCTAGGAGTTTTTGAAACTCTAGCTTCCAGACGACGCAACGCCTCTTGGGAGGCGACGTATCGCGACCCCCTAGAGTTTTGGACACTTCCAAAGGTCCCAAAATTTCTCCAAATGCTACCAAACTTTTTGAGAACCCTTAGATACCTCCACGTATCACTTTGGAACCAAAGATGCATTTTAAAAGCGTCTATTATTGAAACTCAAATTCCACATCTTTACTATGTGAAATTCTACTAAGTGTTTATAACTAGCTTGTATTTTAACACTTATTCTCTGTATTTAACCAATCATAACAATCCCCCACTTGGTTAAATACAAGCCTCATTCTCTAGCTTAAAATATTTTTGGTGCATAAAATAAAGTACCTTTCGGTTTGAACTTTACCTTAGTGAAAATACCACAAAGTTCTATCGAAATCATTGATTGCTTAAAATCTTGAACCAGGTATTTCGTATGATGAAATTGGTGGTACCTCACACACCTCCACCACATACTTTATTTTCCCACTTTTTTGCTTAGCACTATCATGGCCATGTGCTCATTTCTTCATGAACTTTCTGGGGAGAAACTCCAACTCCCATGAGAGGTGACACCACCTCTAAGTCCACATAAGTGAAGTTCTTACAACATCTTTGCTACATTTATAGATGCTTGTTACACTCAACTGAACTTCATTAAAAGCCCTAGGCTTAACTCTAACTCGATAGCAACCAACACTAACCATCTTGGATAGAATTCACCATAAGTTTTAGTGTTGAAAATATTCATTTATCAATGACTTGTTTTTACCCATTGAACTATTTCCCTTGATTTGTACAAGTTGAGAGTTGGGTTTCCATCATTGGTGAATCTATTCTTCTAGGAGCTTCAATATTATCCCTTTTGAAGTAGAACTTACTAACATTCTCAGAAGAGGTTTTGTAAATGGATCCGCTAAGTTCTCACTTGTCTTAACATATGAGATTGATATGATTCCACCTTGAATCAATTGTCTCACATATTCATGTCTTAGACTAATATGTCTAGACTTTCCATTATACATGTTATCCCCAAAAAATGGAGATCGATGACGTGGCAATAGAGGTGACAAGTGGCAGTACATGGTCCGTAAAAGACACATTAAATAGTCAATAAATACATTGACTCCTCAGAGTTGTGATAAGATTTTGACTGGTTTGAGAAGTGTCATGACCGACCAGGCATGACCTTGTCCGACCAGTCACGACATTACTGCCCAGGAGTGACATTGCTGCCCAAGAATGGCATGCTAGACCGGAGTGCCATGTTAGAGGAGAGACATGGCATGCTAGACCAGCATGCTAGACCAGAGTGCCATGTTAGAGGAGAGACATGGCATGCTAGACCAGAGTGCCATGTTAGACCAGCATGCACATGTCCTAGCACTTGCATATGTCCAGCATGCATGTGTCCGACCAGCACTTGCATATGTCCAGCATGCATATGTCCTACCAGCAAGTGCATGTCCTACCAGCAAGTGCATGTCCTACCAGCCAAGTGCGTGACTGTACAATAGAGGTGTGTTCGACCAGCTTGAAGGAGATATGGGTCGACCAGATAGAGGAGGACTAAGTCAAGATTCCCAGAAACGGCTTCAACAAGAACCGGTCTTGGCACACGCGGGAATATCTCATTTTTCCCACAAATTGGGTGTTCTGTTAAATTTTGAATATTTTTGTAATTTAAATATAATAAGAATAATGAAATATCCCGATTCTAGGGGATATCAAATGTATGATCCTAAGCCTATAAATATATGGCTTATGGGATTAGAAAGGGTCTTCTTCTTCTTTTGGGACTTTTGGGAAATT
This sequence comes from Humulus lupulus, assembly GCF_963169125.1. Classification (NCBI taxonomy): domain Eukaryota; kingdom Viridiplantae; phylum Streptophyta; class Magnoliopsida; order Rosales; family Cannabaceae; genus Humulus; species Humulus lupulus. Next base: position 11,717,229 of record NC_084797.1, on the reverse strand, counting down.
TTGGGTCTGAGTTTTCTAGAGAGAGAAAGTGCTTGCATCTGAAATAATTCTTGTATTCTTATAATCTGTATTGAAGAAACTCAGTTGGCTCAGTTCATCTGATCTTGAGTACAGATCTATAATCACAACTCTAAGTGGATTAGGCTATTACCAACATATTGGGGCTGAACCACTATAAAAATTGCGCGTGTTATTTATTTTCTTTTCAAACCCGTCTGTGTCGTTTTATTTCTCTTGAAGGTTTCATCATTTTTGACGTTCTCACGTCATTGGCCAAAAACGCGGTCAACAATACACACTATTATATGCTCTAGCAAGTGCGGATTGGCTATCACAATGAATTAAAATTGTTGATACCAAATCTGCAGTTAAATGAATATTCATCATGAGATTCCTAAGCCACTCGACCTCTTTGTCGGTTGCCACTAAAGCTATAAACTTCGCTTCCATGGTTGAATGTGATATACAAGTTTGCTTATTGGAGCCCCATGAGATTGCACCTCCTCCAAGAGTAAACACCCAACCGGTGGTGGAGAGATTATCTTCAACCCCGATATCCAATTAGCATCGGAATATCCTTCAAGTATCCTTAGAAAGTTTGTATAGTAAAGACTATACTCTTAGGTACCCTTAAGATAACCAAGAACCCTCTCAATAGCTTTCCAATGTTCGATACTTGGATTGCTAGTAAACCTACTAAGTTCACTAATCACATATGCAATATCTGCTCTTGTGCAATGAGCGACGTACATTAGGCTTCCTATTGCACTTGCATATTCCAATTGAGTCATCGCTCTTCCTTCATTATTTTCAAACTTCATGTTTGAATCAAATGGTGTATGTGCCTCTTTGATTTTGAGATGACTAAATTTGTCGAGCACTTTCTCAACATGGTGGGTTTGACTTAACACAAAACCCCCCACTATTCCTTCTAACTTTGATACCTAGAATGTTATCCACCTCTCCTAGGTCTTTCATTTTAAAGTTAGAAGATAGAAACATCATCGTTTCCATTATTATTTTCATGGCATTACTAAAAATCAACATATTATCTACAATAGACACGCTAGTATGACATAGTCACCACAAGTCTTAGAGTATAAGCGCTTGTCTGCATTATTGTGTCTAAATCCATCAGAAACAATGACTTTATCAAATTTCCCACGCCATTGCTTTGGAGCTTGTTTCAAACCATATAATTATTTGACAATTCTACACACTTTATGTTCATTTCCTTGAAGAACGAAACCCTCTAGTTGTTCCATATAGACCTCTTCCTCGAGATCCTCATTTAGGAATGTCGTTTTTACATCCATTTGGTGAGCATAAAGGTTATATATAGATGATAAGGCAAACAACAATCTTATAGAAGTAGTCCTTACTACCAGTGCATATGTGTTGAGTCTAGTTTTTGTCATGTTTAGGTGGTGTTTTAAGTAGTCTTTTATCTCATTTTTCTTTCATTTAGTGCGGGTTTATGCTGTGTTTGCTTGTCTTTGTGAATATCAGGAAGAATTGAGTACTTGGAGGAAAATGTCAAAGAAAGAGAAGAAATAACCAAGTTTTATAGCATATTTTGAGAAATGATGGATCTCAACATGATTTGGAGGTGTTGGTAAATTTTTGGGATAAAATCTTGAAGAATTGAGAGATTTCTTAAGGGTCACGACATGAGCAAAGTAGAGTCGCGGCTAGCTAGTGAAACAGAACCAATGTTTTGAAGGAGAACTTTGGGCCACGGCATGGCTAAGGAGAGCCGCGGCATAAAAGGGCAACAACCCAGAAATCGCAGACACGGGCCGCGGCATGGCTGAGGAGGGCCGCGGCATGGCAAGGCAGAATCGTGAAGGATTTTAGACACGGGCCGCGGCATGGTACATATAGAGCCGCGGCCCGCCTCTTCAAAAGCTAAATTTTTAGGTTTTTATAAGAGGAAAGAGAGAAAAAGAGGAGATACGGGTTTTGGTGTGGGAAATTCTTGGAGGCTGGAAGGCTTGGAGTATTCAAACTGCATGTTTTCATCTATTTTCTTATGTTATTTTTAATTGTCTTTGTGATTAGCATTATGAATATGAACTAATTTTCTGTTTAGGATTTTTAATTAAGTCACTTGAATCCCTATTATGAATTAATGCAATTTCAATGCTCTTCTTCTTCAATCTTCTTCAATTCCATATAACTTGTTCTTATTGATTGATTATTGATTGGCCATCTATAGTCATTATTTAGATGTTTTTAAATCAAAATCTGAGAAGTGAGATTTGAATTTGCTGTGGTTATATTGGACATAATTTTAATTTGGAGCGAAAGTATCCATATTAATTGTGTAACTATTTATTAAGTTGTTGAGATTAATGCTACCTTTGTGGTTCAATTTACCGTAGAAATATAGGAAATTGTCATCTAGGTTGAGTTTATAATTCATAGTATGATTATAGGCTGCTTTTATCAACTTGTTAATTGAATTAGGCAAAAAGAAGAAGAATTTAGTATTTTGTATTAGGAAATGATATGGAGGATAGTTGATGAGATTAAATATCCTAATTATTTCTTCAGTGTTTAAATCCAAGGTTTTGCTATTATTTGTTATTTTATTTAATTTTTAATTATTGTTTCTGAATATTATATTTTCTTTTGCTGTGTCTATAAGAATCAAAAATTCTAATTGACCAAATAGAAAGAGAAATTAATTGATTGGTAACTGAGGATTCAGTCCTTGAGAACGATACTTGGTTTTACCAAGGTTATTACTGAATTGCGATACGTGCACTTGCGTAGCATCTAATATCCGCAACAAATCCGCAACAGTATGTGTCAAAATAATCCATTCTCTCCCTTTGTTTGAATCCTTTGGCTATGAACCTAGCCTTGAAGGTTTGTATGGTGTCATCGGTATGGTATTTCTTTCTAAATATCAATTTGCACCCAATTGGTTTGGACCCCGTTGGAAGGTCAACTGATTCCCAAGTGTGGTTTTGCATAATTGAATCCATTTCATCATTAATTTCCTCATTCCAAAAAGCAGAGTCTCTTGAGGACATTGCTTCTTTGAAAGTTTTGGGATCATCCTCTATTTGATTTATTATTGGATATTGCCAAGTAACTTCCTCATTATCACCTTCAACAAGGTATAGTGTCTGTATTTGAGAACACTTCTCACTTGATCCCAAATCCTTGAGCCTTTGGCTCCTTCTAGGCAATTGAGGTTGCTCACCAACTACTTTACGAGTCTTCTCTTGAGGCTCTCTAGTGTAGGCCTTGATGGCTAGGCTACTAAAGAGGTGCGATCTGCACTCTCTCTCGGCACGTGCCGTGTGAATGAGTTGAATGCTTGCATGAGTTAGCTCTAACTACGAAGCATGTTAATTATGATTTATATGTTGTTGAATATTTGTTTCTGTTATACTGGGTTTTCTTGCTGGGTCTCGGCTCACGGGTGCTTTGTGGTGCAGGTAAGGGCAAGGGTAAGTTGGACCAGCCATGAGTTAGAGAGCTTTAGGGCGGCGCATACATACTCAGCCTTCTCGACTACCACGACTGGGATTACTTTTGAGGAACTAGGGTTAGAGTTTATCTTTTGCCGACTAGGTCGGCTATTTTTGTAACTTTGAACACAATGTATTTTGTTTGTAAACTCTTTTGGGATCCTTATACATACTTAAACACTTAAATGAAAAGTTTAACTCTTTCGACCAAAAATTTTAATACCTAAACTGTTATTTATCTTTAATTACATGCTTAAAGTCTAAATGATTCGCTTAATGAGTTATGCACTATTTTTAACACACTGTGTAACGGTCCTAGATTAGTAAGGTGTTACACAAACCATGTCAAATTACCAAAGCAGGATTTACAAATTCAATAAACAAAGTGGAATAAGTGGCATCTTAGGGAAAAAATTAACTAACAACACATTCAAATTAATTTTAAATATATATTATGTCTATGCAAACATAAATATTTTACTTTATGCCTATGAAATATTTTAATTTTCTTTTCTTTATTGTTCACAACTTTATTACTCACTTTATTGATTAGGCATCTCATTCTGAAACTATTAAATGCAGACAACAAGCCATGCCTAAACAGCTTAATCAAAATAAAATTAACTAATTTTTCTTCTCAAGATTGGATAACATAAGATATATGCGGGTTTAACTGTAATAAATTTAACTGATTATCTCCTACCTCCCTTAAAAAACACAAATTTAAGTCAAACACTCGTAATTTATCTTAAGGATGTATGCCACGATCTGATACATTAAACTAAAATCAGAAATACACACCATATACTGCAAGATTAGGGAATTAAAACAAAATGCACACAATATACACCCATATAGGAAAATCAAGGCAATGTCAAATAAAAAAAACATTAATTCAGAGCTTCTAACCTGGAACACTTCTTCAGATCCACTCCTTTCGCTTCTTCGCTCTTCTTCAACCCACTAGAAAAAACAAAAACAAATATATATAAGCGCGATGTGGAAATCAAGCTTGTAAAAGAAAAAATAATAAAGGAAATCTTCTACTCTGAGTGGACACAAAGGAGGCAGTTCGCAAGGATTTGAAACTCAACAACCAGATTTTGGAGTCATTATTTGCAGCTGCTGTAAAAAGCCAGGCCACACCAAATTTAAGTGTAAAAAACTACAGTTTAAAAATCAGCAAAAACAGTATGCTAATGTTGCACGTACTGGTGATGCCTCTGATCAACCGGTCCTTATTTCTGTAGATGAATTTTCCAAGTTCTCACGATATCAGGACTCACTCAAGTCGTCATCTCCCTCCATCACTACTCTTGTTGATTCAGGTATATCTAATGCGATCTTCTTTCCTCATCTTCCAAATGGGTCATTGATTCTAGTGCCACAAATCACATGACAGGTAATTCCATCCTCTTTTCAACTTTTCATTCTCACACTTCCACTTCAATTGTTACTTTAGTTGATGGATCACCATCTTATGTTTGTGGATCTAGCTCTATTAATCCTACACATTTGCTTACTTTGTCGTTTGTCTTACATTTACCTAGTTTGTCCTTCAATCTGCTCTCAGTAAGTCAACTCACTCGTAATCTTAATTGTTGCATCTCATTCTTTCCCAATCATTGTCGCATCTCATTCTTTCCCAGTCATTGTTTATTTCAAGATGAAAAAGATTATTGGTAAAGGACATGAGTCTAACGGTGTAACGCCCTGGTTACTCCAAGACCGTTACTGTGAACTTTAAACCGTGCTTAACTCGCTAAACAAGTCATTTGGTTATAAACTTGCATCTAGGTGTTATTAATAGGCTAAGGTGAAAAATCTCGACCAAAAGGAAATGATATATTTTATTTAAAACATAAAACTGTACATGGCCCATAAAAATATTTACAAGTTATTTACAATCCAAAATGGTCATTACATTGTAAAAATTACAACCCGCCGACCTAAGCAGCAAAAATAGGGTTAACCCCTAATTCCTCTGAGAAACACCTTGGCCGTGGTGGTCAAGCGGCTGCATATGTACACATCACCACCTAAGCTCTCCACTCGAGGCTGGGTGAACTTTTATTTCCCTTTACCTACACCACATAGCACCCGTGAGCCAAGGCTCAACAAGAAAACTCATTACTGCATGTATTCAATATCAACAAATGATTATGATAATCATAATGGGCTCGTAGCCTTAATCAGATAATATTGAGATTCTAATAATCATGTTGGGGCGTATAGCCCTAATCAGATGGTATCGAGATTCTAATAATCATGCTGGGGCGTGTAGCCTTAATCAGATAAGTGACTAATGAGTAAGTCACGAACTTGGGCTCCGCACCCTTAGCCATGTGACGATGCAGTCACCTGGGCCTTTTGGCCCTGACTCTAAGTAACTAGCCTTTAAACTAGACAAGCGCTTTTGTTTTCATCGAACTTAAGGTTGATCAAGCATTTCATGCTTATGATGATAATGCTTATATCGATTAGATCTAATCTTTTCAACTTGCGTCAAACACACTAATACCGTTCTTGACTCATAGGTCAATCCCATACGACTAGTGCTCAGTACTACTGTCGAACTTGACTAATAAGTCACAGCTTCATAGTCAATACTGACACCATTGGTGATTCTGACTAATAAGTCAGTACCATTCACAGATAAGCAAGACTGCTAAGCATTTAATACGCAATCAATGTCCACATATAGAGCACTCAACATGTCTCATTAATAACCATGCATGTCACATACTGGGTGCATTTTTCTTACTTCTGGTTCGAGCGTGAAATAATAAAAGAACGACCCTTGAGAATGATCAATCCTTTGATCCCTTAGCGGTCACCTAGTCATAATCAAATATGGAATTCCATCAATAAAATCAATAATAAAAGGTTCTTGACCTAAACCTCGCTCCCAGTACCTCGAATTGTACTAAAGCGGTTAGTAAATTCGATCCCAAGCCTTGGGAATTGAAACCTCGAGCCAAAAACCCTCAAAAGTACCCAAAATAGTACCCTAGAAAAATAGGGTAGCGCTGCCCCCCAGGTGCCATAGCGCTACAAGCAGGGCTGCTATGCCTTGGACAGCGCTGTAACGCCCATCCTTGGGCGCTGTAGCGCCAGAACCAGGGTGTTTCAGCCATGGTTTTTCCCCTTCAATTTCTCCAATGTCCAAACTTCAAAAACTGAATCCAAACCTCAACCAAACTCACAAATGAACCCAAAAACTCATTCTACAAGTCCTAGGCATCAAAACCCAATCAAACTTTGCCAAAAACTTCATTGAATTCTCAACTATCCAATCCAAAATTCCAGCTGAAAACTAATAGAAAAATAAGGCAAAAACCAGAGTTTCCATGGCTAAAATCTTACCTCAAGCTTAAGATTAAACCCTCTTCAATGGTAGAACACAATCCTAAACCCTCAAGGCTTGATTCCCTAGCTTGAATCCTCAATTGGAGCTTTAAAAATTCAAAGGAAGAAGAAGGAGAATGGTGATCGTGAGAGAGGAAGGAAAGACACTATGTTTTTGCTTCAGCTTATGTCCTTCTACAACTTTCTAGTTTTAAGTATAACCCATGGTCAAAAGACCAAAATGCCCCTAGGTCAAATAATTTCCTTAACAGCCCCCAAAGGCAAAATCGTCATTTCTCGTCTATCTCATTAATCATAATTAACGTTCTCCAAGTCCCATTATTCCTAATATTCTCAAATGCTAATAAATAATATCCCATTACCCTTTAATTCTCGGTAATGTACTAATCATCAAATTACCCCGAGACTCACCGTGAGCCCCGAAATTAATCCCGTTATGATCAAATCGCTAACTTGTATTCAAAGATCGTCTCATGCCGAATAGCTCAAACAAATCCACATTATAATGTGGCCTCATCAATAATTCACCAACATGCATGAAAATATACAAATATGCCCTCAATGGGTCAAATTACCAAAATACCCCTATAATGAAAAGTGGACCCACATGCATGTATTTATCATCATATAATAATATAATTCACATAATCATGCATATAATCATTTAATGGCATAATAAATCAATTATGGCCCTCCCGACCTTCTAATCCAACCATAAACCTCATTAGGGATTTTGGGGCATTACAAGCGGCCTCTATGCTCTTGACATACCACCACCAACTTCAATTGCTTGTTTGAGTGTCACTTCCGCTTTTGAGACTCAGTATCATTTGGTCCATCCATCTCTTCCCTTGCTCAAGAAAATTTGTCTACAATATAGTAAGATGACTTCATTAGATTGTGAGTCATGTCAATTTGCCAAATACCATCGTCTTAGTTCAAGTCCTCGAATCAATGAACATGCTAGTATTCCTTTTGAATTAGTTCATTTTGATGTTTGAGGTTCTTCTCCTATTTTGTCTAAACCTGGATTAAGGTATTTTGTTACTTTGGGGGATGATTATTCTCGTGTAACTTGGTTATATTTAATGAAAAATTGTTTCGAGTTGTTTTCTATATTTTGTGCATTTTGTGCTGAGATTAAGAATGAATTTAATGTTTCTATTTGTACTTTGCAAAGTGATAATCCCAAATAATATATGTCTACTTTATTTCACTCTTATATGATTTCTAATGGCATACTTCATAAAACTTCTTGCATTGATATTGCATCCCAAAATATTGTAGCAGAATGTAAAAACAAACATCTTCTTGAAACTGCATGCGCCCTTTTGTTTCAAATGTATGTTCCTATTCACTTTTTGGCCAATGTCGTATCTACAACATGTTTTCTTATCAATCACATGCCATTGTCTGTTCTTAGTGGTGAGATACCTTTTAAAATTCGTTTTCCCAATAAGTCATTGTTTCCTGTTGCTCCTAGGATATTTGGTAGTACTTATTTTGCTTGAGATGTTTGTCCACATGTTACCAAATTAGATCTCAATTGATGTTACTTTCATGGAAAACACACCTTACTTTTCTTCTTCCTCTATTCTTACTCGCCAAGGGGAGGATGATGATTTGTTGTTATATTCTATCACATTCTCTACCCCTATCTCGGAACCAACTTCTCCCAAGCCTTATATTATTCAAGTCTATTCTTGGCCTCCACCTCCTGATTCATGTCCTACACCTACTCCTTCGTCATCAGATCCAGTCCTAAGTGATGATCTTCCTAATGCTTTATGCAAAAGTAAACATCAGTGTACTTATCCTATTTTTTCCTTTGTTTCATATAATGGCGTCATCTTATTCTTGTTCTTTTATTGCTTCCCTTGATTTTGTCTCTATTCCTAAAATTGTTCGTCAAGCTATATCTCATCCTGATTGGCATAATACAATGGTAGAGGAGATGAATTTTTTAGATGACAATGGTACTTGGGACCTGGTGGATGTGCCTTTAGGGAAACGAGTTATAGGATGCAAATGGGTGTTCGCATTTAAGGTCAATCCGGATGGGTCAGTTGCTCGATTGAAAGCCTATCTCGTTTCTAAAGGCTATGCCCAAACCTATGGGATGGACTAGTATGATACTTTTTCTCCTGTTGCAAAATTGACCTCTATTCTATTGTTTATTTCGATGGCGGCTACTCATGATTAGCATTTGCATCAACTTGATATCATGAATATTTTTCTTCATGGTGATCTTCAGAATGAGGTGTATATGGAGCACCCTCCTGGGTTTGCTGCTTAGGGGGGAGTCTGGCAAAGTTTATCATCTGAGAAAATATTTGTATGGTCTGAAACAGAGTCCTCGTGCTTGGTTTGGGAAATTTAGTCAGGCTATCAAAAAATTTGGTATGATGAAAAGTAAGATTGACCATTTTGTGTTCTACAGACGAACAGACGCCGGTATCATTTTGTTAGTTGTGTTCGTGGATGATATTATTATTACTGGAAGTGATACTATGGGAATATCCTCTCTTAAGTCTTTCCTTCACATTCAGTTTCTCACGAAGGACTTGGGGATGCTAAAGTATTTCTTGGGTGTTGAAGTCGTGAGGAGTAAAAAATGTATATTTCTATCTTAGATAAAATATGTTCTTGAATTATTAACTGAGACAAGAAAATTGAGAGCAAACCTTGTAGTGCACCAATGATTCCAAACATTCACCTTACTAGAGATGGGGAGCTATTTGAAGATCCTGAGAGATATCAAAAGTTGGTTGGAAAGCTGAATTACCATATTGTGACTCGTCCAGATATTGCATAATCGGTTAGTGTTGTCAGTCAGTTTATGTCATCCCCAACAGTTCACCATTGGGCAGTGTTAGAGAAAATTTTATGTTACTTGAAAGGAGCACCTGGACGTGGTATTTTATATGCAAGTCATGAGCACACTCATATTGAGTGTTTTTCAGATGCAGATTGGGCAGGACTCAAAATGGATAGAAGATCCACTTAGGTTATTGTGTTTTTGTTGGAGGAAATTTGGTTTCATGGAAGAGTAAGGAGCAGAATGTTGTGTCAAGGTCCAGTGCACAGTCAGAATATAGGGCTGACACAATATGTGTGTTAGATAATGTGGATATATCAGCTCTTGACTGAAGTAGGTTTTAAAACTTTAGTTCCAACAAAATTGTGGTGTGATAACCAAGCTCTTGGGATTTGGGCTTCACAAAACCTTTGTTTATTACAACTCAATAACAAAAGTAAACAAGTAAATCAATCTCAATGAATACTTAAACACAATGGTAAAAGGGATTAGAGTATACATTTCTTGAAGAACAAACCCTAGGGACATAAAATCACAAGTTATGATTTTATGTGAGAAGCAACAATGACAAGTCTTGACACAAATGAATATTTGTTATCCAAAAATCTCTATTCCTAGCCTTCCCTTTGAAGATGCTTGAAGCTACAACAAATGGAATGAGATTGGGACTCACAAGCCTTGGACCTCCATGCAATTCAAGCTTTCTTGATGAATATCTTGGAGAAAACTAGTAATCTTGGAGCTAGAGAGAGAGTGTTCTACTTTTTTAGAGAGAGAGGTGAGTGATCAAGTCACCAATTAATTCATTTGGACCCCTTAAATAGTATAAGACCCTCATTAGACTCAACCAATGAGATTAGAGCATTTAAAAATAAGTTTTGGAGCTAAAACACGTAACTATACGGATTTTGTCAGCCCAGGCAACACGTCGCCTCCTAGGAGGCGACGTGTGTCACCGACAGAGTTGTAGCAGCGCTCCAAGAGGTGTCTCAAAACACCTCCAAGTGCTCTCCAACTTCTTGGGTACTCTTATATGCTCCAAATAAACATATTGGACCCAAAAAGTTGATAAAAAAATGTCTATACTGAAAGTCAACTTTCACATGTTGACTTTTGTGAAATTGTTATCGTTTTAACACCTCTTCGTGCCTAAACAATTCCACCATGTTTTTAACCATTCTCAACACAAGATGCCCTTGATATTGCATCTAATCATGTATCTCATGAGCGAATTAAGCATATCAAAATTGATTGTCATTTTTTCCTTGAGAAAATTCAACAATGTTTGATTTCTACAAGATATCTAAAGGTTGTATAACAATTAGGAGACATCTTCACGAAAGCTTTGAATGGGGTTCACATTGATTATCTATGTAACAAGTTGGGCATGATTAATATCTATGCTCCAACTTGAAGGGAGTGTTAGAATGTATATAATAGCTATAAATTAAGATTAATTATTTTAGTTTCCTATATTCGTCTAGTTTCCTAGAATGATATCTCTAGTTTGTATATAAATATATGTTATTTTTACAATGAAATACAATTCTCTTCACCTCTTGTAACAAAGTTTATAAAATAAAAAAACAATAAAGGAATAATACAATACACGCATGCCCACCACATTAAAAAACTTCATCCCTAAAAACAACCAATCAACGTTTAAAAAAAGTCTGCACCAGTGGGGATGTTTTTGACATCAGCACAGGAGAAGTTTCCTTAGTTATTTACTTAAATCTAAATCTTTGTTAATTTGAAATTTTAATTTTTACAAGAGTACTATTGTCCTTAAAAATTGACAGGAGTATTTTTGTGTTTATTTTTATCAAAACAAAAATTAAAACTAAGAAAATTCCACCCAATTTAACATCAAACTCACATCAAATGTTAGATTTGGAGTGTAAATCAATAAGCAACCAACACGCATAGGTTTTAAATATATATTTATATAAATTATGTTTTACCTGTTGATTAGGATGATCATCAAATTGAGTCAAAGCCAATGCGACATTTTTCGTACTTGCCAAATGGATCATCATCCCAGTGACCATCGACAGAGTTGTATACTCCAAACATAAAGGAATTATTTTCATTGTAAATAAAGTTCTCAAAGAAGTTACAAAAATCGTCATCAGCTAATGAGAATTAAGCTTCATAAAAGGAGGACTGTTTAGAACTTGAGCAAAAGTTTTCAAACACAATGGAGTGAAACTAGAGATTTGAAGGAGAATCACCGGTCAATATTTGGTAATGGTTTGGAAGAGAATGATGAATCATTGTAACAACCGCTACTACTATCAACAAAAACAAACTGAAAAATTAAAGACAAAGAAGCTAAGCTCTTTAGTTGAGATTTATTTTTTAGGGTAATCTTGAGTTGAGATAGATATTACAAAGCTAGAAGGTTGAAGAGTAGAAAGTTAATTTTGTCTTTTGGTGAGGACTAGACTACATAGTATGAATGTTTAATGGACTTGGATATAATGAACTTTTTTTTCTTGACAAATACATAAAACGGATTAGATTAGATGGATCACTACATTATTAGAATAGATTGGATTAAAATAAAATAATATATGTAAAACAATAACATTAAGTCGTCTCCAAAGTCTTTGTTTTCGATTGTTACAAAATAAAAATAAAAAGCCTTTGTTTTTGATAAATAAATAACAAAATAAAGTTTTCTTTCTAGGTTTTCACTTTGCGTTAGCCTACAGCTACCACAAAGTTTATGAATTTTTTTCCCCTTGGTCGGAGTGCCACCTGCGCTAGATCGTGGGTTGGTCATCTTCTGGCCAAGTGGATCTTTGCTTAGGAGGGATATTCGTCTTCTCCAGGTAGAGTGGCTTCGGCATTTTCTGCAGATTGTGGGGGGCGCGAGTCTTTCTAGTGTTATATTCCTCCTCTCCAGCTCAGGAACCTCATCGTGGATTGTGGTAGGTGAGCTCCTATCTACGATGGCCTGTGATGGTCCTAGTTTTTCTGGCACAATTGGTCGTCGGAGTGGTGCATGATCGGATTTAGTAAGGTTGTTGGGTATTAGGTCAAATCTGTGGGTTTGGCTTTGGGGGTTGAATTTGATGGATTTGCGGGTAAGTGGTTAGTATGTGTTGGTTGTGGGGGTCAAGTCCGACTCTAAGGATAGATTTATGTTATTTTTGTTTATTTTTGGTGTGTTTCTTTTATTTGTGCTTTGTGTGTTTTGTCTATGTTTATTTTACCATCAAGACCCATACCGTTGACTCGATTTTTGGACAACTTAACTATTTAGGAGTGAGCACTTCTGCGCATATAACTTAGAGAGAATAATGGATAAATAAATGTAAAGAACGCCAAGGAAGTATAGTGGCTCGACCACTAACGACGTACATCCACTTTTAGTCAATGTATTGATTATGTGATTCTTACAAGGAGTAAATGGCTTCTGAATGTAAGCTTGAGTCTAACCATTATTGATCTCGAATTACATTATTTATAGGGACAAAAAGGGTAGTTGGGAGTAATGGGACAACTCCTTGCCTATTCTAGCTTAATCCTACGATGGTCAGAATGTCTGCATAATTATGCCTCACTTGGAATGTCTGTCAGTGAGGCCCTCTTCGGAGAAGCAATGCTGGCTCAGCCTCCTGAACGATCTCCGCAAAATTGCCTCGCTATGAATATTGTAGCTTACTTATCGAGCGTGCCAGACCCACCTCGATTGCCACATCATCTGGTCCAAAATTCGGCCTACTTTCAGATTTGGATATAGACAAACAGGATATGGATCTCTTGGTTCGTATTCGTTGGTCATTTTACGTCAATTTTCACAAATCTCATGGATCATTATTTATTTTCCAATAATTTTCCAATAAGTAAGTCTTTAATCCTTTGTTTGATTTTAGGTGCTTATTCATTACTGGAGTTCATTTATCATTTCTCCATTTGGAAAGGAAATTAGTTTACTTCATACTCATTGGATGCTAAATTAGTGGCACCTATTAGACTCAGTTGAAATTTCTATCTTTCGGTTGAAAATTGTAACACATTATTACTGATATTGCTCGTTTGAGCTTGTGATAGGTAGTATCCAATTGACATTGTTAATGATAATTACCTATTCCTTATAAAAATAGATATATATGTTTTAATTCTTTCAATAACAACCAATGGGCCACAATTATTGTTCTATCCACTACAAATATATAGTTCAACAAAAATCCTAGCACAATCATACTAAATTATTTCAATTACACCAATAATTTTTTATTATTTAATTGTAAGTTTTTAAATTGAAGAAACATTATATGTAATTTTAGGGAGCATCTTAGGTAGGGACATTACTTTTGCCCCTACCGTAGGAGTATTTTCTATTTTTTCGTATATAGAAAAATTATAACCTAATTTTTTTTTTGTATAACAACATACATGATAGTTATATTAGGCATCCCGCCAATTTTCAGGGAATTCTAAATAATTTACAATGTCGAAATCGAAGTCCAAATAGTTTGTTTTCCACGCTTATAAAAAATAAAATAAGACACGCATGCAACCGACGGTTTGAACTTTGATTTCGATATCGTAAATTATTTGAAATTTTTCGAAAATTGACAAGATGTATGTTGTAACTATAATGTACGCTATCATACAAAAAATTGAGTTATAATTTCTTCAAGTGCTAAAAGTAGAATTCGCTTCTAAAAGTGATGTCCCTACAAAAAATATCATATATTATTATATTTGACAAGAAAAAGATTTCTATTATGATAAAAATTTGAGTGTGCGCTAACTCGGCCCTATACATTTGTGTAACATAAATTGAAGATAACTGAGCCATCTTACCAAAAACGACAGCAAGGCTTCATATGAGAAACAAACGTGCCGTGCACTAATTAACCACATTACTTTCCACACTGAAACGAAAAACGACAAAAAGGTTAGAAAAAATGACTTGTCGTTCTTATAACACGCATTTTCCCATAATGCAAAAAACACCATACTTTACTTATCTTACCAGTTTCATTTAAAATTTGATCCTCCTAGTTCATACACAACAATAATTGCTTTTTACATCAAATTTTCCAGCTATTATTTTATATTCAAACCAAGACATGATTGAGAAGATAAATTGAACTTAATAAGATAAATTATTCAATGTGATGACCATAGTTGAGTTGTGATTATATTCCTTCACAAGTTTAAAGCTTAAAATTTCTTAAGCAACGTGATAATCTTCCATCCTAAATTGTTGCAAATAAACAAACCAATTAACCCATTTCTTCTCACAAAGCCATTTCAAATCCCTCTGCCCAAACATATGCAAAATTGAGAACAAGCACTAGTCATTTCCCTTTTGAGAACATTATAAATACAGTTCACTAATCCAAATTGATCATGAAAATGGCCTTGGGAGTTACCAAAATACCATTAACACTTGAATTGATTATCCTTTTACAACTTCCAACTATAGGGAGAGAATATGAACAAAAGAAGAAACAATGATAAATCTCAAATGGGTGAGTGAGAGAAGTTTCTGTACAAGAAGAATCCAACCAACATGATAGAAATGAAAGAAGAAAAGCCATTAGTTTAGTTACCAATTCTCCTTCACAATTTTGGCTTTTTCAAATATGAACTTCCCCTCTTTATACTTCTGTGATGCCTCATAAGCTCTTTCATACTTCCACCCCAACACCTCACGGCAATCGCCGCAGTAGATATCAGCAACGGTGTGGAGACCGGTCATTAGATGGCGGTCTTCTTTCGGCCCTACAGAGATGTTCATCGCGTGCGAAAAGAGGAAAGCTCTGCCATTTCTTCCCTAAGGAGTGTTCAGAATTGTGTGGGAAAAATAGGGTTAAACAAGGTGTTTGCTCACACTCTCAATCTTATAGGCACCCAAATCAGAGATTACCACACATGGTTACCCAATACAAAAAAAAAAAAATAACAAGGTTCCAATCTAAATTTGGCTCAATATGAAAGTTACAAGGGCTGTTTTTGAGTAACCAAATGCAGCCTAAAAACAGCTCAATCAAATTTATGTTCCACAATCATATCAGTATTGAAAAAATATGATAAAAGTTTTCTTCTTGTATTGATCACCACTCAAATGAAAGTTTATTATCTAAATTTGGGATATCTTAAACTTGTTTCCTTGAGTAGAATAAGATCACAAGTTTTCCTATTTTGATCACTAAGTATAAATATCTATAAAATAAAATTATAAGGTTTCTAAACTAAACATGGGTTTCATTTCAATAAGCTCAAACAATCCCCCATTCTAATTTTCTTTCTGCAACATACTTGATTTCCTACATGGGTATCTTCCCCAACAATTAAACCCTTTCAAAATAATGATCATCAACACAAAAAAATAAAAAAAAGTCGAAAAAAACTTAATAAAAAGTAAGTTTCTTACCTGAAAAGCTTTAGAAATTATATCATCATGAAGAGAAACATGGTTCCTGCAATTACAACAGCTGTATAATCTAGGCCCTACCAAATCCTCCATTGATTAACCAATTGAGCTCTAAAGACCTCACTGCCCACCACTCCACCCAGAAAATTTTAAAAAATAATAATAACAATAAATTTCCAATTTAGAGTAGAAAAAATAAACAGTAAAAAAAAACGAATGTGAGAAGAAAAGGAAAAAAAAAAAGTTAATTTCTTCACCTAGAACAAGATCAATGATGACCCAAATGCCTGAAGTAAAAGATAAGAACAGAAATGGAGTTAACGTGGAAGACTGAACAAAAGTGAATTGATTACAAGGTTGAGCAAAGATACCTAAATATAAATTAAGATATATAAATAAATAATAAATAAAGGATCTATTTTGGGATAGAGATATGATTGGCCTGAAACAACACCATCAGCAAGCAATAGGGAAATAATAATAATAATTAAAATAAAAAAACTAAAAGGGAATTTTTTTTCTTTATTATTATTTTTGTCTGTTGAGTCAAAAGCATGCAAAACAAGAAACATGAAAAAAGAAATACATTGTTTTATTAATTAATTTGATAATAAAATAGCTATGAAGTGTAAAATATATTTTTTTAATTAAGAAACTATTGAAATTGTTGGGATTTATGGAAAATGAGAGGAAATATTCAATTTTTTGTGATTATTTTAGTATTTTATGATACCAATTGAACAAAATCAATCGATAGAGATCTTTTTTTTTGGTGTTACGTTTTCAAACACTTTACCTAACTTGACTAGTGAACAGTGATGTGTTAATATTCTATTCCTGGTTGGTTGGTTTTTAGATTGATAAGACTTGGTAGAATCACGCGCTTTGAATGCGCGTGTGTAACACTTATGTTGACCTTAAGGTCGCAATTAAAATATTGACATTTCCTTTTCTCTTTTTATCTAATGAAAAGTTACTTGACAGTTTTTACTTTTTACCCCAGTTAACTGAACAAGGGATTGCACTGTAAAAAAAAGTTACTTTATAAAAGTAAGGAAACGAAAAACAATGAGCTTATTATTAAAATAGTCTATGGGCCGGCGAAACCTCTCTTTAACCACTCCATTCAATTCAAACTTGTTACATTCTCATCACACTAAATAAACAAACACTTAATAAGAGCACCAAATTTTGGTCAAGTTTGAATCTTCTTCCAAGATTTACACAAGCTTAAGTTAATGATGTGTTAAAAGATTATTTTGCATATATTTCCAAATTTAGGCGTGTATTAAAGAATAAATATTAGGAAAGACCGAAAAATAAAACTTTGTTTCTTTATTGATGTAAAAATTAAAGTGTACAAGAGAAACCAAGTTAAAATAAAGAGTCAATATGTTAGTTACATTAAGTAACATGAGCTACATAAGGGTTAAACTAACTGTACACATATGTCTCCTAATACTCTCCCCCTCAATATAAGGTGTACATATTGGTAAGACTCAACTTGGATAATATGTCTTTAAAATGAGTTGGGAATAAAGGTTGTGTGAGTATATTAGCTAACTTGTCTTGTAAATGAGCTTAATTGGCCACTTTGAACTTGTTGCTATGTGACAATCAATGTCAACATGCTTGGTGCATTCATGAAAGGCGGGGTTCTCGGAAATGTGCAAGGCAGCGTTGTTGTCACAATACATGACCGCTGGTTGTGATGGTGAATCCCAAAGTCCTTTAATAAAGGAAGCAATCATAGGAGCTCCCAAGTTGTGTTTGTCATAGAACGATATTCACTCTGCAAATCTGGTTTGCTTTTTAGACCATCATGATAATAGAGATTTGCCCAAATAAATGCAATAGCTTGATATGGAGTGTCTAGTATCCGGACAAGTACCGCAATCGACATCTGAAAAAGCTTTGAGCAGAAAGTTTGATGCTGAAAAACGTGAGACAATAACATTGTTGTGTTGTGATGGTGGTGCTGAGTGGAAAAAAGGTCTTGAGCAAGATTGTCTTTGAGATATTGGAGGATTTTTTTAGCAGTCTTGTAATGAGGTTATGTAGGCTCGCTTAAGAATTGGCTCAACCTATTCACAACAAATGAAATATCTGGTCTTGTATGTTAGGAAAATATGTATTTTGCCTCAATGGAAATAATAAATTACAACTCTATGCAATATATTATAAATAAATAATGATTGATTAAAAAGAGTTACAACTCTATAACTGAAAATTACAAATAAACAAAGAAAATGAAGAAGATGATGAAGAAGAAGAGAATAGTAAAATACAACTCTAAGCAAAATGTTACAAATAAAGTAAAGTGTTTGAAACAAAAGAAAAGAAAAGATTACAACTCTTGAACAAGAAATACAAGTAAATAGAGAAGAACAATATAAAGATGAAAAGCAATAGAATGAAAGAAAGGAACAAGAAACAAAAGATAAACAACTCTCACTCACACTACCAAAGTGAAGAGTGTTGGGGATCACCAACTTGAACAAGGTTTGAAACCTTTGTCCAAAAGCTTATTTCCCTATAACTCAAGCACTAAGGGATCTCTCACAGATTATAGGAAATGCTTTCTGGAATTATCAAGCCTCAAGGTGTTTCTAGCCAAGTGCTCTAATGGATAGAAAATGTTGTGTCTTACAAGTGAGCATTAGGCTCCTATTTATAGAGTTTTGAGACACCATTTGAATTTCAAATTCCACCAACCCCCATGGCTGTTACCAATGATTAATTGGATGTTTTATGGAATTAAAATAGAGATTTGGGAGTTACTAGGCTGTTGGAAACGTTCAAAATTGGATAAAAACTGAATTTGTATGAAGCTGTCAGCCACTAGGGCCGCAACGCTTGTTTCAAGCGCCGCGACCCTTGGTCATTTTCAGCAACCAATTTTTTAAGTTTTTTCCAAAACGTTCCAATTTATTCCCACTTGATTTTGTAACATCCATACACAATATGGGAGTTAAAATCACATCTCTGTCAGCCATTTCTCATATGGCTTTAAGAAATTCATCTCAATATTGTGTAACAACAAATCTACACAATAATGAGTGATATTTAGGAGTTACAAATTTGTGATGAATTTGTAACACCAAATATGTTACATGTTTGGATATTTCACATATATCCAAATAATGTAACTCTCTATTATATGTTACAATATGTGACACTCTATATCACATTTATTTAATCTAAAACATTATATTATAAAATAATATAATATTACATTATATTATAAAATAATATAACATTCCCCCACTAGATTAAATAGTCATCTATTGTAACACTTATTTAATCAATCATTATATTTAAAAATATAACATATCCCCCACTTGATTAAATAAGAACTCTCTCTTATAGAAGTCATTGCATTGATGCATAAAGTAAAGTGTTTTTCAACTTGAACTTTACTATAGTGTAATTATCACAAAATTTGTCGAAAATTTGGTTGCACTAGGCATTGAACCATCTTTTCATGATGACAAATTGGTGATAATACACACACCCTTGCGATGTTCACTTGAGACCTCTATGTCTCGCTTTGCATCGTTAATGGCCATGTGGACTTTCCATTCATGGACATTCTTGAGAATACTCCCAATTCTCATGACAGGCGGCACCACCTGTAACGCCCTACTTCCTTAGAGTCGTTACTAAGTGAGTTTTAAACGTGCACTTAACTCGCTAATCAAGGTTTTAGGTCAAAAGCGTAACTAAATCATAAACAGTGAAATAAACTTTGAAAATAATTCCATTTACTATAAATCATTGAGTGTTTGACACTTGGGATCCCAAGATACTGTTTATAAATATTTACAAAATATAATTACAAAACAAGTCGACTAGACGACAAAATCTAGGTTTTAATACAACCATCTCCCAAAACCACTGGTTGTGGCAACCAGGCAGGCCAAACATGTACATGTCGCTTCACGCTCTCCGTACTCATGGTTGGTTGACTTTCCCTTTGCCCTTACCTGCACCACAGAGCACCCGTGAGCTGAAGCCCAGCAAGAAAACCCTCACAAGCAGATAACATATAATTAACAAACACTTAGCATATAACCAGGCCACCAATAGGCTAAACACAGACGGCCATGCCGTCCCAGGCGCTTTACCAGGCCCTGGGTTCGCGGTCCACACCGTGAGGATATCTCAGGTATCCTTTAGGGTCTCGCCCTGGCAGCTCGCACTCCACGTGCTCAACGCTGCTCCTGGCCCCTTGCCGCTCTCGTCCTTGCACTCCACGTGCCTAACACCGTTTCCGGTCCCTTACCGTTTCTGGCCTTGCCGACCTCGGCCTGCGCCGTTCCTGGCTCTTGCCGAACGTTTACACATATGCATACATAGCATAATAAAGAAAATACTAATTATGAGCAAATCAATCAAAGGGACTATGCCCTGCAACACAGTCACATATAGGGCTCAGCCCTGGATACAAGCTCTATGGAAGACAGTGGTTTTCTTACCTGTACCCCGAGCTTCACAATGCACCAAAGCCACGAGCACGGTCCTCTAACCCGAGCCTCTCCGAAGACCTAGTCACAACACATATATAACATCCTTTAATACTAACCAATCCAAAACCACTTTCCGAGACCAAACCCATACTCTCGGGACCTCCAATTTCCTAAAACAACACAACGGAAACATCCCCCGAGCCCCCGGATCAAATGGCCAAAAATGCAAAATTACCCTATCCTGAAAATAGCCTAGCGCCGCAGTGCTGCCCTTGAGGGCCGCGTCATCCAGCAAGTTAGAGAGTACCCCCAGCCCTGATGTAGCCTCGCGCCGCGACGCCCCTTCGCGAACCCAGAAATCTGGGTTTTCCCCTGCATTTTCCCCGAGCCAAAACACTCCCAATTCCACCTCAATGCATACCTAAACCCCAAAATCAGTTTAAAACTCCAAATAATCCATTTAACAACCTATAAACATCAACAACAAGCTCAATTACACAATTGCATCCAAAATCCACACTTGAGTTTTAGATTTCAGAAACTTAAACCATGGCTTCTACTACCTTAGAGTCGTTACTAAGTGAGTTTAAGATGTGCAAATAACTCGTTAAACGAGGTTTTTAGAACAAAAGTGTGATTAAACAGAAAGTCAAGGCTGTAATCTTTAAAAGTACTCTTTCTCATTAAAAATTCCAAAAGCTAAACATTTGGGATCCCAAAATAAGGTTTGTAAAATATTTACAATTCAAAATAGGTTTACAGATGACTAGTTATCAAAACATAGTTTAGTACAGCCATTTCTCAAAATGCCCCCAACCAAAGCAGTCGGGCAGGCCAAACATATACGCGTCGCCCCCACGCTCTCCGTACTCATGGCTGGTTGACCTTCTCCTTGCCTTTACCTGCAACACAGAGCGCCCGTGAGCCGAAGCCTAGCAAGAAAACTCACACAGCACATAACATACGCATAACATATAACCATTATAGCAGATAACTCACAGATAAACAGACAGTCCATAAGATTTAAACACATATACGGCCATGCCGTCCCAGAAGCGTTACCAAAGCCTGGGTTCTCTATCCACACCGTAAGGATATCCCATGTATCCATTGGGGTCTCACCCTAACCATAAGCACTCCATGTGCTAAGTGATATTCCCGGCCCCACTGCCGTTCTCAGCCTTCGCCGTTCCCGGCCCTTCGCCGTTCCTGGCTCCTTTGTCGTTCATTCTGCTATAACCACATATAGCATTCTCAAACAACAATCGGACATATAATAATTCATTTAAAGCTACACCCTAACATTAATACAATCAAGGGTCGTGCCCTGCAATAACACTATGGGCCCATGCCCTGCTCTACGGGTGTTACCGTTTTCTTACCTGTATCCCGAGCCTCACAATGCACCAAAGTCACGAGCTCGGTCCTCTATCCCAAGTCTCTCCGAAGACTTAGTCACAACACATACAAAACATCCTTTAATACTAACCAATCCAAAACCACTTCCCGGGACCAATCCCACACTCTCGGAATCCCCAAATTCCTAAAACAACGCATCGGAAACATCCCCCGAGCCCCTGGAGCAAAAGCCCAAAAATGCAAAATTCCTTGTTCTGAAAATAGCCTAGCGCCGCGGCGCCCAGCAAGTCAGAGAGTATCCCCCAGCCCTGAAGCAGCCTCGCGCTGCGGCGCCAAAGAACAGGGCCGCGGCGCCCCTTCGCGAACCCAGAAATCTGGGTTTCCCCTGCGTTTTTCCCGAGCCAAAACACCTCCAACTTAACCCAAACACATACCTAAACCCCAAAACCAACTTAAAACCCCAAATGAACCATTATACAACCTATAAACACCAACAACAAACTCAAACATGCAATCACACCCAAAATCCACCCTTGGGTTCCAAATTTCATAAACTTAAATCATGGCTTCTAGAACATATTCCAGAGCTTGAAAACTATACACCATGCCTCTAAAATCTTAAACCACATCAAGTACGAAAATTTAAACATGTTAAAACTCTTACCTCAGTCAAGAACTTAGCTTGAATTCTCCTCAATCCTAGCTTCAGGTCACCTTCCTTTTGATTATCCAAACTGAATTTTCAAATAAAACCAGCCACCCTATCTTTAAATTCCACACTTAATCTCAGAAAATCAACCTTAAGCTCAAGCTAAAACAGAGCACAATCCTTACCTCTGAGTAGTCTTAGCTTAAATTTGACATTGGTTGTCTCCAATCCCTCTTGAATTTCCTTCTAGGTCTCAAGTTTCAGCCCTTCTTCTTGCTTCCCTTTCTTTCTAGCCTTTTCTTCAATTTCAGCATAAACCAAAATAGTAAAGTGTTGAATCGTGAACCATCTTTCCTTCAGCTGAAACTTATCTACCCTTACCCAAATAACCATTCTACCCTTCCATAAAAATTCTCTCCTAACTAAACTTCAAGGACACTTTTGTCATTTCATCTCTATTACTATTCTACCACTTTCCCATCACAACTTGTTACTCTTAGCAGTTACTAATGGTTACTCAGGTTACTCAATCACCAATAACCATTAACCATCAATTCTTAACTTAACTTACGAAATCTCCAAAGTACCCCTAGGCTCCTCCCGAGCCGGGTATAAAATCTCGTTGTGACTTTTAAGTTAACTAGCCCCCTAGGACCGTCTCGGCACGTGCATCACATTAATATCACCACTCACACGTGGTATTAATCATACAATTCAATTATTACATTTATGCCCTCGGCGGGCTAAGATTACCAATTTACCCCTAACATACAAACGGGGCCCACATGCATATTTATACCACCTAAACATGCATTCTAATCACATATTCATTCAAATTTATATATTATCATGTTAATTCACTTATTGCCCTCCAGGCACGCTAATCAAGGTCTTAAACCTTATTAGCAACTTTGGGTGTTACAATTATCCCCTACTTACAAGAATTTCGTCCTCAAAATTACCTGAACAACTCGGGATGCCGCTCCCGCATATCAGACTCAAGCTCCCACGTCGCCTCTTCAACCTTGCTGTTCCTCCACAGCACTTTAACCAAGGCAATGGTCTTGCTCCGCAAGACTTTGTCCTTCCTATCAAGGATCTGAACAGGCTTTTCCTTGTATGATAAATCCTGATCCAACTCCAAGTTCTCATAACTCAGTACATGAGTGGTATCTTATACATATTTCCGAAGCATGGACACATGAAACACATTGTGAACCCCTGATAGAGCTGGAGGCATCGCTAATCGGTAAGCTACCTCTCCAACTAGTTCCAGAACCTCAAAGGGGCCAACAAACCTGGGACTGAGCTTGCCCCGAACACCAAATCGTTTCACTCCTCTCAGGGGTGAAACCCTGAGGAATACATGATCGCCGACCTGAAACTCTACACTCCTCCGTCTCAGATATGAGTAACTCTTCTGGCGACTTTGGGAGGCGAGCATACGAGCTCTAATCTTCTCAATTGCCTCATTGGTCCTTTGTACCATCTCTGGACCTAGATATCTTCTCTCACCTATCTCATCCCAGTGTATCGGTGACCTGCACTTTCTCCCATACAGCATCTCATACGGAGCCACTCTGATAGTCGCCTGATAACTATTGTTGTACGAGAACTCAATCAAGGGGAGATACTTACTCCAAGATCCCCCAAAATCTAACACACAAGCTCTTAGCATATCTTCCAGTATCTGAATCGTCCTCTCAGACTGCCCATCTGTCTGAGGATGATAAGCGGTACTGAACCGTAGCTGTGTGCCCATTGCCTTCTGCAGGCTCTCCCAAAACTTAGAGGTGAAGGTGGGATCTCTGTCGGAAACTATCGACCTCGGAGCCCCATGAAGTCGAACAATTTCCTTCACATAAAGCTCAGCATATTGCTCCACAGTATAAGTTGTTCTCATAGGTAAGAAGTGAGCGGACTTAGTATACCTGTCTACAATCACCCACACTGAATCATGCTGACCCACGGTCTTTGGCAACCCAACCACAAAGTCCATGGTGATATCCTCCCATTTCCACTCGGGAATCCCTAGAGGCTGCAATAACCCTGCTGGCCTCTGATGTTCAGCCTTGATCTGCTGACAAGTCAAGCACCTAGCCACATAGTTCACCACATCCCTCTTCATGCCTGACCACCAGTACAAAACTTTCAAGTCTTGGTACATCTTCGTAGTACCTGGGTGTAAAGAATAGGGAGTGGTGTGAGACTCATCTAGAATCTCCCGCCGAATATCTGGATCAATTGGAACACAAATTCGTCCCTTGTACTTCAATATGCCCATCTCTGAGATAGAGAAGTCCTTGACCGTCCCAGCTAGGACATTCCCTCTATGTTCAACTAATTGGGGATCCGTTCCCTGTGCTTCCTTAATCCTTTCGAGGAGCGTTGACTGAAGAGTAATGTTGGCTAACCTACCAACCACCAACTCTATACCTGCTCTGGCCATCTCCTCAGCTAGTCTGTCTGATACCTGCCTCGAACTAAAAAACTGTTCTGAGCCCTTTCGACTCAATGCATCAGCCACCACATTAGCCTTCCCAGGATGATATAGGATGTCACAATCGTAATCCTTTACCAACTCTAGCCACCGCCTTTGGCGCATATTCAAATCTTTTTTAGTAAAGAAATACTTTAAACTCTTATGATCTGTATATATCTCGCACCTTTCGCCATACAGGTAATGTCTCCAGATCTTAAGTGCGAATACCACTGCAGCTAACTCCAGATCATGTGTGGGATATCTCTGCTCATACTCTTTTAACTGCCTTGATGCATAAGCTATTACCTTCCCAGCTTGCATCAACACACATCCCAAACCCTGTCTAGAAGCGTCACAGTAAACCACAAACTTTTCATTGTCTGTCGGCAGGCTCAACACTGGTGCGGTAATCAATCGCCGCTTCAATTCCTTGAAGTTGTTCTCACACCGATTTGTCCACACATACTTGGTTTTCTTTCTTGTCAACTCTGTCAATGGAGTAGCAATTCTGGAGAACCCCTCTACAAATCGCCGGTAGTACCCTGCCAATCCAAGAAAACTTCTGACTTCAGGAACACTGCTCTCAAGTGATGGGCTACCGAAAAGAAGATGCATCTTGTTGATATAGGTAGTACCCATCAATCCATTTAAGCCCTCTTCAACTGTGTAGTACCATACCTACACAGTCTTAGAATCATCACACTTGACCTTCCCCAAGCGGTGTGGGATTGCACAGCTTACCCGGTCTTTCCCCTTACGGATCACGGGATTCTGACTGTCACAATCACCCCCCCTTACGGGCCCGACGTCCCCGTCGGCCACACTTCTGGCTGGGTCAAGGCTCTGATACCATTTGTGACGCCCCACGTCACTATGGCTGCTTTCTGGAATGACGAATAGCCTTACAAACCAACACGAGTCTTTTCAGCATGCTTTGTCCTCACTCACATGCTTCCTAGGAAAACTTCCCAGGAGGTCACCCATCCCTAGATTACCCCAGGTCAAGCTTCTTCAACTGCTTCAGTAGTTTTCTTGTCAAACCATTACCATCTTTCATGATGTCCCTGATACCGAGCCCATCTATAGCCGAGTTATGGAGCATGCCCAGTCCTTCTTTGTACACCTATCTGAATCCCCACTAGACAGCTTAGTTCCTATTCCATCCAAGTAAAGTATTCCAGTTGATTTTCCCCATTATCCATGGTTTATTTCTTAACAAACTTATTCCCACTCTGACTCATGCCAAGGCTTCCATATGACGAGCTCTATTGCTCTCACCACGAGCCCCTCCATTACCTATGCCCCA
This sequence comes from Humulus lupulus, assembly GCF_963169125.1. Classification (NCBI taxonomy): domain Eukaryota; kingdom Viridiplantae; phylum Streptophyta; class Magnoliopsida; order Rosales; family Cannabaceae; genus Humulus; species Humulus lupulus. Next base: position 11,690,892 of record NC_084797.1, on the reverse strand, counting down.
ATTCCTCTTCCAAAAATTCCTAGTTCCTCTTAATATTTCCAGCCCCTCGCAAAGTATCTTGAAACATATTCTTTATGTCCGACTCTTTCTTGACACACTCTCAATACCGAACTCTTCCAGCCCGTTATATATCCAGAAACGTGAACTTTCAGTTAACCGATCAACTCTGAAAAACTAGCCTCAGTTTCAAATGTAACAAGGCATTCCAATCTTCCATCCCCTAGCCATGGAAAATCCATCCTAACATATCGAGTCATACTATGTAGAAGTCATGCCCTCACCTGACATCCTCCCAGGTGGCATCTTCTGCCTCTGATGCATAGTAGATAACTTCACTGGTTTCCATCACTATCCTGACGGCTATCTTGTCAATCAGATTTTTTCCCCTTTCTGGCGAAAACCAGGAGCCATAAAGCTATCCGGGGTTCTTCTGCTTCGATTATCGAAAATCTATCCTTACTAAACTCCACCAAAGGAAGCACTGCCTTTTGCAGCTCTGGCACTCATGCTCTATACATCATTCCTCAGTTCTTCGAACAACATGGCCCTCTCCGCTACCCACATACAGATGATGAGTTCTTACATCGGAGCGGCCCAAATGCTTTGGACTATTCCAGAGTTTAATCCTTAAATAGGTCATCACCATTTCCAGCTACATCGTTTGTATCAATTTCCCAAAATGAATTACCCAATTCACAAAACCTATTGATTTACACTGTTTTTAACCTATCATTCCAAACCAAGCTTATAAGCCCACCAGTCTCCACAGTTGAAACCATGTCTTTATAACCTCTTCTATCAATTCACCATCTGAGTTTTGTCCAATCCATCATGCCAATACCTCTGCCCGGGTACCATCTCCGGGCATCCCTCTGCCACAATACTTAACACAACCCTTTAGTCATGATCTCTCATCTTCTATAACTAAGGGTGGAATTAACTTTGCCCATCCACCAACCAATTCTTTATCAACCCAAATTTTCCTCAAAACCAGAGGATAACACCCTTTAGGCATTTCATATAATACCCTTACCTGTCCATACCCTCATAATAAACCAACACTGGTAACTTTACTGTCAAAGCATACAAAGTAGCTCTTTTCTCAGAGAAGTCCATTGTTCCTCTGTTCCGTCTCAACTATTAAACTCCACAGCTTACTCACACACTAGTGATCATCTGTTGCGGCTTTCAGGGATAGATGGAGGTCTCTAACGCCAACCATTATCTAGAATCCCCCTACAAAACAATGACAAGTCCACTTAACCATTCTAGGCACAAACAACTTGAGTTCATCCGCCACTACTGACCAAGCTCCTCAGCCCTGAGGTTCACACTCTGAACCAATCCACAACTAGATCCAAATAACCACAATTATCATGCACACATAAAACATATTAGGCCAAATCCACAATGCCATACATTTAGCTACCGAATTTTATCACCACTAAGTACACTCACGTTTCATCATGCTTCCTACAAGCCAATAAACATATATTGCATTTGGATTCAATTTAGGGAGTTAACCACATGCACTCAATATTCAAACCATTATCCCAATATCCATCCACATGCAATAGCAATGCTATTCAGCACGCTTCAATCTCATCATGCATTAGTCAAGGGCCAGGCTCTATCAGTATCTCACGCATATGTCAACTCATTCATCATGCTCCATATAAACAAGCAGGCAAACAGGGCATTTAAACACATATTCAAGCATATCAATCATTCATACCAACCAACTCTGAGTCGAGCTTGTCACTGACAACGAGCGTACATGTTCGGTCAATCTCCAGAACCAATAAACCTTGGCTGGCTCTGATACCAAGTTGTAACGCCCTACTTCCTTAGAGCCGTTACTAAGTGAGTTTTAAACGTGCACTTAACTCGCTAATCGATGTTTTAGATCAAAAGTGTAACTAAATCATAAACAGTGAAATAAACTTTGAAAATAATTCCATTTACTATAAATCATTGAGTGTTTGACACTTAGGATCCCAAGATACTGTTTAGAAATATTTACAACATATAATTACAAAACAAGTCGACTAGACGACAAAATCTAGGTTTTAATACAACCATCTCCCAAAACCACTGGCTGTGGCAGCCAAGCAGGCCAAACATGTACGCGCCGCTTCACGCTCTCCGTACTCATGGTTGGTTGACTTTCCCTTTGCCCTTACCTGCACCACAAAGCACCCGTCAGCCGAAGCCCAGCAAGAAAACCCTCACAAGCAGATAACATATAATTAACAAACACTTAGCATATAACCAGGCCACCAATAGGCTAAACACATATGGCCATGCCGTCCCAGGCGCTTTACCAGGCCCTGGGTTCGCGGTCCACACCGTGAGGATATCCCAGGTATCCTTTAGGGTCTCGCCCTGGCAACTCACACTCCACGTGCTCAACGCTGCTCCTGGCCCCTTGCCGCTCTCGTCCTTGCACTCCACGTGCCTAACACCGTTTCCGGTCCCTTACCGTTTCTGGCCTTGCCGACCTCGACCTGCGCCGTTCCCGGCTCTTGCCGAACGTTTACACATATGAATACATAGCATAATAAAGCAAATACTAATTATGAGCAAATCAATCAAAGGGGCTACGCCCTGCAACACAGTCACATATAGGGCTCAGCCCTGGATACAAGCTCTATGGAAGACAGTGGTTTTCTTACCTGTACCCCGAGCTTCACAATGCACCAAAGCCACGAGCACGGTCCTCTAACCCGAGCCTCTTCGAAGACCTAGTCACAACACATATATAACATCCTTTAATACTAACCAAACCAAAACCACTTCCCGAGACCAAACCCATACTCTCAGGACCTCCAATTTCCTAAAACAACACAACGGAAACATCCCCCGAGCCCCCGGATCAAATGGCCAAAAATGCAAAATTACCCTATCCTGAAAATAGCCTAGCGCCGCGGCGCTGCCCATGAGGGCCGCGACACCCAGCAAGTCAGAGAGTACCCCCAACCCTGATGCAGCCTCGTGCCGCGGCGCCAAAGAACAGGGCCGCGGCGCCCCTTCGCGAACCCAGAAATCTGGGTTTTCCCCTGCATTTTCCCCGAGCCAAAATACTTCCAATTCCACCCCAATGCATACCTAAACCCGAAAATCAGTTTAAAACTCCAAATAAACCATTTAACAACCTATAAACATCAACAACAAGCTCAATTACACAATTGCACCCAAAATCCACACTTGAGTTTTAGATTTCAGAAACTTAAACCATTGCTTCTAAAACTTAGACCATAACTTGAAAAGTATAACTCATGCTTCTAAAATCTTAACCACATCAGATACAAAATTCAAACATGTTTAGAGCTCTTACCTCAATCAAGAATTCAGCTTGAATTCTCTTCAATTTCAGCTTCAAACCACTTTCCCCCTTGATTATCCAAACTGAATTTCATACAAAACCAGCCACAACTCTCTTTCAATTTCATGCTTATTCTCTAAAAACTAGACTTGGAACTTAAACAAAACAAAGACAAATCCTTACCTCTGAAAATCTTGGCTTATGTTCAACCTAATTGCCTTAAACCACCTTGATTCTCCTCCTAGGTCTCCCAACTTCAGCCCCCTTCTTCCTTTCCTCTTTTCTTCTGGTTTCTTCCAATTTTCAGCAAAAATTGAGTTGCCCAAGTGAGAATAACGTGAATGATCTTTCCCTTAGCTGAAGTAATATAAATCCCTGCCAAAAGACCTCTTTGCCCTTTCATCTATTTCCCCTTCTAACTAAACCCCAAGGCCCTTTTTGTCATTTCTACTTTCTTACAATTCTACCATTTCTCTCATCTAAACTTGTTACCCTTGCTAATTACCGATGGTTACTCAGGTTACTCAATCACCAATAACCACTAACCACTAAACAAACCAACCCACTTACCCCTAGGCTCTTCCCGAGCCGGGTATTTAATCCCGTTGTGACTTTTAAACTAATTAGCTCCCTAGGACCGTCTTGGCACGTGCATCACGATAATATCACCACTCACACGTGGTATTAATCACATAACATAATTATTACATTTATGCCCTCGGCGGGCTAAAATTACCATTTTACCCCTAATAAACAAACGGGGCCCACATGCATATTTATTCCACCTAAACATGCATTCTAATCACATAATTATTTAAATTCACACAGATTAACACAGTATAACAATTATTGCCCTCCTGGCATACTAATCAAGACCCCAAGCCTTATTAGCAAATTTGGGTCGTTACAACTATCCCCTCCTAATAAAAATTTCGTCCTCGAAATTTACCCAAACACATCAGACAGTAAACCCCGTATTTCTGATCAAAATTTCCAAGGTCCACCGCTTTTACTTTACTCCTCGACCACACTCTTACAAGAGTAACAATCTTGTTCCACAAGATCTTGCCTAATAGCCATACTTTCATTAGCCCCCCTGCTTGCACCACAACCCTGCTGAAACTTCAGGGTCTGCTTAGCTCACAATGATTACCTCATTGTCTAATTCCTGATTCCAGAGATACCTATAAGTCATTACTCCTACTAGGGTGAGATCAATTTATAGGCCCCTGGCCTAACCCTTGGTACAACTTCAAAATTTATGTTGAATCAGGAGTCAAAACTCCGCTTTCTTTCTCTAAACACCATTCTTTTCTTTGTCTGCACTTACTTATAGAGATACAATCTCTCATCCCAGAACTTTATTTCTTTCCAAAATTTAACAATTCACAAATTCTTTTATTCCTCTAGATAGGCAGACACTCCTGCCTCAAGAATTTCAACAACCTCTTTGGTTTTCCCCGTGGTATTCACTAACTTTAACCTCTTACCATGTCCTATGTCGTGTTACCTTAGCTAGATGCCAATATTTTTCACCATGACTAACTTATCAAGGATCACACTTTCCTTAATATCTCAAGTATTGGCATATTCAACACTTAATTCCTTAAGATATCTGTTAAGCTTTCAGACTGCTATTCCATTTGCAATCAACCGATAATTCCAAGTTCCCACTCTGTCCTCTTTGTTCTCCAGTTCTTTTCCAAGACTTAGAATACTGTAGAATCTCAATTCAGTACCATTGACGTTCTATCCTGTTACCAGTTCACCTGAACCAACTACATTAACTCATTCGACTGAGTTAAAACTTTTCATGTCCGAACACCTTACTTATAGTTTAATGTGGTCTATTCCTATGATACACCACCACATCACTTTACCCTCCTGTGTCCAAAAGAAAACACTAAATTCTTTCACCCACTCAACCCTCCCGGTACAACATACCCTAGGAGGTGGAATGATATCCATTCAGAATTCTCATTTCTACGCCAAATTCTCATTGGATCTTTCATCCGATCCTGGTATCCCAACTTGTACTACCTTGACAGGGTTCTTCCCTGTTTCAACCAAAGCCAACACTTTGGATTCCATAGTTCAGTGATACACACCCGTTTATCATTACATACTAACGCTACACCAATCTCAGTCGTTACCTTGTCCACTCCATTACGATCTGTGGCGTTATTTTTTGACTGACACACGCCTCCCAGTTAGGAGTTCCGCCTCCAATTAAATTTGCCCTCGTACAGTCGAGGATTTCAAACACCAATCACCCATTTGTTACTTTTCACTATATCTGGGTCTCAGCGTTATCTTTCTTACGAATGACCAAATGTTCGTAACCTTTTACTATGCGTACTCTGCCTACCCATTAAATCAAGTAAATTTACCATGTTCCTATTTTACCTCCCACGAGGCTTATTCCATCCTCTCATCAGTCTGAGCCTGGGCGTGCCCCAACCTATGATGCACCCCTCACAATTTCATATCTTCATCAAAAGTTAAATTCTTTACGTTGCAACAATTTATCCAACCATAACACGCTTATTCCTGCATTACTAAGCGCTAATCAATTCTTACTCTGTCTTTTGAATTCATGTTCTAACACTATCCATTCAATCTAACTTCAAGTTCTATTGTTCCTCCAATCTCCGGAGTAAGTTTCTGCGAAGACACTTGTGTAGTAGCTTCTTTGTGGCTTCAGACCAAACCCCTACATACATGTCACCTCTTCTTCTTGTAGCGGTACTCTGATAACCCTGGCAAGACCAAACTGACATTTCATGGAGCTTTACCTGTGACCCTACTTCTTTAGTACTAACATCTTCAGCGCAGTCGTTCGCTCTCTACTTCTGACTTGGAGTAGTCCCTCACACCGTCCATAAACCTTGAAGGAGATTTGTCCGTACAGTTCCCATACCTTCTACTTGCAGAGCTCACTTGAGTCGCTAACGCTCAAATCAATTAAGAACCTTTGTTACCAATTCATCACACCCTACCCGGTATAAGTTGTGATTCCTGAGATGTCTCTTTCCTTGACCCACAGCTGGTGATAACCAAACCGTAGATCAACTCCTGGAGACATTGTCCTGTCTAGTACCGGGGCATCTAAACTCTTTATTCTTATCAGATGATGCTAACAATTTCCACAATGCGATGCTCTATTTGATTCACCCCGAGGTCAAACATGCTTAACTTTGGAGTTCTCAAGTGATGGGCTACCGAAAAGAAGATGCATCTTGTTGATATAGGTAGTACCCATCAATCCATTTAAGCCCTCTTCAACTGTGTAGTCCCATACCTACACAGTCTTAGAATCATCACACTTGACCTTCCCCAAGCGGTGTGGGATTGCACAGTTTACCCGGTCTTTCCCCTTATGGATCACGGGATTCTGACTGTCACACCACCCCTAGGTCCATATAGGTAGAATTCTTACAGTATTTTGTTACCAAAAATACTTGTCTTTACAAGACTGAATTTTATTAAAAAACCTTTCAGTTTTAACCCTTCACTTGGTAACACACAAGTACTCAATATCTCAGATGGGACTTATTTTGAGTACAACTAATATTCACTTGATTGACTTGTTATTACCTATTGAACCTAACACTGGTTGAATAATTAGTGTTAAGATAGGTTACCATCAATCATGAATCTCTTTAGGGAGTTTAAGTCCCATCCCTCAAGATGATGTGGCCACTAAATCCCTCGTTAGTGGCTTAGTGAAAGGATCCGTCAGATTTTCACTTGTTCTCACATAGGATATTGAGATGACTCCTCTTTGAATCAATTCTCTTACATATCCATGTCTTAGACTAATGTGTCTAGACTTCCCATTATACACTCTGCTGTATGCTCTAGCCAATGTCGCTTGGCTATCACAATGTATCGATATAGTAGATACATTCTCTTTGATTAGGGGAATCTCTATCAACAGATCCCTTAACCATTCGGCCTCTTTGTCGGTAGCAGCTAGAGCTATGAACTTTGCTTCCATAGTGGAATGAGATATACAGGTTTGTTTCTTGGAACCCCAATAAATTGCACCTCCACCAAGTGTAAATACCCAACCAATTGTGGACAAGTTGTCCCCAAGATTGGATATCCAACTTGCATCTGTATATCCTTCTAATATCGAAGGAAATTTGGAGTAGTGAAGGCTTAGTCCTTTGGTTTTCTTGAGATAACCTAGGACTCTTCCAATTTCCTTCCAGTGATCCACACTTGGATTACTTGTAAACCTACTAAGTTTACTTACCGCAAATGTTATATCAGGTCTAGTACATTGGGCAGCGTACATTAGACTCCCTATAGCACTAGCATACTCCAATTGAGCCACCGCTCTTCCTTCATTCTTCTCTAGTTTTACACTATGATCGAATGGAGTATTGGCATCTTTAACCTTGAGATAATTAAATTTGTTCAATACTTTCTCAACATAGTGGGCTTGCCCTAACGCAAAACCCCCACTATGTTTATTTACTTTGATACCGAGTATGGTATCAACTTCTCCAAGATCTTTCATCTTGAAGGTTGATGATAGAAACCTCTTCGTTTCTTCTATCTCTTTCATGCTATTACTTAGAATAAGCATGTCATCCACATATAAGCAAACAATGATCACATATCCCTTACAAGTTTTGGAATACAAACACTTGTCTCCATTGTTATGTCTAAACCCATTAGACATGATGGCTTGATCAAATTTCTCATGCCATTGCTTAGGAGCTTGTTTCAATCCATATAAGGATTTTACAAGTCTACAAACTTTATGTTCATATTTTGGTAGGACAAACCCTTCGGTTTTTCCATATAGACCTCCTCATTGAGGTCGCCATTAAGGAATGCCGTTTTGACATCCATTTGATGAACATACAAGTTGTGTATAGAAGCTAAAGCGAACAAAATTCTTATAAAAGTTGTTCTTGCAACAGGCGCATAGGTATCGAAATAATCGATACCCTCTTTTTGCCTAAACCCTTTAGCTACTAATCTAGCTTTAAAGGTTTGGATAGTGCCGTCAGTGTGGTATTTTCTCCTAAATACCCACTTACACACAATTGGCTTAGACCCCGGTGAGAGGTCTACCAATTCTCAAGTGTTATTGGAAAGAATGGAATCCATCTCATCATTGATGGTTTCTTTCCAAAATGTACTATCTCTCGATTGCATAGCTTCTCTATAAGTCTTAGGATCATCCTCAACAAGAAGTACAATAGGAATTTTCCTAATGACTTCCTCTCTTTTTTCTTCTACCATGTAGAATGAAATTCGTTGAGAATCTATCTCATCCACTATTAGACTTTTATGATTTTTAAGCCTTTAACTTCTTCTAGGTTCAAAGGGTTGCTTTACATCCTTTTGAGAATTCTCCTCTTGAGAATCAACTTTGGATGTAGAAGCTTGAGAATTGTTCTCATATAACAAATTCTCCTTTAGAGATGTTGAAGCTTGAGAATCGTTGTCACATAACATATTCTCAAATAATTCAACTTCTCTAGATTCAATCACAATACTAGACTCTAAGTCTAATAGTCTATAAGCTTTACTATTGTTGGCATAACCAACAAAAGCACACTTTATGGCTCTTGAACCTAACTTTGTTCTATTAAGTTTGTTTTTCTTGCAATATGCAAGACACCCCCACACTTTGAAGTACCCTATGTTGGGTTTTCTTCCTTTCCATAACTCATATGGAGATATCTCATTTTTCTTCATCGGTATTCGATTAAGAATGTGACAAGCGGTTAAAAGCGCTTCACCCCATAAGTTGAAGTTCAACTTAGAAAACACCAACATAGAATTTATCATCTCTAGATAAGTCCTATTTTTCCTTTCGGCAACACCATTGTGTTGTGGTGTATAAGGTGCAGTGCACTCATGAATTATACAATTTTCTTCACAAAATGTATTGAATTCATTAGAGAAGTACTCTCCTCCTCTATCACTTCTTAGCACCTTAATCTTTTTATTTAGTTGATTTTCAACTTCTAATTTATACAATTTAAAAGCATCAAAAGTTTCATCTTTATGCTTTAAAAGGAACGCATAGGTATATCTACTAAAATCATCTATAAAAGTAAGAAAATACATTTTACCACCTCTAGTTAAAACACCATTTAATTCACAAAGATCACTATGGATTAAATCTAGTAAATTAGATGATCTTTCTACACTAGGAAATGGTTTCTTAATCATTTTTGCCTTAACACATGTTTCACATTTACCATAGTTTTTAATATTGCATGCAATCATACCACATTTTACTACTCTTTTCATGGTTGAAAAACCTATATGCGATAGTCTAAGATGCCACAAAAATAAAGAATCATACTCAACAATATAGGCGGGCTTGCCGGAGGTGAAAAAGACTTCAATGGTACCTTTGCCAAGTACCTTGGATTTGCCCTCATTGCCCATTTGAATCTCATGGTTGCCCTTTGACTCTTCAAAGGTCTTAAACAATGATTTTTCATAGGTGACATGGACGGTGGCACATGTATCATACCACCACCCTTTTACCTTGCCTTGGACCGCATTCACCTCACTAAGGGTAGCAACTATGTTTTCCTCTTGAGTTGCGTTCACCTTAGGTCCTTGTTGGTCTTTTCTATGCCTACACTCTCTAGCATAGTGACCCTTTTTCCCACACACAAAGCAAGGACCTTTCTCGCCCTTAAACTTGTTTGGGTTGGTTTTTGGATCCAAAGGTTTCTCGTTACCCTTTTTCCCTTTGTTTTTGGGATGTTTTGGTTGTGACACCGCATTTGCTTTGGAAGTCTCTCCATTAGACCCCTCCACAAGTTTATCTCTACATATCGATTCCTCTTCGATTCGAATATGCTTTTGGATTTCCTTCAAAGAATAATCCTCACTTTTATGAAGGATTCTTTTCCTATAGCTCTTCCAAGTTGGTGGTAATTTAGCCACTATAGTACCAACTTGAAAGGCCTCGGGAAGCTCAATCTTTAACACTTTCAATTTGTTAACAATTATTTTCAATTAATGTATTTGAGGAAGAATAGGTTTATCACCAAAAAATTTGAAATCGAAGTATTGAGATATCAAAAACTTTTTGGTACCTTCCTCTTCCGCCTTAAAATTTTTCTCAAGTGCATCCCATATCTCCTTGGCCGATTTGGTCTCAGTGTAGAGGTCATAGAGCCTATCGGATAGGGCATTAAGAATATGACCCCTACAAAGAAGGTTGTCCTCTTCTCTCTTCCTTCTTTTCTCCACCTCCTCGGGAGTGTCTTTGTCGGATGGCTCAGCTAGAGGTGCCAAGGATGACTCAAGGATGTAGGCTATCTTCAGTGTTGTCAAAAGGAATTTCACCTTGTCTTGCCACCTAGTGAAATTGGATCCATCAAACCTATCCAACCTCACTAGACCTTGGTTCATGATCTTGATGGTCTCCCCTTCCATTGAAACAAAAAGGGATAAACTTTTGAATGTTAGGAAAATATGTATTTTGCCTCAATGGAAATAATAAATTACAACTCTATGCAATATATTACAAATAAATAATGATTGATTAAAAAGAGTTACAACTCTATAACTAAAAATTACAAATAAACAAAGAAAATGAAGAAGATGATGAAGAAGAAGAGAATAGTAAAATACAACTCTAAGCAAAATGTTACAAATAAAGTAAAGTGTTTGAAACAAAAGAAAAGAAAAGATTACAACTCTTGAACAAGAAATACAAGTAAATAGAGAAGAACAATATAAAGATGAAAAGCAATAGAATGAAAGAAAGGAACAAGAAACAAAAGATAAACAACTCTCACTCACACTACCAAAGTGAAGAGTGTTGGGGATCACCAACTTGAACATGGTTTGAAACCTTTGTCCAAAAGCTTATTTCCCCCTAACTCAAGCACTAAGGGATCTCTCACAGATTATAGGAAATGCTTTATGGAATTATCAAGCCTCAAGGTGTTTCTAGCCAAGTGCTCTATGGATAGAAAATGTTGTGTCTTACAAGTGAGCATTAGACTCCTATTTATAGAGTTTTGAGACACCATTTGAATTTCAAATTCCACCAACCCCCATGGTTGTTACCAATGATTAATTGGATGTTTTATGGAATTAAAATAGAGATTTGGGAGTTACTAGACTGTTGGAAACGTTCAAAATTAGATAAAAACTGAATTTGTATGAAGTTGTCAGCCACTAGGGCCGCGACGCTTGTTTCATGCGCCGCGGCCCTTAGTCATTTTCAGCAACCAATTTTTTAAGTTTTTTCCAAAACGTTCCAATTTATTCCCACTTGATTTTGTAACTTCCATACACAATATGAGAGTTAAAATCACATCTCTATCAGCCATTTCTCATATGGCTTTAAGAAATTCATCTCAATATTGTGTAACAACAAATCTACACAATAATGGGTGATATTTAGGAGTTACAAATTTGTGATGAATTTGTAACACCAAATATGTTACATGTTTGGATATTTCACATATATCCAAATAATGTAACTCTCTATTATATGTTACAATATGTGACACTCTATGTCACATTTATTTAATCTAAAACATTATATTATAAAATAATATAATATTACATTATATTATAAAATAATATAACATTGTAATGTTTAGATAAATTAATTTACCAATTATACTCCTATAGGAAGTATGATCGATAAGTAACTCTCCATCATCTTTGCTCAATTTAATATAAGGTTGCATAGGAGTTGAAGAAGATTTTGCACCTAAGAAACTTGTTTCATTTAACAATTGTAATACAAAGGTCTTTGAGAGACAGCACTACCATTAGTAGCCCGACCTATTTCAAGACCAAGGAAGAATCGTAATGGACCGAGATCCTTGAGTTTGAATTTGGAGTTTAATTTGTTCTTGAAATTATCAACATCAAGGTCATTGTTACTTGCTAGAACTATATCATCTACATAAATCAAAATAGCCAAAAAAGTATTAGAGTTAGTCCTAATAAAAAGTGAGTGATCGGAAGGTAATTGGGTAAATCCTTCTTGGATCGAAGTGGTGCTAAGTTTAGTATACCATTGTCTAGAGGCTTGTTTGAGACCATAAAGACTTTTTTAAGCTTACAAACATGATTTAAAGTAAGCTCCCCCTTAGGTTTATAACCTTGAGGAAGTTTCATGTAAACTTCTTCATCTAAATCCCCATGTAAGAAAGCATTATTTATGTCCAATTGGTGTACTTTCCAATTGTTTATGGCAGCTAGTGCTAGGAATAATTTTAAAGTGTTGAACTTAGCAACGGGGGCAAAAGTTTCTAAGTAGTATATACCTTATTGTTGAGTATATCATTTTGCTACTAGATGTGGCCTTGTATCTTTCAACATCACCATTGGACTTATATTTGATTTTGTATACCCATTTATTGCCAATGACATTATGGCCACGTGGAAGAGAAACAATGTTCTAAGTCTTATTTTTCAATAAGGGCACCAAGCTCATTTTGCATTGCTAATTGCCATTCATGAAGTTTAGAGGCTTGTGTGTAACTTCTAGGTTCGGATAAAGTATGGGCAACAAGTATAGCATTTCTAAAGTGAGATCGAAACTTGTCATAAGATATGAAATTTGTTAAAGGGTGAGCAGTGGAATACTCACTTATGTAATCTTTGAGATGTGTTGGCCGAACAATTGGTCGACCAGCTTTAGAGGTAGTCATTGGCTGCTCATGTGAAGCATTAGTAGGTACGAAAGACATGTCCTCATTACACTACCAGATTTACACACTTGAATTTTCAAACCATTTGGTAAAGTGAGGTAAGAAGCTACTATTTGGTTAGAAAAAGATGTAAAAAATTGCACATTGCAACATACATGGTGAGTAGCACCACTATTGACAATCCAATAATCATTGGACAGAGATACAAAGTTACCAGACAAGTTGGAGGCCATGGGTTGAGTTTCTGTGTTGGATGAAGAAGCTTGCTGGAGTTGAGTGTTGAGCAGAGCAATTAGATTTTGTATAGCAGCATGATTGCCCAGTTCATGAGAAGATGGAGCACAAGCAGTAGCTTGATTGATAGTAGGCTTATTGGTGAAATTTTTGGTGCCATATCCAAGGGAAATCCATGAATGAAGTAGCATTTTTCATTGAGATGACCTGACTTTTGGCAATGAGAACAAGTGGGTCGCATCTTTTTGGTTTTTGATTGCAGAAGTGATGTCAGATTGGAAGGTGGGAGAATGGAAGTAGATGCAGCTATGAGAGTTGTAGTAGCTGAGGGCCTTAATTTCCTCTATCTTTCTTCTTGCACAATGGTAGAAAATAATTTAGAAATAGAGGAGAAATGATTGATAAGAAGTACTTGAGCACAAACAAGATGGTAGGACTCATTTAGTCCTGTAAGGAATTGTAGAACTGCTCAAGATTCTGAAGCTCAAGACTATTAGAGGCAGCAACACAAGTACATGGTGTGAAATAGGCACTGACGAAATCATCTCCCTGATGAAGATAAATGAGAGATCTCCAAAGCTTAAAGATGCGAGAGCCATTTTGTAACGCCCTAAACTCCAGGGACCGTTACGGTGTGCCTTATAAATAGTGCTAAACTCGCTAATCGATTCATTTGGCCAAAATTGTGTAACTAAGTATGATTAGCGATTTAGGGATTAAAATTTTTGGTTAAGATGTAACGTTTCATTAGAACGTTTATTGTATACATTGGGATCCCAAAAATATAATTTAAAGGTCTATTACAAGAAAATATTTACAACCAGCCGATCTAAGCGGCAAAACAGGGTTTAACCCTAGTTCCTCTTTCAACCCTCGGCTGTGGCGGTCGAGCAGCCGCATATGTACACATCGTCACCTAATCTCTCCAACTCAAGGATGGTCCAGCTTTCTTTTGCCTTTACCTGCACCACATAGCACTCGTGAGCCGAAGCTCAACAAGAAAACTCAATATGCTCATGAACAGTAATAACATGTCATCAAATCATAAGGTGCATGCCTAGCATATATATCCCTATTCAAGCAGGCAAATAAGTTCACGTAATGACGGGTATCCAGGATAATGAATCCTACCCTCCTGAGTGGATGACTATCAAGTCAATCCTAATGATTTAACACTGGTAGTTCTGGTAACCATACTGGGCTTATAGCCCTACATACAAGAGTGACAGTTGTAAAAGTCACTACGGTGGGTTCCGTTCCCTTTATAAATAAGTGATCCTTTCACTAGCTTAAACAAGATAGATATCTGGTGAAATAGTCACCAGCATAAACCTACCGAGTAGATAAGTGATCATTTCATTAGCTTAAACAGATCGAGTGACCACAGGGTCACTAACATGGGATTCCGCTCCCTTAGCCATGTGACAAAACAGTCACCTAGGCCTTTGGCCCTAGCTCTGAGTAACTAGTCTTAGACTAGACAAGCGCTTATAATTTTCATCGACATTCGGGTCAGTCCAGCATTAATGCTCCTAGAGTCATTCAACGCTGATATCGATTAGATCTAATATTTTATCGACTCTGCGTTCATGACGCATATGCCGTTTCTGACTCGTAGGTAAGTAAAATGCGACCAGTGTTCAACCCGTTGTGAACTTGACTAGTAAGTCACAGCTTCACAGACGGATCTGACACCATTGTCGATTCTAACTAGTAATTCAGTGCCACACACAAGCAAGCAATGCTACCAAGCATATACCATATGTCAAATATCCAAATACAGGGCATTCAGCATGCTTACTTAATAATTGCTATCATAATCAGGATCATGCATAAACACAAAGACTCAAGCTCTGATCAATCTCATATTCAATATTCACGGCATGCCCTAATATCATGTTTCTTGTGCATCACATTTAAACATCCAACATGCATCAAGAATAACCATGCATGTCATATACACAGGGTGCAGTTTTCTTACCTTTGGTCAAAGCACAGGTTACCAATAAATGAGCCACAAGCACGATCCTGATTCCAAGCCCCTAGTGACAACCTAGTCACAACCATAATATAAAACCTCATCAAAATGAGTAAATAAATACTTCCAAACCCAACCCAAGCCTTCGGGACGTCAAATCCCACTCAACTAGGTAGTAGGATCGATCCCAGGCCCTTAGAGTTAAGTTCCCATCACAAAAACTCAATTCTGGCAATTTTCCCCTTAAGGTTCGTAGCCCTCCATGGACCATGCCACGGCCCGCCCCCCAGGCAGAACCTCATCCTCCTTCTTTAAGCTTGGGTCGCAGCGCCCTAGAACAGGGTCGCGACCCAACCGCGAACCAGCCCAAAAATCCTATTTTAAACCTTTTAATACCTTCCAAAAACCTATCTAAACTTCTCCAAATCCCAAAATCAAAGTTCTCAAACATCCCCATGATCCAAAATCATCAAAACCCAAGTCTCAAATCAATCAAAAACTCATCAAAACACAAAATCCAATTCAAGCTAAAAAACTTTAAAAAACTTAGAACTTAAAACTTGGATTACCTCCGATAGAGTTGTTTCCCAACTAAATCCTCTGGCTAATAAGCTTCTAATCTTTCCTAGGATCGCTATGCCCCGATCCTCGCTTGAATCTGAGTCCTAGAACTCAAGTTTCCTTCGAAAATGCGATCGGGAGACGAAAATGGAACTTTGAGGGAGAGAGAACTTACTGAACGTTCTTTTTATTCCTTTAAAGGTTACTTCAAACTTAAGTAACCTCAAACAAATCCTAACGCTCGGGGTCCCGAAAACACCCCCGGGGACAAAATAGTCAAAACCTCCAGAATTTCCCCATGATCTTATTAATTCCCAATTTATCCTCAAATATTTATTCTCATTACCCAATAACCCGGCAATGCTCTAAATACCCCTTGACTCACTCCGAGTCAAGCATAAATCTTGTTGTGACTTTCCCATTAGCTTGCCTCCTAGGATCGTCTCGTGTTGAGTAACCTTGGCATAACCAAATAATAATAAAGCACCACACATATCACATATATGCCAAATATGCCTGAAATTGCCAAAATATAAAAATCACCCAATTAATCAGAAATGGGCTCACATGCATATTTAATATACCTAAACATGCATATAATCATTTAATAACATAATAAAGCAATTATGGCCCTCCCGGCCTCCTAATCAAGGTCCTAAACCCTATTAGGAAATTTGGGGCATTACACATTTCCTTGATTGAATCTGTTGTTTAGCTCGGTCCACATTGCATCAGCTATATAAAGAACACATGATGTTGCTCTTGATTTATAGTGAAACCGAGTGAATAACCCAAGACATAACCATTTGATTACACCTATCCCAAGAATCAAACAAATGGTGGTCAGAAGGGAGTTGGGGAATAGATCCGGTGAGGAAGCCAAATTTGTTCTTAGCGCCCATTGAGATCTAGAAAATCATGAGCCCACTGTTGAAAGTTGGTGTCCGTGAATGGTGGGGAAGCTAGAATCAAGCTTGGGTGGTCTTCGGTGCCCATGAAGTATGGATTGTTGACATCTTCTTGAGTAGGTTGTTCACGCATAGACGGATTCAGAGATGTGTTTGATGCAGAGGCGGGGACCCTCTGTCCATTGGTGGCTGAAGTCGGAGAAGGGGGCGGCGGCGCATCAAAGTCAATGGAGGAGGAAGGTTGCTCTCGAGTTGATATGGCTCTTGTTCGAGCCATGGAGGTTTAATTGGAGAAGAAGAAGTGAAGGTTTTGTTTTAGGGTTTTTAGGTCAAGAATCGGTTTGGTTTGATACCATATTAGGAAAGACCGAAAAATAAAGCTTTATT
Organism: Humulus lupulus; assembly: GCF_963169125.1. Classification (NCBI taxonomy): domain Eukaryota; kingdom Viridiplantae; phylum Streptophyta; class Magnoliopsida; order Rosales; family Cannabaceae; genus Humulus; species Humulus lupulus. The sequence goes on along the minus strand of NC_084797.1, from coordinate 11,673,828 downwards.
TCTTTATTGATGTAAAAATTAAAGTGTACAAAAGAAGCCAAGCTAATATAAAGAGTCACTATAGTTAGTTACATTAACTAACATGGGTTACATAAGGGTTAAACCAACTGTACATATATGTCTCCTAATATCAAAATAAATAAAAATAGAAAAAATAAATAAATATTAGTTTGAGTGTGCTCTTACAGTAATTAAACAATGACTCAACTTCTCAAACAAAGAAAGTTCCCAAGGAAACTTCTCAAATTTATAAATTACTAAAAGAAAGAAGAATCTCTTTGTCAAAAAGAAAAAAGAAAGATGAATCTTCCAAATATAATTTAAATTTAAAATAAAGAACTTAATTATGAACAGTTAACTACCTAAACATGCATATTTACACTTATCACCGTATTATATCTTTTTTATATTAAAAATTCCTATAATTTAATAAGGGTATTCGTAATTTCTTGTAATGAGATTGCTATATCTTTATGGTAGGTCTTTTCTTTTTCTTTCAATTTTTGAAACATGAATAAATTGTAATCCTAATTTTTTTTATATGATGGTGTACATTAAAATTATAGGGGGTCTCCCACAAATTTTCAAGAAATATTAGATAATTTAGAGTGTTGAAATCATAATTCAAATAGCATGTTGTACGCGTGTCAGTGTCGATTTTTATATACTCATACAATAAGACGTTTGAATCATGATTTCGGCATCCTAAATTATACAAAAATTTCTGAAATTTGTAGGAGGTCCCTCTAAGTTTAATATAAATTTTCATATAAAAAAATTGAACTTGCAACTTATCCATATGCCAAAACAGAAAAAAAAAATTACTTTAAGGAACCTACCACAAAAAACTCGTATATATATATCACTTTAGTATCTTATTGGTTGTTCTGTAACTAACTTAATATTCAATTTTTTAATTAAGTTAATTAGAATTTTTGTCATCCGAACTATGATTTATATATTATCATGCGTCCTAATTTTTTTGAGTCGTTAAAAATTCTCCTTAACTATTCGCATTGATGTAAAGTGAGACTTATGTTAAGTTTCATCACATGTGGCCGACGGAATGCTAATGTGGCAATTTACTCGCTGATGTGTTAAAGTAAATTATGTTAAAGTGAGACTTATAATAAGAAAATATATATTTTTTAAAATTGAATTACATATGTGGCGCTGATGTGGCAATGACACATCATCAAGTAAATAGTCACATCAACATTTCGTTAGTCACATGTAATGAAACTTAACAGAAGTTTCAATTTACATCACTATTAATAGTTTCAGGAGATTTTTTAATGACACGAAAATATCAAGGACACAATAATATATGGGTCGTAATTCATGGGCAAAAATCCTAACTACTCTTAAAAAAATAATGGTCGCGATATTGATGATCACAATAGCCATCAAATATATTTGGCACAATGATACTAGTAAGCTGACAACGATAAGGTGTTGTGGCCCTTGATCTTTTTTTTTTCTTTGGATAATGAGGAATGGGATAGATGTATACATATATTTTTTAAGAAACTATTGAGACAGAAAATAAGTGTTTATGGGAGGTTTGAATGAGAATAAGAGAGTTTGATATGGGATTTTATGTTACTATTACAATAAAAATATAAAAGTATTGTTGTACAACAACATACCCATAACTTATTCACCAAGGGCGAAGCTAAAAGAATTAGGGGAGAAGTTTGTAGTAGTGTAGGTGCTTTTACTTTATCTTTTTTTAGCATGTGGATAAGTTATAATCTCAATTTTTTTTATATGACGGTATTTATTATAATCATAGTGAACTCTTGTAAGTTTTTGAAAAAATATGAATATTTTATTATACCGAAATCATAATTTCAAATTTTTTGTCAAACTAAGAAGATACCATTCTAATTTTTTATTGAAACCATATTTCCTACACAATAAATTATTCAAATTTTATAAAAGACTTGCAGAATTTTCATTATAAATACCGTTTTATAAGAAAAAACAAAATTGGGGTCATAACTTTTTAATTGTAAAAAAATAGAGCAATGTCCTACAAATTGAGTAAAAAAGTCTACCTTATCAAAGATTTTCCCAAAACTAGGAGGGATAAAAATTTATAAAAAAAGATTTAATAATAAAAAATATATATTAAAAATCAAGAAAGAAAATTAAGGGGCGGCAACTGCCATGTGCCTCCTTGTAAGTGGGTCCACTAGTGTTGTGGATATATACCAAGGAAAAAAAAATAGCATACTATAGCCTACCAAGAATATTAAAGGAAATTTTGTTTTAAAAGAAAACCTTTTTCTTCTTCTTTTCACTATTTTGTCTATTTTTTTCACCTTTTCTCCTCTATATCCTAACATAGTGTGAGGATATGGAGGTGGTATAAAAGGATATAATAAAGTGATCAAATATAAAAACACAAATAATATTCAACCCAATCCCACCAATTAATTCTATGATCAGGTTGTAAAATAAAATTTGCTTCTTGGATTTTTTTTTCCAAGTTATTCTGATTTTTAGTTAGACAATTTAGTTAAATATGATGGAATAATGAGTGATTGGTTCACTGTTACAATTTTAAGTTTTTTAAAATTAAAATATAAATGAGCCCACATAATTTTTAATTGGTAGGTCATTTCTAAAACTGAATTCAAAACAATTTTTTGAAAATGAGTAACAATTACACATGCAAATAGAAAATAACAATTTCTCATTTTCTACAAATTCTCAAAATTTAGACTAAAATAAATAAGTCCCACACCTATTTAAAATACAATTTCACAAAACAATCAATAATTGCAAAAACTGAAATATTAATTTCAAATAGTTATTTTCAAATCAAATTTAAAATCCAAATATTTTGTTTTCAAATCATAAACCAATCACACCCTAGATTATTCATTAACCCTAGTTTATTTAATTATTTTTTAGGAGAACTCAAAAGATAAAATTGTAATAGTAATATGATAAAGTAAGTAGTATGTTAAATTATATATAAAAGCATACAAAGTAGCTGAAAAAAGCTTGAACAACCCTCACAAACCACAGTGAGATTATTTATAGTTTGACATAATATTTTTTAGTATTTACAATATTAGATTTTGAAGAAGATTGGCACAAGTTGTTTTTCTAGTACAACTTGGCAATCTTCGCAATCTCTACAATGAACTTGCCTTCTTTGAATCTCTGAGTATGATCATGAGCTGTTATGTACTTCCAGCCAAGTACCTCACCACAATTTCTGCAGTAAATATCAGCAATAGTGAACACACCAGTCATTAACTGCTTCTCTTCTTTAGGTCCCACAATGATGTTCATTGCATGAGAAAACAGATAAGCAGGCCCAGATTTTGCCTAAAAAAGTATGCACAACAAGATTAGATTTCAACTGGGTTTTGCAGATCTATGCATAGTTGACCAAAAAAAAGAAGATTACTTTTATGGTCAACGCTTCATAAACCAGATAATTATTGATATATGTTTCAACTTTTACCTTGTATTTTTTTGAAAGGAGATCATCACGGAGGGCAATAGGGTTTCTGCAATTTCTACAATTGTATAGAGGTTGACCTCTGAACTCTGCCATTGAAATCCAAAAGCTAGTTACAGTAGAATGAAGAAGATGTGTATATATATATATATGCTTATATAGACTATGATGACTATAATTAAGAGATTTATATGTAAAGAGATGAGAAACTTTCTTAGAATTCTTAAACGGCATGATAATGATATATATAGTTATAATTTAGGTTTTATTTATTTTTTTATCTGTTTTGTGTTGTTATTTGTTTTGTCCTATTACTTGTTTGAAGTTTGTATTTTGATAAATTCTTTTTTAAATCATATATTTTGTAAAATGATAAATTAAATATAACAATATAATTATTGGGCAAAATAAATTTATTTTTGTTTTAAATTGTTAGTTTTGTAAATTATTTATAATTTTAGCTCATAAAACTTTAACCAAAATCAAATTTTGAATTCTAAAATTATTTTACTAAATATAAAATCTAAAAATGCATTTGTCAAAATACACCGACATAAATAAATAATTAGACAAAAGAAAACATCCAATCGGCTATATGTCCTATAATTTATTATGAAATGGAGTGATTTGAAAATGGCAAAGGAGACAATGACAAAGGATGGATTAGGTAGTGAGACTAACGCATCAAGTCATATTTTATTCTGTTATACAATTTTTTATTTTTTATAGTTTTATCTTTTAATTTTCTATTATTTTGACATATATGTTTTCAAAATTTTAACAAAATAGTTAATCAAAGTATATTTTCATTTTACGGAATTAACAAGTACTCTGTAACCGAAATTCATCCCCGGACTGTAGTAAGAAATTAAGAAAAGGAATATATGTTATATTAATTATTTACTTTTGACTTTATAATAAGAAGAAATTATATTTTATATGAAATTTTTAATAAAGTTTGCAAAAATATAAAAAAGTTATTTTATAGTTTTTTCTAAATTTTTTTATTTTTATGAGTTTAATTTCTCATATTTTTATGTAAAAGATGTTTTATGTCATTATTTTACTCTTAATCAAATTTCTCATATTTAATTAGTTAGCAATTATGTTTATCATAATTTATTTATTTTTTTAATAAATATTCTCATATATATTAAGAAAAATACAATTCCTACCTTATAGTAATGATATTGCATACAAAATATGAACTAAAATATCACAAAGGACAAATTTTCACAATCAATAGAAGAGTTAACTCATTATGTTAAAAATATATGCTATGTCATTAATCTTTTGAAAAATATTTATGAGTAACTATTTTAAATATTTTAATTTGGTATATTTACATTATTTTTGACAATAACATCTAAGTCAGAAAAAATATTTTCCCTCACTCATTTGATACAGTTGTTGGTACTTGCTCATTAATTAATAACGAGCCCGACACATATTACTTTTCTATTCATCTACTTTTAAAAAAAAATTAAAATATATTTTAATGAGTATAAAATAATTTATATTTATTATTAATTATCTTATAAACTAAAAGTTTGATTTAAATAAAATTAAAATAAACCTAAAATATGAAGAAAAAAATAAGTAATTCAAATTTTAAAAACTAAATTATTAATCCAATATTGATTTAAAGAAGATAAACACACATCATCTTGATTTTAGCATGACAGTGCCTGAACTATAGGTGATTTAGAAATATTCATCTAAAATATAAAAATTATTTATCTAATTAATTAACATCTCAATCTCTCTCTATTTTGGAGCATATTGTAGATTTGTATCACATATAATCTTAATTAAATATAGGTCATTAATTTGTTTTATACTTTTTTAGTATTTTATAATCATACCCAAACCCTTTTTTAGAAGATATTATTCATTATATTGCCATATTGGCAATGCCATGTCAGTTTGTTTTTGTCAATAATTAGAAAAAAATATTTATATCTTTATATATATATATTTTATAAATGTGATATTAGTATAAATTGTTTGTTTTTGTTTGATTTAACAATTTTGTTTTTGTTTTTAGTACACCATTAATTTTAAAGTCATATAAATAAGGTAAAAAAATTAAAAAATAATAAAATTATCTTAATAAGATAAATAAATTGAAAAAATAATAATAAACAAGCCATAATAATTTCTCATCACATATTTTAAATTTTCATATTAAAGCATTTAAATTACTCTATCAATTATGCTTTAAAAACTATAACAAAAAAATATTTATGTGTTTAAATTTATTTTTTTTCTTTCTTTTATTAATTATTTATTTTGTTTATTCAAATATATATGTAATAGTGATATAAGACATAAATATACATATTTCTTATTTTGTTATTTAGTTTTTTAATAAAAAATTACTTTTTAATTGCTCCAACCATTGAACAATATATATTTATATAAAAAATTTGTTCGCTTTAATTTTTTTTAATTAAATAATAAAAATATGATCAAATAAACTTTTTAAATTCATATTTTTAATTTATAATTTGTTAATATTTATTATATTGAATATTTTTTCTAGAAAACTATTTAATTTTAAAATTAAAATTACCATATATAATATATAAATCAAAACATAAAAAATACTAAAATTTAAATTATTATAAACACTAAATTTAAAACTAATAAACAACATCAAGTAATTTACTTTAAAACTATAATGCATCATATTTTTATATGTAAAAAATGTGTATCTAACGGATTCTTGGTTTAACGGTTTTTTTAAATTAAAAATTATGATATTTGTTATTTTAAAACTATAGAAAATTTTTTGGCTTCATTTTTTTTAAATATGTTTGTGTCATTCTTTATAGTATATAACATTGTTTATTTATTTTAAAATTTAAATAATAATTAAAAAATATAATAATTTTTAAATAAAACTAAGCAAACGTGCATTGTATGTTGCTTATACCCAATATATGTATAAGGAATTAAATACATTTTGTAGTTAAGAATCAATTTTCTAAACCATATATAGTTTAGGGAGTTGTCGTGCTAAAAACACTTGTAATCCCATATTCAACAAGCAATATAAGTTCATTTTCGTGCTAAAATCTCTTGTAATCCCATATTCAACAAGCAATATGTTGTGTAAATCCCCACTTATATTGTTAACAATCATCACAGTTACAATATAAACTCTCTTGCTCGAAGGCTTACAAGATGAGTTACAGGAAAAGTTTCTCACATGTTGTCTTTTACAAAAACAGTTGCATGAAAATCAAAACAACTCAGACCCTAACAAACTTTTAACATAATTAAACAACCTCATCAAATACAAGCGAGAAGGAGGGGTTACCCTATATATACCTGATGCTAACACCTGTTGAGAGACCCAACTTCTTCAAGCAGTGCAGGAGTTCTCATGAGCAAGTTAGAGAGAGAGAGACATAGAAACAAAAGAGAGAGTTAGTGAGAGGTTTTGTAAGAAGAAAAGTGAGAGAAATTACAAAACAGAGAGAGTTTAAAGAAGATGATTACCTTGTCGATTCTTCTATGTCTTGAAACCCATTGCTGAAACTTTGTAACACCATCATTATAGTGAAGATCATAGCTCATCATCTGAGGAGCAGCTCAACGAGGATGTAACCCAAGTTTTGGGTGAACCTCGATAAAATTTATGATGTTTACTTTTCTTTTGATTATCTTTCATTTCTTTGTTTGTGTAAACCTAATTGATAGGACTAATTTATGGGTTTGAATGCGATTGGGTTTTGGGATTTTCTTTGTTTTTTGGTCTGCTAGGGTTTGATAGAATTTTGTGAGATCGATTTGAGTTTGAGACTTGTAAGATCTTTTGTTACTGAAGGGATCTAATACGGTGTCGTTTAAAGGTTTTGACTTGTACTCAAAAGCAGGGGTGTGAAAGGTCATAAAAGACCTTGATATTACTGATTTGGTGATTTGTTGGTGTAGGGATTATATAGTAATTTAACCTACAGTGGTATCAGAGCCAGGTTTTCGGCTAAGAAAATCAACAAACATTCATATCAGGGAGCAGGAGGACACACACAAGGCTGGAGGGAGTTAATCTAGTAGAACTTGATCAAGATCCTGAAGAAGTTCAAGAATAATTTGTGGACATACCACTAACTGAATCTACTGAAATTTCTAACACTTTTCTTGATTTTGATTCAAACAAAATGAGTAACATTAAAGTCGATATTGATAAGTGTGATGGCTTAGGTGATTACAAGATTTGGAAAAGGAAGATTAGATCACTGTTAGCCCAACATAAATTACTCAGAGTGTTAGAAGAACCTATCGAATGGCCAGAGAACACAACAAAAATTCAACAAGAAGAGTTCTTGGAGACTGCTATTGGGCTAATCATTTTCAACTTATCAGATGCAATTATAAGACTAGTGGACAAAGAAGAAACACCTGCAAAGATCTGGAAAAATCTGGAGGAACAATTCCAACAAAAATCTTTGACAAATAAGATTTTTCTTGAAGAGATGATCTTTGGTTATAAGATGAGCCACTCTAAGACTCTTGAAAAATCTAGATGAGTTCCTAAGAATGCACATCGAATTAGCAAACTCTGGAGAGAATAAAGCATTGAGTGATGAAAACCAAGCTATCATCGTACTCAATTCCCTGCCTGAATCCTATAGAGAGGTGAAAACTGCTATAAAGTATGGAAGAACAGAAATAACGTTGGAAGAAGTCATCTCAGCACTAAAGTCTAAAGACTTAGAGATGAAAACTGAAAAGCTGGGAAACTCTAATGGATAAATAAATCTAAGTCAAGGAAGATCAAACCATAAAAAGCCTTGGCACAACAGAGGAAGGAGTTTGAGTAAGGGACATCAAAAGGGCCATAACAACAATAGGGGAAGATCTAATTCTAAAGGGCCAGCAAATTCAAATGGCTGTTACAATTGTGGAAAACCTGGACATTTCAAGAAAGATAGCTATTTCTTGAAAAAGAATAACATAAATAAACACGAGGGATAGGGAGATTCTAATAAATTTTTATCACATTCTTCAAACAACAAACATGATTTTCAAAGTGCAAATTTGATCGATGGGTATGAAAGTGGTGAAGTCTATGTAGCCTCATCATCTTTTAAAGATGATTGGATACTAGACTCAGGATGTACTTTCCATATGATTAACAATAAACATTTGTTGTCTGATTTCAGGGACTCAACTAAAGGAAAGGTGATCCTAGGGAACAATCAATATTGCAATATAGAAGGCTCGGGTTCAGTGAGCTTCAAAATGTTTGATGGGATTGTTAGAACCCTAAGGGGTGTGAGGTATGTTCCTAATCTATCCCGAAACCTTATTTCAGTAAGTGTGCTTGATGATGTGAAGGTAGAAAGCAAAATCAAGGAAGGGCAAATGAAACTGTGCAAGGGATCTATGGTGATTATGAAGGGAGTTAAGAAAGAAGGCCTATACTATCTAATAGGTGAACCGATTGCAAAGAGTCACAATATAGTAACATAATCACCAGAAGACTCAAAAGCAACACTCTGGCACAGAAGGCTTGGCCATATTAGTGAAAGAGGGTTACAAATTGTGAGTGACCAACAACTATTGGGAAAGGACAAAGTCAGTAAAGTGGATTTTTGTGAGTATTGTGTACTTGGGAAACATCATAGGCTCAAATTTAAAACATGTACACACAAAACTAAAACTATACTAGAGTATATTCATTATGATTTATGGGGTCCAGAAAAAACTGCTACACATGGGGGTAATGTTTATTTCATGTCTATTGTAGATGAATTCTCTAGGAAAGTGTGGCTATTTTTGCTTATACATAAAAATGAGGCTTTTATCAAATTTAAACAGTGTAAAATACTAATAGAAAATCTAACTAACAAAAGGATAAAAACCCCAAGAACTGATAATGGCTTAGAACTTTGCAATACTGAATTTGACCTATATTGTAAAGAAAATGGGATCCAAAGACACAGAACAGTCAGATTAACACCACAACAAAATTGTGTGACTGAAAGAATGAATAGGACTATTTTAAATAAAGCTAGGTGCATGATGATACAATCTGGTTTATCACATGGTTTATGGGGGGAAGCAGTAATGACATCTGCTTATTTAATAAACAGATGTCCTTCAAGTTCCATTGAGTTCAAAACTCCAGAGGAAAGATGGTCGGGTAAACCACTTGATTTGTCTAACCTCAAAGTCTTTGGTTGTGCAGCTAATGTATACCAAAGCATTGGAAAATTAGAACCTAGAGCTATTAAATGAGTGTTCCTAGGTGTTATACCCAGATTTCGAGCCATAGTAAATATGACCTCGAAAGCTGAGTTCGCAACAAATGCTCTCGTGAGGATTAGTGATCTAGGGTTGTAAGTCGAGCCTGCAAAGTATGATGTATGATTTCGAATGCGGTGATCTCGAAATGACCCCGATCTCGAAAGGTAGCTCCGAAAACACCTTCATCTTCAGGAACTTCGGAGCATGGTTCTTGAGCTCGATATCCCATCTCGAAAGAAACGTTAGCTCGGGAGATGTCAGTGGCTCGCACAATGACATGAGACCAGAAATGCTGGAGACTTGAAGATACGCCATAACCACCTTGAGTATCTACAAGTGTAATAACCATGAGATGTAGTCCTCATTAATTGATGTAAATCCCCAAGAATTGTGGGATATTATTTAATACAGTTATACGCCCCCTGATCTTTGGGGGATGTTTCCTTTAATATCTGATTATTGGCATTTAAAGCCATTTATTTGTATTCACAAAAGAGTAACTACCCAAAATATGTGGGATAGTATTCTGCATCCTTCTCTATAAATAGAGAAGGCATGCACCATTGTAAGGGACCGAAATCCTAATTCTTGAGAGAAAACTCTGGAGAATTCTTGCTAAAGAATTGTTTAGAGAGAATCTTGAGATTAATAACAGAGACTCGTGGACTAGGCAGATTTAACTGCTGAACTACGTAAAAAACCGTGTTTGATTCGTTTGTTTATTTTTTGCCATTGTCTTAAATTGTTTACGTGCTCTATTCTTTTATCTGTTGACGAAAAACGGCGTCAACACTAGGATATCCCGACGGTGTTAAGGGATACAGAATTTGGCTGAGGGATAAGGGTAGATTTAAAACTATTATAAGCAGGGATTTAATTTTTCAAGAAAATGTATTTCTTTGTTTATCTAACACTAACCCTGCAGGTACACCATCTAGTACTAACCCTGCAGGAACCATAAGTTTAAACCCAAAAATTGTAGACCAAACAGAGGAACAAGAACATGATATAAATTAGGTGGAATCCACTATTCACCAACCTGAACCAGATCCAGTTCAGGTGGAACCGATCAATGAGGAAGTACAAAGAACTGAGCAACCAGAAGAACCCTAGCAAACTAAAAATCTAACAAACTACTAGCTGACCCGAGACAGAGAAAAGAGGGTTCCTAAACCAAATTTGAAATATAGCTTCAATATATGGAATGGAGATCTAGCCTAGCTAAATTTGAAATTACCTTTTTAGACTTTGTGTTTTATAAAACAGTTCAAATAGATTCCTAAATTCGATTTTAATGATAAAAAAAATTGAATATAATAACACATAACAATTATTTGCGATTTTATTTCAAATTTTTTTGATCAAAATCAAATTTAGGAGTCTATTTGAACTATTTTACAAAACACAAGGTCCAAAAAGTAATTTGTCAAAACACATGATCAAAACATGCAATGAAACAAAACATCCGGTGTCCAAGATTTTCAACATGGTCATTGGAATTTTGTATATAATATTGAGGGTGTTGAGAATAGCTGGAAGCTATTTTGCAAAAAAAAATTATCAAAACTAGACTATCACCGAGAATAATTAAAAAAAAAAAAGAAGAAGAAGGGAATTTTCCCAAAACACCCCTAATTAAAATATGTTCCCTCTAACTCTTAGATATATGTACTAATTGTGATTAAACCGGTTAACAATTGTAAAATCAAAATAAATATGAATATAAAATTATTTCTAGAAAATAAGGTTTATTAAGTTGATTTTGCTTTACGCTTGCACTTCCTTTGATTTGGGTATTTTACTTTTGTTTTTTTTTTTCCTTTCAACTTCTCAAACAGGGAATCCATTTCTCGCTCCCTGCAATTTTCATAGTTCGAGTAGCTTCAAGCTTCAGCGCATGGCCGACTCTTACTGGAGGTACAGTGATCCGCGCCAGCCGCCTTCTTCCGCCATCCCCGGCAAGCGCTCTCGCCCCGACTACGGTACCTCAAATTATTCTCATACTGCCCAGCTCCTCTTATGGGAGTTTATAATTTGTGTTTTCCTGTATTATTAGGGTTTCAAGATTTGATATTTCTTTGTTTAGCGGAGAAAAAATTATTAGGGAGACGAAATTAGATTTATTAATTAGTGAATAAGTATGCATTTCTTTAGTGTAAAATTTAGCTAGACAGAATATGTTGATGTCGTTGTTGACTTTGTTAGAATTGTAGAAATGGATGATATCATTTTGTAAATTATGAACAAGTGTTCTTTATAATTTTTTTTCTTTGATCTAAATTCATTCATTACATCGATATACGTTTAAGTACAGTAAATGTGTATATGTATATATATGTATATGTTTTTATGAAACTAAAATCTAGTTTTTTTTTTTCAATTGTGATGTAAATTTTTATCAATTCAATTCTTTTTTATGTGATATACTATTTTATTTTCTTTGTATTCAAATACTTTGTCTATTTATGAACTTTTAGTTCGGGTATAGTGATTTTGTAGTGTTGTCATATAAGTTTAATAGTGTTAACATAGGGTGGGTAAGTGATGTGGGATTAAAGTCCCAGTTAGTGTGTACATATATGTGTGAGTTTTGAGTTGATGGTTTTTATACTTTTGCCGTTTTTTTTTTATTTCATTTCCCTCTTGAGCTAATGTGCTTTCCTGCATAGTGCATACTACTATTGTTTGCTAATTTATTTATGTTTATTACTTTCTTTTTGTGGTTTGCTAATTTTAGTATTCTCCTACTTTTGTAGATGGGCTGAGCAGTCATGATCTCCCTAACTATTTTCCCCGTGAAGATGATAGAGGAACAATTCGTGTTAGAGATACTGAGTCTATTAATGCTTCATATGATCGTTATTTGCGCAGCACGGTACATTAATTTTAATTTTTTATGAGTCTAGATACTCACTCTATGTTTATAAATATGTACAGATTGTTAAGGAATAAGGATTAACAAATTCTTTGTTTCAGCAAGTTGCCTCTTATGGCGGGGGACAGCCCACTAGACTTATGAGTGGTGGAATACCCAACCGCACAGTTGACGATCCACGTCTTATGGGTGTTGGGGGCGTTGACCCTGGGGCAACTATAAAAGATAGGAGTCTTGGATATGGAGGTGGAAGACCTGAGGTTCCTCTTCCTCCTGATGCTTCTAGTACTCTATTTGTAGAGGGTTTACCAGCCAACTGCACACGGCGTGAAGTAGCTCGTATCCTTTAATAGTGTATCAATGTTTTTATCTGATTTTTCTTGGCAGCCCTTTGGCTTCCAATTTAAAAAAAAAATCTCTTCAATTTAGTCCCTTGACTTTTGTTCAAAGATATATTTCGTCCGTTTGTAGGCTACAAAGAAGTGAGACTTGTAAGCAAGGAATCAAGACATGTAAGTTTACCTTCTGTTCCTTTTAGTGCAGAGTTAATTTAGTGTTTTTATATTAAAATATATGTATAAATATATATCTAGTTGTTAATTTTCTTTTTGTTCCATTTTTACTGTTATTTTGTTATTGATAGTGGTAGGTTGATTGATAGTTGAATTGTGCAGCCCGGAGGAGACCCACTTGTCCTTTGTTTTGTTGATTTTGTGAGTCCAGCCCATGCAGCTACTGCTATGGATGCCTTACAAGGTGAGCTTATAAATTCCTCTGCAGATCTTTGGGATCTGTGTAATGCCAAAATGTGTAAGTTGTTAGGAATAGTAACTTGCTTTATAGAGTATGTGGTACTTGGTTTTGCAATAATGAAGGAACCTTTTCATATACTGAAAACAACTATTGAAGCAGATATTTCTGTTAGGCAGTTGGTGCATATATGTTAAAATGAGTAAAGAAGATTCATAAAGGGTTCATTGCATTACATCCAATGCCTCCATAAGTATAGATTAATGACATGAATGTGATTTTTGAACCACCTTTATCCGGTAATAAGTGAAGCACATCAAATTGCGGATACCCATGCTGGTTTTTCGCCTGATTTGATGCAAGTTGTGGGGTTAGCAAAATCTGCGAAAGATTACTTGCCTTTTTGTGTCGATTTAGATGTCGATGACAAGCTAACTCTAATTGGTTACGTGAGGGCTCGATGAGTTTTAGAGTAGCTTAGTTAAATTGGCAAGCACGATAAGCTTTTTGGATAGGGACAACAGTACTATGTCGCTTAAAAGATTTCGGCCATCATCTATGTCAGGCTCAATCCCTTACCTTTCTTTCAGAAAGTTGTTACTTTCAATTCACAGGCAAGGCCACAATTTCACCCTATGCATTAGGGTATGATGAATCCTGGTAATCTTTACACTTGCAAAGATGGGACTTTAGAGGCCTGTTCCTCGTCTTTGCTAATGAGTGATGATTCTACATATTCATTTTTAAGTTTCTCTTAAAATTTATATTCAATATTTCGACTATTTAACCTTATACACGTCTTGATCTGCCTGATTCACCGTTGAAAACAGTGGCTAGTTGTAGTTACAGCGTAAATTGGTCGAGCTCGATTTTGCAGGTTATAAATTTGATGAGCATGACCGCGATTCGGTCAATTTAAGATTGCAATTTGCTCGCTATCCTGGTGCGAGGTCAGGTGGCGGGCATCGAGGAAAGCGTTGAACTTGAACTTACGCGATTTTGCAGGTGATTTAACAAAATCTTTTGATCTGCTGGACCGTTTTATGATTATTATTTATGACCGTTGAACCAGGACGAAACAACGAATTTCTATGTCACCGACACACGCTAAATCACAAAACGACTCTTCTATGTAATGTAGGAATTGCTGGGTTTGGAATTGTTGTGATAGTGAGGCGAAAACGACACTTGCGGTCTCGTGATTGTGTTAGTTAGGAATCGTCAATATTCGTGTGTTTGATATTTAAAGTGGCCTTATTCTAGAGATTGTGTCAGTCACAGATGCGAACTATAATATCTATTAATTTCAGACTGCCTGCATATTTATCTTTATAACAAGTTTCTTGCTCTCTTCATTTTTGTTGCCCCTCATTAGTTTTTTTTATCTCTATAGCGTCCACTGTTTTCATCTATACTCATTAAGTCTATAGGATTAAATAACATAACACGGTTATGTTTGTGGCATCATTCTGCATTTCTCAAGAGAAAATATGCTGTAATTTTTGAGTCGTGGTACGTATCTTTTTTGTTTTGTTTTTGAAACTAGGTTCTCTGCCCAACTTTACAGTATTTAGGGACCAGAAAACTATAGCCATTGTTATGAATCGAAACCAGGTTCTCTGCCTAACTTTACAGTACTTAGGGACCAGAAACCTATAGCCATTGTTATGAATCGAAACCAGGCTCTCTGCCTAACTTTACAGTATTTAGGGACCAGAAAACTATAGTCATTGTTATGTAGGTTTTCAGAAGGGGTTCGAATTTTAAATTTTGTGAAAACAAACATGTTTGACCA
Source organism: Humulus lupulus (assembly GCF_963169125.1). Classification (NCBI taxonomy): domain Eukaryota; kingdom Viridiplantae; phylum Streptophyta; class Magnoliopsida; order Rosales; family Cannabaceae; genus Humulus; species Humulus lupulus. Next base: position 11,658,666 of record NC_084797.1, on the reverse strand, counting down.
TTTGGTACCAGCTTTCATTGGAACAACCTTCTTTGCTAGAACTTTCATTGTCTATGTAAGCAAAAGGATGACATGACCCGAGTGGATAGTGATAATCCTTCACTTACAATGTAGTTTTTCCGAGTTTGGCAGATTCTTATGAGAGGCTGAGCCACCTACCTTATCAATGGTGGGGTGTTTGGTAGGCAAAGGAGTGGTAGGAAAATTATAAGCAGGCAAGTTCAACTTTGGGTTTGGGATGTGCGTTTTCAGGTGGAAGAGTGGGTTTTTGAACTGGTTGCTGTGTGTGCTAGGTTTCAGAAAAATCTTACCATCTTTGTTAGGTTTTATCATGGTTGTGTACTTTGCATGTAGTCAAGGATCGATTGAAGTTTTGAATCCCTTTATCTCCATCTAGTTTTTCTTTAATTACTTCCACTCACTGGGTTTGTATGGTGTTTAAATCAAAGCTATTAGTGTGTCTAATTTAGGAACTGTTTCTTTTACTAAATTTTCAAATGCTTTTAACTTATGCCATGCATTGAAATGTCGCCACGATATTGTCCGAATCAATACACACACAGCGTAGGTGTTACTTGTGTAATATTTGTGTTATTCTACTTCTATTCGAGTAAACAGAGCTGCCCAGGTAAAACCTTCAGCAACGACAAACATCATAAAAAACGACAATTTGTATTAGGAAACCATTGTTTTTACAAACGACAAAATCTTGATAAGCGAACGCCAACAGCATACAAAATGACCATTTAAATATGCATTAATATGAAGGGGAAAGTGGAGAGATATCGAGAGTGAAGCCACACTAACAACACAACAAAACTAATCACTCAAACAAAGGGAAGTACACATACAAAAAAACCATTATATGGGCAGTCATGCAGTTTGTTCTAGTGTCATGCATACTCAGCTGCACGATAAATCCAAACCCTAAAGACGGCACCATCGACCATGCGAATCATCTCAAACACACAAACATCTCCCTTCTTCAACCCTTGACTCGATGAGAACGAACTCCACCCTTGGCCTAGTCTCTTCACCAATGCACGATCTTGGTGTACGTAATAGCACCTAACAGCCCAAATATTTCTCTCATCATTGCTAGCCTGCAGTTGAACTCTCTCTGGACAAAATTTCATGTGCCTTCTTACAAATTCTGCAGGCACCTCCTAATCAAAAATCAAAACCAAAACCACAACTTGAGAAATGTCATGCATTTATATATATATATATATATATATATATATGTCTGGAACATATAGAGGCCACACGTACCATATTACGTTTCACGACAACCAGAAAAGAAGGATTGTGTAGTTTTGATGCATAGGCAGCTTGAACTGCCTTCTTAGTTCTCTTGGACACGACTGTTCTTCCCTTACTATAAATAAAGCTTCTTGGAACAATCATTTCATTTTCAGCTTCACCAACTTCTTGTTTTATATGAGACTTTTTCTTCTTATTATTAATGTTTATTTCCTCCTCTTCATCTTCATCATCCTCATCCTCATCCTCTTTTTTTATAAAGCTTACATTCCTTGTTTGGAAGTGTTTGAAACTGTGGTCCTTGGATTTGGAATCAACACTTCTTCTGGCGCTCTTTCTAGGCTGATTTTGACTATTAAAGCCTCTTCTTTTAACTGAACCACAAACATAATCATCGTCGTCTTCATCATCATCATCATCATCTTCTTCTTCTTTTTCTTCTTCTTCTTCTTCTTCTTCTTCATCATCATCAACATCAACAGCAAATGGATAATCAATCTCCGAACCCAGGGCATCACATATGCGAACAGAAAACATTGAGTTCCCTTGATACGTGAATTGCAAAATGGAGTGTAAGTGAATGGAATAATATTTCATAAAATCATCCATACCATCTTTAAACCAAATATTCTTATTATTAGTCTGATCCTCCTCCTTCTTCCCATTTTTCACTACTCTTACTTGCCATGCTCGACTGCCATTGCCATGAGGCACGGTGAAGGTACTCAACTCAGATAGTTCTTCACCAAATAACTTTACACATTTTTTTGGGATCCTCTGAATGATTAAGGCACCATATATTAGATAGTCCAAAAAAAAAAAATATTAATGTTGCTTACAAGCCTTCTAAAAAAAATCAAAACCAAACACCAAAAGAATAAATGTAAATTTTTATTGGATTGTATTATATGTCATATACGATCCATTTATCATCTCCAACAATAATAACCAGAACACAATAGTTATGTTATATTATTAAAGAAGAATATAGTTTCTTCATCTAAGTTTAGAACAAAAAAACAATGAAGAAGAAGAATAAGATTTACCAGCTTATGTTCTACAATGGCGGTTTCATCCACTACCAGGGCGAAAAGTGGCCGGAGTTTGGCCGGAGAATACGAGAACGGAGGAAGATTTCTGCTTGCTGGTGTGGACTTTTTCTGGATGGGCGCCATTGAAGCAGAAAAGTGGCCGGAGTTACAAGTTGTTGTGTTTGTGTTTTATATATTTATAAATAGTACTACTCGTACTACACTACTGTTCTAGTAATTTTAGTAATTAATAGAGTTTCAAGCTATTCACTCGATCGATATACGAAAACTGGAAAAAAATATATGGTGATATGATGTGTTACTTGATTCACACGATATACGAAATGAGCATGATAAGATGTTTCTCACTAGTAGTGCCAGAGCTTCACTAGCTAAGCTATGATTCAATTGATCATAATTTTTATTCCAAGTCGTGTACTTTTTATATTAATAAAATCAAAAATAAAAACACACACAGAAAGTAGAATTGGATCGTTTCAGACTTCCGGTCTAGAAATTTCTTAACTGCAGGGGTTCAATTCAGTAATGATGTATTTAAAGAATGAGACTTTTGGTTTTTTTATTTTGGCAGGAAACTTTTGGTGTTTGTGTTTGTTAGATAATTGCTCTCTTCGAGACAGAGCTAATCTCCAAACTTGCTCAAAGCAATTTTCATTCACAGCATAAGCCAAAAATAGAGTCATCCAAGAAAGCTTATAAAATCTCATTACAATTCTCAATAACAAATTCGGTTACTCCTACTCAGCTTACTTTCTCTCCCTTCATCGAGCCCATAGCAGAACAAAGTCTCTCAACCAGCTTGGCTTGATCCTTTTCCTTTTGCAGCTTGTTCCCTCCTTTTCAGCTCGGTCGATCTCACTGTTCACCTTCTCTTTCGAGCCTTCTGTGATGTGTTGAGCTGATGCTTCTTCCCATTCTTTTACTTGCTGTATAATGGCTTCTGGGTCCAATTGTATTGGGCTGATTGTTTGTGGGCTGCCAACTTGGGCTTTGCTATCACTGCTTCCCTCTCCGAACACGACCTTGTCCTCAAGGTCGACAAGATTGTACATCCGTATGAAAGCGTCAAAATCTTCCCATGTTGCATCTTCAGGAGAACTGAGAGTCCATTGAACGAGTACTTGACGAGTCGTACCAGTAGCTGTTTGATGAATTCTGGTAGCGAGAATGGCTAGCGGCGTCAGAATCGGTTTGTTAGCCAGGCTGAACTCAGGCAACGGATAGCACGGTAACTGTTGTGGTCCCCGAAATGGTTTGAGCAGTGATACGTGAAAGGTGGGATGGATACGGCTGCCTTGGGGAAGTTTCAATGTATATGCGACGGGGCCGGCATGTCCAATAACTTCAAACGGGCCAAAATATCGACGACTAAGCTTGAAGTTGTTGCGGTGTGCTACTGTGGATTGCCGGTAAGGTTGGAGTTTAACCAAGACCAATTCGCCAATCTGGAAGGAGATATCTTTGCGCTTTTTGTTAGCCTGTTGGCGCATTCTGTTTTGAGCCCTGAGCAAGTTGTCTTTGAGATGCTGTAAGATGTCGTCCCTTGTCAGCAAGTCTTCCTCTACCGCCTGAACAGTTGTGGAACCTCTGATATACGTTGGAATGGATGGAGGTGTTCGGCCATATACCGCCTGAAAGGGAGTCATTGCAATAGCGGAGTGGTGGCTCGTGTTATAATGATACTCTGCCCAACACAAAAACTTGCTCCATTGTTTGGGATTCTCAGCAGTGAAGGCTCGAAGATATTGCTCCAAATAGCGGTTCGTAACTTCCGTTTGACCATCCGTTTGGGGGTGGTAAGCTGAGCTCATTTTTAACTTAGTGCCCATAAGCTCAAATAACTTCTTCCAAAATGCACTAGTAAACACCGGATCTCTGTCACTCACTATAGTTCGCGGCAACCCATGGAGCTTAATGACCATATTGCTGAATAAATCTGCCACTTTTGTGGCTGAGTATTGACGGGGCAGGGCACCAAAGTGTGCATATTTCGTGAAACGATCAATCACTACCAAGATGTTTGTGACGCCATTAGAGGTAGGGAGGCCTACAATGAAATCCATAGCTAAGTCCTCCCAAACTCTCTCCGGAATTTCCAGCGGTTGAAGAAGACCATATGGTACAGAAGTTGAATGTTTCACTGTTCGGCAAATAGTGCAAGTTGCCACAAATTGCTTAACATCAGATCGCATCCCATGCCAAAAGAAATTTGCTCCTAAGCGCAAGAAGGTGCGCTCAATGCCCGCATGGCCTCCCATTGGTGTAGCGTGGAACTCGTGAAGCAGTTTCTGTTTCAGATTAGAGTGGGCACTAATAAAAAGTTTCTGGCAGTAGTACATGAGGCCATCTCTCTGAGAATACACAGTGGCGTCGAGCTGTCCCTGCTGCAATTGAGTGTGAAGAAGCCTCAAATCTGGGCATGTAATGTTCTCTTGCCGTAATTCCTCTAGAAAATCATAACAACCAGCACTATGACCAATCAACAATGATGAAGAGGGTGTCTCACTCTTTCGGGAAAGGGCATCAGCCGCAGAATTTAATGTACCTGCTTTGTATTCAATGGTAAAATGAAAACCCAGCAGCTTACGAATGAACTGTTGTTGTTCCGGTGTTTGAATTACTTGTGTTAAGAGCTCCCGTAAACTTCTGTGATCTGTCCTGATAATGAAATGGCGGCCTAACAAATACTGTCGCCATTTGTTTACTGCTTCAACTATCGCACGCATCTCCCTTAGATAAGCCGACGAGCCCATGAAACGGGGTCCCAATTTCTTGCTGAAATAAGCCAATGGGTGGCCGTCCTGCATTAAAACAGCTCCAATGCCGACGTTAGATGCATCTGTTTCAACTATAAAATCTTTAGAAAAATCGGGCAACTTGAGTACGGGTGTCTCGGTCATTGCTTTCTTGAGATGAGCAAAGGCAGTAGCAGCTTCGGCAGTCCACCTAAAATTGTCTCGCTTCAGTAAGTCAGTCAGAGGAGCTGCTATTGTTGCATAATGAGATACAAAGTGGCGGTAATATCCTGTAAGACCCAAGAATCCACGTAGTTGTTTCAGAGAGGTAGGCACGGGCCATTCGTTCATGGCTGTAGTCTTTGATGGATCAGCTTGTACACCGTTTGAAGACACCAGGTGGCCCAAATATTCGACTCTTTGCTGGAAGAAGTTGCATTTACTGGCTTTAGCGAAAAATTTAGTATCCTGGAGCACTCGGAGGACTATGGCCAGATGTTGAGCGTGGTCGGCCTCATTGCTGCTGTACACAAGAATATCATAAAAAAAAATAGTAACAAAATGTCGAAGATAGGGTCTGAAAACCTGGTTCATAGCTGCTTGGAATGTCGACGGGGCATTGGTTAGCCCAAAAGGCATCACAACAAATTCGTAATGGCCTTGGTGCGTCCTGAAAGCTGTCTTGTGAATGTCCCTGCGATCCATTCGTATTTGATGATAGCCAGCCCTTAGATCTAACTTGGAGAAGACGGTAGCACCACCCAGTTCGTCGAGTAGTTCGTTGATCGTGGGAATGGGGAAACGGTCTTTAATGGTGAGACCATTCAGCGCTCTATAATCCACGCAAAATCGCCATGACCCGTCTTTCTTTTTTACTAAGAGCACAGGTGACGAATAGGGGCTAGTACTTGGGCGAATAAAGCCAACGTCCTGCATCTCTTGCACCAGTTTTTCAATAACGTCCTTTTGAAAATAGGGGTACCGATACGGTCTCACGTTGACAGGTGCCGAGCCTGGCTGGAGAAAAATGCGGTGATCCACCGAACGAAAAGGAGGCAGCTGATTCGGTGTAGCAAAAACTGATGCAAACTGAGACAATAATCCCCGACCCTGTGGCGGAAAATGGGCTTCCAGAGCTGCCAGATCAGTAGTGTCACTCTCCTTAGTGTCCTCCGCTGTTTCGAGTCTAAATAAACCCCGAACTTCTCCTTCGCGCAGTAAGGTAGTGAGCTGTGTATAAGTGAGATGGTGCCCAGAAATTTGAGTGGAACCCGATAGCTTAATAACGTTTCCCTGCCAGGTAAATTCCATGGTTAACGCCTTGTGGTCGTGAATGCACGGTCCCAAAGTTTGAAGCCATTGCATACCCAAAACGACGTCCAAGCCACAGATCGGAAGAACATACAGATCTACTATGAAACGGTGCCTTTGTAACCACAACTCGACCTCCTTGCACAGTTTGTAACACAGTAAAAAATTTCCATTACCCATGTATACTTTGAAACGTTTCGTCTCCTCCCAAGGCAAATTGAGCTGAGTAGCCAATGATTCTTGAATAAAATTATTATTGCTACCGGTGTCGACTAATACTTCGAGTGATTCATTGCCATGTTTCGCCGTTATGCGAAAAATTCTCGGGTTCAATGAGTTAGAGAGCGAATTGAGACTTACTTCTTCTTCCGGACTATCAAATTCGTGTTCCTCCTCTTCAGCCCCCATGGATGTATCTTCCTCATCATGAACGCACATAATCAACATTTTATTCTTGCATTTATGACCATAATGAAATTTCTCTTCGCATGTATAGCATAATCCTTTCTCCCGACGTTCCTTCATTTCACTGGGGGATAATTTTTTTATTGGCAGAGAGATTGTATTGGGTGGTTTACCCAATGGTTGGAGTGGAGGCGATGGGAGACCCGTGCTCGGCTTGTATGTGGTAGGAGAAGTTGACTGTGAAATGGGCTGTGTGTAACTTGGTTTCGAGATCCACCCGGTTCTATTATGGTCCCTTGGTCGTGCGAACAGGTCTTCATTGCGATCCTCGAATAATTGGGCTTTGGCCATAGCATCGGCCAAGTTCGCAGGAGGCGCCATCAATAACTCACGTCGGATGTCTAACTTCAGTCCCCAAATGAAGAAGTTCAGGAACATGGAGTCTGCCACTCCCGTGATGCGAGGCATAAGCAGTTCAAATTCTTCTCTGTACTCCGAGACCTTCCCCGTCTGTGTGAGTTTCGAAATACGACCCAATGGATCGTCGTAAATGGAAGTACCAAAGCGAAGCTGTAATTCCCGTAAGAACGATTCCCAATCAGAAATCGATCCACCTTTTTCCATCCATTGAAACCAGCTTGATGGAGGTCCGTCTAAGTGAAACGGAACAACCGCCAATCGTATGCCATCATCCACTTGGTGAAGATCAAAAAACTTATTGATCTTATAAATCCAGCCGTCCACATTCTGTCCGTCAAAGCGAGGCACCTTAACTCGCAAGGTTTTGAGTATTGAGTTGATGTCTCGGCAATCTGTTTCAGTATCGGAACGTCGGCTCCGTTCCCGAACTGAGTCTCTGCTCCCACTAGCTTCACCCACTTGGTTCACCGGCGATGGCTGAGAATTCTGGTTGAAGCGTTCGTCAATCATCATCTTGATAGTCTCCATCTGGGATTCCGATCGCTGTTCCCACTTGAGGTCCAACGCCTGTTACAATGCGGCAATCTCCTCGTTCTTCATTCTGGAAAAAAAAGAGGGTCAATGAAAGCACCAATGTTAGATAATTGCTCTCTTCGAGACAGAGCTAATCTCCAAACTTGCTCAAAGCAATTTTCATTCACAGCATAAGCCAAAAATAGAGTCATCCAAGAAAGCTTAAAAAATCTCATTACAATTCTCAATAACAAATTCGGTTACTCCTACTCAGCTTACTTTCTCTCCCTTCATCGAGCCCATAGCAGAACAAAGTCTCTCAACCAGCTTGGCTTGATCCTTTTCCTTTTGCAGCTTGTTTCCTCCTTTTCAGCTCGGTCGATCTCACTGTTCACCTTCTCTTTCGAGCCTTCTGTGATGTGTTGAGCCGATGCTTCTTCCCATTCTTTTACTTGCTGTATAATGGCTTCTGGGTCCAATTGTATTGGGCTGATTGTTTGTGGGCTGCCAACTTGGGCTTTGCTATCAGTGTTATCATTATTCTGCATTTATCAAGAGAAACCATGTTATTTTTTGAGTCTTGGTACGTATTTTTTAAAAAAAAAAGAAAAGAAAAAACTAGTTCTATGTAGGTTTTCAGATGGGATTGGAAAAATGCTGTCCCAAGTATAATATGTTAACATGTGGCAAAAAAATTAATTAAAAAAGCTTATCAAAAATTTGGTAACGAACGTTTATGTTGTTTGATCTCTATCTTTCTCTCTGTGCTTTGCCCCATAAATGTTTGATATTCCACTTAGAAAGTTGAATCGGCAACGTTTGAGCTTCCACTCATTAAACCGGAACTCCAACAATTAATACCTTTCAATGCTACGTAGATTCTCATCGAAGGTGCTCCACTGTTGTTGTAGAGTATATTTTAAACTTTTATCTGAATTGGATAGCAGTTGAAAGTATCATTATCCACCGATTAAGCTGTTATTTTTCTAACAAAAAATGAAAGCGGACAACTTATCTCTACCCTTCCTCAAAAATGTTGAAGATACACACTTTAATTATCTATACATGTTATAGTTTAAATAGGGGCACACAGATTGGATTTTCGAGTTTCAGGTGCATCTGGTTTGAGTTTCGGGTGGAGAAAAGTGCTACCGAATCCGATCCGAAATTTTATGGTTTTGGTTCGATTCCAGGTTTCAGGTTTGGTCGGGTCGGGTTTCGGGTTGAGCTGGGCCATTTGGACTTTGGGTCGAAAAGTCTAATTTTTCAAATATACAATTTTTTCAAAAATACAATTTTTTTTATACTTTCTAAATTTAAAGTTTGTTTTTACAATTTGATTTAAAAAAAAAGGCTGTCGCGCGTGAGTGTGAGAGGGAAAGAAAGAAAGTGTTTATTTTTTAGGGTTTGAATTCAATTTTTTTTAAAATTAGATTCGATCGGGTTAAGGTCTAACCCAAACCCATGCATGCTAAACTTTAGAAGCCGTTCCGACACATGTCGGGTTCAGATCGGATTAGACCCGAAATGAACGGGTTTTCCAAAAAATAAGATTCTCGGGATTCGGGTCAGGTGAGTTTTGCGGGTCAAATGTTCACCCCTAGTTTAAATGGTCTCCTTCTTTCTAAAAAAAAGAAAAAAAACTCTATAATGCATTAGTCATATAATATAATATTTAAATATATACTATATGTCTGCTTTAATACATACATATTTCAACACATATATATACATATATATATATATATATATTATTCTATCTCTTTTTCTAATTCCAGTAGCAACTCTTAATGTATTAAGTGGCTATGAATGTTATGAAGTCATCAATTATATATATATATATATATAAACATCTTCTCCATTTTTCTTTTATAATAACTTTCAATGTATTAACCATGTGTTTTTTTTTTGAAGTTTTTAAGTGCATATCAAGTCAACTTCATTAAAGCAGTCTTTTACTTTCACTAAAATTACTTGGATTCGCTAATTTGACATTCCAAATTATTGGTTTTGATTTAGGAAGTAAATTGTTTATACTACTTTAGTCTTGACTGTGATTGGATCAGACACATGCATCATGGCAACATGGTTCGGTCTACTACCAACATCAAAGGGAATGAAGAAAAAATTAAGAAAAATGGTACAAAACCAATAGAAAAAGCAACATCGAGAGCACAAAGCGAAGCCTAAACTCCCTCTCCCTTAGATCCCTTTACCGCGTGCTACTCTTCTTCTTCTTCTTTCACAAATTTAGCTACATGAGAATATATTAACGACAACTAAAGACATAGAAGGCTTTGATGATCACAGATAAAACCTTTTCAAAACTTGAAGAGATATAAGCACTCTTTGTTGCCGGCTAAAATGTTTGGCTGGAGTGGACAATGATAATCCTTCCCTTTGAGCTCCTTTATTATACAAATATTACACACAGTGATGTGGCAATTTAGCCAAGCCAATCACATTTATTAAAACTAGGACCCACTATTTTAAAAAGCAGTGACACGTCACTGTATGTAATATTTTGGTGTATATTTTAGATACACATATCATTACTCTTTAAAATTATAGCTCAAAATTGATAAAATGCACCTCCATCAAATTTTAGCTTAGTACATTATTCATTATTTTCTATAGACAACTATTTATTTTTTATAAACATTTTTTTTTTTAACTTTTCTATATTTACATATATGTTTGATACTATAAATATGTTATCAGTTTTTGGTAATTTTTTAAAATTTTATATAAATGTTTCTGTGTATTTATATATATTATTTTTTATATTTTGTTATAGTTATTATATTGAGAATTATTTTTAAATATTGAATTATTTTATATTTTAGTTTATTTCTTTTTGGAATAATTTTAAAAAAAAGTATAATTATATGTTGATATTGTTATCCAAAAAACAGGTATGGGTGACATGGCAAGCATTTTTAACACATGGCTGACACCTGGCGGAAGTCCTGTTCGACCATCGACCAGAGAGATTCCCATGGCGTAACATTTGAACTTTATATACGACCAGCTTGGTCGTATACTCGATATATTTGGAGAAAATCTTGTGCAGTTATGATTACATCCAAGATTGTCTCCCATGATTTACTGAATATTCGACTAATTAGGAAAGAATATCTGTAACTGATTCATGTAACCTTCATTGAGCCTATAAACAAAGAGAAATAGCTCAAGGAAGGGAATTTTTAGCTGATTTTGAGTTGATACTTTACAAGAGAATTAGAGCTATCATTGTATTAGTCACCTCTCTAAGGTTTGTGAAACTCGGAGAACCCTAGTTCTTTGATCACTTCTTTGAGATTCTATATTAATAATAGCTGAAGTGGACGTAGGTCATTACCAATTCTTGGGGCCGAACCACTATAATATCGTTGTGTTATTTATTGTTTTTCCATTAGATCTGCTTTAATTCTATTCGTCATATCAAATATCCGACTCCGTGTTAGTTGGCCAAAACTAGGGTCAATATTCTGGTGCTTTCATTGAGAGTCAAACTCAAGATCGTTGAAGCATTAATGGTAAAATCAACAAAGAAGATTGGGCAGGCGGCTGGCGCTGCACCATCTCAACCTCCTCCTCCCCTGAACGTGGCTGAAAATGAGCCACATCTGGAGTTTGATGAAGAGGAACTGGATTCCGAGACGTTGAGAAATACCCTGGGGATATTGCAAGATGAACTGGCCAACCTGAGGGCCAGTCAAGAAAGTGTTGTGGAGATTATGGCGCAGCAGTAGCAAGAGATAGAGCGACAGCGCCAGGAGCTAAGTGAAAGACAGGCGGAGATGGACCGTCGTCAGAGGGAGGCCATGGCAACCCTCGAAGCAGCCCTACAGTTGGCTAGGAATCAGGCTGCACCTGCCTCACAGCCTGATCAACCCTCAAATGGGCCACCCCAAAGGGGTCCCAATCCTAGCCCCCCAATCCAGTCGACGAGCCCTTAAAGGCCCGAGCAACCACCAATGCCTCAGGATGATGTCCCACTAAGGGACCCTGAGATGCAGCCTCTATCCCAGGCTGGTCGTGGCAATCCCTCACAGCCAAGGCAGAATACGGCCGGGCAGCAGCCCCGTAGTCCTAGACGCCATAGGGGTGAAGAGCCGAACCCACCGAGCAGGGGGCAGCGTCCTTCTGGCAACAGAAGGAACTCAGAGATAAGCTATGCGGTCCGGGCCCCCCCACGACATGATAATGCACAAGGACCTACCGACCAACGCAGGCCACCCTCTAACGCTCGGGAAGTTCCAGCCCGAGGAGGCAACCGAGGGGACAGTCGGTCCCACCATAGCCAATCGAGGTTTAGAGACGGTCATGGCTACAATGAGGCCGACTCAGGTAGGAGGAATGCTAGAAAGAAAAATGAAGAGAGAGGTGGAAGTAGAAGCCCACCACCTAGAGAAGATCAACAAGAGAGACGTAACGCTGGGGGGCAGCCCAGGCAAAACAATGTCTTTGACCGGCTCGGAGCAAGCGAGCAGCGGCGAAGAGACGAAGACTTAAGGGACGTACTAAATGACCGCCGGGAACGGCACGATGAGTACATCCCCCCAGCAGTAGAGGCCCCAGCGATTCCTGAAGCCGTGCAGGCCCAGACAGACGCCCTGAACCAGGCAGTACAACAGTTGGTCGGGGGAAGGACGTCTCACATCGAGTACGATAGGAGAAGAGGCACTCCTTTCGTTCAAAGGATAGCTGTGGCAGAAACTCCTAGTAAGTTTAAGATGCCCACGCTTCCAAACTTTGACGGGTGTGGAGACCCGGTATCTCATGTCAACAAGTTTGAGATACAGATGGACATTCAGAAAGTGTCCAAAGACGCTCGGTGCAGGATCTTTCCTGCTACACTTTCTGTTGCTGCATAGGAGTGGTTTTTCAAATTCCCTCCTGCAAGTATTGTTTCTTGGGAGATGTTCGTAAAGGAATTTTACGGACAATTCTATGCGGGTCATGTGCACCCAACTGAGGCAAACCAACTGGTTGAGATACGCCAGAAGGAGGGGGAACCCTTGAAAGAGTATGTTCAACGCTTCATGCGCGCCGCAGCAGGAGCCAAGACTATGGGCGATGAAGGCAAAATGATGGCCCTAACTGCAGGAGTTAGGCGTCATACGCCCCTCTGGAATAGCCTCAGGAAACATGTGGTTAAAACTACCCAAGAGTTTTTAGATCGAGCTGATTGATACATCAAGCTCGAGTACGCAATTGCCAATGAAGGAAAGCCCCCAGGAAAAGATAAGGGGACTGCAGAACCCGCCAAACCCGCCAATGGGTCAAAACCCAACGGCGACGGTAAAGGCAACGGGAACGGCAATGGCAACGACAAGAATGGGGGAAAGAGGCCCCATAATGAACCCTCTACCTCCGAGAACAAGCGCGCTAAGGGCAACCGTTATGAACCAAGGTTCACTAACTACACTGCCCTCGTCGAGTCTCGAGCAGAGGTATATCAGGCCACAAGCTCCAGCGTGCCTTACAAAAGACCCGCTCCCATTCGAAAAGAAATGTCAAAAAGAGATACAACCAAGTTCTGTCGTTTTCACAATGACTACGGACACGATACGAACAAGTGCAACCAGCTGAAAGACGAAATCGAGTTCCTTATTAGACAAGGACACTTGAGGAGATACGTACGGGCCTCAGGAACTTCCCAACGAGAAGCTCCAGGTGGCAACGAGCAGGCGCCTGCACGCCAACGCTTGCCACTTCTGCAGCCTGATCCCGTAGCTGGCACTTTGCTCACCATCTGCGGTGGCCCGCACCTCGCGGGATACAACTGAAAGGCAAGGGAACGATATGCTTGTACCCTACGCCACGATCAGGACATCGAGATGATGACTGTGGAGGACCGGGCATCAAAGAAGGCTCAGTCAGAGGACGGTGAAATAACCTTCTCTAATAGCGATGCCCAGCATGTCTGATTCCCACATTCTGATTCGCTGGTCGTGGATGTTAAAATTGCCAATATGATGGTAAAGAGAGTGCTAGTCGATACAGGAAGTTCAGTAAACATCCTGTATAAATCTTCGTTGGAACGCATGAAGTTGTCCGTCAAGGACTTGGAGCCCTGCAACCAAACAATATACGGCTTCTCTGGTGAGGGACTCGCCCCAACAGGGTCAATCAGACTTCCGGTAATAGCAGGTACAGCGCCTGCTACCAGGACATCACTCGTTACTTTCATAGTAGTTGATTATCCTTCGGCGTACAATGCAGTAATCGGAAGGCCCATACTGGTTGACCTTCGGGCCATCACCTTAGTATGGCACCTGGCCATGAAATTCCCGACAGACGCAGGGGTAGGACGCGTGTTGGGAAATGAGAGGGAAGTAAGGGAGTGCTACAATGACTCAATCATGAAGGCAAAGAAGGGAACATCGAAGAGTACTCCCCCAGAGAGGTTGCAGATGGCCATTGATACACAAGCCCAATCCGGTGATGGAGTTACCAAATAGGGTGTTTCCCAAATGAGGATAGAGATTTAGATCCTCGCTTTGGGGATTTTGAGGAAGATGTTGGACCCGTTGAGGACCTTGAAGAGGTCCAACTTGACGAAAAATTCCGACTAGAGTTGTAAAGGTCAGTAAAAATTTAGAAGCAACCACGAAGCACGCACTGGTGGAATTTTTGAGAAAGAACCAGGAAGTTTTTGCCTGGTCACATAAAGACATGGCTTTAGCCATGTCCTGAACGTTGACAAAAGCTTTCCACCCATGCAACAGAAAAGAAGGCTGCTCGATAAGGATAGATCGAAAGCCTTAAAAGAAGAAGTGGAAAAACTGAAGGAGAATGGGTTCATCAGGGTGGCGTTTTATCCATTGTGGGTCTCTAATCCAGTACTGGTTCTTAAGCCTAACAGCAAATGGCGAACCTGTGTGGATTTCACAGACCTTAATAAAGCCTGCCAAAAAGATTGCTTCCCACTCCCAAGGATCGACCAGCTGGTCGATGCAACTGCAGGACATGAGATCCTCTCTTTCATGAATGCATACTCAGGATACAATCAGATCAGTATGCATCCCCTTGACGAGGACCACACTAGCTTTCGGACCGATACAAGGTTATACTGTTATAAAGTAATGCCCTTCGGACTGAAAAATGCTAGTGCGACTTACCAGTGACTAGTAAACCACATGTTTAAGGAGTTGATCGGAGTAAACATGGAGGTATACGTGGATGACATGCTGGTAAAGTCGAAAAAGGCATAAGGACATGTGAAGGATTTACAAGAGTGCTTCGATGTGTTGAATATGTATCCGATGAAGCTAAATCCTCTCAAGTGTTCCTTCGGAGTAGGATCAGGGAAATTTTTGGGGTTCATTGTCAATTCGAGGGGAATCGAAGCCAACCCTGAAAAGATCAAAGCCCTGATCGACATGAAATCGCCGGTGAAAATCAAAGATGTGTAAAGTTTGACTGGAAGGATTGCCGCTCTCAATAGATTCATTTCAAAGTTGACGGATAAATGCGTCCCATTCTTTAATCTACTTAGAGGCAACAAGAAGTTCGAGTGGACCGAAGACTGCGAACAGGCTTTCCAAGCCTTAAAGGCCCACATGGCACAGCCTCCTGTCTTGTCAAAGCCTATAGATGGAGAAACTTTGTTCATTTACCTGGCGATCACCGAATATGCAGCTAGTGCGGTGCTAGTAAGAGAAGAAGAAGGCGTACAAAAGGCAGTGTATTATGTAAGTAAGAGGTTAATCGGGGCCGAGTTGAGGTATCCTCCCATCGAAAGATTAGCCTATTTCTTAATTTTAGCCTCGAGGAAGTTACGTCCTTACTTCCAAGCCCATCCCATCACAGTCTTAACTGATCAGCCCCTCAGGCAGGTTTTGCAAAAGCCAGAGGCCGCCGGTCGATTGTTGAAGTGGGCAGTCGAACTCAGGCAGGTCGATATAACATATTCATCGCGAGCAGCAGTAAAAGGACAAGTCTTGGCTGACTTCATCGCCGAATTTACTGAACTCCCAAATAGCGAACAGAGCGAGAAACCTAATGCGCCTGAGCCCCAAGTTGAAGCTCATTCGTGGAAGTTATTCACGGACGGGTCGTCCAACGAATCTCACGCAGGAGCAGGAGTGATATTGATAACGCCAAAAGGGCATCGATTTCACTGCGCAATTAGGTTTGATTTCACCGCTTCAAACAACGAAGCCGATTATGAAGCCCTACTCGCTGAGTTAAGGTTGACCAAAGACATGCACATAAAAGTGCTGGATGTATACAGTGATTCACAGCTGGTAGTGAATCAAGTCTTAGGGGAGTATCAAGCACGAGGTCTGAAAATGGTGGCATATCTGAACAAAACCAAAGATCTGTTAGCACAGTTTGAGAAATATACCCTCCAGCAAATATCTCGAGATTAGAATTCAAACGCAGATGCCTTAGCCAAACTCGCGAGTGCGAATGATGCTAACACTTTAAATATAGTGCCAGTAGAGAGGCTACGCGAGCCGAGCATACGAGCAGATGAAGCCAGTATGGAGATACGATTAGAAGATACATGGATGGCACCGTACTTGGAGTATCTCACTAGTGGCATACTGCCATCAGATAGAAACAAAGCCAGAACTCTTAAGAGACAAGCTGCCAAATACATACTGGTCGAGGGTGTTTTATACCGAAGAGGATACTCCATGCCACTGCTCAGATGTATTACACCAGAAAAGTCTAAAGAGCTAATGAAAGAGGTACATGAAGGCTTCTATGGAGATCATGCTGGGGGGCAGAGCTTATCGAAAAAGATTCTGAGGCAGGGTTATTTCTGGCCGACTATGAATGAAGACTCGATGGAGTTTGTGCGAAAGTGTGACAAGTGTCAATGGTTTTCCAAGATCCCACGCGCAACTCCTAATGAGTTAAAGCAGATGCAAAGTCCGTGGCCCTTCGTAGTATGGGGTATCGATTTAATTGGGTCCTTGCCAACAGGAAAAGGTGGAGTAAAATATGCAGTTGTAGCGGTCGAATACTTCACCAAATGGGCCGAAGCTGAGCCACTTGCTACCATAACGACAATGAAAGTACTTGACTTTGTCGTCAATGATAAGTATATTTTTGTATAAAGTTTACATTTCTACTTATCAGATTTTGTGTTCATAAGTAGTGTGTTTGGGGATAGTTAGAATCGTTTTTTTTTATTTGTTTCATTTAATCTAAATCATTATTTTTAAAGATAATTGTATATTTTTGATGATTTTTGGTTGAATGATGATTTTGTAGGATTCTAACCATTGGAGTAAAGTGTTAAAGAGAAGAAAAATCGAGAAAAGAACAAGAGTACGAGAAATCTGAGAGCTTGCCGCTACAGGGAAAAGTCCCTGCCGCTACGAGGCAAGTCAGACAGGTCCTTGCCGCTACAGGGAAAAGTCCCTGCCGCTACAAGAGAAACAGAGAGTCTCGTGCCGCGGCAAGGAAAGTTGCATACCACGGCACGCAAAGCTTATATCGCATATCTGAAGCCTCGTGCCGCGGCAAGGAAATATGGCTGTCGCGGCACGCGTTAAAATTCAAATTCAAATTCGATTTTTCTTAATTTTTGGACGGGAAATAAAAGGGGGATTAGGTCATATTCGTTAAAAAAGTAATAGAGACACGATTTTAGAGAGAGGAACACAGAGAGAGCGGAGGAGAAGAAGGAGGATCGCATTCAACTTTTTCAATAGTTTTCTTCTTCTCTAAACTCTTCTATTCTTTGATTCTGGTTATGTTTTTCATCATGATTGTTGGCTAAGTTTCTTTTAGGTTAAGGGTTATTCAAAACCCAGACATGAATGTTTGATTTGAGATGTGAATATTGTTCTTGATTTCCATAATGTTAAATTGCTTCTATTCTTCTATGCCTATTGTATGAAATATTGTGATTCCTTGTTAGGGTGTACAACTAATTAGGGCTTGCATTATTTTACTGTCATCTTAGAATTTCTATTCACCTAATAGTTTAGGATTCTAAGTGTTTGTGATAAATTGCAATTGATGATGTGGTCAAAAGCATTGTTGATTGTGATGAAGAATAGAACCTAGGTTAAATGAATTAAATGCTTCATTGATTTATTGCCTAGATTAACCTATCTCTACTGTTGTTAATGCTTTTCCTAAATTGAATGAATCGTATGCTTAATAGGTTTGTTGTTTGGTAAAAGAATTGATTATTGAGCGCTTAGCCGTAATTGATTGTGATAGGGAGATTGGGATAATTGACTGCTTAAGCGTTATCTACAGGGTTAATAGTTTAATTGGGAATCGGAATAATATTCATTATTGATATTCATGCATGATTGTCTGAGGTGCAGAATAATTCTTAACCATTTTTGAAATCGTTGTTAATCTCTTCTTGCTATCAATTGTTTTCTTAATTCTTGCTTTTATTTTTACTTTCCAAAAACCCCCTTTCCAATTTAACTTTGTTAAGCTTTTGTGAATAATAAACTGAATATAGTTCCCTTTGGTTCGACCTCTATTTGCCGTTATACTAAATAATTGGTTTTAGAGTAAATAAAATATTTGTTAAATTTGGTACGCAATACGACACGCATCAGTCAAGAACGATGTTTGTTGATATGGATTGCCCCGAAAAATTGTCTCAGACAACGACACCCAGTTCGACAGTGACCTATTCACAGAATTCTGCGAGAGGCATGGAATCATCAAGAGCTTTTCTTCAGTCGCGCATCCACAAGCAAATGGACAAGTCGAAGCGGTAAATAAAACACTAGAGGATACCCTGAAGAAAAGACTCGAAGAAGCTAAAGGAGCATAGCCGGAATAGCTGCCTGAAGTGCTTTGGTCGTATAGAACTTCTCATCGAATAGCAACAGGTCATACACCGTTTTCCTTAACATACGGGTATGAAGCTATGTTGCTAGTTGAATTAGATCCGCCCTCACATCGAAGAATCACATATAACCAAGACCAGAACGGCTAACTGATGATGGAGTCCCTAGACTTGATTGAGGAGAGAAGAGAGAAAGCCCAACTCCGAGTAGCTGCATACCAGCAAAAAGTCACCCGGTATTTTAACTCTAAAGTAAAAGAATAAAAGTTCAACGTCGGAGACTTAGTACTTCGAAGAGTTTTCTTAAACACCCGCAACCCAGCTGCTGGAGTACTCGGACCAAACTGGAAAGGACCTTACCAGATTGAAGAAGTCCTTCATCCGGGCACCTACAAACTTGCACGTTTAAACGAAAATCTCGTTCTGCGTTATTGGAATGGAGAACACCTGCGCAAGTACTATCAATAAACAGTCCTTCTTAAAGGACTGGCTTGTATTAATTTTTACTTTTTACAAGTTTTGAAAAAGGATTAGTCATGTTATGTGACTGATCGCTCATAAGTGTAAGTCTTTTAAAGATCACTCGTAAAGACATGTTTAGTCCATTTTAATACGAGAACTATAAGGGACTGTGCGCAGCCAGTCATTCTTGCCAAACCTTTGTAATTTTTTACAAGTATTTGTTCACTACATGTGTTGTTTTGTTGTATTCCAAGTTTTACAAGTTATCCCAAGCAGCAATGTTCGTACAGGTCGTGGTCAAGGCAAGTGACCAAGGACCTAAAGCTCCTCAGTCACTTGGGGGGCATATAAGGTACATCGATAGCAAAGCATACCAAGAGGTATGTAAACACACGAACAAAATAAGTGAAAGTATGCTACGGTACTTAGAGTATTTTTCAAAATTTATATTTTGTTAAATCAAGCCAAAGTACTATGCTAGGTTCGGTCATGCGAACATATATTATAATAAAGAGAAAATATTATAATGTCAAAAGGAATTCTTTTACACTGCGAGCAGTATTGCTCAGATGTAACTGTTCAAATAAAAGTAAAATGGCTGCCCTTGCAGCAATAAAAATAAATTGTCTTTATGGTATGACCTCTGGGTCGTATAGTTGAGATAAAAGAAAAAAATTTCAAGGAGCTGGAGGGTCCTGAGAGTCTTGAAGAGTGCCTTGGTCGGCGGAAGGGCCAGCTTCAGCATCTGCACCATCAATTCCCCCTGCCAGGGAGATCTCTGGAGAGGCAGGCACTTTGGCCTTTTCTTCTTCTTCCAGACGGATGGGACACTGCGTCATCAGAGTCCTCCTCAAGCGTTCGGACAGGTAGTTGAAGTTAGCGTCTCGGTTATGCTTCCAGAATTCATAGAAGCAGAGATGAATGGCCTCCTTGTATTTCTTCAAATCCCTGGCCCCGGTCTCCTCGAGCTCCTCCGCCTCCTGCCTGCTAGCAATCAGATCAAGCTCGAGCTGTACAGATTCTTGATGGTTGAGCTTGGCGCTTTCCTTGAACTTTTCCTTGGTTTCGTTGGCTTTCCTCAAGGTCTCCCGGGTTGCCAGCAGCTCATGGGTCAGATTAGCTTTGTCCTCGAGCAGTTGATCTTTCTGCTTGGACAGCTCCTTCTTCTCCTCGAGCAGCTCGCCATTCTATTTAGCAAGCTCGTTGTTTGCAGCTTCGAGTGTTTGCTTAGTCTCGGCGACCCTTGAATCAAAGTTCCTTCCCCGAGACACCAACGCCCCAGTACGGCGCCAGCCAGCAGTTAGGGTCAACAGTCCCTGAAGTCAGATAGAATAAGATAAAGTAAGGACGAGGAATAAAAAATAAACGTTAAAGTAGCAGGAGTTGACTTACATTGAATATCTCGTTCAGCCCTCTGTTGATAACTTGATCAACTTACATAGAGACAATTTCAGTAATAGCTGCCTGGTTGCGTTTGTGCTTGGAGAGCTTGTATATCCTCTCCCTGGCAGAGCTGACCACGAGCCTGGGCAGGGAGCCTTCGGGCTGAGTGTTCATTGCCTCCCTACTAGGAGCCTTAGGAGAAGGCTGTTGGTCGGCGGGAGTGGAGGCCGGCTGTTCGGAGGATGGTGGAGGTGGTGAGTTCTCCTTCGAAGGGGCAGTGGCTGAAGGATCGTCAGTTCGAGCCTTCTTCGAGGGAGTCTTACTGCTCTCCCCTCGAGCCTTCTTGTTATCTTTCTTTTGGCTAGAAGAGGCAGCAGGAGCCTTGTAATGCTCAAAGACGTCATCAGAGTACATATTTGCACAAAAGGAAACAACGCGAATAGTAAGACTAAATGGTCACTCAGGGCAAAAGAATGAAAGTAAAGAGATTACAAGTAAAGTACCCGCACTACAACTATTGGTCGCTACATTATTTACTGAACTACCTACTGCCTGGAAGAAATCTAAATTTAAGGAGGGAGCATTCTTAAAGTTGCCGTCCCCATCGAATAGATGACAAGGAATTGACAAATGGTTTAAAAGCGAGATTAATATACCGTTATCATCCGACGAGTCGTCAGAGAGTTTGGTAGGCTCGGCAGCCTTTTGTTTTCCTTTTCCCATAGGAGCCAAGGGCCTCTCCGTTCGGTGAGTGTCGGCAGGTTCCCTGATTGTAACCCCAGTTGGTCTCCTCCGCGGAGGAGATGCTTGGGGCTGCTGCTCGGGTTCCACTTCGGCATGGGCGTCTTCTGCCGAAGGCCCACTCGTCGCTGGTTGAGGATTCCAGAGGCCAGCCAACCTAAGGTTAGCCTTTGTAACTAAATTTTTGACACTCTTCTCAGCATCTGGCATGCTGGCTAAGAGTGCCGCCCTTGACTCCATCCCTGGAGTTGGGATTGGTCGCAACCATGGGCCTGAAACACATTGAAAATTCAAGACATTGTGGCAGAAAAACACCAAGTGAAGAAGCTAGCGACGTGAAAATTTTACCTCCTCGTGTGAAAGCCAAGTTGTCTGCGACCAGGTCAGGCGTAAGGAAGTACTCTTGGTGGTACCTCCCCACGTTGGAGATATGGGTAGTGTCAGTCAGGAAAGTGCACCCATTTTCCTGATGGAAAAGATGGAAGAACCCCGTGCCTTCTTGGTTGGGGTTAGATTTAAGGTCAAATAGGAAGTTGACCTCATGTGGCGACGGGGCGGGCCAATTTTTCTGGCTATACAGAATATAGAGTGCAGCGAGCATTCTATATCCGTTCAGGGTGATTTGGAAGGAGGCAACTCCGAAGTAGTTGGCTACCCCCTGAAAGAATGAGTGAAGAGGCAAAGTGGCACCTGCCTCAATGTGAAACCGTGACCAGGCGCTGTAAGCACCCCCAGGCAGATTAGCCCTTTGGTCGAGGGAAGGTTTGACTAGGGTCACCCCTGTCAGTTTGTATTTATTTAAGTAGTTGGCGATCATCCTGATCGTCACTCTACTCTCTGGGACAACATGCCATTCGACATTCGGCTGAGTAGCGTGTCGTCAACGGGCATGCCTTTGCACATTGGTATCAGGAATATTGTCGCCTCGACCACTGGTCGAGGGAGCATTAGCAGTAGGATGGCAAGAGGTGTTGGGGGTTTTTCTTTTTCGAGCTTTAGTTTTGGTGCGAGCCATTTTTTGGGTCATAACTAAAGAAGTATTTGGGTTAAGGCGAGAGAAAGGAATATCTGGTCTCAAAGTAGAAGGATTTTCTTCGCCTTCAAGCAGCTGAGCTAGGAGGTCGTCTTCAATGGGTCTTTCTCCTCCCCACGGGTCTTGCATATGAACTGCAAACAGACAAAGGAGGAGATAAGACGCATAGCTTGGGAATTTATGTGGGAAGTTGGGATAACGTTGCTCGCATCTATCGACCAGCAGCATTCTAACCGAATACTAAGTTTTATGCTAGCAGTTTGAAAAACGGATCAAAAAGGAAAGTAAAAAGTTTTATGAAAAGAAGCTTTTTCAACTCCTAAGGGGCGGGAAAAACCCAGTTTTTCAACTAGCCTAAAAATCAAATTTTTATGTCGATTTTACGCCCTAAATCTATGATCCTGACTATCAAACTAACTCCTAACTTATATAAAGCAAAAATACACTACCCTATCAAACATCAAACGGTTTATACAAAATCCTCACAAATTTCTACTTAAGAACCCAAAAAATTTCAGAGCACAGTAGCAGCATGCATGGCATCACGAAGAGTTTAAAAGACTAAGAGATTACCTGAGCGAAGGTCGGAGATTAAGAAAAATGAAAGCTTTGAGTTTGAAAGATCCTCGGCAGGGCGTCTGAAATTTTCGCAATTCTGGGCTCTGGAATAAAGCTCTTGAGAGTTCTTGGCAGAAAATGGTGAGTAAAATATTATAAGGGAGATGATGAGGTTACTTATAGAAGCTGAAGTATAACAAAAAATGGCAATCATGACTTTCCCTTTTTCAAAGCATGGGGGAGGGTATAAGCCGTCGGAATGGTTTCTTGAAAACTGAAAATGCTTGATTAGACATAATTTGGTCACGGTTTTCAAAAACGCACGAGGGCTTTGACAGATTTCGTGAGGCATATGAACAATTGTTTTCCTAAGTTTACTTATTGCTGGTCGCAATAAATAAACTTGGGGGACAAATGTTATCCAAAAAGCAAGTATGTGTGACGTGGTAGACATTTTTAACACGTGGCTGACACCTGGCGGAAGTCCTGTTCGATCATCGACCAGAGAGATTCCCATGGCATAACATTTGAACTTTATATACAACCAGCTTGGTCGTATA
This sequence comes from Humulus lupulus, assembly GCF_963169125.1. Lineage (NCBI taxonomy): Eukaryota > Viridiplantae > Streptophyta > Magnoliopsida > Rosales > Cannabaceae > Humulus > Humulus lupulus. Next base: position 11,635,441 of record NC_084797.1, on the reverse strand, counting down.
CTCGATATATTTGGAGAAAATCTTGTGCAGTTATGATCATATCCAAGATTGTCTCCCATGATTTATTGAATATCCGACTAATTAGGAAAGAATATCTGTAACTGATTCATGTAACCTTCCTTGAGCCTATAAATAAAGAGAAATAGCTCAAGGAAGGGAATTTTTGACTGATTTTGAATTGATACTTTACAAGAGAATTAGAGCTATCATCGTATTAGTCACCTCTCTAAGGTTTGTGAAACTCGGAGAACCTTAGTTCTTTGATCACTCCTTTGAGATTCTATATTAATAATAACTTAAGTGGACGTAGGTCATTACCAATTCTTGGGGCCGAACCACAATAATATCGTTGTGTTATTTACTGTTTTTCCATTAGATCTGCTCCAATTCTTTTCGTCATATCAAATATCCGACTCCGTGATAGTTGGCCAAAACTAGGGTCAACAGATATTATATATGAATAAATATTATAAATGTTAAAAGATTTAGATATATTATTAATAATGAGAGAAAATATTTAAAAAGAATAAAAAATATTAAAAATATAATATTTAAATGATATAGAGAAAAAATAGAGAAGCTCATATATTGTGTAATGTAAAAGTAAGAGATAAAATAGTGTTTTGGTGAAGAATATATTTTAAAAAATAGAGTAGAGTATCAATTGTAAAAACTTAATTTAGTATTATTACTACATGTTATCCCAAAAATCAGAAGTAAATGACATGGCAAGCATTAATTACACGTGGCTAACACCTAGAAGAATCTGTGTTCGACTATCGACCAGGAAAACACCCCGTGTCATACGATCGGTTTCTCCATACGACCAGCCTGGTCGTACGCACATTATACGCTAAGAAGATCTTAAGCAGTTATGATGGAATCCGAAATTATCTCCCGCAATTTCCTGAATATCCGATTGTTTAGGAAATAATATCTGTAACAAATCAATGTAAATCTTCCTTGAGCTTATAAATAGAACAGGAGGGCTCAGGGAAAGGGATCTGATCCTTTATATCTTGAGCTTTGAGATTAGAGAGAAAGACACTAGAATATTTGTATTTTTCTTCAGAGGTTGGTGAAACTCATTGAACCCTAGTTCTTTGATCACTCCTTTGAATCTCATTCTAATAACAATTCAAGTGGACGTAGGTTATTACCAGATCTTGGGCCCGAACCACTATAAAATCTTGTCTTCTTATTATTTTCGTCATCACAATCATTTTAATGCATCATTCACGTCAAGCGTATTTCTGACTCCGTGTTAGTTGGCCAAAATCTGGGTCAACATTATGGTGCTCTCGTTGAGAGGTTGATAAGCTATCGTTGAAATATCAATGGCGAAAACTACCAAGAAAGCTGGACAGGCGGCCGGGGCTGCGTCATCTCATCCTCCTCCTCCTACAAACGTGGCTGAGGATGAGCCACATTTGGATTTCGATGAAGAAGAAATGGACGATGCGACGCTGAAGAATACCCTAGGGGCGTTGCATGAGGAACTGGCAAACCTAAGGGCTAGCCAGGAAAGTGCTGCCGAAATCATGGCAAAACAGCAACAAGAAATTGAGCGACAATGCCTGGAGCTAAGTGAGAGACATGTAGAAATGGACCGCCGACAGAGGGAGGCCATGTCAGCCCTCGAAGCAGCCCTATAGTTGGCTATGAATCAGGCAGCACCTGTCTCGCAGCCTGATCAACCCGCAGATGGACCACCCCAAAGGGTTCCCAATCCTAGCCCGCCTATCCAACCCTCGAGCCCAAAAAGGCTCGAGCAGCCTACTATGCCTCAGGAAGATCTCCCACCGAGGGATACTGAAGCACAGCCTGTTTCACAGACTAGTCGTGACAATCCCCCACAGACAAGGCAGAATAGGGCCGGGCAGCCACCCCGTAGTCCTAGACGCCATAAGGGCAATGAACCAAATCCCCCGAGCAGAGGTCAGCGTCCTTCTGGTAACAGAAGGAACTCAGATTCTAGATCTGCGGTCCGAGGCCCCCCACGACATGATAATGCACGGGGACCTACCGACCAGCGCAGGCCACCCTCTAACGCTCAGGAGGTACCAGCTCGGGAGGGCAATTGAGGGAACGGGCGATCTCGTCGTGACCACTCAAGGTTTAGGGACGATCCTGATTAATATGAGTCCGACTCAGGCAGGGGCAATGTCGGTCGAAGAAACGAACGAAGAGGAGGGGGCAGAAGCCCATCGCATAGGGGTGACTACCCTGAAGGACGTGATGCTGGGGGGCAACACCAGCATAACAACGTCTTTGATAGGCTCGGACCTAACGAGCAGAGAAGAAGAGACGCAGATCTACGGAACGTCCTCAATGATCGTCGTGAGCGATACGATGAATACATCCCCCCAGCAACAGCAGAGGCCCCAGTAATTCCTAGTGCCGTACAGGCACAGATAGATGCCCTCAACCAGGCAGTGCAACAGCTAGTCGGGGGAAGAACATCTTATATTGACCATGATAGGAGAAAAGGTACTCCTTTCATCCAGAGGATAGCGTTGGCGGAAACTCCTAGCAAGTTTAAGATGCCAACGCTTCCAAACTTTGATGGGTATGGTGACCCGGTATCTCATGTCAACAAGTTTGAGATACAAATGGACATTCAGAAAGTGTCCAAAGACGCTCGGTGCAGGATCTTCCCTGCAACACTTTCTGACGCTACACAGGAGTGGTTTTTGAAATTCCATCCTGCAAGTATAATTTCCTGGGAAATGTTCGTGAAAGATTTTTACGGGCAGTTCTATGCGGGTCGCGTACACCCTACCGAGGCGAATCAGCTGGTCGAGATACGCCAGCAGAACGGAGAGTTGCTGAAAGACTACGTTTAGCAGTTTATGCGAGCAGCCTCCGGAGCAAAAACGGTGGGTGATGAAGGCAAAATGATGGCCATAACAACAGGGGTTAAGCGCCGTACCCCTCTATGGGAGAGCATCCGAAAGCATGGGGTTAGAACTACCCAGAAATTTCTAGATCGAGCTGATCGCTAGATCAAGCTCGAAGACGCCATCGCCAATGAAGGAAAACCCCAGGCAAAGATAAGGGGACATCCGAACCCGCCAAAGCCGCCAATGGGTCAAAACCCAACGGCAACGGCAAAGGCAACGAGAACAGCAATGGAAATGGCAAGAATGGGGGGAAACGGCCACACAACGAGCCCTCCACCTCTGACAACAAAAGGACCAAGGGTAATCGTTATGAACCTCGGTTCACTAACTATACTGCCCTTATTGAGTCTCGAGGAAAGGTATATCAGGCCACGAGCTCCAGTGTGCCTTACAAGAAGCCTGCCCCCATTCGAAAGGATACTTCGAGAAGAGACACTACTAAGTTCTGTCGTTATCATAACGACTACAGACACGACACGAATGAATACAACCAGTTGAAGGATGAGATCGAGTTCCTTATCAGACAAGGACACTTGAGAAGATATGTACGAGCCTCGGGAAGTTCCCAACGAGAAGCTCCAGGTGGCAACGAGCAAGCGCCCATACGCCAACGCTCGCCACCTTTGCAGCCTGATCCCATAGCCGGCACCTTATTAACCATCTGTGGAGGCCCGCACCTTGCGGGAAACAGCGGCAAGGGCAGGGAACGATACGGTCGGACCCTGTGCCACGACCAGGATATAGAGATGATGGCTGTGGAGGACCGCGCGCCTAAAAAATCTCGATCAGAGGAGGGTGACATAACCTTCTCTGATAGTGATGCCCAACATGTCCGGTACCCACACTCCGATCCGTTGGTCGTGGACATCCAAATGGAAAATATGATGGTTAAGAGAGTGCTAGTCGATACAGGAAGTTCAGTGAACATCTCGTACAAGTCTTCTCTGGAACGCATTAAGTTGTCCGTTAAGAACTTGGAGCCTTGCAACCAAACAATATACGACTTCTCTGGCAAGGGACTTGCCCCTGCAGAGTCAATCAAACTTCCAGTGACAGCAGGTACAGCGCCTACTACCAGGACATTACTCGCTACTTTCATAGTAGTTGATTGTCCCTTGGCGTACAATGCCGTCATTGGAAGACCCATACTGGTTGACCTACGGGTCGTCACCTCTATATGGCACTTAGCCATGAAATTCCCGACAGACGCAGGGGTAGGACGCGTGTTAGGAAACCAGAGAGAAGTCAGGGAGTGCTACAACGCCTCAATCACGAAGGCAAAGAGAGGAACGACAAAGGGCACTCCCCCCGATAGGTTGCACATGGCAGTTGATACACAAGCCCCATCCGGTAAAAGAGTCACCAAATAGGGTGTTGCCCAAAGTGAGGATAGAGATTTAGATCCTCGCTTTGGGGATTTTGAAGATACTGTTGGACCCGTTGAGGACCTGGAACAGGTCCAACTCAACGAAAAAGACCCAACCAGAGTTGTAAAGGTCGGGAAGAATTTGGAAGCAATCACTAAGCACACACTGGTGGAATTTTTGCGACAAAATCAGGAAGTCTTCGCCTGGTCGCATAAAGACATGGTTGGGATAGACCCTGTAGTTATCAGCCATGTCTTGAACATAGACAGAAGTTTTCCACCAGTGCAACAAAAAAGAAGGCTGATCGATAAGGATAGATCGAAAGCCTTAAAGGAGGAAGTCGAAAGACTGAAGGAGAATGGATTCATCCGGGTAGCGTTCTATCCGTTGTGGGTGTCTAATCCAGTGCTTGTTCCCAAGCCAAACGGAAAATGGCGAACCTGCGTGGTAATCGGAGCAGAACAGAGGTATCCACCCATCGAAAGGTTAGCATATTGCTTAATCTTGGCCTTTAGGAAATTACGTCCTTACTTCCAAGCCCATCCAATCACAGTTTTGACCGACCAGCCCCTTCGACAAGTCCTCCTGAAACCAGAAGCGGCTGGGCGTCTGTTAAAATGGGCAGTCGAACTAGGGCAGTTCGATATCACATATTCACTGCGAGCAGCAGTAAAAGGACAAGTCTTGGCCGATCTCATTGCATAATTTACCGAACTCCCACACGACGAGCGATGCGAAAAACCTAATGCACCTGAACCTCATGATGAAGCTCCCTCGTGGAAGTTGTTTACGGATGGATCGTCAAACGAATCCCACGCGGGAGCAGGAGTGATATTGATAACGCCGGAAGGGCATCGATTTCACTGTGTCATTAGGTCTGACTTCATAGCCTCGAACAATGAAGCAGAATACGAGGCCCTCCTCACAGGATTGAGATTGGCAAAAGACATGAATATAAAGGTGCTCGATATTTACAGTGATTCAGAACTGGTGGTGAATCAGGTTCTAGGGGAATATCAAGCACGGGGTCTTAAAATGGGAGCCTACTTAAATAAAACTCGTGATCTATTGGCACAGTTCCAGAAATATACCCTCCAGCAGATACCTCGAGACCTGAATTCAAATGCAGATACCTTAGCCAAACTTGCAAGCGTGAAAGATGCTGACACTCTGAACATCGTGCCAGTAGAAAGATTGAGCGAGCCGAGCATACGAACAGAAGTGACTAGCATGGAAATCCGGATGGAAGATATGTGGATGGCACCATACTTGGAGTATCTTACCAGCAGTGCCCTGCCGACAGATAGGAACAAAGCCAGAACTCTTCAAAGGCAGGCCGCGAGATATATACTGGTCGATGGTGTTTTATACCGAAGGGGTTATTCCATGCCACTGCTCAGATGTATCACGCCTGAGAAAGCTAAGGAACTGATGAAGGAGGTACATGAGGGCTTTTGTGGAGATCATGTTGGGGGGCAAAGTTTGGCAAAGAAGATTCTAAGGCAGGGCAATTTCTGGCCAACTATGAATGAAAACTCTGCGGAGTACGTGCGGAAGTGCGATAAGTGTCAAAGATTTTCTAAAATTCCACGCGCAGCTCCAAACGAATTAAAGCAGATGCAGAGTCCATGGCCTTTCGCAGTATGGGGCATAGATCTTATTGGCTCACTGCCAACAGGAAAGGGTGGAGTAAAGTACGCGATTGTAGCAGTCGACTACTTCACCAAATGGGCCGAAGCTAAACCACTCGCTACCATAACGACCAAGAAAGCTCTTGACTTCGTCATCAAGAACATTATTTGCCAATATGGTTTGCCCCGAAAGATTGTCTTAGACAACAGAACCCAGTTTGACAGTGACCTATTTACAGACTTCTGCGAAAGACACGGGGTTATTAAAAGCTTTTCTTCAGTTGCGCATCCGCAAGCAAATGGACAAGTAAAAGCCGTGAATAAGACGCTCAAATCTACCATGAAGAAAAGGCTAGAAGAAGCAAAGGGAGCATGGCCAGAACAGTTGCCCGAAGTCCTCTGGTCGTATAGAACGTCTCACCGAACAACGACAGGTCATACTCCGTTTTCCTTAGCATACAGATATGAGGCCATGTTGCCAGTCGAGTTAGATCTGCCCTGGCATCGACGAATTACATACGACCAGGATCAAAACAGTCAATTGATGATGGAGTCCCTAGACTCAATAGAAGAAATACGAGAAAGAGCCCAACTCCGAGTACCTGCGTACCAGCAAAAGGGCGCCCGATACTTTAATTCAAAAGTAAAAGAAAGAAAATTCAACATCGGAGAGCTAGTGCTACGACGAGTTTTCTTGAATACCCGCGACCCCACTGCTAGAGTACTGTTAGGGTCATTTTAGGTTTGTTTTAGAGATTGTTTTAGGTTGTGTTTTTAGTTATTTAGGATTGTTTAGTGCAGATTTACGCTTGTTTTCTTTTTGTTTCAGGTTTTAATGGTCGAGTGCATACTATGGCATGAGATGAGAAGAAACATGTTAAAAAGGATGGATAAGTTGGATTTAGTGTTGATTGTGGAGTTTCAAGACATCATGTGCGGAAGATACAACATTAAAGAGGCTCAGTACATGTCGTTTATGTTCTATAATGCAATTCTGAGACTTTATGCAACATTTTGACAAGGATTTAATCACTTTCTGGAAACATGTCTATAAATAGAAGTTGTAGATATTTCGCTTAGCTTTCCACAGATTTTTGAATCATTCAATTCGGAGTTATATTGAAGGAGTTATGATCAAAATACGATGAGTTGACGCTGCAGGCTATTCAAAACGAGTCAGTTTTATTCTGTGCAAAGTAGCGCCCCAGCGCCACAAACCAGCGCCCCAGCGCTGCCGAGAAACAGAGAGCATATTTTGACACGGGTTACAGCACCCCAGCGCTAGGGTCCGTACGGAAACACAATTTAGGGGAATTTTCAAGGGTAATCTTGTCTTTTCATGCAAAAATGAATTAGGGTCTATAAAAGCTTCTTTAATGACGTTTTTAGAGGAGGAGATCAGATTAAGCAAGGAGGCTAGAGAAAAAACAAAAACCTAGAGTTCTTTTCTTTATCTTTTGATTTTGATGATGTTAAATTCTATGTTTATGTTTGATTTAGTCATGTTCATGAACTAAATTTCTGTTTAGGTTTTCTAATTGACTCTCTTGAAACTCTATTATGATTTAATGCATTTACCTATTTCTTCTTCATCTGAAATCTATTTAGTTTGTGTTCATTGTGTATGTGATTGATTGATCAACTTTTACATACGATTTATGAATTTGAATCAAAATCTAAAAAGTGAGATTTGAATATGCTAAAATTGAATAGACATAGATTTCAATTTAGAACGAGAGTATCAAATTGGTTTATGTGATTTATGGCTGTATTCATTGCTTCCTATTGTTTGAATTGACCATAGAAATATAGGGAATTCACATTAGGTCGAGTTTTCTATCTCTTAACTCGAATAGTTTACACTTTTGCATGCCTATCATTTCAGTGAGAAGAGTTTCAGTAGTAATTGCATTAAAGATTAATAGAGTGGATAGTAGAGAAGATTAGGATTCCTAATTATTTTACGGTGAATTTAATCCTTGAGTTCTTGTTATTATTTGATTTCTGCAATTTTTATTTAATTATGTTTTCTTGTTCTAAAAAATTCACAAATCTAATTTTCATTAGTCAAATAGAAATCAAAAATTAATTATTTGGTAATTGATAAATCAGTCTCCGTGGGAACGATACCGGTCTTACCGGAATAAACTGCAAAAGCGATTACGTATACTTGCGTAGCCTTAAAATATCGCAACAAGTTTTTGGCGCCGTTGCCGGGGACTATTTAATCAATATCAAATATAATTGATTCTTGATTCTAATTTGGTTTGTATATATATATATATATTTTTTTTTTCTTTTATGTTTTTTTTTTCTATGTTTGTTTTTTGTCTTGCGAGGAACTTGAGATGTCTCATATGCAAGTCCTCATGAATTTTTTTCAACACGACTTGGAGCCTTTATACAAGGCATGGTGGAGATACAAAGCTTTGCTAATGAGGTTCCCATACCATGGTTTGTCCAAAGAGTGTCAATTAGAGAACTTCCTCAATGGGTTGAATGTCGAAACAAGAGAATGGGTAGAAAGAGGAGATGGTACCACCAATTTCTACCAAGTATCTGTGGATGAAGCCTATTGGATGTTGGAAGACATGGCAGAATACAATGAATGGTTGTATTGGAATTGTTCAGTGACCAACAAAGGATGGGAGAGCAATTATAACACTATGGAGCCAACTTTTAACACTTGCACTCAAGGACCAAATGAGGAAAATTTGGATAATTTTCAAGAAGTAATTATAGAAGAGAAACCTCACCAAGCGGCTCAATCATGTTCATTGGAGGTATTGATGATGGAGTATATGGATAAAAATGAAGCCTTAATTCAAAGCCAAGATTCATCATTGAGGAATTTGGAAAATTCAAGAGGGAAAGAACAACATGAGGAGGTCAATTTGGGGAATGGTGAGGAGATGGAGCTACCAATAGAAGAATTTGAACATAAAATGGAGTCCTCTTCAATCCAAAGTAAGTTAGAAAAGGGAGAGAAAATAGTAGTGTCGAATGCTTTCTCTACCCAAGATGTGGATAAATTGTTTGAGCAAAGTAGTGAAGAAAGGCTACATCCACCATCACACTCCATGCAACAAGTACTCGATCCTCAATATAGTGAGCTAATGATAATGGAAAAGTACACATATGAAGATCCTTATAGGCCACCACCATCTCCACCTCCATTAGAATCATTCCTTTGCATCCATCATGCTTATATTTCCAAAGAAAGTCAAGTTGAACATTGGAGCTCATCAATTCAAAATCTAGCCAAGCTTGAAGGCATTCACAATGACAACCTTCAAGTTGTCTTGTATGACGCTTATTATGGGCGTCAACCACTTATTGATGCCTTGACGAATAATTTTATATTTGCAACCTAAGGAGGATAGTAATGAATGTCACTACAATGGAGCAACGCATTGGATTACGGGGAAGTATTATTTTCCTGTTCTTTTATTTATACATTGGGGACAATTTATTACATAAGTTTGGGGGAAGAGCTTTGTTGCGTTTATATTGCGTAGGTTTTCTGTAATAGTCTTGTTTTCTTTATTATGTAGTTTTTTTTTTTAGGATGTGTTGTGTCTAGGGTGTTTAGAATGTTTGATCAGTCAAGTTGATAATTATTAGCTGATGATAATGAATGAATGAATTGCTCATATAGTTGATGAAATGAAAGCCATAAAAATTGAACCAAATCTGTGTGCTTGGTTGAATATTTCTTTGAGTTGCTCGGGTCTATCTAAATATGTGAGAGCTTGAACATGATTTGTAGATAAATCTCGTGCATTTGATGATATTTACGCTTGCTGAATTTTGGTTCAAGGAAAGATGGATGATTATGCTTAGAACTTGCTTGCTTGCTACTTGAGACGAAATCCTAGATAACGCATGTTTAGGAAGGTGATTTAGGCCATTTTTGGATCGATTGAGCCTTTCAAGCCAACCTTGATTAATTTAAGCCCTAGTTTCCTTCTTTTTGAGCCTTACGTTAAACTCTTTGTTGTGACACCTATTTTGAGCCTACCTGAAAGACGTTATAATGTTTCTTCCCATAAATAATTACCATGAGCATACAAGTGAATGATGATAGGGGAGTGGTTTTGTAATGGTATGTATTTTGGATTGGGTGTTATCAATAGAAAAAAAAATTTGAAGAAAAATAGATTGAGAAATATTCTGAAAAAATATATATATTGAAAGTAGATTACACTCTTTTTGAACATTCAGTGAAAGTCAAGAAAAGAAGTATAATATAAGCCAATAAATATCAAAAGATGACTTACACTGGCTAGCTCATTCAGCCCCCTACTGACGATCTGGTCGACGTCCATAGGGACGGTGTCGTTGATGGCGACCTGGGTGCGCTTATGCTTGGAGAGCCGATATATTCTCTCCCTAGCCATGCCAACTATGTTGCTGGGCAGGGAGCCTTCGGACAAATGGTCCAAGGTCTCTTTGTCTGTGGCCTTTGAGGAAGACCGAGGCTTGGAAGGCGCGGGAGTCTGCTGCTCGGAGGCGGGCAGATGTGATAAGTCCTCCTTGGAGGGAGCATCGGCAGGAGCATCTTCTGTTCGGGCCTTCTTCGAAGGGGTCTTGCTACTTTCCCCTCGAGCCCTTTTGCTGTCCTTCTTCGGGACAAAAGTGTCGGCAGCAGCTTGGTAATGTTCGAAGAAGTCCCCGGAGTCCATGCCTGCACAAAGAATAACATTTCAAACGATGAGATTAAAGGGTCGCAGAAAAACAGAGATTAGAGTAGAAGGATTACAAAAGTAAGGTACCCGAGCTACACCTACTGGTCGTAACATTATTTACTGAACTACCTAGTTCCTGGAAGAATTCTGAATTTAAAGAAGGAGCGTTCCTAAAGTTGCCATCCCCATCAAATAGGTGGATGGGAATTGGCAAGTTATTTAAAAACGAGAATGGTGTACCGTATACATCCGACGAGTCGTCAGACTGTTCGGCAGGCTCAGCAGCCTTTTGTTTCCCCTTGCCCTTGTGGACCAACGGTTTTGCTGCTCAGTGGGGAACAGCAGGTTCCCTGATTGTAACCCCAGTTGGCCTCCTCCTAGGAGGAGGTGCCTGAGGTTGCTGCTCGGGTCCCTGCTCATGTCCTACGCTAGCATGGACACCACCCGCCGCGGGTTCGCTGGTCGCAGGTGGGGAGCCCTTAGGGCCAGCCAACCTAAGGTTAGCCTCATCGATCAAGTTTTTCACACTCTTAGCAGCATTGGACATACTGGCTAAGAGTGCTACCCTCGACTCCATTCCTGGAGTAGGGGTCGGGCGCAACCATGGACCTGGAACACAATGGAATAGTGAAGTATTATGACAAAGAAGATTTAAAGGGCAAGAACTACTGGTTTAAGGCCCATTATTTTCCTTACCTCCTCGGGTGAAGGCCATATTGTCAGCAGCGATGTCAGGTGTAAGGAAGTACTCCAGATGATACTTCCCCACGTTGGAGATATGGGTGGTCTCGGACAGAAAGGTGTGTCCGGTCTCCTGGTGGCAAAAATGGAAGAACCCCGTGCCGTCTTGGTTGGGTTGGACTTGAGGTCAAACAAATAATTGACCTCATGAGGGGAGGGGGCTGGCCATTTCTTGAGTTTGTAGAGGATATAGAACGCGGTCAGCATCCTATATCCGTCCATGGTAATCTGAAAAGGGCCCACCCCGAAGTAATTAGCCACCCCTTGGAAAAATGAATGCAGAGGCAAGGTGGCACCCACCTCGATATGGTATCTCGACTAGGCGCTATAAACCCCCCCTGGCAGGTTGGCTCGCTAGTCGATGGTAGGTCTGACTAGGGACACCCCCGTCAGATTGTACTTATTTAAATAATTGGAGACCATGCGAATGGTCACCGTACTTGGGGATACCATGTGCCACTCGACAGCCGGCTGGTCGGCATGGCGAGGATGGGCACGCCCCTGAACTTTGGTTTCAGGAGGGAATTCTCCTCGACCACTGGTCGAGGGGGCATCAGCAGGAGGCTGACTTGGAGAAGAAGGGTTGCATCTTTTTCTGGCCTTAGTTTTTGTTCTGGCCATTTTCTGGGTAGGAGCTGGTGGAGGATTTAGGTTAGAACGTGAAAATGGAATTTCTGGAATCAGCGTGGATGGATTCTCATTGCCTTCGAGCAGCTGGGCTAAGAGTTCATCTTCGATAGGTCTTTCTCCCCCCCAAGGGTCTTGCATATGAACTGCAAACAGACAATGAAGGAGATAAGACACAATCCGCAAAGTAGTGTGGGGAAGTTGGGATAACGTTGCTTATGCCTAAACAGCCAGCAACATCCTAATCCTACACTAACTTCAACGTGGGTAGCTTAACAGACGGATAAAATTAAAAAAGGAAAGAAAAACGTTTTCTGAAAAGAACTTTTTTCGACTCCTGAAGGGCGGGAAAAAATTTCGGTTTTTTCACCTAGCTTAAAGGTTGAATCTTTCATCAACCTAACATCCCAAATAAGAGATTCTATCTATCAAAGTATTGACCTAACCTATACAAGGCATAAAGACGCACTTTTACCAAATAGTAGGCGGTTTATACCAAAAACCCTAAAAAACGCTATTCAAGAACGCAGACATATCAGAGCATAAAAATGGCATGCATGGCGTAATAAAGAGCTTAAAAGATGGAATCCTTACCTGAGAGAAGAAGGAGATTCGGAAGAAAATGAAGACTCGAATTGGAAAACCTTCGGCTAGACGTCGGACTGATATTCGGAGCTTTGAACTCTGGTGCAAGTTCTTGAGAATATTGGCGAAAATGGTGAATAAAAATTTTCTTAATGGGAAAGAAAAGTTTATTTATAGGGATTGAGGGTATGGCAGAAAGGTGGTAATCATCACTTCCCACTTTCGAAACGTGGGGAAGTGTATAAGCTGTCAAAAGTGTCTTTTTGGAAACTGAAAAGGCTTGATTAGACATAATTATGTCACGATTTCCGAAAACACACGGGGGTTCTGACAAACATCATGGGGATATGAACGGTTGTTCCCTTAAGTTTCTTTATTGCTGGTCGCACTAAACAAACTTGGGGGGCAAATGTTATCCCAAAAATCAGAAGTAAATGACATGGCAAGCATTAATTACACGTGGCTGACACCTGGAAGAATCTGTGTTCGACTATCGACCAGGAAAACACCCCGTGTCATATGATCGGTTTCTCCATACGACCAGCCTGGTCGTATGCACATTATACGCGGAGAAGATCTTAAGCAGTTATGATGGAATCCGAAATTATCTCCCGCAATTTCCTGAATATCCGATTGTTTAGGAAATAATATCTGTAACAAATCAATGTAATTCTTCCCTGAGCTTATAAATAGAAGAGGAGGGCTCAGGGAAAGGGATCCGATCCTTTATATCTTTAGGTTTGAGATTAGAGAGAAAGACACTAGAATATTTGTATTTTTCTTCATAGGTTGGTGAAACTCATTGAACCCTAGTTCTTTGATCACTCCTTTGAATCTCATTCTAATAACAATTCAAGTGGACGTAGGTTATTACCAGATCTTGGGGCCGAACCACTATAAAATCTTGTCTTCTTATTATTTTCGTCATCACAATCATTTCAACGCATCATTCACGTCAAGCGTATTTCTGACTCTGTGTCAGTTGGCCAAAATCTGGGTCAACACTACATATTTTCTAGTTTTTTGTATGTTTTTTTTACTTGTTAATCAGATAAACACCCCTAATTAAAACGTTTTAGAATCAATTATATAATTACATTCTAAATTACTAAAATGATCACAGTAATTAAGTTTGTCAAATTTATTATATATTATTGATAAATTTTCAAACTTATAATCTTTAAACAAAAATCTAATGATTAAAAGTCAATATTAATTACCTATTAATAAATATCAATTTAACTATTACGTACCATGGATATACATATAGTCATATAATCCATAAATTATGAGTATGACCTAGTGTAACTATTTAGCTGATTAAACAATATATTATTCCATATTTTAAACTATCTCTAGTCATATAATTCATATATATTAAACCTTAATTCAACTTGTTCATGTGAAGAAAAAACAAGGGAAGAGATAGGTGACCTCTCTCACAATTCTCCTTCGAATCGTCCCCACTTCTCTCTCACATAGGTGACCTCTTATCTAAGAGCAATCCTGCATTACTCTGCTCGGACTTTTGATGCGTAAGGGTCATTAAAAGCTTGAGCTTAACCTCTTTTACAACGGGAATCACTGTTTCACCATTGGAACTGGTAGGGTGAATCCCCCATAGTGATCCTACTTGGTCTCAATAACTAGGTTGTCCCATTGAACCTAGATCTTTGGATTTCGAGTAAACTAGGTTGGGTTTCCTTTATATTGACCTTAATTTCCTTTGGGATTAAGTCTCATTCCTTCTGATGTCTTTTCAACTTGATCTCTGCTTAACCCTTCGGTTAGCAGATCCACAATGCTATCTTTTGACTTCACATAATCAATCGAGATAACTCCAGTTGAGATCAGTTGTCTAACGGTATTATGTCGTAGACGTATGTGTCTAGACTTACCGTTATACAAAATATTTTGTGCCTGATCAATTATTGCGTGGTTATCACAATATATGCATTTTGCAGGCACAGGTTTATGCCATTCTGGAATATCCTCCAAGAAATTACGCAACCATTCTGGTTCCTCACTACATTTATCCAGAGCTACAAACTCGGATTCCATCGTGGATCTAGTGATTACAGCTTTGTACGCCCTGATTTTCCCACGGGCTGATTAACGAGCTGAGATATGGCCTAATCATGACTACCACGTGGACATCCCCAAGACCGGAGCTGCCATCATAAGATCCTACCTCTTTAGCTCGAGGTAGCCCAAGGGTTCGCCAAGATTGCTTAAGGACTGAGTCTGGACTCTGAAGGCCGCAGGTCGAGGGAAGCATCCAGCTCGTGGTACGAGCTAGAGTTGGAGGCTGTGACCCTTTATAAAGTCAACCACGCAAGGTAAACGTGCATATATCAGACATCACGTGTCTGATATACCCCTGACTTCTCGGGCACGCAGCAGGAACGTGCGTATTCAGACACCCACGACTGGGTTGGGCTATGCGGCCCATTATCCCCTTACATATTGATTTGACCACACTTATGTGTCAGGTTTAGGAATTAATCATGAACGTCACAGAGTTGACATGATAGGTAAGAAGGTCACGGGATGACCTTCTTACCAACTCCCAGGTGCCTTCTCCTATAAATATGGAGACCCTGGGAGTTACAAGGGGTTGGATCCTATTATGTAAAAAATACCCTATAAAAGAATACCAAGCATATAGTAATAATACTGTCTAGTGGAGTAGAAGGATTTTAACCTTTGAACCACCTAAAAAGCGTATTTTGTGTCACCATTCCATTTCTAAGATCATTCATCTATTTCGGTTCTACATAAGCACTAATCCCTTCCTCTTTCTTTTCTTAATTACCTGTTGGCGAAGAACCGCGTCAACAGATTGGTGCTTTCATTGAGAGGCCAATTGGATTGGTGCTGTCGCAAACATCCACTATGGTGACCACTCGATCTAGACACGGTAACGAGACGGAACAACATGATGGGCAGGAGGCCCATCATATCGCCATCTTTGGTGAACAAATTCCTGGGGTCCAGCAGCGGTTGGAAAAGCAACTGGTGGGCCAAGATGACACTGGAAGTTCGGCGCCCCGGCCACCTAATCCAAATATAGATTATTACACTGCGGTGGAGATGGAGAATACTCAGCGGAGGAGACAGCTAGCAACAGCTAATAAGCAGATCAAAGAGGTGTTGGCCCGACTACCCCCTCTTACAACCCACGCTAATGTTGGAAAGAGGCAAGGCGGGACTCATAAGTCCCGTCGGGGTAATCGGTCCAGGCCTAGCCGCTCGGACAGACCTTCGACAGTCAACTCCATTCCCTCCTCGCACCATCAAGAAGCCAACTTCGAAGAGATGCCTAGAGCCGAACAACAGTACAGCCGTTCGGTTCAAACCTCGACACCTAGTTCCCAACCAGCCACGAGCGCGCCCAGGAGAGCTCGAGGAAATTCCAGAAGGAGATCTGGGGAGGGCTCACAGCATCAGCCCGTCCCCACCAGCCGTCCTGCGCCTCATACAGATCGCCAAGCGCAGGAACCGTAGGTTGGCAAGGCCGCGAGGCCATCACCTAACTTGATCCCCCCTGATGGAACCAGGATCGCATCTCCAGTCGGGCATCCTCCCTCACCAATAAGATATCCGTCTCCACCTCGGCCTATCCGAGATATCCCAGCTCATGGAAGCAGTAGGAGAAACCTGCCGTCCGTGGAACCTTCTCGACGTAGCGGGGCGCTGAGAGGAAGCCTGGATCCTCACCCCCAAAGGCGAACTCCGAGCTTTTCCAACACGAGCTACTAGACCGACAGTCGCCGGAGCGACATTTCTGGCGGAGACTTGCACCAGCGTTTAAGCTCGGCACAAAGTCCTCAAACCACTCAGGGGGGCGACCTGCGAGATTGCCTTAACTCTCATAGAGGAGAGCCAGTGGGGGACGGCAGCCATGCTCGCTCAAGGGAGAACCTGTCCGAGGTACGTAATGGCGGGAATGCCCCAAATATGTACAATGGACCCGGAGCTGCTGAGCAGCCCCGGAATAACCAAGGAAATCAGGACGCACCCTCGAGCGCCTGGCTCAGATGGAGGAGCTGATGAAGAAGCTCCTGACGGAGAAAGAAAAAGATGAATATGATTTAGGGGACGAGATGGAGCTCTTCGCCCCCAGCATAGCAGCAACGACTTACCCACCTGGTTTCCGTATGCCGCACCTGTCCAAATTCAATGGAGAGGGAGATCCGTCGAATCATCTGGGGATGTTCAACACCCTGATGATGGCCCACAACATCGGCCCCGAGCTGAGGTGTCTGATATTTCCCTCCACACTGACTGGACCAGCCAGACAATGGTTCAAGCAAAGCAAAAGAAAATCAATCAGCTCCTGGAAGGCTTTCTCAGCTGACTTCAAAAGGGCATTCCGAGCCTCCCAGGCTGCCCGCGTCAAGGACGATTCTCTGGCTAACGTGAGGCAGCAGCCTGACGAAACTCTGAAGGCTTACCTGAGCAGGTTCGCGAACGTCGCTGCTCAGGCTAGGGACGCGGATGACATCTCCAAGCTCATGGCCCTGAGAACTGGAATCCTCGTCGGAGGGGAACTCTGGAAAGATATACAAAGGAAGAGAGTTAGCTCGGTGAATGAATTCCTAAACAGGGACCAGGAGTGGATCAACTTGGAAGAGGCCGAAGCCTCAGCTGCTGGGACCAGCCAGGTTCATGAACAGCCTGCTGGAGCGAGGACGGAGGTCACGGCGGCGACCCAAAACGTCACACAGAACAACCAGCTCGGTGGAGGCAAAAGAAAGGGGAATGGCGAGGGTAGCCAACACGACCCAAAGAAGAATAAGTCCGTGGATAAGTTTAAGCCCGTCTACGCGACTTATACGGAGCTCACCCACTCTAGGGAGAACATCTTCCTAGCTAACTCTACTCGCCTCCCCTGGAAGAGGCCAGAGACGTTGAAGCACCAAAAGGGGAAGAGAGACGCCTCCAAGTTTTGCCGTTTTCACAACGATGTCGGCCACAATACGGATGATTGTAGGCATTTGAAAGATGAGATCAAGAATCTCATCCGAGCCAGCCCCTTGGCCCAGTACGCGCGGAATAGGGTTTCAGCAAGTCGACCTGCGCCGGAAGTCCCAATCAGTCAGCCCGGGTCTCAGGTAGATCAGGACGTCCCTCCTCCCCTGATAGGAGGGGAGATATCCACAATATCGGGAGGTCCACATATGGCTGGCATGAGCAGGGGCGCCCATAAGAGGTATGTAAACGAACTCAAGGCGCATAATGGAGTAGAGTTCGTCCCAGAGCAGCGTCTGCCGAAGCAGCAGAGATTGGAAAGACAACTGATCATTTTTACAGAAGAAGATGTGGGCCATGTCCAGTTCCCTCATAACGACCCTCTGGTCGTAGAAGCTCAGCTCGCTAATCGGAAAGTTAGGAGGGTGTTGATAGATAATGGGAGCTCGGTAAACCTTTTATTTCGATCCACATTGGAGAAGATGAGTCTCACTGTCACCGAGCTGAAGGCGACCTCCATGATGCTGTATGGTCTTTCGGGAGAAGGATCAGCGGCTATAAGAACTATCGATCTGGTGATCACCCTAGGAGAAGGACCTCGAACTGTCTCCAAACTCCTCAAGTTCGTGGTCATCGACTGCTCCGCTGCGTACAACGCAATTTTGGGATGACCCACACTCATAGCTTTTGAGGCCGTCATTTCCATTCGCCACCTCGCGATGAAATTCCCTACTTCAACGGGAATATGCACTGTCCATGGCGATCAGCTCACTGCCAGGGAATGCTACAGCATTTCCATGAAGGGAAAATTGAAACCCGGGCAGCTGGCAATGGCCATCCAAGGTGGTGAAGAGGAATCTCAGGAACCTTTAGCTGATCCTGAGATTGAAAAACCTCAGAGCGCCGAAGGGGAAAATATCGTCTTAAGTGAGGATATTGACTCCCGGATAGGCGAGGACAAGTCCGAGCTCCAGGCTATTGAGGAGCTCGAGGAAATAAACATCGATCCGCAGAACCCGTCACGAATGGTCAAGCTTGGGAAAAACCTCTGTAGCAAGAGGAAGACGGAGCTGACTAAATTCTTGCAGGATAACCTGGATGTGTTTGCGTGGTCCCATGAGGACATGGTGGGAATCAGCCCGAGTGTCATCATGCACACCCTTCATCTGGATAAAAGTGTTCCTGCAAAGTCCTAGAAGCAAAGATGCCTAGGAACAACCCGAGCTGAAGCCTTAGAGGAAGAAGTAGCCTGGCTCAAGAAATGCGGCTTTATCCGTGAAGCCAAGTTTCCGATTTGGGCCGCTAACCCCATGCTGGTCCCAAAGCCCAACGGGAAGTGGCGAACTTGCATCGACTTCTCCGACCTGAATAAAGCCTGCCCCAAGGATTGTTTTCCATTGCCAAGGATTGACCAACTGGTGGATGCCACAACAGGGCACGAGCTCATGTCCTTTATGGACGCATACTCAGGCTACAATCAGATCGCCATGAATCCGGCGGACCAGGAGCACACCAGCTTCATGACCCCGACTAACGTTTATTGTTACAAGGTCATGCCATTCGGGCTGAAGAACGCCGGTGCTACATACCAAAGGTTAGTAAACAGAATGTTCGCAAAGCAGATCGGGAAGAACATGGAGGTGTACGTTGATGACATGCTAGTCAAGTCAAAAACTGCCGATAACCATGTTTCCGACCTGGAAGAATACTTCAAGATACTACGGGAGTATGGCATGAGGCTTAATCCACAGAAGAGTACTTTTGGAGACGCGTCAGGAAAATTCCTGGGTTTCATCGTCAATACCCGAGGAATCGAGGCAAACCCCGACAAGATCAGATCGTTGCTCGAGCTTCCCTCACCCAGGTCGCGTAAAGATGTCCAAGGCCTGACAGGAAGGGTGGTAGCCCTCAACCGGTTTATTTCAAAATCCATCGATAAGTGCTTTCCATTCTACAACCTGCTCCGAGGAAATAAGAAATTCGAATGGACAAAAGAATGTGAAAGCGCTTTCCTCGACCTGAAGGCACACCTGGCCGAGCCACCCGTATTATCCAAACCAAAGGCAGGAGTGCCTCTTTTTCTCTACCTAGCTGTCACAGAGGATGCAGCTAGTGCCGTATTAGTCCGAGAAGAAGACCGGGTTCAGAGACCAGTATACTACATCAGCAAGAGACTTCTTGGAGCTAAATCCTGGTACCCGTTGATGGAGAAATTGGCGTTCTGCCTTATCACGACCTCTCGAAAGCTCAGGCCGTACTTCCAGTCCCACTCAGTACACGTCATGACCGATCAACCTTTAAGGCAAGTTTTGCAAAAATCTGAAGCATCGGGACGTCTGTTAAAGTGGGCTATCGAACTCAGTCAGTTCGAGATTTTGTACACCCCACGAACTGCTATAAAAAGTCAAGCCCTGCCTGATTTCGTAGCAGATTGCACCAGATTCTAGGCGGATCCTGCAGAAGACTCACCCCAGGTCGCCTCGGCCCAGGCGTCGTGGAGGATCTTCGTGGATGGTTCATCCAATGAGAACGGCTCCGGGGCTGGAATCATTTTAATATCCCCTGCGGGACATAGATTCCACTCGGTGCTTAGATTCATATTCAAGGCCTCCAACAACGAGGCTGAATACGAAGCTTTGTTGGCCGGGCTGAGAATAGCCCAGGAGCTAAAGGCGAGCTCCGTCCAGTGCTTCAGTGACTCCCAGCTCGTGGTAAACCAGGTTCTGGGCGAATATCAAGCACGAGGACCCAAGATGGCTGCCTACTTAGCAAAGGTAAAAGTTAAACTGTCCGCATTTAGGCGGGGCTCAATCGAGCAGATACCTCGGGAGCAGAGCGCTAACGCAGACACTCTTGCCAAGCTCGCCACCTCCGGGGAGACGGAGACCTTGGGGTTAGTGCCGATAGAATTCTTGGAGAAACCAAGTATAGAAGAAGCCAAGACGGAGGTCGAGATGATCGATGCTAGGCCGACCTGGATGACCCCCATCCTTGAGTATCTCGTCGAGGGAAAGCTACCTGAAGGGCGTAATGATGCGCGGCGGGTTCTGTATCAAGCTCCCAGGTACACGATAGTGGACGGGGTGCTATACCGACGTGGGCACTCCCTACCTCTCCTACGATGTGTTCTTCCAGGCGAAGCAAAGGCCATCCTGCAGGAAGTGCATGAAGGTTTTTACGGAGATCACACTGGGGGGCAAAGCTTGGCCCTGAAGGTCCTGAGGCAAGGATATTACTGGCCCACTCTGTCCAAGGATTCAATCTCTTACGTCAAAAAATACGACAACTGCCAGTGATTCGCCTTAGTTTCCTGAGCTCCCCCAGTCGAGCTGAAGATGATCTCCTCCCCATGGCCGTTTGTAGTTTGGGGAATCGACTTGGTTGGCGCCCTCCCTACTGGAAAAGGTGGGGTCTGCTACGCCGTGGTGGCCATTGACTACTTTACGAAGTGGGCTGAGGCAGAACCTTTGGCAACGATAACTTCCAAAAAAGTCCTCGACTTCGTGGTAAAGAGCATCATCTGTCGATTCGGGCTGCCCAAGAAAATCATTTCCGACAACGGGACTCAGTTCGACAGCGACCTATTCACCGAATTTTGCGAAAGGTACGGAATTGTGAAAAGTTTATCCTCCGTGGCCTATCCTCAGGCGAATGGCCAGGTCGAGGCCGTCAACAAGACTCTAAAGGCGAGCCTCAAGAAGAGACTAGAAGAAGCGAAGGGGGTCTGGCCAAAACAGCTCCCCCAGGTGCTCTGGGCATACCGGACCTTGCATCGGACTCCTACGGGTCATACTCCTTTTTCCTTGACCTTTGGGAGTGAGGCAGTCCTCCCCTTGGAGATTAAGGTACTTTCGCATAGGGTCCAGACATATGACTAGGACCACAACCACGAGCTACTCTGCACTTTCCTCGACTTGGTTGATGAAGGACGAGAAGATTCGCAACTCCAGCTCGCACATTATCAGCAAAAAATCACTTGTTATTTCAACTCAAAAGTCAAAAAGCGCGCCTTCAGCATTGGCGACCTGGTCCTCAGGAGGGTTTTCTTAGCCGGTAAGGATCCCAAAGACGAAGTATTAGGACCGAACTGGGAAGGGCCATATCAAATCATCGAGGTCATTAAAGAAGGAACCTACAAGTTAGCTCGGCTCGATGGAGGCGCAGTCCCACGAACTTGGAACGCCGTCCATCTAAAGAGATATTATCAATAATTCCCTTGTAAGGCCTAAAAGGCCACTTTTTATGTATTACGCAATGAGAATTAATCTTTTCGTTTATGATTGTACATATTTACAAGTGTAATCCTAAGTAACCATGAAAGACCATTTCCCAGTTACTTGGGGGGGCAAATGGTACCTGGATATAACCAGGTCGCCTTAAAAGGCTTAGAAGTTAATTCAAATCGATTGAACGTTGCTTTTCTTAAAGAGCACGAGATATTGACAAAAATTAACTCAAACTAAGCTGTACCCTGGAAATAACCAGGTCATAAAACTTAGAAGTTAACTTAAATCGATTGATTGTTGCTTTTCTTAAAGAGCACGAGATGTAGATAAAAGTTAACACGAACTAACTTTTCAAATTAAGTTCCTGGATATAACCAGGTCATAAAACTTAGAAGTTAACTTAAAATCAATTGATTGTTGCTTTTCTTAAAGAGCACGAGATGTTGATAATAGTTAACATGAACTAAGTTTTCAAATTAAGTTCCTGGATATAACCAGGTCATAAAACTTAGAAGTTAACTTAAATCGATTGATTGTTGCTTTTCTTAAAGAGCACGAAATGTTGATAAAAGTTAACACGAACTAAGTTTTCAAATTAAGTTCCTGGATATAATCAGGTCATAAAACTTAGAAGTTAACTTAAATCGATTGATTGTTGCTTTTCTTAAAGAGCACGAGATGTTGATAAAAGTTAACACGAACTAAGTTTTCAAATTAAGTTCCTGGATATAACCAGGTCATAAAACTTAGAAGTTAACTTAAATCGATTGATTGTTGCTTTTCTTAAAGAGCACGAGATGTTGATAAAAGTTAACACGAACTAAGTTTTCAAATTAAGTTCCTGGATATAACCAGGCCATAAAACTTAGAAGTCAACTTAAGTCGATTGATTGTTGCTTTTCTTAAAGAGCACGAGATGTTGATAAAAGTTAACACGAACTAAGTTTTCAAATTAAGTTCCTGGATATAACCAGGTCATAAAACTTGGAAGTTAATTTAAATCGATTGATTGTTGTTCTCCCTAAAGAGCACGAGATATCGATAAAAATTAACGCGAACTAAGTTTTTTCAAAATAGTAACTAAAGTGCGCAAAGACAAGGAAATAAGTCAATTAAAAATAAAATTGATAATTGGATTGTCTCAAGGTGGAAACACCTCGTGCAAAAGTTACACACAAAAAAAAAAAGAATAAAAGAGTGGGAGTAAAAAAGGAAGGCCCTAAGCTCCGCCAGGCTGCCCCGTGGAGGTCGTCGTCTCGCCCTCCTGCTCAGCTGTGCCGGAGGCTTCCCCGGCCTCGGAAGGTACCTCTTTCTCGAGGCGAGCTTTAAATCCCTCCAACAAGGGCTCCCAAACATCCGTTGCCAAGAAGGAGAAGTCGCCGTCCAGGTTGTAGGCCCGGCAGTTATAGAGCATGTCCTCCAGGGCGGTGCCGGAGGCCGCCTGCTCGGCTTCCAGGGCGGTTTTGGCCCCAGCCTTCATAATATCTAGCTCCGCCTGAGCAGCAGCGAGGGCGGCCTTGGCCTCCTCGGCTCCAGCCTTCGCAGTGTCTAGCTCCACCCGCGCGGCGGCGAGGGCGGCTTTGGTTGCCTCGACCTCCTGAAGCTTGGGTCGGGCTTCTTCCAGCTCGGCCTGCGTGGCCGCCAGGGCGTCCTTAACCACCTGATGCTCGCCCCTCATATCTTCGAGCTGGGCCTTGGTCCTAGCTATGCTCCGATGAAGAGCGGTGGCACTCTGCGAAAACGGAGAGGCAACTTCCTTAGAAAGAAAAAAAGAGAAGGGAGAAAGGAAAAACAGGGTAAGGCATGATAGTCCAGAAGATTTCAGCTTACCGTTAGGGCCATGCCCAGTGAAGATTTCAGCACGCCCACTGGGCTCCTTGTCTCGATGGCCCTGAGCTCCTTCTCGTTGAATTTGTAGATGTGGCTGACGGCGTAGTTCGCCGTCTCATACACCGTCCCCCGAAAGGCCTCTGGAATCTTCTCCAGGTCCTGGGGATCAACCGAGATGCGCACCTCGGGGGTTGAAATTGCCAAAGTCCCAAGCTCCGCCCCTGTGTCCCGGACGAAGGCCGGAGCTCGCGGAGGGGGTGGGTGCATGCTGCTCCCCCCTGCAGCAGGAGGAACAGTTCCCACGACCTGGGCGGCTGGGGGCTGCTCTTTCTCCTTTGCAGGAGACTTAGTTTGGGTCCCGGCGGCTTTCTTCAGCATCCGGAGCTTCTTCATTTTGGGCCCAGAGGCCCCCGCTGGGGAGCTCCCCCCAATGAGCGCAGCCCGCAGACTTTTTCCCCCGGACTGAGACATATCTTCTATCAATACAAAGATATGGTTAGCACACAAGTCAGCATTCACGCAAAAACGAAAACAAAGGAAAGAAAAGAAAAAATGCAAAATTCAAAGCATATATATGTACTAAAGGGGAATCCTACCCCTCGAGCTAGAGGAAGAGTCTACGGTTACGACCATCGGCCCCGGAGCTTCTTCGGGGGAATCTAAGACAATCACTTCTCGAGCTGGCACGGGTTCTGGATCCGAGGCTGGCTCAGGACTAGACTCTTCTACATATTGCCTAAGTCCTGGAGCTACGGTACCCTCCCGGAGTGAGGGCCATGACTGAAGGTTAGTCCCATACTCCTCGAATAGGACCGACCTAAAAGCTAGGGTGTTATCTACAACTATGGTCCCCCTAGGTCGGCTACTTTCATAGTCCAGCACGAGCTGGTTTACGCAATGGAGCAGGGTTTCATCTAAGTCTGGGTCACTTCGATGGCGTTGGACGATCTATCTGGGGTTGAACCTAGCTAGCCGGGGGTCTGCAGTGGCCCTATCTAAGTTCCTAAACATGGAAGGGTTACCTTGGCCAGAGGGACCTACGGCTGCTCTGGACCGGACCCTCTCCTCGTCCGTTCGGTGGGCTTCCTCCAGAGCCCGCTTCCTCCTCACGAGGGGCACCTCGTCGTCCTCGTCCTCCTCATCCTCATCCCCCGCAACCTCCTCCACGATGATAGGCCTCATATCACGAACTGGGGGAGGCACCCGGGACCTCCTCAAGTTCAGAGTCTGGCCTGGGGCGATTAGCTTGCAGGCCACCATCGTCTCGTCAGTCACGAGCTGACGGTAGTCCTTTTCACTGGGGGCAAAGCCGCTAGTGTCTCGTATTGGTTCCCGAGGACCACAGACTCCTCTGTCCTCGCGAAGATAGCTGCAGAATTAATCTAAGTCAGAAAGGGATACAGGAGGAGCTAAATGGAACTAAACTTACGAGCTAAGATCGAAAGGCACTTACGAGGACGGTTGAAGTAATGAAGCTCGCAGTTTCGCAACCCCGTCAACATAAAGAATTGATCTTTAAAATCATTGGGGTGGCTGGGCAGCTCGATGACCGTGGCCGTGTTGGGGAACCGGGTTAAGTAATAAAACCCGTCACCTCGCCCTCGCTGCTCCGGGCTGGCCTTGAGGTAGAAGAAATAAAGAATGTCCGCAGGAGTGGGGACCTCCCACTCCTATTTCAAGAACAGGTTTCTTAACCCCGCCAACAAACGGTAAGAGTTTGGGGGGGGGGGGGGGGGGGGGAGCTGGAATGGGGCCAACCTCACGTAATTGAGGAAGTCAGCAAAGTACTGATCCAACGGGAGGAAGGCCCCCGCCTTGAAGTGTTCGTCGCTCCAGGCCGAGAACACCTCATCCAGCGGCGCGCAGCTCCGCTCGCCTTCCAACAGAGGTCGTGCAACCACACTTTCTCTCCCCAGCTCGATGTTATGGGAGAGGAATATCTTGTTCACCCTTGCTTGGTCAGTGATCTTCGAGACGATCCTCTCCGCCTCAAAGAATGCGTCGGGGGCCACCTCGAGCTCCCGTTTCACTGCTGGCCCAAAGTGGGGGATCGGGGATTCAACCATCACCTCCTTTCCTTTTTCTTGTCGGGAGGACGAGCTGCCTACAGGCTTCTTAGGAGCATTCTTCTTGGGTCCCATCTGGTCGCCTAGCGAACAAAAAGAAGAAATTTTAGAAGAAGGCGACCTAAAAATGGAGAAAATTCTGAATGTGTTTCCTTGACACGATCTGAGGTAAGCCCAGCCCGTGGAGAGTGAGACCACACAGTTCTATGAACACGCGCCTGTGCTCCCAACAAATCCCCGATTACTCAGAATTCATGTGCCAGGAAGGTCAAGATAGAATTTTCCTTGGAGGGAAAGTTTCGATAGGCAAACAAGGCAAAACCGCCTGTGAAGCGTGTCCCCTAAGCTACCCGGTTTTGCACCCAAAATACTGGGCACTCTAAACAAGCATTTCTAAAATCCCACCCAGAAAATTTCCCAGAAAACACACCAATGCTCCTAAATGGTTTTCTAATGCAAAGATACCCTAACCTAAAAGGCTTTTACCCTTCATTCCCACAAAAAACCAACAAAACCCTGCATGTGGCTACAGTAAATATCTACCTAAGCTATAGTGAAAGATAATTTCAAAACATGCACGGTCAGGAGACTTACAGAATGTGTTGGTTGAGAAGAGGATGAATGGATCGCCTAGGTAAGGACTTCTTCGGGGTAGTTGATTCTGAAGCTTCAAAGGAACCCTTGCACCTGAATTTATGGGACGCCGAAGATGGTAACCGGAAAGAAAAAAGGGGGGATTTTTTAGAGCAAGAAGAAGGGAAAATTCTGGAAAATTTCAAATGAACGGGTAGCCCATGCGTAAGGTGGCCACCCCTTTTATATACATGAAGGACCACGTGGGGAGGACCGTTGAATTGCCTTGATGTGGGATCCAAGGCCCTCCACTCGAAAGACGAAACGACGGCTGAGTATAGGCTAGGCCATTAAATGCGGTTCTCGGAAGACGTACCATCACCAACCACGATGTTCCACGTATCCGGCGCCTGCATAAAATGTGGAATGTGAGGAGTTCATTAGGAAGCCTAAAATCCCCTACTGTGGCTCTATGCGACGTCGTGTGCCACGAGCAGAGGCTTGGGGGGCAGATGTACGCCCAGATTTTCCCACGGACTGATTAACGAGCTGAGATACAGCCTAATCATGACTACCACATGGACATCCCCAAGACCGGAGTTGCCATCATAAGATCCTACCTCTTTAGCTCGAGGTAGCCCAAGGGTTCGCCAAGATTGCTTAAGGACTGAGTTTGGACTCTGAAGGCCGCAGGTCGAGGGAAGCATCCAGCTCGTGGTACGAGCTAGAGTTGGAGGCTGTGACCCTTTATAAAGTCAACCACGCAAGGTAAACGTGCATATATCAGACATCACGTGTCTGATATACCCTTGAATTCTCGGGCACGCAGCAGGAACGTGCGTATTCAGACACCCACGACTGGGTTGGGCCATGTGGCCCATTATCCCCTTACTTATTGATTTGACCATACTTATGTGTCAGGTTTAGGAATTAATCATGAACGTCACAGAGTTGACATGATAGGTAAGAAGGTCACGGGATGACCTTCTTACCAACTCCCAGGTGCCTTCTCCTATAAATATGGAGACCCTGGGAGTTACAAGGGGTTGGATCCTATTATGTAAAAAATACCCTGTAAAAGAATACTAAGCATATAGTAATAATACTGACTGGTGGAGTAGAATGATTTTAACCTTTGAACCACCTAAAAAGCGTATTTTGTGTCACCATTCCATTTCTAAGATCATTCATCTATTTCGGTTCAACATAAGCACTAATCCCTTCCTCTTTCTTTTCTTAATTACCTGTTGGCGAAGAACCGCGTCAACAAGCTTGTTTCGAGGATTTTCATGAAACAGCTGCGCCACCTAGAGTGAACACATATCCACTAGTACCTTTCGAATCTTGGATGTCAGATATCCAACTTGCGTCAGTGTATCCGTCAAGAATAGCTGAATCTCTGGTATAGTTCAACCCATAGTTATGAGTACTTACAGTGTTCAACACCTGGATTACTCGTGAATCGACTTAAAGTACTTACAGTGTAAGCAATATCTGGTCTTGTACATCTCATCAAGTTCATTAGACTGCCTATCACTCTAGCATACTCAGTTTGACAAGACATTGTCGCCTTTATTCTTGGACAGATGATGACTTATGTCAATTGGTATTTTGGACACACCAAAATTATTTTTACCAAATTTGTCAAGAATCTTGTCCACACAGTGTGACTGACTCAAACTAAGTCCAACTGGCGTCCTTGTAATTTTTATTCCTAAAATTACATCAGCGAGTCCCATGTCCTTCATGTCAAACCTTGAGTTCAACATATCTTTGGTAGATTTTACCATTCGTTGGTTGCCTCTGACAGTGAGTATATTATCTACATACACACAAAGAATAATATATCCATCGTTTGTATTTTTGATATAAACACATTTGTCACACTCATTGATTATGAAGTCACTTGTCATCATGACACTAATAAATTTTCCATTCACATACATATATATGGGTGCACTCTTAATGATTACTACCCATGGATGGTTACTCTGTTATCAACCATTGGATTAAAATCAATTGTCCATATTTATAGTTGTTTGATTTTTTCAACTTTTTAAAAGGGTTACCTGATGAAAAAAGTGTATTTATTATGAAAATATAATATTGTAAATTGTTCACTTTTCAAATGCATGTCAATTTCTAAGTATATCTAGTGTCTTTCATTGGTTGAAAACAACATTAATTATGACAAAAAAAATTAAATTCGAAATTAATGTTAAAAAAATATTTACCTGTTGGTGACTTGCTATACCAAGTCACTATGTTGCCACATCATCATAATTGTTAGTACCTATCTATGGGTAGTAACCATTGAGAAGTCTTCCATATATATATATATATTACTATATAAAACGTTCATGTTGCATGTAATATATAAAATTTCAAGTTAAGGTAACTTAAACTTAAATTATATATAATATCCGCATATATGTATGTAAAATTCATATACAAGTGTATTCATATAAATATATATATATTAATATACATATATATGGAAAAAAATCTACATAATATGTTCATAATTATCGTGCTGATTGTATACTTCCAAATATATATATATATATATAAATAAATATGTTATACCCAGATTTCGAGCCATGTTAAATGTGACCTCGAAAGTTGGATTCACAATGAAATGAACTCGTAAAGTTTGAAGTATGCTCCAGGACTAAATATCGAGCCTACAAGACTGAGACGACCTCGAATGTGGTGACCTCGAAATATTCACGATCTCGAAGGGTAGCTCCCGAGATGCATCTATCCTCAGGAAAGACCTCGGATCAAGGGTTCCGAGCCTGACACACGTATAATCTCGAAGCCATGTGACCTCGGGAGATGTCATTTAGCTCGAAAGCTGATGAGAAACCTGGGAGAATAAGGCCTTGGAGATATATGATAATGACCTTGAATATCTACAAGTGTTGTCTATAAGGGACGTGTTCTGCATTTATTATTGTAAATCCCATAGAATCATGGGATATTATTCGATTAGTTATACGCCCCCTGGTCTTCAGGGGACGTTTCCTTTTATATCGGATTGCAGGCATTTAAAGCCATTTAATTTATTCACACAAAAAGAGTAACTACCCAAAATATGTGAGATAGTATTCTGCTTCCTTCTTTATAAATGGAGAGGTCATGCACCATTGTAAAGGAGAGGAAATTATGAATCTGGAGAGAAAACTCTGAAGAATTGATGCTTAAGAATTTTCAGAGATAATCTTGAGTTTAATAACAAAGACTCGTGGACTAGGCAGATCTAACTGCTGAACCACGTAAAAAATCGTGTGTTGTATTGTCATATTTTAATTGGCCATTACTAGTTATTGTTTACGTGCTCTTCTTTCACTGTTGACAAAAAATGGTGTCAACAGTTTGGTGCTTTCATTGAGAGCCTTAAGCATTCATCCCTGAAAAAGTCATGGCCACCAATAATCAGAACACACCTGAAGCAAATTACCCAAGACGTCCTGGAAAACAACCAATGGAGAACCCGGATGTTGAAGAGATAAGTGGGTCTTCTGATTCCTGGGGACCACCTCCTCCACCAAGAGATGAGGATATGTATTACAATCTTGAGCAGTATGTTCCTATTGTGGAACTTGAAAACCGGCAATTGAAGCAGCAGTTGGCAGAGGCCAACAGATGGAATGAGGAGTTGGCAAGGATAGCCGCAGAGGCGCAGGTGGCTCAGCCCCCGCCTCCGCACGAAAACCAAGTCCCTCCTCCAAGGGACGTGCATGTTTATCCCCGTAGACCCCGTGGGCGTCCACGAAAAGACGCTGCCACAAGGAGGCCGACTCAACCTCCGGCACCAGCAGAGCCATCCGCTCCACCTAGGCCCCAGAGGAGTACTCGGGCTCGGGCCCCAGCTAACCCGCCTGTGGAAGTGCCTGCAGGAACTGAGAATAACCGAACCCCTGCAGTGGCTCGGACTCAGATACCTGGGAGCGCACCAAATGCGACCGACCCATCTCGGGCAAATTCTGGACCCTCTAGGCCACGACATGGGTGGCATACACCGTCGCCTATACGGTTCCCTCCATCACCCATAAGATATCCTTCGCCCCCCCCCCCCTGCTCAACCCGTTCGAGATCAGGGCGAAGGGCGTGCGGAGGGAAGACAAGGAAACGCGGAGGCTTTCCAGGAGCAGAGAGGCGCCCCATCTGAGAAAAGTCAAATGTCTCGGTCTCGCACGGCAGAGACGAGGCGACGTGGGAAGAATCCATCACGAAATAACCAAGCAACGAGTTTTACCAGTGATGATTCCGGAGATACCAGGTCGGTCAGTAAGCATGACCGAGGTCGTAAGAATACTGGAAGCCACAAAAATCGTCCCGACTTGCGAGATCACCTGAATCAGAGTCGGAGTAATGGTGACCAAACAAATCCGGACTTGAGGAATCGCTTGAATAGGCGTAGAGATCCCTTGCGGAGACGCGAGCCTGGGATTGTGATCGATGGCAGCCGATTCCAGACAGTGCCTCTTGCGGACCCAGTCCAAGAAAGAATTGACCAGCTTGAAAAGGCTTTTAAGCTTTTGAAAAATGAGCAAAGGAATGATCGATATGAAGACTCTGATGAGGAGCTCGAACCGTTTGCTCCTCATATTTCCAATACTCCATTTCCTCAAGGGTTTCGGATCCCTCACGTCCCAACGTTTGAAGGAAAGACCGACCCGTGCAGTCACCTGAGCACGTTCAACACCATCATGAGAGCCAGTAACGTGGGTTACGAGCTCAGGTGCATGTTGTTTCCAACATCATTGACAGGACCTGCCAAAAGTTGGTTCGAAAAATACAAAAGACACTCGATAACTTCTTGGGAGCAGTAGTCTAAAGACTTTAAGAAGCAGTTCAGAGCAATGATGGGGGTCAGACTGGAGGCATCCACTTTGACTAACGTCCGACAACAGCCGGGCGAAACACTAAAAAGTTACTTAACAAGGTTTAATCTGGAAGTTGCCCGAGCTCGGGACGTGGATGACAGTGGACACCTAATGGTCGTCCGAGCCGGCGTAATGCCAGGAAGTGCCCTTTGGGACGACATGCAAAGAAAACCAGTAAGGTCCATAATCGAGTTTAACAGACGAGCGCAGAGGTTTGTCAATGTAGAGGAAGCGAGGTCAACGCTCAATGCGACTTCCCAGCCCGAAACTACAACGATAAACATCAACTCTGCCTCAACCTCGGCGGACCCAGCAGCTCCAAAACCTGTCACGGAGAACCCCTCCAAGAGGAAAAAGAACAAAGGAAGTAACCCCGAAGCCGAGGGAGGAAAGAAAAAGAAAGGGGAGAGATATTTCTCCGTGAATAGAGTATACACCGAGCTCGATGAGTCTCGGGAGAACATATACCTGGCTAATGAAAACCAGGTCCCCTTTAGGCGTCCGGACCCGATGAGAAATCAAAAATCCAAGAGGGACTCCAGTAAGTATTGCCGATTTCACAGAGACACCGGGCATACAACCGATGATGTTGACAACTGAAGGACGAGATCGAAGGATTGATCTCGAGAGGTTACTTCCGGTAATATGTCAAAAACTAGAGTATTAGTCAGGCGGTCACGAGCCAGAGAATAGACGCGCCTCCGACGACACAAAACAACAATTCCCGAGCTCGGGAAGAAGACAGACCCCCGCCAATAGATGGAGAGGATGTAATAACCATCTCAGGAGGGCCTCATCTCGCAGGAGTGGGCAGGAACGCCCAAAAGAGATATGTTAACGAGCTGAAGACTAGGGACGGGTCTCCTTATGAACCCGAACCTAGGGCCCCAAAAAGCCAGAGGATTGAGACACAACCAATAACCTTCACCGAGGAAGACGCATCCCATGTCTAGTTTCCTCACCATGATCCGTTGGTCATTACTCTTCAGCTGGCCAACAAGAGGGTCCACCGAGTTCTCATAGATAATGGGAGCTCAGTCAACATTCTTTACAAAGCAACCCTCGAGAAGATGGGACTCTCCCTTCGCGACCTGAAAGCGTGTGCAACTACTTTGTATGGCTTTTCAGGAGAAAGAACTGCCTGCATGGGATCCATCGAGCTCCCCGTGACCTTGGGAGACTACCCAGTCTCGGCAACCAAGATGATGGAGTTCGTGGTAGTAGACTTACCATCAGCCTACAATGTGCTACTCGGGAGACCCGCCCTGGTTGGGCTGGGGGCAGTTTCATCAGTAAGGCATCTGGCCCTCAAGTTCCCAACCCCTAGCGGGGTCGAGACATTGAAAGGAGACCAATTAGCAGGGAGGGAATGCTACAGCATCTCCTTGAGAGGAAAGAAACAGACGAACGCACAAGCACTCGTCATCATACAAAACAAAGACGGAACGGTCTTAGAGATTGACGAAGAGATTGATCCAAGGATTGAGGAGAAAGTTGACCTCGAACCTTTAGAGGAGCTCGAAGAAGTTCAGCTCGAGGAAGCTGATCCCTCGAAGAAAGTGAAGGTCGGAAAACACCTCCTAGATGAGACAAAATAGCAATTAATTTGCTTTTTTGAAGAAAAACCAGGATGTCTTCGCATGGTCACACTCAGACATGGTGGGGATAAGCCCGAATATAGCAAGCCATGCACTGAACATAGACAAAAGCTTCCCCCAGAAGCAACAAAAGCGAAGACAGCTGGACGAAGACCGAAAGAAAGCACTAAAGGAGGAGGTTGACAGGTTAAAGGCAAACCGATTCATTAGGGATGCCTTTTACCCTGACTGGGTAGCCAATCCGGTGTTGGTCCCAAAGCCCAATGGGATGTGGCGAACCTGTATTGACTACTCAGATCTCAACAAAGCTTGCCCAAAAGACTGTTTTCCGTTACCAAGGATTGACCAGCTCATGGATGCCACGGCGGGGCATGACTTGATGTCTCTCATGGATGCTTATTCTGGATATAACCAGATTCCCAAGCATGCCCCCGACCAAGAGCATACGAGCTTCATCACGGATAAAGGGTTATACTGCTATAATGTCATGCTATTCGGGCTCAAGAATGCTGGGGCCACATACCAGCGGCTCGTAAACATGATGTTTTCAGAACAAATAGGGAACAACATGGAGGTTTATGTTGATGACATGCTTGTCAAGTCTCAACTCAACAAGAACCATGTTGATGACCTCGAAGAGTGCTTCGGCGTGCTCAGAAAGTATAACATGAAGCTAAATCCTCAGAAGTGCACTTTTGGGGTGTCTTCAGGAAAATTTCTGGGCTTTATTGTAAACTCTCGTGGAATCGAGGCTAACCCCGACAAGATCAAGGCCCTAATTGACATGCCTTCACCTCGGAGGAACAAAGATGTCCAAAGTTTGACTGGCAGGATGGCAGCCCTAAGCAGATTCATCTCGAAATCCACGGACCGTGGTCTTCCATTTTTCAACTTATTAAGAGGAGGTAAGAAATTTGAATGGACGGAGGAATGCGAGCTGGCTTTTCAGGAGCTCAAAAAGCACCTTGCAGAACTACCCATCCTGTCAAAACCGGAAACGGGAGAAATACTGTACCTATACCTTTCAACCACCGAACACGCGATAAGTGCAGTGCTCGTTCGAGAAGAAGAGAAGGTGCAAAGACCTGTTTACTACATCAGTAAAAGATTACTAGGGGCAGAGTCAAGATACCCATTGATGGAGAAACTCGCGCTCAGTTTAATTCATTCATCTCGTAAACTCCGCCCCTACTTTCAGGCGCATCCCATCCATGTGCTGACTGATCAACCGCTTAGGCAAGTCCTATCTATACCAGAAGCTTCAGGTCGACTTCTTAAATGGGCTGTTAAACTCGGACAGTTCGAGATCACCTACCACCCAAGAACGACCATTAAGGCACAGGCATTGGTGGACTTCATAGTAGAATGTACTGGTATAGCCGACGACGAGGTAATAACCACGGCCCACGAGCTGTGGAAACTTTACGTCGACGGCTCATCAAATGAAAATGGAGCGGGGGCAGGGGTCATTCTGTTTACCCCCGCAGGGAGCAGATTTCATTCTGCCTTAAGATTTGGCTTTAAAGCGTCGAATAATGAGGCCGAATGCGAGGCTTTACTCGCGGGACTTCGTATAGCAAGGGAGCTCAAAGCTAGAGCTATACATTGCTACAGTGACTCCCAACTCGTGGTTAATCAAATCCTAGGAGAATACCAGGCTCGTGGTACAAGAATGGCAGCTTATCTAGAGAAGACAAAATCTGCATTGGAGTGTTTCGAGTTTTACGCAATCGAACAGGTTCCCCGAAAACGGAACTCAAATGCAGATGCCTTAGCTCGACTCACCACATCCACCGAAAATGAAGAGCTGAATGTTGTACCCATAGAACACCTATCAGCACCTAGCATTAACGAGCCAGAAGAGGAAGATGTATGTATGATCAAAACAAAGCCGACCTGGATGACCCCAATAGTTGATTATCTCGAAAATGGAGTTCTTCCAAAAGATCGGAACCAGGCTCGAAAGTTGATGTATCAACTTTCCTGTTACACCATTTTGGACGGGAAGCTATACAGAAGGGGATATTCCATGCCGTTACTTAGGTGCGTAACCCCTCCCGAAGCTAAGAAGATCATTGAAGAAATTCATGAAGGATTTTGCGGAGATCACACTGGGGGGCATAGCCTGTCCAAGAAGATCATACGCCAAGGATATTTCTGGCCAACTGTCAAAACGGATTCTTTCGAGTACGTGAATAAATGTGACAAATGCCAGAGATTCGCCACGATACCCCGAGCTCCACCATCCGAGCTGACCATGTTGACTTCCCCATGGCCTTTCGCGATATGGGGCATCGACCTCATAGGCTTTCTCCCGACTGGCAAAGGCGGAGTAAAATATGCTGTGGTCGCTGTGGATTACTTCACAAAGAGGACGGAGGCTGAACCATTGGCGACTATAACTTCAAAAAAGATCCTTGATTTTGTGGTAAAAAAGCATCGTGTGCCGATATGGGGTACCAAGGAAGATCGTATCCGACAACGGAACCCAATTCGATTGTGACTTGTTCACCAACTTTTGTGAAAAGAACGGCATAATAAAGAGTTTTTCATCAGTAGCCCACCCTCAAGCGAATGGCCAGGTCGAAGCTGTAAACAAAACTCTCAAAAGTTCTTTGAAGAAAAAGTTTGAGGAAGCGAAGGGACGGTGGCCCGAAGAATTTCCCCAAGTCCTTTGGGGATATAGGACCACAGCTCGAACATCAACAGGGCATACCCCGTTCTCTCTAGCATACAGCTGCGAGGCAATGTTGCCCATTGAGGTTGAAATCCTGACGATCCGAACTCAGATTTACGATCAAAGTTCAAACCACACTCAGCTCGAGGAAACCTTAGACTTGATTGAAGAAAAGAGAGAAGAGGCTCAGCTGAGAAACGCAGCTTACCAGCAACGAACTACCAGGTATTTCAACAAGAGGGTTCGAGATCGAAAGTTTAGAAGGGGAGATCTGGTGTTGAGACGCGTATTCTTGGCCACACGAGATCCAGCAGCTGGAGTGCTCGGGCCGAATTGGGAAGGACAATACCAGATAGAGTCAATCATCCGTCCCGTACAAACTTGCGAGATTGGACAGGAGCCTGGTTCCACGAGCATGGAATGGCGAACACCTTAGACCTTACTATCAGTAGTGTAGGAAAAGTGTTGCCTATAACCATGATTTTCTATCTGTATTAGTTTGTTTGCTTTTGAATTCCATCAAATAAAGATCTATTTCGTTCAATATATTATCTCTTTTTATTTTTGCAATCTCTCTTAATTTAATAACCTATGGTCGCACTCATAGGATATTAAGGGTGCATCATTGGTATATATACCATCAGCTTAAAAAATAAAAATACATAAAGTATTTGGATATAACCAGATACGGGAGCTTAGATAGTTCGAACGTAACCGAATTATCAAAAACATAAAGTATTTGGATATAACCAGATACGCGAGCTTAGATAGTTCGGACGTAACCGAATTATCAAAAACATAAACTATTTGGATATAACCAGATACGTGAGCTTAGATAGTTCGGACGTAACCGAATTATCAAAAACATAAAGTATTTGGATATAACCAGATACGCGAGCTTAGATAGTTCGGACATAACCGAATTATCAAAAACATAAAGTATTTGGATATAACCAGATACGCGAGCTTAGATAGTTCGGACGTAACCGAATTATCAAAAACATAAAGTATTTGGATATAACCAGATACGCGAGCTTAGATAGTTCGGACATAATCGAATTATCAAAAATAGAAAACGTTTGGAGTTAACCAGATGTGCAAACTTAATAGGTTTGGAACAAGCCAGCCAAAAAAAAAACTAATCGACGATAAGTAGGAACCTAAAACTACTTCGGGACAAGTCGAGATCGAGGCTGGAATATCTTAAAGAAAATTAGTTTCGAACTCTTAACCTTGGAGTAAAAACCGAGGACGGGGAAAAGTAACTAAGAAAAAAAGATATAACCAAACCATTCACATTACATACCATATAAGTACTTTCGGGTTCATGGTTAAAGTAATATCCGACTTTGATGAATAACGAGGTCGGAAGCGGATGATTCGAACAAACTATGCATGAATGCATCGAGTTT
Organism: Humulus lupulus; assembly: GCF_963169125.1. Lineage (NCBI taxonomy): Eukaryota > Viridiplantae > Streptophyta > Magnoliopsida > Rosales > Cannabaceae > Humulus > Humulus lupulus. The sequence continues at coordinate 11,598,651 of NC_084797.1, read as the reverse complement.
CGTGCCTAAATCCACACTATGTTTGTATGAATAAATAAACATAAATGATTCATCAATATAAAATGTGCAAAATATTTTGAACTGAGAAATGTAAAGCATATATAGGTCAATAATAAAAGAAATTGTATCAGCCCCGTGGGCATAAATTAAAATAATTACAAAAATAAGGGGACGCAGCCCCAATAAATGATTTCCCCGAGATCAGATTTAAGAAGGAGGAGTCTCCTTGGCCTTCTCAGTGTCAGCAGCACCGGACTCCTCAGGACGAATAGCATGACTATCCTTCTGGGCTCCCGCCGAAGCGGCCTCCCGAGCAGCCTCTTCCTTCTCAAGCCGAGCATTCCACCTGTCAAGAAGTGTCGCCTCGTGAGGACCTAAGAAGCTGGTATCCAGGTCTTCGTTGTTGGCCCACATTCGGTACATGGCCGAGTCAACCGCCTGGTCCTTCTTCTCTTTGTACTCAATAAGGAGACGAGCTTTTTCATTCTCCATAATGTCAAAGGTGGCGGCCTTTTCATCTTCGAGCTTCTTGTTGGTCTCCTGGAGCCGGGTGATCTCCTTCTTAAGATCCGCGAGCTCGGCATTCTCCTTCTCAAGCTCTTCGAGCTTAGCCTTCAGCTTCCCGAGCTCGGAGGCCATGCCCTCGAGTTCCTTAGCTCCTGCATCAAGCTTTGCATTGGCTGCCTTCAAATCATCGCTTGCTTTGAGGTGGAGATCCTTCGCCTCTTGAGCATGAGACTTGCTCGAGTGGATCTCGTTGTTCAACTTATAGTTGAGCTGGGCAGTAAAGGCAAGAGACTGACAAAGGAAGAAATCATCATTAGCTCCAGGTCAGTATGATTATAACCAAGAAATAGGACTGTAGGACACTTACCGCGGCAGCAAGCTCGATACTCTTCTCATAAAGGACAGTGCAGTCTTGGGTGTCGTTCAAGCATTGCCATTGGGGAGCTTCGAGACTGACAAAGCTCTAGCCGATCTGAGACATAACATCCGAGACCAGTGTAGACCCATGGGACCCAGCGGCATTTTCAACCACATATGCATCCATGTGGGTAGAAACTGACAGTTTTTGAGCTCGAGGGGCAGAAGGCTTTCTAGAAGGTGGACCAAGTGTCGATCGAACCACTACGGGAAGTTGGGGCTCGATCGTGTTAGAGGCATCGACCTCCGAAGTCGATGCCACAGTTGCGGCACCGACCTGCGGAGACAACGCCGTGATGGAGCCGGTAACAAGAGGAGCTGGGGGAGGAGGTGTCTTCTCGGCCCTTTTGGGAACTTTCGTGGGCCGGTCCACCTTTCGCGATGGTGCCCTGGGACGTTTGGTCCTTTTGGCACCACCGCTCTCGATGATATTGTCAAGGTCAGAGTCCATGGCACCTGCACGGTTCCAATCGGAGTTAGACATAATGATAATAAGCTTGGAAAATAAAGAAAAAAAAACCAAGTAAAGAAAAGACCTAACTGGAACTCTTCCCCGAACTAGACCTCGGGGACCATGAAATTCCCCCATCTTCAGAAGAAGCAGGGGGAGTACCTTCCCTATAAGTGGGTGACAACCTCAAGAGGTCCCTATAATCGTTGGTCCCGTATTGGACAGCTATCCCGTTCCACACCTCGTCCGAAGTATACATGGTGTCATACTTCCCGAGCTCACTATCAAACCTATGAACACAGTCGTCTACCCAACTCCATAGGTAGAAGTGGTATCCATCATGTGGGCATGAGACTAACCTATTGGGTTTATGCTTTAGTAAGGTGGGGGACCACATTCTCGAGGTAAGAAGGGCTTTACCTTCATCCGAATCTGAGCTCGAGGCTTCGTCATTAGCCTCACTCCCCGACGACGGACTTCTTATGCGAACTGGAAGTGGGGGCCTCACCTCTCTCCTCGGAGGGAGGACGCTTGTGGGCAAAGGCACCTGCTCCCAGTGTTCATACTTTTTAGTGGACCAGTCAGAGGTGGACTGGCCCTCCCCAAAAGTCCGCATTTTCGGAGCTTATCCTCATGTAAAAGGTACAAGAGAGACCTCCTACCATGAGGGAGTTGGAGCAGGGTCTCCCTATGCCCCTTCATTGCCTCGTCAGGAGTAGGACGCTGAAAATTGGCTGGAAAGCAAGAGACATTTCAACTAAGTACGGGTCCTACAACTAAATCCCGAGCACAGAAATAAGAGAAATTGAAATACTTACGAATCCGCCTGAACGAGTAGTGTCGAGACGGGGACAGACCGTCTGTCCAGACGAAAGCTTTTTTGAAATCCGGTGGATGATTAGGGAGATCTTCAAAGACCTTTTTCTCTTTGGGATAGCTCGAAAGATAGTAAAATCCATCTCCTCCCCAAGCTCGGGAGGGGTTGTTTTTCAGACAAAAGAGTTATAGAATCTCCTCAGGCGAAGGCCCTTCCCACTCCAGCTCGTGGTATAGCGACCTCAGGGCGACAGCACCCTGTAAGAATTGGTGTTGAGCTGGAACGGAGCCAACCCAACAAAATCCGTGAAGTCCTTGAAAGAAGACTTCAAAGGCAACAGTGCCCCCGCCCTCATGTGTTCCTGGCTCCATGCCGCATATTTCAGCATGGCGTCACGGTCCCCGGGGGAGAAACAGCTTCGTTCGTGGGCGGCCGGAGCTCGACACTTCAAAGAACCTGACAAGCTGAGGCCATGGAGGGCCAAGATGTCAGTTATCTGACTTGTCGAGGTAACCGAGCTCCAATAGTGCTCGACCTCGAACAATTCTTTCCTCAGCTGCGAGGAAGAAGGCTCCCCCATTAGTGAAAATTGGAGTTCTCCTGGACTGAACGCGACAGTGACCTTTAATGCGGGGTCGAGGGGGATCGGCCTAGGCCCTAAGTTGGACTCTGGATAAAGGGCCTCCCGGAGAGTTCTCCTCTTCTTCTCTATAACCTCGTCTATCTGACGACGATAATGAGCTCGAATATCCTCCTGCTCGCGCGCAAGCTCGTACTCCCGAATCCGGCGTTGATTCCGAGCGAACAGCGACTCCGGGCTCGGGGTTTTTGGCGAGTAAGGGATTGCCAGCAACGACCCCCACCGTCTTTCCAGATTCTGTGACATCTAGTGAGAAAGAAAAAATGGTGAGGGCCATGCATTCAAGGATTACGAGCTCGATAGAGCGAGCTCGGAGTTTAGGTACAAAACGAGCTTGATACTAAAACCCTATAAAAGAATCAGAACGTGTATTCTACGGGAAAAAGGAGGAGAGTGGACATAACTTTTTGAAAATCCCAAAATATCAGGGAAAAAATGTGGCGGTTATTCAGAAAAGGTAACGTGGGGTATCGTGCATTCTTCAAAAACCAAGATTGTGTACCCAAATATCTTGGTGTGCAAGATACGTCTTTTAAATTTTGAAAAAACCCAAAAATGAAGAGACCATGTTTGGGTTTGCTCTACACAAAAAATTGGATTTGAAACCAGAGATTCAACACCTAGTATGGGAACGTAAATGTAGAAGCCTATTGATCAAAAATTTCCTAGCCTATAATACTAAGGAAATATATCAGCGCATTCCCAGAAATAACAAGAACACTATGGACAGAAACTGGTATAAGGGAAAATAAAAATTGCACACTTACACAATAATGGCGATTGCACACTATGGACAGAAGCCATGTGACCTCGGGAGATGTCATTTAGCTCGAAAGCTGATGAGAAACCTGGGAGAATAAGGCCTTGGAGATATATGATAATGACCTTGAATATCTACAAGTGTTGTCTATAAGGGACGTGTTCTGTATTTATTATTGTAAATCCCATAGAATCATGGGATATTATTCGATTAGTTATACGCCCCCTAGTCTTCAGGGGACGTTTCCTTTTATATCGGATTGCAGGCATTTAAAGCCATTTAATTTATTTACACAAAAAGAGTAACTACCCAAAATATGTGGGATAGTATTCTGCATCCTTCTCTATAAATGGAGAGGTCATGCACCATTGTAAAGGGCGGGAAATTCTGAATCGGGAGAGAAAACTCTGAAGAATTCATGCTTAAGAATTTTCAGAGATAATCTTGAGTTTAATAACAGAGACTCGTGGACTAGGCAGATTTAACTGCTGAACCACGTAAAAAATCGTGTGTTGTATTGTCATATTTTAATTGGCCATTACTAGTTATTGTTTACGTGCTCTTCTTTTACTGTTGACGAAAAACGGCGTCAACATCGTGTAAGCACGAGATCGAACCCAAAGGAGTTGTCTAAAATAAAAAAGAAAACTATTTTAAATCAAAAGTAATAAATTCTAACCTAGCTCCAAAGATTGATGAGTTTTAATGTTATGAACATAAAATAAAATATTGAAAAATAAAGCTATTTAAGATAATAAAAATAAAGCAATAATGATTTGAAAATAAGTGTTAAAAGAAACGATTATTAAGATACTGGAATCCACAAAATGTAAGTTTAATAATATTTATTAGTATATTGATTCCCAAATTTTAGTGATAGTTAAAATAATTCAAACTATCATTTTCCAAATAGATTTATAATTTTAAGTACAAATTACTTCTAAAAAGATAGGATTTTTCTTCACTTTTCAAAATTATAATTTCAAAGCATTTAGTGTAAATCAATCTAATGAAATAACAAATAAATCAATGAACATTATTTATAAGGCAAAACATAATATTTTTGTTCTAAGCATGGATGTGTACAATTTAATGACACATCTTACACAAAGAATATTATGTTATTGCACTAATGAAGAACAAAAGTGCATATTATCTAACAATCCAAAATATGAGATATTAAAGATGAAAGACATATATGAAGAAGAAAAATTCATAAACTTTGTTGCATTACAAGGGAAATCAACATACAACATAAATATTACCTAGTTACAAGTTGCTTCATCATGATCTTAATAATCTTATGAAAAAGATTAGAAGCACATAACTAGAGTAGAAATTACAAAATAAATGACATACATACTTGCAAAATGCTCTTGAAAAACCCAAAATGGAAGAGAGAATGGTAGAGAGAAAATGGGAGAAAAAAGATGGTAACCAAAAATTTAGCACCCTAAAATGGTCTTGAAACTCCATATTTATAGTCAAAATGAGATTATTAAAATAATCAATTTAAATTAATTAAATTGATTAGATTAATTAAATAAAATAAATATGGTATGTAGATGTAAATTATAGGGTGTAATGATGATGTTGTGGTGAAAAATGTGTAGAAAAATGGGTAAAAAGTGTGGCACATTTTTAGACAAAAGGGACAAAAAGTACATTGTGGGCTCAAGAATTGGTGGCTTTGGTTGTTGGGGTAGGACCTGGTCCCACGAGGTTTGTATCCCCCGAAAATCGTCGATCCGGGCCGGGACTAGCCTGAGGCTTGCGCCCCGCCTAGTATTTGCTCATACCCGGGATACCCCCCACAAGTGAGCGGAGACTGGTCTGGGGTCACTTGAGTAAGATTTTCATTGGTTGATAACGTTTCTTTATGGCGTTTTGCACACGCCATTTTTATTGTTCAAGGGATCGCCCTGAGGCATACATTATTTACAACGAAAATACAAAATTGGAACACGTTCTCCTGACTACTAATAGTATTTACGGAGATGTTCCACGTTCCAGGCTCTTGGACTTCCGAGCCATCGAGCCGCTTTAAGCGGTACGTCCACATGTTTACCGAGATTTTCGGAAACTATATTAATGAAAAGTAGGCGAGATTAACGATATGGAATTTAGAAGATAAAAACAGGATGTTTACGTGGTTGGGGCGTTAATGAACCCTAGTCTACGAGTCAGTTGTATTAGAGCTTGGAAAGCTTTTTACAATGGAGTTTCTTCCTATGTTTCGACAGAGTAACTGTATATAAGTCTTAGAGCTCTCTCTTCTCCAATGCTCTGTCACCTGTATTTATAAGCTCTCGGGAGCACTGGGCTTGGGTCGGGCTAACCTGGGCCCAACAAGGATATAAATGCCCTTGGCTTCTCTGTCAGAAGCCCAATACAAAGGATAAAAATACAAGAAGACTAAGAGTTATCAAGGCCCAATGGGGCAGCCCAAGAACTATATTTCGCCCGACAAAATGGGGCTTTTGGTCTGGGCATTTCGAGTTACGAGACAGATTCAGGGGACAAAGTCAGTCAGTGTACTGGCGCCGCAGGTCTGAACCAGCGGCGTGCAATCCCAAGGTGGTCTTTTCCGCAGGTAAAAAGTGGGGACAACCCCCACGCGTCATGGGGCGGCTTCAGGGTCACAGATGCCTTTTCCTGCCAACATGGAGGACTTGACCCAGGTTCGTTTGCCTCTGTCCCTCTTCGTTTACCGCAGGCCCGAACCATTTACCAGGGACCGTGACCGTTCGTACACCTTGACCGTAACCCCGACTGGTTACACATCTCCCGGACGATTGTTCTGGATCATCTTTCTCGGACACCGTCCGGGTCTGGACCCACACTTGGACCGTCACTCCCGGTCATTCCCCTGCTAAGCGAGCCTGGGCTGGGCCCAAATACAAATGCCCAGAATGTGGGCATGGACCACTGTCTCGGGTCCAGGCAGGAAAATGAGGATAACAGTAACCATTTTTGTTTTTTATTTTTGAAAACAAAAAACAAAAAATGCATTTGGAAACTTTTATTTTTGTTCAAAAAAAATAAAAGAGACATCATGGAAGAGAAAGAGAGCCATAGATCGTGAAGAGTAATGTGGAGAAAAAATTCTGTTTAATTTTTTTTTTTTTTTTGAGAAATCTATTTTAAAAAATTTTAGAAGTAAGAAATTTCTGTTTTCAAATTTTAATATATTTTAATTAAAATTTTAAAAAGTAAAAAGTAAAAATCAGTTACCGAACATAATTTTTAATTTCATTTTCAAAATTTTTATTAAATAAATAAAAAAATGATTTTTCAATGGTTGCCAAACAAGGTCTATAATCAATTAATCTGTCTATAAACATAACACTCATGTTATACTAACCAAATAAAAATAGCCACTAGAACAAGTGTTTTTTTTTAAATGGTGTAAAACTAGTGTGTAAATATGTGTTCATGAAACATAGGTTAAACAAAAAAAAATAATTGAGTTTTGCTTTTATTTATTTTAAAAAGTCAATGTACAACAACTACACTATTGTCTTTTTCTACAACTACCCTGGAGTGGGGTCCTCTGTCTTTGTTTCTTATACATAAATGAAATCTGAAAACATAGATAGGCATTGAAATTCAAAGACCCAGTTTCACAATGAGTAAAATTGCTCTTCTTTTGGTTTTACTGGTAGTGCTTCGATCTGTAGAGGTTGAAGTATATGCTGCTTCTGTGGTCAAAAATCTCCCAGGCTTCCGAGGTGGACCACTGCCTTTTCATCTGGAGACTGGGTAAGCTTTCAACACTTTAAAGAGACTTAACCAGTTTCACCCTATAATTATTAAGGTTTATATAACCATATATTTAGTGTCTGTCAACATTAAATTTAGTGACGTGACTGGAGATGCGTTGATATAACATAATTGTGGATATATTAGGTACATAGGAGTGGGTGACTCCGAAAATGTCCAGCTTTTCTACTACTTTGTCGAGTCAGAGAGGAATCCAAGGGAAGACCCTCTCTTGATTTGGCTCACAGGTGGCCCTGGATGTTCTTCCTGGTCTGGTTTGGCCTACGAAATAGGTAAATCTAATTTTTTTTTTTATTATTTGAAAAATAATACTTCCACTAAACCCAAAAAAAAAAAAACCCCTCAATGCAATCCTTAAACTGATTAAATACAATTTTTTATTTATTTTAGTTGATCAAAAATCTAAATTTGTTAAAAATATAAAAGTGTTTATTATTGATGTTAAGGTGAATACAAGCTAATTTAGTAGCCACAGTGTTAGCCAAATCAACTTTGAATTCCAAATTTGTGCTAGGTTGAATGGAATCTCTAGCTTTGCTTATATATTAGATTTTCCAATTCTTTCAAAATTGTACCATTTAAATTGAATTAAAACTTAGTTTAATTAAAAATAAAAAAAATTCATATAAAACTTTTAAATTATTTTTTATTTTTAAAACCGATTTTAAATAATTTTTCAATATTAATGAAATTCCGTTTTTTATGATTACCAACTTAATTATTTAAATTAAATAATTAATTATTAAACTGTTACAGAAATGTTTAAACAGATACCAGATATGTTTAAATAGTTTGTGACCAGAAGATAAAAACGAACATAAAGTAAAGAACACACGAATTTTTACGTGGTATCAGCAATCTTTGCAGATTGCTACTAGTCCACGAGGTCACGCCCAGAAAATGAAATTTATTAGAAGAATATCTAAATGATTACAAAACCAAATTGACTTATACAAATAAAGACTCCCTCTTGAATTTGTCGCAACTGTTGTAATCTAAACTTCTAATCAAATTTCTGAAGTGCTAAGATCTTGAACTCCCTTCAAATCATAACACTTGCACTTTTCCTCCCGAAAAGTGACTCACGAACAAGACTTCTCCCGAAGCTTGATGACCAATGTCCAAGTGTGTTCAACCTGCACAATTAACACAAAGGAAAACAATACAGAAGTACACTGTAATAAACCACTAAGAACTTGCTGGACTCAAGTTCTTCACATAATACAAATTCTCTCTAAAACTTAAAAAATATTTGGAAAGTAATACCCAAGAGAGATTATCAAAAACCAACGACTTAAGGATGATTAAATACTGTTTAGAATCCCTTTAGGTCGTGGAAAACAAATCAGGAATCAAACAGCCAATAAATGGAAAATCTTCCAAAACAGGAAAGTCAGAATCTGTTCAAACAGACTGGCAATCCGTTCAAACAGATTAATTGAACCTGGACAGATTTTCAACCCAGTTTCCTTAAATAAATAAGGAAACAATATATCATTTATTATTGCAAGCTGTACACGATTTCTGGGTAACCAATTCAGATAAATAAATAATAATTTTCCAATTCAAGAAAAAGATATTCTTTTATAGGAAAATATATATATTTATTTTATTAACACATAAAATAAAAATCTGAATATTACAAAACAAGTAACTACCCATTTTCGAAATTCACCACAAAATATTACAAAAGAGGAAACTACTAATTTCGAAAATATCCTTTTAATTAATTTTGTCATAATTATCAAAAATGCCAATAAAGGATTTTACAATCTCCCCCTTTGGCAATTTGATAGACAAAATTAATTCAAAAACCTGCAACACAAATGTTAGTGATAAGTAAAGAGAAAGAACTCCCCCTGCAAACATGCATAAACTTATAACAAACATGAAAATAAACTAGACTTAACTCCCCCTCAAAATAAGAAGGTCCAGAGTTAAACAAAACAACAAACAAACAGGTTTTTGGAAATCTACTCTCCCCCTTTGTGTCTTTCAAAGAAGCCAAAGAACCATAAAACAAAATAACAAAAAAGAGTATCAATGTTTAAATGACAAAACTAAAATAAAACTAAACAACTGGATCTTTAGACAGAGATCGAACAGCCTCCAACACAGAACGTTGTAGTCCTTCAATTGACATCACGCGAGCAGTCAAAGAGTCAACAGAGGTTCGGACAGCAGCTATTTCTGTTGCAACAAGTCCTGAATCTGTGGCAACAGAGGAGGAGGCATGAGGAATGTCATCCGAGGCAATCTTCAGAGATTGGGGCTTGACTTTCTTGGAGGAAGGAGCAGCAGTGGCTTCAGTAGGAGGGGCAGAGGCCTTGTAGGAAGCAGCAGTAGTGGGTGCCACCAAGTCTTCTTGGTCACGTTGGAGATCTTTTTTCTGCATACTCAACACTTTATAAATAACTTGAGGAAAAGGAAGATTCAAGTTTTTCCTGTTACCTTTGCGAAACCCAATGATTTGATCATGAATAACCGAAGCCAAATTTAAACCAAGACCGGTCCCCACTTTGTACAAAAATGATGCCATATCAAAAGAGATAGTGGCCGTGTGAGATGTGGGCTTCCAATTTGTTGTTGCAAACTTATGGAGAACAGCATAAGTGTAGGTGAGATTGGAGACGGAGATGACTGTGTTAGATGGCCATACCATTTTTTGTCCGACTAACTCAGTGATAACCATGTCCTTGTCAAGAGAAGCACCATCAACATCATCCTCGACAGTAAGGGGAAGGCACAAAGCAAGAGCAATGTCTTGAGGAGAAAAAGAGAACCAATGGCCCCTAACAAACACTTTATTATACAGAGGAGATGAAGGTTCAATAATTTCATTAGTAATATTGGCATAGAATTCCTTGACTATTCTATCCACAAAACCAGAAAATTTAACCAAAGAACCTGTCCATTGTCGATCTTGAAGCATTGTTAGCACACCAAAAGGACGATGATCACTGAAGACATAATTTCTTTCAATGATAAATTTTCGTTGAGCATACAGAACCATATCACGTGCATTATCATTATAGCAAAAAATGGAAGAATAAGGTTTGAAATTTACACCTGACTGTTTTGGCGAAGGTGTAGAACCAGAAATAGGTTTCTTCCCTTTAGCTTTGGATGGCAAAGGAGATGCAATGTGGTCTGAGTCAGATTCGGCTTCTTGTTCAGAGGGGATAGTGTCTTCTTTTTCTGGCTCATCAGACTCAGCCTCTGATTCGGCAATGTCAGGAACCGTTTCATCAGACAATGTGGTATCATGAGTTGCTTCAGATTCGGACTTATCTTCCTCAGGATCAGATTCGGAGGAGGACAATGAAGGGGGATGAGCCTTCAATTTTTTCTTGGCAGCAGACAAAGGAGAAAGAGACGCGTCCAACCCCAATTTCCTTTTGGGAGTCACAGAATTTTTCTTGGACTGACTCGGCTTCAAGGGCAATTTGAGCAATCCAGCAGCAGCAGCTTTGGAAGAGGAGGAAACAGATTTCGATTTTGCCCTAGCCTCCAAAGACGAATCAAACGGAAGAGGAGAATGGTCCTTGGCTCGAGAGGGCACCACCACTTCAGATGATGGTGCAACAATGTCAGCAGAGATATCTGGAAACACCATAGGATGTTCATGAGAGAGCGAAAACACCTTCTTGCGAGCCTTGGATTTGCAGGACTTTCCAACAGATGTGGGAGCTGATGGACCAGAAAGAGGCGCCGTTGACACAGACGGAGGAGGCGAAGGAGATGGCACCTTTTGGGATTGAGAAACAGGGATCTTCTTGGAGGAGGCACCACGAGTTCTCACCATTGTTTTCTCTGAAAAACAGAAAGCACTTACAAGAGAATGAGAGAAGAAAGAAAGAAAAAAAATTAGAAGGAGAAGAAATAACTGAATGAAATCGTGGGTGAGATGAAATAGGGTAATGGCATGCCTTTTTAAATATAATACTTA